>NC_088378.1:86092500-87292500 GCF_037993035.2 Macaca fascicularis
GTTGCTCTTGGCCTCCGTGATCTCCATCTCATCCATGCCCTCGCTCATATACCAGTGTAGGAAGGCCTTGCCCCGGAACATGGCCGTGAACTGCTCCGAGATGCCTGAGCAGTTCCTGGATGCCTGTGCTGTTGCCGATGAGGGTGGAGGACATCTTGAGGCTGGGGGGCGGGATGTCGCACACGTCCACCTTCATGTTGTTGGGGATCCACTCACAAAGTAGCTGCTGTTCTTGCTCTGGATGGATAGCATCTACTCGTCCACCTCCTTCATGGACATGCGGCCCCGGAACACGGTGGCCACTGTCAGGTAGCAGCCGTGGTACTGGTCGCAGGCAGTCATCATGTTCTTGGTGTTAAACATCTGCTGGATGAGCTCGGACAGGGTCAGGGCCCGGTACTGCTGGCTGCCCGGGCTTCATGCTGGGCATGAAGAAGTGCAGGTGGGGGAAGGGCACCATGTTCACCACCCGCTTGTGCAGGTCCTTGTTGAGCTGGCCCGGGAAGCGCAAGGAGGTGGTGATCCCGCTCATGGTGGCCAACACCAGGTGGCAGAGGTCCCCATAGGTGGGCGTGGCCAGCCTGAGGGTGCAGACGCAGATGTCGTAGAGAACCTCCTTGTCTATGCGGTAGGTCTCACCTGTATTCTCCACCAGCTGGTCGATGGACAGCGTGGGGTTGTAGGGCTCCACCACCGTGTCTGACACCTTGGGCGAGGGAACTACGCTGAAGGTGTTCATGATGCGGTCGGGATACTCCTCATGCACCTTGCTGATGAGTAGCATGCCCATGCCCGAGGCTGTGCCCTCAGCCAGCGAGTGGGTCAGCTGGAAACCCTACAGACAGTCGCAGTTCTCACACTCCTTCCGCACATCCAGGACGGGATCCACCAGCTCCGCACCCTCCGTGTAGTGACCCCTGGCCCAGTTGTTGCCGGGCCCACTCTGACCAAAGATGAAATTATCAGGCCTGAAAAAATGTCCAAAAGGCCCCGAGCGGACACTGTCCATGGTCCCAGCCTCCAGGTCGACCAGAATGGCCTGAGGCACATACTTGTGAGAAGAGGCCTCATTGTAGTAGATGCTGATCCGCTCCAGCTGCAAGTCCGAGTCCCCCACGTAGTTGCTGCTGGGGTCTATGCCATGCTCATCACTGATGACTTCCCAGAACTTGGCCCCGATGTAGTAGCCGCACTGGCCGCCCTGAATGTGCACGATCTCCCTCATGCTGGGCGCGTCTGGCACGCGGCTGCAGATGGGCATGGGGGCTGGGCTGGCTGCTGACATCTCTGATTTCTTTGAGTGGTGCTTTGCAATTCTCATTGTAGAGATCTTTCACCTCCCTGGTTAGCTGTATTCCTAGGCATTTTATTCTTTTTGTGGCAATCATGAATGGGATTTCACCCCTGATTTGGCTCTAGGCTTGACCATTGTTGGTGTGTAGGAATGCTAGTGATTTTTTACATTGGTTTTGTATCCCAAAACTTTGCTGAAGTTGTTTATCAGCTGATGGAGTTTTTGGGCCAAAACTGTGGGGTTTTCTAGATATAGAATCACATCATCTGCAAATAAGGATTGTTTGACTTCCTCTCTTCCTATTTGGATGTCCTTCATTTTGTTCTCTTTCTTGATTGCCCTGGTCAGGACTTACAATACTATGTTGAATAGGAGTGGTGAGAGAGGGCACCCTTGTCTTGTGCTGGTTTTCAAGGGGAATGTTTCCAGCATTTGCCCATCTAGTATGATGTTGGCCATGGGTTTGTCATAGATGTCTCTTACTATTTTGAAGTATGTTTCTTTAATACCTAGTTTATTGAGAGTTTTTAATATGAAGGAGTGTTGAACTTTATCGAAAGCCTTTTGTGCATCCATTGAGATAATAATGTGGCTTTGTCTTTAGTTTTATGTGATGAATCACATTTATTGATTTGCGTATGTTAAATCAACCTTGTATCCTGGGCTTGAAGCCTACTTGATCGTGGTGGATTCACTTTTTCATGGGCTGCTGGATTTGGTTTGCAAATACTTTGTTGAGGATTGTTTGCCTCAATGTTCATCAATGATAGTGGCCTAAAGCTTTCTTTTTTGTGTGTGTGTCTCTGCCAGGTTTTGGTATCAGGATGATGCTGGCCTCATAGAGTGAACTGGGGAGGAGTCCTGCCTCCTCAATTTTTTGGAACAGTTTTAATAGGAATGGTACCAGCTCCTCTTTGTACATCTGGCAGAATTTGGCTATGAATACATCAGGTCCTGTTTTTTTTGTTTTTTGTTTTGGTTGGTAGGCTATTCATTATTGATTCAACTTCGGAGCTCATTATTGGTCTATTCAGGGAATCAATTTCTTCCTGGTTCAATATCTGGCGTGGAATATGTATGTGTTCAGGAATTTATCCATCTCTTCTAGGTTTTCTAGTTTGTGTACATAGAGTTGTCCATGGTAGTCTCTGATGGTTATTTGTATTTCTGTGGGGTCAGTGGTAACATCCCGTTTGTCTTTTTTTTTTTTTTTTGCCACAGAGTCTCACTCTATTGCCCAGGTGGCACAACCTCCACTCACTGCAACCTCCACCTCCTTGGTTCCAGTGATTCTTGTGCCCTAGCCTTCTGAGTAGCTGGGACTACAGGTGCGTGCCACCATGCCCAGCTAATTTTTGTATTTTTAGTAGAGATGGGGTTTCACCATGTTGGCTAGGCTGGTCTCAAACTCCTGACTTCAAACAATCCACCCACCTCAGTTTCCCAAAGTGCTGGGATTACAGGGTGAGCCTCTGCACCCCGCTCCCTTTGTCATTTCTAACTGTGTTTATTTTGATCTTCTCTGTTTTCTTCTTTATTAGTCTAGCTAGCAGCCAATCCAACCATTTTCATCCAATTATAGGCTTTACCAAGGTAGAATGCTGTCCTGCCCAGGAGGGCAACCACTTTCGGAAGGCTCTGGAAAAACCTGATCCTCAGGTCAGTCTACCTGTGAGGATCTGGGGTGTGCGTGGAGGGTCCTTCAGCCTTCCTCCTCCCCTGGGCCAAGAAGGAGAATGGAGAAAAGGTGCCTAACAGGTAGATCTTGCAGGGAGTAATCGCCCAAATCATCTCACTCAATGCATTGATGAGCCGATGGAAAATAGTTTCTTGCTTGTCTTCGCAGTCACTTATATAAGAAGAACCTTGATATGACCAAGATCCGGAAGGGAAAGCCTCAGCAACTTCTCAGAGTGGACGAGCACGACTTCAGCATGAGGCCCGCCTTCGGAGGTAGGAATGTCCATCCTTTGTGCCAGGTGGGATGTTGGCCCCAGGGATGTGAGGTGCTGCCCTCTTTGGCTCCCTCTGGCACAGCCCTTCCTCAGACGCTGCAATTTTCCCACTCAGATAAACCCGACTCCACTTCCTGAGTCCCTAATTTTCCCAAGGAGAAAAGAGCAGGAAGTGGTGGAGAGGAGAGGGCCGTTGACTAAAGACGGCCCGCCAGTGACTAAGACTAAGCCATTCACATTCACAAAGGAGATGGGCCCTGCGGCTGCCAACTTTTTTGTCCTACAAAAATAAGAGCAGGCAAGGGAATCAGGACACAAAATAGCTCCTCTGTCATTTTTATAGAGGAAGAGGCCCGTGAAGGCAGAGGTGCCCAGGATCCTGAAAAGCCCTAGCATGGCCCTGCCTCTGCACTGTCTTGGCACATGTGTGTGTGTCTGGGTGTGGGTGGAATTCCAAACAAGGCATTGAAACTCTGTGGCCATGACTAGCTGGGAGTTTACTGTTTTGATGGAGTCAGCTGTTTTCCAAAGCAGCAACAACAGCTTAACGCATTACAAAGACTCCTCGCACAACTGCCCCCAAAGGTGCTCTACTACTCTTGGGGACAGGGAGGGGAGGCATGGCCAGTGACTGTCCTTCCCAGGAACTAGAGAAATGCTATGGAGAAGGGGGGAAATGTCTTAGTCAGTTCTGGCTTTCACACAAAACGCCATAGGCTGGGCGGCTTATAGACAATGGAAACGTATTTCTCATGGTTCCAGAGGCCGGAAGTAAGATCAAAGTGCCGACAGGTTCCATGTGTGGTGAGGTCCCACTTTCTGTTCGTCTGTTCATAGACGGTGCCTTCTCACTGTAACCTCACATAGTGGGTAGGGCAAGGCAGTTCTCTGGGGCCTTTTTTTTTTCTTTGAGACAGTCTCACTTTGTCACCCAGGCTGGAGTGCAGTGGCGCCGTCTCCTCCGCTCACTGCAAGCTCCGCCTCCCAGGTTCATGCCATTCTCCTGCCTCAGCCTCCCGAGTAGCTGGGACTACAGGCACCCACCACCACGCCCGGCTGATTTTTTTGTATTTTTAGTAGAGACGGGTTTCACCACGTTAGCCAGGATGGTCTTGATCTCCTGATCTCGTGATCCAACCACCTCGACCTCCCAAAGTGCTGGATTATAGGCATGAGCCACTGCGCACAGCCTGGGGCCTTTTTTATAAGAGCACTAATCCCACTGGTGAGGGCTCCACCCCTAGGGTCTCATCACCTTCCAAAGGGCCCACTTCCTAGTACCATCCCATTGCGGGTTAGGATAGGAACATATGCATTTGGCAGGGACATAAACATTCAGGCCGTAGCAGCTGGGAAAGGAGTTAGTCATCTGCTCTGACTAGGCAGAGAGTGGGGTAAGAGTAGCAGAATGTATGAGATCCCTGGGCCAACTTTTCTCTCCTCTTGGGGAAACTGAGACCCCAAGAATTTCAGCTGATGAACCTTGGCCAAGACAAACCCAGGCGGGCTGGCTTTCCCTTCTGCTTTTTCTCTGCCCTTGATCCTCTAGTAGGTCCCATCATTCTGGGGCAGTAAAAAAGGAGTGGCGGTGACCCCCAGCAGGTCATCAATCCTTTGAGCCTCCATTTGTTTGTTTATAAAATGGGGAGAGTAATCCCCACGTATGGGGTTCTTGTCCAGATTAAACATGATAATGTATGTAAAGCCCCTGACAGACATTTGTTCCTGTCCCCTCTGAAAAACCCAGCTGTCAGATCTTCCTCTTGTGTGACTGTTAAGGGATTAAGAAATTTATCCCAGAGGCCTATGCATTTTAAAAGGCCTCAAAGCCTCCCACTAAATTCCCTGAGCTCTGACACCTGCTAAGCAGAAGGAGAAAAGCAGGTGGCAGATTACAGGCCTGTGACTCATCTCCCTCCCAACCGCAACCTGATTGACGCCCACGGAAGGTCAAGAAGAGGCCACCATATTTCTGGTAGCTCTTGGGTTTCCTCGGGGGTTTGTCATGGGCAAGCCTGCCAAGGAATTTTACAAAAATAAAGTTATACTAATAAGCAGCTTTAAAATAGCTGCATCTGCTCCAGGAAGTCTGAGCAAGCCGTCCCCAAAAGCGGGAAGCTCCACTTTTCTTGCACAGCAACAGTTGAGAGTACAGAGGGGTACAGTGGCTAGGAATCACAATAACCAGCAATAACATGCGCGACAACTACCACTTTTTTTTTTTTTTTTTTTTTTGGAGACAGAGTTTCACTTTGTCGCCCAGGCTGGAGTGCAGTGGCGCAATCTCAGCTCACTGCAACCTCTGCCTCTCAGGTTCAAGTGATTCTCCTCCCTCAGCCTCCTGAATAGCTGGGATTGCAGGCATGCGCCACCATGCCTGGCTAATTTTTTTGTATTTTTAGTAGAGACAGGGTTTCACTATGTTGGCCAGGCTGGTCTTGAACTCCTGACCTCAAGTGATCCACCCACCTCAGCCTCCCACACCCAGACACACACACATGTGCCAAAATAGTGCAGAGGCAGGGCCGTGCTAGGACTTTTGAGGATCCTGGGCACCTCTGCCTTCATGGGCCAATTCCTCTATAAAAATGACAGAGGAGCTATTTTGTGTCCTGATTAGGTAGTGTGCTCTGGTTAGAACCTCCAGGGGCACAGGGTTTCTCTTCCTTTTGTTAGGAGAAATGCTGCAATTCTGATTTTTATTTATTTTATTTTATTTATTTGAGACAGGGTGTCGCTCTGTTGCCCAGTCTGGAGTACAGTGGCAGGATCAGAGCTTACTGCAGCCTCAACTGTCCGGGCTCAGGTGATCCTTCCACCTCAGCCTCCTGAGTAGCTGGACCCAGGAAGTTGTGTGCCTGGGGCCCACAACAAAATGTTTTTGCTTTATCTTAAAATAAGAAAAACATACTTTTAAGCAGAAGTTGTTTTAATATATACTATTAATATGTTCATCATTAAACCAACACAATTGTAAAATATGTTTTTTTGATTTTTTTTTTTTTTTTTTATAGAGGAAGAGGCCCATGAAGTAAAAGTGCCCAGGGTCCTCAAAAGTCATAATGTGGCCGTGCCTCAGTGTGGTCTTTTGTGGGTGTGCACTGGGTGTGGGTGCTATTCCGAACAACAGGTTGTACCTTTTTACCTAAGGCTGGTGATGCTATCAGGAGCCTGGGCCATCACCTGGTCAGTACCTTCAGTATGTAGAAGAAGAGCCTGGGGTCCCAGGAGTTAGGTGATGGCCACAGAACAGCCAGAAGCAGAACTTAGGTTTCTTTTGTGACATCAGCTGCAAAACCGAAAGCCTTAGGAAAATGCTCCCACCAGGAGCTAGCTCTCAGGAATGGCAGATGAAATCCTGCCATGTTCCCAGAAACCCTGACTCTGAGCAGAAATGCCGCAACACACCACAGTCCCCATCAGGCTGCTCCTTCCTCAAGCCAGTTCCAGGAGCAAAGCGGACTTCTTGCGGTTTGACCACTGCATCTTCTGGGCCCTTCTGCGGGGCCCTCAAGAGTGTGGAGGGTCAGGACGGTTCCCTGCCCCTGCCTGGGTAAGCTTCTGACCCTGGGCAGGGCCCTGACTTTGGGGGAGCTGCTAAGGAAAGAGGCATCACCTTCATAGAAGTCAAGATCTCAGCCACACAGCACAGGTGGGGGCCACTCCTCCTTCCTTCCAGCCCCCTCCCCATGGCAGTTGGTCCTCTGGGCCCTTCTGATCTCCTGCAGGGCTTTCCTGAATGCCCAGATGTCACTTGGATGAAATAGGGGGAGGAGAGCACATAGTGAGGTACCAGGGCTCCCTGCCTCCATGAGCCCATAAATAAGACACCCAGAGTTCTGGCCAGTCAGGCAAGATGGGATGATTGCAGGAACAATGATCTTTATAACCTGTACCCTATGGGAGCGTCTGAAGATGGCTTAGAGACAAGAAACCTTCCCTGCAGGTGCTCCTGGGTGTCCCCATTTCACTCAGCGCCTCATGGGCAGGTCTCTGTGAGAAAGGAGGCTGCACAGACAGCACATAGGTGACTCTGTGCAGGTGATAGAAGGTTCTCATTCCCTGGAAGCAGCCCCTGACAGGCTTCTAGTTAGAAGCAGAAACTGCCCAACCCACCCAAAGTGCGGGCCCAGCCTAACACCCCCTTCCAGTAGCACACACCACACTAAGCAGGTCATTTGAGCAATGATGTCCCTCAATAGACTCAATACTGTTGCGGACTATGTCCTCATTCCCATCTTATTTCTCTAAGAGGGGCTTCCTGTGGAATGGTGTTTAAAAGTAGTTGATAGAGGCTGGGTGTGGTGGCTCACGCCTGTAATCCCAGCTCTTTGTGGGGCTGAGGTGGGTGGATCACTTGAGGCTAGGAGTTTGAGACCAACCTGGCCAAAATGGTGAAAACCCATCTCTATTAAAAATACAAAAATGAGCTTGGTGTGGTGGCACATGCCTGTAGTCCCAGCTACTCGCGTGGCTGAGGCATGAGAATTGCTTGAACTCAGGAGGTGAAGGTTGCAATGAGCCAAGATTGCACCACTGGGCTCAATTGCTCCAGCCTGGGCAACTGAGTGAGACTCTGGCTCAAAAACAACAACAAAAAGTTGTCATGCTCAGTCTATACCCCAGACCAATTAAATCAGAATCTCTGGGGGTGGGACACAAACACCAAGTTTTTAAACAAAATATTTTTTTAAAAATTAAAAGTAGTTGATAGAGAAGAATCAGCTTAGGACTAGATACCCCTTGGGTGACCTTTTTAGTCTAGGAAGAGAAAAGATTAAAAATCTGTCAGCTTCCTAATAATCCCATGGATCAGTTGAAACAAAAATACCTTGTCTAAGCAACCAGTTGTTTGATTAGGTAGTGTGCCCTGGTTAGAACCTCCAGGGGCACAGGGTTTCTCCTCCTTTTGTTGGGAGAAATGCTGCAATTCTGATTTTATTTTATTTTATTTATTTGGACAGGGTCTCACTCTGTTGCCCAGTCTGGAGTGCAGTGGCAGGATCAGAGCTTACTGCAGCCTCAACTGTCCAGGCTCAGGCGATCCTTCCACCTCAGCCTCCTGAGTAGCTGGGGCTACAGGCGTGCACCAACACGCCTGGCTAATTTCTTACATTTCGTATAGAGAGAGGTTTTCACCATGTTGCCCAGGTTGGTCTCGAACTCCTGGGCTCAAGTGATCTGCCTGCCTTATGAGCGTGAGCCACTGTGCCCAGCCCTGATTTCCTTTTAAATTTCATTTTTAAAATTGTGGTGAAATACATAATATAAAATTGACCCTTCTGACCATTTTTGAGTGTACAGTTCAGTGGCATTAAGTATATTCACATTGTTACACAACTATCACCAGCATCCATCTCCAGAACTTTTTTCATCTTTCCAAACAGAAACTCTATATTCATTAAACGAGAATTCCCTATTTCTTTCTCACCCCTCCAGCCCCTGGCAACCACCATTCAACTTTCTATCTCCATAATTGACTATTCTAACTACTTCATATAGGGATTATACTACTTTGGAGTGGCTTTTATGACTGGCATACTTCATCTAGCATAATGTCTTCAAGGTACATGTTGTAGCATGTGACAGAATTTCCTTTTTTTAAAGGCTGAATATTCCACTGGATATGTCTACCACATTTTGTGTATCCATTTATCTGTTGATTGACGTTTGTGTTGTTTCTTCTTTTTGGCTATTGTGAATAGTGCTGCTATGAACATGGATGTGCAAATATCTGTTCAAGGCTCTATTTTTGATTCTTTTGGAAACAAACCCAGAAGTGGGATCGCTAGATCATAGAGCAATAGATGAGCATATATATATTTGTTTTTTTGAGAAACCACCATGCTGTTTTCCACAGTGGCTGCACCATTTTACACTTCCACCACCACAATGCTGATTTTTAATTCAAACTGCATAGATGGGAAGTACAGAAGGGATATAGTGTCATCATGGAATCTTTTGAAATATATCCAACGAGCTCATCAAAATGGCCAGAAAAAAATGGAGACAACAAAGGTCAGATTCTCCAACCAAAATGGTTTTGTTCATAAGACACATATGTATTTTTTGAGCTGCTCCTATGTGTTGGGCAGTCCTTGCCCTATGGACCCAGTAGGGAGCAAGACAGACACAGTCCTTGGAGTTTATGCTTTAGTTGGAAGACCAGTTTAATGAAATCGTCATGTAGAGATGTCAAATTGTGAGGACCACTGGGAAGAAAAGGCTGGGGAGCTGTTGGGGTGCGCAGTGGGTTCTGATCAGGGGCACAAGGGAAGGGCGGCCCTGGGGAAGAGCTGCCCTTGCCTGGGAATTTCGTACTATTGGAACTGTTTTTACATTAAATTACTTCGCACAAAATGAAATATTGTTCTCAAGAAGCTGATGGTCTACTGGGGGGAAACAGATAAATGATGAAGTGCTATCAAGTATGGCAGAAGTGATGTAGGGTGTCTCTACCGATGGAGTAGGAGAAAGGAGGGAATGGTCAGTTCTGCCCAGAGAGGAGATCACAGAAGCTTGCATCCAGGCGGTGACACTTGCAGTGAGTCTGGAAGGATACCCAGTGGGTGAGCACCAGCGGTGAGAAGGCAGGAAGAAGGATACACCCCGGAGCAGGAAGCGGTGCAGTGTCAGGGGGCAGGAGCAGGTCCACGTGGCTGGATTATGTCTAGTGTATGCGTGTGTAGACAGGAGGGAGTACAGGGCAGGGGCGTACCAAGAGAAGGCTGGAGCAATGGGCAGCACTGCTCTGGGAGGGCTTTGCTGAGTTCAGACTCTTGGCAGCACAGCCTAAGCTGAGAGCAACAGGATGCGTCTTGGGCTTTAGGAAGCTTACTGTGGGCCTGCATGGAGGAGGCTAGAGGGGCTGAGGATGGATGCAGGGCATGGGCTGGGCCCTTCAGGGATGATCCAGGCTACAGCTGATGAGGGGCTGGACTAAGACCACAGAAAAAAGTGGAGGGACCTGAGAGATGCTAAGGAGGGAAGAGAGCCAGGTCTTGGTATCCCACAGAATCAGAGGAACCTGGGGCACCTCCTGAGTGTGTGACCTGGGTGAGGCCATTCACCGAGATAGAGCACTGAGGAAAAGCAATGGCGAAAGGATATAGTAACAGGAAGCAGCCGGCATGCTCCAAGGGGTCATTGAAGAGAGCCTAGTGAAGGTGCATTTACAGAGGCATGGGCAGGGTCAAGGTAAACTAGCAGCTGTGGCAAAACCTGAGAGGCTGTGAAGACTGTGGAGCCATTGTCAGGCTGGGCCTGAGCGTGAGAGGAGGAAGCAGTTACCTGAGCCTGGAAAAGAACTGTAGCTCTCAGAAAAAGCTGCCCAATGGGAGCTGTGGCCTTCAAAAGGAGGACACAGCCCGTAGCTGGGCCAACAGTGATGCAGGAGAAGCCATTCTCCTCATCCTCCTCCTTCCTTCCAATACCTCCTGCCTTCTGATACTAACTGGAATCTTCATTGGCAGAACAAAGCAGGAGGTGGAGGGCAAGGACCTGTTGTCAGTGGCAGCCTCAGACCCAGGCAAGAGGGGCCCTGCTCGGGCCACACACACGGCTCAGAGTGTCGAGTCTGTGGGGCCCAGGGGAGATTGCCCACCTGCTGTTCCTGCCCTTGCTGGCCACACTTGGGCACTGGGCCCCAGGATCACTGTCTACACAGCCCGAGCCTGCCTCCAGGGCCTGTGTATGCCTCTTCTCCAGGCAAGCCCCTGAGGGCACTGCTGCATTGCCTGTGCCAACCCCTGGTCCTGAGAGGTGGCCGGGGATGGCTGTTTCAAGGGGTGTGAATGGCTTAAATACGTGGACAGGGTGACCACATGCATGCACAGAGGTTCTTCCCTGTGCAGGGACCTGCTGTGGCAGGAAAAGAAGAAAGACAGCTCATGCACTGGGCCCAGTCTCCCTGTGCTGCCACACAGCAGCCTGTAATTCCGTGGAGTCTGCAAGTTCTGAAGCTGGACTGAGCCATTCTCAGCTGATAGGAAGGTGTATTTGTCAAAACAGCAGGATGGGGGTATACATCATTTTACAGTTTGTTTTTAGAGACAGGGTCTCTAAAATGCTGATGGGCCTCATGGGAGGTGTTTGGGCCATGGAGCTCCACTTGGCACTGTTTTTTCTCTTGGTAATGAGTCGAGTGAGTTCTCACTCTCAAGAGACTGGATTATTTCTCTCACGAATGAAAGAGTTCCCATAAGAGCAGGTTGTTATAAAGCAAGGTTGTGCCTTGGTCCCTGCACACACCCACTTCCCCTTCTGCTTCTCTGCTATGTTGTGACGCGGCACGAGGCCCTCACCAGAAGTCAAACAGATGTGGGTGCCATGCTTTTGGACTTTCTGGCCACCAGAATCATAAGCTAAATGTACTTCTTTTCTTTATAAATTACTCAGCCTCAGGTATTCTCTTATAGCAACACAGAATGAACTAAGACAAAGCCCTTGTTGATTTTGCCCCCCTCCTCACCCTTCCCCTTCCAGATCCATCAAGTTATATCAATCCATCCGTCGTCAGACTGTAATTCAGATCTGCCCCTTATTCCCCCGCTTTGGCGTGGCCCCCATCCCTTACACCCATGTTCTCCACATGATCTTGGAGGGTGAAGGAATCCTAGCTGCACCCTCTCTGACAAAATCTTATCCTTAGTATTTAATTTAAATCGTAATTAATTCAAATTCAAATTAAATTCTCTCTTTAGGGAATGATAATGATAAAGTTGAAAATATTGCCATCCCCCAACCATGGCCTTAATCTTCCAGCATCACCTCTGGCTCTGCCATATCTCCTAGGCAGGTTCACTTTCCAAACACCCCTTCCTCAGCACTGCTCCCTCTGAAGCTTCAGGGCTTCCCCTGTTCTATAGGATGCAACGCCTCTTCTCAGCCTGGCCCACTGCCTCCCCTGCTCACTTCCTCTCTCCTCCCAGACAAGGCTTCTTCTCTCCTCACATGCTCTCTGGCCCTGCACATCTGTGCTTCTTTCTGCCTGTGAGCATTTGTTCACAGCATCCCACTGCATGGTCTTGCTTCTTCTGATGGACTCACCATGCCTACAGCCCAGCTTAATCTCTTTCCTCTTACATGAAGCATCTCTCAGCTGTTTTGAACTCAGTATATGACTTTTTCCTTTGACATCATTGATTCATTCTTTCATTCACTTATTGATTAATTAGTTTGTTCATAGTGTGATTGAAAACATTAGCTGGGCACGGTGTCTTATACCTGTAATCCCAACACTTTGGGAGACTGAGGCGGGAGGATCGCTTGAAGCTGGAATTTGAAACCAGCCTGGGCAACACAGTGAGACCTGTATTATTTACAAAAAAATAATTTTTAAAAATTAGCTGAGCTTGGTGGTGCACACCTGCAGTCCTAGCCACTTGGGAGGTTGAGGTGGGAGGGTCACTTGAGCTCAGGAGTTCAAGACTTGCAGCGAGCTATCTGTACTCCAGCCTGGGCAACAGAGTAAGATGCTGTCTCTGAAAATAAAAATAAAAAAACATGGACACTGGGTTTCTGGTTATCTACTCCTGCATAATAAGCCACCCTAAGACAGTGACTTAAAATAACAGGCATTTATTTATTTGCTCACAAATTGGATTGACTGGGGTCAGCTGTGCCATTCTCACTAGGGCTGTCATACAGTTGTAGTCAGATGGTGGCAGCTGATGGGGTCCTCTCGAAGGTGGTTTCATGCTTGCGTCTGCTACCTGGGCTGGGAAGACCGCAAAGCTGGGACTCCTCAGGCATCCTGGCATCATCCCCCCTGCTCTCTCTCACTGGTTTCCTCCTTTTCCATTCTCTGGTTCCCCTTTCTCTGATCCCCTCTAACCCTCCCTTTTTTGTCTCTGCCCCGCCCCCCATCCCAGTGCTTTTCCCCATTGGTCCTCCCCTCTCTGGTTTCTCTGTGATCTCCATGGCAGCTGAAGAGAAACCAGCATATGAAAGTTTGCAGCCGTCATCATTCCTGCTAAATTCTGTTCATCAAATTGATTACCAAGTTCCACCTAGGTTCAAGGGGAGGGGAACTAAACCTCTTCTCTTGCTAGGAGTGTTAAAGAATTTGCAGAGATGTTTGAAAACCATCACACGGAGGCAATACTACCCTGGAAAGTCCAAATCTCAGCTCTGTCTCTCACTGTGTGGCCTCAGGCATGTTCTTGAGCCTCTCTATTCCTTAATTGCCTCATAAAGTAGGGATAATAATAGTACCTCCTGCAGAGGGGAGTTCTAAGAGTTAAGTGAGTAATGCGTGTGACATCTCTAGCACAGTACATGGCATATAGAAAGTTCTCAGTAAACAATATTTGTATTTATTAAGAATGTTCTGCATAACACAGGGCAGTGATTAAGCGCAGGGCTCTGGACGTAGACCACTGGGGACAGCTCATGGCTATGCCTCCCTCTAGCTGGGGACTCAGTCACCTTCTAATCCTCAAATCGTCACGTGTGGAATGGGGGTGATATCAGCACCCACCTTAGCCGCCATTGTGAGAATGGACTCAGATGTCCACTGGAAGCACTTACTGCAGCCCGGCCAGCGCAGCCAGTGTGTGCGAGGTGGCGATGGGGATGGGGGTGCACGCAGCACTGCAAAGGCTCCAGACAAAAACATGACAAAGACATGGGCCCTGCTCCTGAGGAGCCAGTGGCCTGTGCCTTCTTGACACAGCTCATGGCTCCCTGAGGACCTTAGGGCAAAGACTTGCACTGCTTCTTAGGTTTCCACCTGCTTGCTTCCCCAGCGGACTGTCTCCAATGTGATGCCTTCTGAAGGAACTTTCTAGGGTCATTCTGTCACACAACTTCTACCTCGCTGGCTACTTTAGCACCCAAGTGTGCTGCATTTGGAGTGCCCAGATTGTGAGCAGAGACCCTCGTACTCCCTTGACTCTCCTGGTGCTTTATTCTGTGGCCTCTTCCCTAGAGGAGGTTTGACCCCTGGACTTCCAAGTCATAGGAGCCTGGTCAGCAGGGCCCCGCTTGCCGCTCCTCTGGCCCCACCAAGGCTCACGGAGCTGACTCAGAGCAATGGCACTGGCTCACTTTGGGGCAGCAGCCTCCTTTCTGAGCTGCTTCTTGGACTCCCTGGCTCTGCCTCCCCGCCTTCCCCACCCTGGATGAGGTTAGCGTTTCACTGCTACATTTTAGGAGACATGGGATGGGGTACAGGAGCTGGAGAGAAGTTGGCCTTCTGGGGCTCCCTCGGGCTTCTTCCCAGGGGCTTCTACCCTTGAAGGAGGGGACGCCTCTGACCCTTCCCCAGCTTCCCTCTGGAACACAAGCCCTAACCTGACACTGTGACGTGCTCCTACTTGCTCCTTCCATTAAAATTAAACTTCCCTCCCTGCCCTGTGTCCCACACAGCCCCTCCTCTGCAGCCACCCACTCTCGTGGCAGTCTCCTTCCTCTGCCTGATACTTAATGACCCCATCCGAGTGGAGGTGACCATCGAGGTTGCTATGCTTCTGAAGGACAGGGCTGCTGGGCAGTGGGGCAGGGCTGGGTCCCACTAGACAGGTCTGTCATGGTTTTTTTTCCATTTTGTTTTCTGCTTTGAGGTATAATTAACAAGTAAAAATTATATATATTTAAGGTACACAACTTGATGCCTTGATATGCATATATATTATAAAATCATCACCACAAAAATGCTAATAAATGTATCACCTCACATAGTTATCATTTTCTTTTGTGATGAGAATACTTAAGGTCTACCTTCTTAGCAAATCTCAACTACTCAATACAGTGTTGTTAATTACAGTCACATTGCTGTACATTGGATCACCAGAACTTGCTCACCTTGCATAACTGAAACTTGTACACTTTAATCAGTATCTCCTCATTTTCTTCATCCTCCAGTCCCTGGCAACCACTGTTCTACTCTCTGCTTCTGTGAATTTGACTATTTTAGATTCCACGTCTAAGTGTGATCATGCAATATTTAGATAGGTCAAATTTAAGAAATTGGCCAGATATTCCCTGGAGATCTCTTGTAGGCATTGCAAAACATTTAGGCAATAGGAGTTGAGTCAGAGATAGGCCCAGGAGGAAGACTGTCATTGGTTTTAGGGTGAGAGTTGGTTGTTTGGGGCAGCGGGTAGGGAGCTGAGTATCTGCAGAGAAGAGAAAGGGCCCAAAGCCCTTGGGAGGGAGAGGAGGAGTGGGGGGAGAGCTGTGTCACAGATACCCCAGAGGGAGGGAGTTTCCAGCAGGGCACACCACGGAGAGAGGTCAAAGAGGCCAAGGCCTAGGAAAAGTCTCTGCCACTCAGCAAGTGCAGTGGGGAAGGAGGAGGCACACCAGTGGGAGATACACACAGCTGGTCCAGATGGGATGGTGGAAGTCCGATAGCAAAAGGGAATCGGCCACCAGGACACAGCAAGTTGTATTCTCACTCCTGGATGTCTCCTTCGAGGTCAGTCATCCAGGGGTTCTCAACTTGAGTGTGGATCAGCATCACCCACCAGGCTACCTTAAACCCAGACCCCTGAACACATCCCCACAGTGTCTGATTCATCAGGCCTTGGGGGCGGCCGAAGAATTTGCATCTCTAAGTGCTTGGGTGATGGTGGTGCTGCTCTGGAGGGGGGAGCCACAGATGGAGGGCAGCCTCGCCCACCCCCCGCCCTCAATCGCATGCTCACACCTGGTGCTCATCACCTGTTTCGGAGCCAGCCCTCACCATGAGAAAAGTCAGGCCTATTTTTAAACTGAAACGTTCGATTACCCCCACCAAGGGAAAAAGAGTCATTGCCAACATTTCAAATTAACTCAAACTTTGCAAGAAGCCCTCGAGGAAAGGAACATGCAGGAAATGCAAAGTCAAGCCATATAACCCCCAGTAACAACAATTCCCCTGCGCCAGCAATGCCAGGGCAGCTGGGCCCAGTCTGGCCACTCCCGGGCTATCCCATGGGGAGAAGCCTAGGTGCTGCTGGGGACTGGATGTTTTCCAACCTCACAGAGGCAGGGCAGAAGGCACCTCCTTCATCCAGAGTCCCTCTCCCCGTCTCAGGGATGAAGAATATCTGAAATGTTTCCCCACACAATGAAGCCTAGAGTCAGTGGAAAAGGGCAAGGCTGCTCACAGGCAAACTTGTTGTTTTCACAGAGGAGAGGGATACAGGGCTGTGTGCCTGGGAAGTCGGCTGTGGACAGGGAACTCTGAGTGTTGCACTGAGGTAGTCCATCAACATATTCTTTATAGTTTATGCAGGGGTAAACTGTTCCAGCACGCTCCCTAGTCCACCTCAGACACTCTCCTAAAAATTTTTTGGGAGGTACAACATTGTATTACTTTCCTCTAAGTTTTAGAACAATGTATCACAAATGTGGAGACAACACAAACAACACAGATGTATTACCTTACAGTTCTGTGGTTCAGAAGTCCGGAATGGGTCTCGCTGGGTTAGAAGCAAGGCGTCAGCAGGGCCGTGTTCCTTTCTGGAGGTTCTAGGCAGCATCCATTCTCTTGCACTTCGTGGGTTCTAGAGGCCGTCCACATTCTGTGGCTCTTGGCTCCCCTTTCTCTGTGGTCAAAGCCAGCAACAGTGGGCTAAGTTGTTTAAATAAGGCATCACTCTGACCCCTTCTGCCTCTCTCTTCCACATTTAAGGATACTTGTGATTACATTGGGCCCACCTGGGTACTTCAGGCTGCTCTCCCCATTGTAAGGTCAGCTGATTCGCAACCTTAATTATCTGCACATGTTCTTAGTTCTCTTTTGCCATGCAACCGCACACGTCCCCAGGTTCTGGTGGTGAGTATGTACAAATCTCTAGGGCATTATTCTGCCTACTACCAACATATATATGTAAAGTGCACAAGTCTTAAGTGTATAGCTTGAATTTTTACATATGTAAACAGTTACCTTTGAAAACACTATGCAGATCGAGATACAGAACTTTCCAGTTCCCAGAAGGCTCCCTCACAGCCCCTCCCAAGGTACCCTTGGTACCTCCCAAGGGTAACCATTTTTCTGACCTCTGTCTCCATGGATTAGTTTTGCTTACTCTTGAACTTCGTGTAAATGAAATCATACAGCATGTGACCCTCTCTTGAAACAACCCCAACCATCTTTGGAGTGGTGGGACCGTCGGAGAGTTTGCATCATTCTGAGGGCCAATCTGTCTCTTTGAGGCTCTATGTACACGAACTTGAGAGCCGTAATTATGGTGCTATTCAGAAAAAGTCTCTTTTCCACATGACTATCCTTCAAACAGCTGAAGACTGTTTTCCGAAAGTTTTTAATTTTTACGACATCAATAATGCATGCCCTTCAATAGACTCTAATATAGTGTGATTGTGCACGTGCCCACCCTGCACACTTCTCTCTGGGCCTGTGCTATTCACAGGCAGTTCTTGGTTCCAAACGCTGTTCCTCCTGGATGTACTTGGCTCATGCAGAGCCAGGGGAATCATCCCTTCTGTTTTTCTAGATGCCTATAAAAATCTTTTTCATGTCCTTCCAAAGCTATTTTATGCATATGAAATATGCATATATATCCTTCCCACCCCACTTTCTAGACAATTGTGCTATACGTACTCTTGTATAGCTATACATGCTCTTGTTGTTATTGTAATATACATACCCTTCTGTCCATTTTGTTTTTTTTACTTAGCACTATATCTTGGGAATCTATCAGCTCATAAACAACTTCTTCATATTTTTAATGGTTGCTTATTATTCCATTGTATGGATCTATCATACTTTATTTGCCAAATGTCTTATTGAAGGACATTTAAATTGTTTCTACTATTTTGCTATCACAAGTCATATGTAAATATGTCATGTTTTAAATTTTGTGCATCTCTAATTTTGAAAATCAAAAGATTCTCTAAATAGACATGGAAAAAGCTCTTGATAAAGAACACCTATTGATGACAAGAATCCTTGGCAAACTAAAATCTCCTTACAACAAGCAAAAAAAAAATTAAAATCCAGTAGAAAAGTGTGCAAAGAATAGAAATGGGCAATTCACAGAAGATGAAATCCTGGACCAGAAACATAAAAATGATCAGACTCATTGGTAATTAGAGAAATAAAACACTGAGAAAGAACTTTACACCCATCAGATAAGTGAGCCTCAGAAAGCTGAATCATGACAAGTTGAATCACGAAAGTCTCTGGGCTTTGAGGAGTCCGTCCTCACTAGTGAGTGTGACCATGTGTGCAGCACACAGGATGGGGTCAGCACCATAGTCACCAGTTCCAGGTGTCTGCCTGAAGTCAAGAACACGGAGCTGCGCAGTATTGTGGGAATGGGAGGACTCTGGGAGGGGCTGGGGAAGTGAGGATCTGGAAGGGGGAGACTGGCTAGCAGACAACTCCACCCTCCACTTCAGTACGAAGCCTGCTGAGCTGGGCAGGTTGACCTTGTGGGAAGCCCCAGTTTGGGCTGCCTCTGTGGGCCTGGTGGTGGGCTTGGGCTGCTGTTGGATAGAAGGCCTTTCCAGGATCCCATCCCAGTTTACCTTGCCACACTTTCTCCCAAACAACAAACTTTTACATGCTCTATGCTACTCCTATATATTTTGCTCCCAACTCCCCAAACACAGTTGCACCTTCATGTCATTTCATAGTGACAAGGATAATGGTGGATATTGAAGCAATGTGTCTTCATTGTCAGAAACCTCTAGTCTAAATAGTAATGGACTCTCATAGCAAGAGCTATGTCAGCTTAGTACATTGGGTTTTTTCACTGTGAAGATAAAACACCACTTCTGCCATCAACGCAGAAATGTGAGATGGAATGCCTGGGTGCCTGAAGAGGAATTCCTAACGAACAGGAAGAGGGCATGGCAAGCCCAACCCGGGGGCGCTGCAGGAGGAGAAGACAGATGGGTATGCATAGAGGTCAAATGCACATATCCTTGTTTCCCCCTGGAGGGCAAGATCAGTGTGTGAGAGAGCCCAAGAACTCTGTGGGTGTGGTGGAGGAGGGGGGCTGGTGGCTCACTGCCTGGGCCTTGCATGGGGAGGTCGCATGTGTGTGTGAGAGAGTGTCTATGTATGTGCGAGTGTGTGTGCACATATGCAAGCGTTTGCTGCTACACTGAGTAGGAGGAAGGAGTAGTGATGTAGTCGTGATGGAGGCAGGTGACTGGACAGAGGAGTTGAAGCTGAATGACTGCCCCCACCGGGTCAGAGAGGGGCATGACAGCCGTCTGAAGTCCATGAGTGCTCAGTGTGCAGTAAGCAGAGGCAGGTTCTGAGATGGACAGCACACCAACATAGGCTTTGGTCTGGACCCAGAGGCCCTGGCGTGAGAGGATTTCCCTGCTGGAGGCCAGAGGACCATGGATTTGCCAAAAGACAGAGGAGATTCATTGTACCTCAGCAGACACCAGTCCACAGGAGCACTTAGTGGCAGAGACCAGCCAGCAAGCAAGGATTCAAGGCCCCCTTTTTCCTGTGCCACAGGTCATCTATGGTGGGAGGAAATCTGAAACACTTTAAAACCTGGACTAGGCCGGGCGCGGTAGCTCACGCCTGTAATCCCAGCACTTTGGGAGGCCGAGGCGGGCGGATCAGGAGGTCAGGAGATCGAGACCACGGTGAAACCCCGTCTCTACTAAAAATACAAAATTAGCTGGACGTGGCAGCACATACCTGTAGTCCCAGCTACTCAGGAGGCTGAGGCAGGAGAATGGCGTGAACCCGGGAGGCGGAGCTTGCAGTGAGCAGAGATCGCGCCACTGCACTCCAGCCTGGGCTACAGAGTGAGACTCGGTCTCAAAGAAACGAAAACAAAAACGAACAACAAACCTGGACTACACTGAGCTGCTGTTTATTACAACTTTTCCACACTTAACAGGCAAAAGGGCTTGTGAGAAGGATCAAAGAAACTACCTTTAAAAAACCGTGCACATCTGAGAAGTGTGGGGGAAGGATCTACTTGCCGCACTACACTTACGCTCATCACACAACCCGAAGTGCCCTTCTTCCTCCAGCTCCCTGTTATAAGTAACTAGTGCTTCAAAGTCCAACCCAAATGCAGCCCCGTTGGTGATGCTTTCTCCAGTTCCTGTGGCCTAAATTCAGCAAAGCTGTCTCTTGTGTGAAATGTTCTCCAATGCCTTTCGTTGGACTTCACTGATCCTTCCTCTGGATCATATTATGAATACTTCTTTTTAACTTCTGTGATGTGTCCTGAAACAGAGCCAGTTGCCCCTCTCCATGGATTTTAAGCTCCTGGAGGAAGGAACTGTGGCCTGTGCCTCTCCACATTGTGAATTGCGGTCTGCTCAGGGCTTGGTCTAGTGGACACAGTCAGGACAGGTATGAACCACTCAAGTGTCAGTGCAGGCACGTGGACCCTAGGAAGCACTGACACATGGAAGGTCTTATTCAAATTCATCTTTGATATGGATCTATTTCTTTAAATATTGTGACACTTAAAATATCAAATTCAGAGAAATAGTGAAAAATCATTATTATTTATTTATTTTTGCTTAAATTCATTTTACAAGTTTGACAAAATTTCATCCTAGGGCGAAGCCTTGTGAGAGAGCCTGAAGAATTTACTGACCACCGCATTTCCTTGGGCAAATCCTTGCTGTATTCTTGTTTCACTGTAATGTGGCAAGTTCTCCTTGACTGACAATCCAGAACTTTAGAAAAAGTTTGTAAAAAATTCTCCCTAATAACTGGGAGCATGCATCGCTGACAATAACCAACTTTTCTTCAAGTGTGGCTCACAGATTTTTCTGTTGCTGGCTTCCACCTTTTATTCCATGGCACAGGTTGGAATGCTTTATTTCCGCCCACTCTGCTGGAGCTGAGCAAAACTGCATTCATCCATGGCAGCAGCTTTGGAGCCCAGGGCCAGGAGACAGTTCAGGACCCTTGTTAGGGCCTGTGGAGTCTAGAGACAGTGGGCAATATGCTGGCATGGCAGGCAGCCCATCTTTGGTGCCTGTGATCTCAAATCGGATTTGCAGAATGTGGCCCTCAGTGACATAGACACCAGTGCTAAGAGGTTGGCAGAGTCATTCCTTCCTCCAATGCGTATTCAGCTCCCTTCAGACCATACTGTCTGCTCTGTGAGTGCTAAGGGAAGTATAATGAGCCTCAGGCTCTTACTTATAGGCCATGATAATAATGACAATGTTAATGTAACTATGTGTGTGTGTGTGTGTGTGTGTATATATATTATTTTTTAGACTATGTCTCTGTCATTCAGGCTGGAATACAGTGGCGCGATCTTGGCTCACTGCAACCTCTGCTTCCCAGGTTCAAGTGATTCTCCTACCTCAGCCTCCAATAGCTGAGATTACAGGCATGCGCCCCCACACCTGGCTAATTCTTTTATTTTTAGTAGAGATGGGATTTTGCCATGTTGGCCAGCCTGGTCTTGAACTCTTGGCTTCAGGTGCCCCACCTGCCTCAGCCTCCCAATGTGCTGGGATTACAGGCGTGAGCCACCACGGTCAGACAATGTAACTATTTATGGAGAACATCTTATATGCCAAACCTTTCCAAGGGCTTTACATGGATGAGCACATTTAATCCTAATGATAGCCTGATTACCATATGAAGTTGGCATAATTATTATACCTATTTTAGAGATGAGGAAAATGAGGGAAAGAGAAATTATGTATGTATAAAGTCACACTACTAAGAAATGATGGTGACAAAATTCAGATACAGGCAGTGTGTCAGTGGGGATTTTTTTTTTTTTAATTTTTTGCAGCTGGCATAGTGGCTCACACCTGTAATCCCAGTGTTTTGGGAGCCTGAGGAGGGAGGATCCCTTAAGGCCAGAAGTTCCAGGTTATAGTGAGTTATGATCTTGCCACTGCACTCCCCCCGGGTGACAGAACAAGACCTTGTCTCTAAAAATAAAACAAAAAAAAAAAAAGTTTTTTGAATCACAGTCCTTTGAAAGTCTGTTTCCCAAAAGAGTAACTAAAAATATCTGCCTCTGTCAGTCACACACATACACCAGAGTGAGCACATACCCGCATGCATGCACACACACACCTGCATGCGTGCACACACACCGCATGCATGCACACACACACACACACACGCATACACACTTTTATATGCAGTTTCAGGGTGTTCGCAGAATCCCTGCACCGGTCCTAGGGACTCCATGGACACAGGGCTCCCCCCGCCTGCCTCACACAGACAATCTCAACGCGGGGATGATGGTGGACAACAGAGCACAAACACAAGCAGACTGTCAGGAGTGGCTGTGGGTGGCATGAAGGACAGTCAGAGAGGGGATGCAGGGCCAGGCCAGGGATACGAGGGACAGAGAGACGGCTCCACTCTGCTCGCAAGCCGGCTTCGTCTTGCGGCCCATGCACAGGGCATGGCGGTTTCTCGGGCTTATCCTCCACTTCTTGGTATTGGTCATTCTTGGTAGTGGCCCATGCTGTGGGCCACAGCAAACAGAGGCCCCTCAACCACTGGAGAGCTGGTTGGGGAAGCCTGGAGTAGGGAATTCAGGGGCCCGCTTCCTGAGTCCGGGTTGGTGAATGACCTGCCTGTGGGACCACAAAGCCATCAACACCACCCTTCCTCCTTTTCCTCCCACACCTCAGAAGAACTTTGTGCCATTTGACCTTAGATCTTGGTCTCTATTAATATGCCAACCTCCCCGCCCCACACTAGTGGGGGTGGGTGGGAGTAGGGGGTTCTGGTGTTTCCTTGAGTACAGATTTTGGAGGCTGACAAAGCAGAAAGACAGTTGCTCTCCCTGAAAGTTGATGGAGGAAGCAGGTGAATGTTACACTAGGAGAAGAATGGGACACTGTGGGGACCCCACGACCTTACCCAGGGGCTCAGGAAAAGCCCCCTAGAAGAAACATGGAGTTTCAGTTGAGACCCTAGTCAGTTTGCCTAGATTTGAGACTCAAGCCCCTCAGCCTCACCTTCTCAGATGAGCTTTTAAGCCACTGTTTCCAAACACCGGTTTCTCAAAATATTAATAGGTGTTCTTTTTCTTTACTATTTTTTAAACTTTGAGCTATAATACACATTGAGAAAAGGACGCTAAACAAATGTAGAGCGAAATAGCCTAAAATAAACTCCCAGGTGACCATCATTCAGATCAAGAAAAATAATATTTCTATTCCCCAGAAATCCATCACCTCTCCACATGCCCTTCCAGTCAGTTACCTTTTGGCCATCACTTCCTTGACTTTTTATGCTTTCATCTCCAACATATGTAATCTTCAACCCCATAATTTAGCTTTGTATGTTTTGGAATTTTATATAAATGAAAGCATACAGTACATATTCATCCATAAGATGAAAATCTCTTATGTTATTACATGTAACTATGAAATTCCATTGTATGAATACACCACAATGCATCCTATACTAGAGACAGATATTTAGGAGATTTCCAGCTTTTAGCTATTACAAAGAATGCTCTGTGAATATTTTTGTGTATGTCTTCTGGTGCACATTCACATACATTTCTAGAAGTGGAGTCCCTGGGTCATGGGGTGTACATAGCTTCCATTTTGCTAGGTAATGCATTCTAAGGTAGTGGTACCAATTTGCACCCCTGTCCCCCACCATTGGCAGTGTTTGATATGTTGCCCCATATCCTTGCCAACACTTGGGGTAGTCACCCTTTCATTTGAGCCACCTTTGTTAGTATATAGTAAGAATATCTTATTGTGGTTTTAATAGCGCTACTAATGAGGTTGAGCACCTTTTGAGATGTTTATCATTTTTGTTGTTGTGGTAGTAGTAATTATTTTCTTATTTTTTTTAGATTCTAGATTCAGCAGATACATGTGTGTGTTTGATAAATATATATGTAATGGTGGTCATTGGGCTTCTAGTGTACCCATCACCCAAATATGTTTGTTGTTAATTTTCTCTTTTGTGAAATGCCTATTCAAATATCTTGCTTGTTTTTGTACTAGGTTATTTGACTTGTTCTTAACGGAACTCTTAGGAGTTATTTATATATTCTGTATATTAGCTCTTTGTCAGTTATTTGTATTACATAGTATATTAGTCTATTCTCACACTGCTACAAAGAACTGCCTGAGACTGGGAAATTTATAAAGGAAAGAGGTTTAATTGACTCACAGTTCAGCATGGCTGGGGAAGCCTCAAGAAACTTACAGTCAGGGCAGAAGGTGAAGGAGAAGCAAGGCACCTTCTTCACAAGGCAGCAGAAAGGAGAAGTGCTGAGCAAAGTGGGGAAGAGCCCCTTATAAAACCATCAGATCTTGAGAGAACTCACTCACTATCATGAGAACAGTGTGGGGGAAACCACCCCCATGATTCAATTACCACCACCTGGTCTGACAAGTGGTGATGATGGGGATAATGAGGATTACAATTAAAGATGAGATTTAGGTGGGGACAGAAAGCCTAATCATGTCAAATAGTGAATATTCCAATACATGAACATGATATATTTCTTCATTTATTTAGATCTGCTTTAATTTCTCTCAATAATGTTTCATAGTTTTCTACATGGAGAACTTCAGATAGTTTCACAGACTTATTTCTATGTGCTTATTTCTAGGTACTTTTGATGCTTTCACAAGTGATAGATACTTTAAAAAAATCATTTTTTAAACTCTGCTGGTATAGAGAAATGTAATTGATTTTTATATACTGACTCTATATTTAACAATCTTGTTAAACTCTTTCATCAGTCTAATGGTTTATTTGCTGATTTTTAAAGTTTATATACTCAATCATACAACATGCAAATAATGTCATAACTTTCCAATTGTCATAACTTTTTTTTTTCTTTTCCTATAGAACTGGCTAAAACCTTCAGGACAATGGTAGTGGCCTCAATGGCATTCTTGTCTCATTTACAATTTCAAAGGAAATCTTACAACATTTTACTATTAAAGATGGTATTTAATGTAGATTTTTTGGTAGCTCTCCTTCATCACATTGAGAAAATTCCCTTCTATTCATTTTTTAAAAAATCATAAATAGGTACTGATTTTAACAAATGCTTTTTCTGCAATTATTGAGGTAAAGAATTTTTCTCTTGTAGTCTGTTAATGTGGAAATTTATATTGATTCTATGTTTTATAGTTTTCTAGTTTTATGCAGAAACTCTCAATCTTAATGTTTAAAAATCTCTTTGCACATAGTAAACTTCGATATTTTAAAGTCTATCTTATTTCAGTATCCAAAGACCCCTATGGATCTGTTTATATTCTTTATTTTCCTGCTGGTTATTGTGTATGCCTTATTGTCTGATGTACCTGCTTATTTTTGCTTATGAATTTATTTATATAATAATATAAATAATGATTTATAATTTATATTTATTACTGCCAGGTGCCTGGTGGCATTAACACCCGAGGTTGGTTGAGGGGACTACCACTCCAGAGAGCTTTAATCCGTGTTCAGTGAGTGACATAATTTAAGCTGCAAACCCTACAAAGGTTTATTTACTCTGGTCCACCTTCATTTCTAGAATGCAGTCTTTGGGATGTACAATGTATGAAGTACAAAGCTCCACTAAGTGAGCACTTGGACCCTAATCCTGTCCCACAGCCCCTTGAAGTCATCAAAAGCATCTCTCTGCCTCTCAGTTCCCCTCCTCAGTCGGCAAACGCCCCTAGGAGAAGTAGATCCAAATACTGGGCCATCCCTTTGGAACTCTGCTTCCCCCAGACCCCCAATCCTGGCCTGTTTTGTTAACTTTGATGCCTTCAAAAGTAAGTTTTTCTTGTGGCACATTGGTTCACGCCTATAATCCCAGCACTTTGGGAGGCTGAGGCGAGCGGATCACTTGAGGCCAGGAGTTTGAGACCAGCCTGGCCAACACAGTGAAATTCCATCTCTACTAAAACTATAAGAATTAGCTGGGGGCGGTGGTGCACACCTGTAATCCCAGCTACTTGGGAGGCTGAGGCATGAGAATCACTTGAACCCAGGAGGTGGAGGTTGCAGTGAGCCGAGATCATGCCCCTGCATTCCAGCCTGGGTGACAGAGCGAGATTAGTCTTTAAAAAAAAAAAAAAAAAGAAAAAAAAAGAAAACAAAGTAAGTTTTTATATTTTTGTCCAATTTTTAAATTTTCAATAGAAATGTTAGTGTGAATTACTTAGCTTGCTATTACTGGAACTCCTTGATTGATTTTCTAGTGTTAAAACCAGTTTTGCATTCCTGGAGTGAACCTGATTTGGACATGCTTTATTACCTTTTTCAATGTTTTGCTGGATGTGATAAATCCCTAACGTGTGCTTTCCACGACCATGCAAAGAAAAATTAAGGCGGAAAGTTAGGAACCAAAAAGAGCCCTTGGCTAGCATGTATTTCCCTAATGGTGCCTTGAATTTGTCACCTAACTGGCTACACTGCCTGAAATCTCACCAGAGAAGAGAAATCCCAAAGAGAAGACTCTTTGCGTTACCAGATCCCTCATTATTATTATTTTTTAATTATTTATTTACAGACAGGGTCTCACTCCGTTGCCCATGCTGGAGTGCAGTGGCACATGCTCACAGCTTACTGAAGCCTGGACCTCCGTGGCTCAAGCAATTCTCCCACCTCCGTCTCCTGAGTAGCTGGGACTACAGGTGCATGCTACCATGCCCAGCTAATTTTTGTATTTTCTGTAGAGACGGGGTTTTGCTGTGTTATTGAGGCTGCTCTTGAACTCCTAGGTTCAGATGATCCACCCACCTTGGCTTCCCAAAGTGCTGGGATTACAGGTGTGAGCCACTTCACCCAGCCCAGCCCCTCTCTTAAAGCAGAGAACCCTACGGCAGTGTTAAGGGGCCAAACCTCGTTAGTTTAACGAGACTACTTTCCTTTCAAATAGGACTGGTTAGCACTCAGCCCCACTCAAAACACAAAATTGTTCATGGAAGAAGGAGAAAGACCAGTAATTTGCAAGAATTTCTCCCAAACCTAGGTTAGGAAGGGCCACAAAGTGGAGATCTGGAGAGCCAGGCAGTGGGGCAGGTCAAAGGCAGTGCTCAGACCAAGGAGGGCAGAGCCTTTGGTCTCTGCTCAAACTTGAGGTGCGAGTTTCCCTGGATGTGGCTTTGCGACCTCCTGAATAGACAGATTGTTTTCCTCCAACAACCCGGGGCGCCTGAAACCTTGACCTGCACTCCGCGTGGGCAATACCTCCAGAGCACTGATGCCTCCCCAGCGGTTTTTACCAAATTTCTCCTTAAAAGCGCACTGGAGCTCTGAAGAGCAAGCCAGGCCCTGAGAACAGACACAGTAACTAATGCCAGGCCAGCTGACATTTTATCTGGAAAATGCCTGAGCCAAAAGTAGCTCCTGGTCAAACACTGTGCGCATTATCTGAAAACCAGGCCACTAGAACATGAATCCAAGAGGGCCATTGCTATATTGTTTCTTCCCTGCGGCTCTTGGGACTGCTGTATCCAGCAGGTCACCTGGCACTTTAGAGAAAGCAGGGGAGACTACTGTACATCTTCCACAGGAGGCTGTGCTACCCCGGAATTTAAAGTGCCACTCCGGGCCATTTGAACACCTCAGACTAATGAAGGGTCCCCAAGATGAGGGAATGAATGGTGTTGGAAACCTCTAGCAGGGAGTGGGATCCAGGTACTAGGAGACAGCTCTGTCCAGGCTGCCCACACACCCTCCCTCGGGTTGCAAGTCCCTCAGGGGAGAAAAACAGGCAATTGGTAAGCCCTGAGGAGGGGCTTCCTCCCACAGGGGCCATCCCATTTCTGGCACCCTCAAAGCACTTCCGGAGCCTGGAATAAAAAGAGAATGCAGATGGGTATGGTGGTTCACGCCTATAATCCCAGCACTTTGGGAGGCCGAGGCGGGCAGATCACCTGTGGTCAGGAGTTCAAGACCAGCCTGGCCAACATGGTGAAACCCTGGCCTCTACTCAAAATACAAAAAATTAGCCAGGTATGGTGGTGGGCGCCTGTAATTCCAGCCACTCAGGAGGCTGAGGCAGGTGAATTGCTTGAACCTGGGACGCAGAGGTTGCACTGAGCCGAGATTTTGCCACTGCACTCCAGCCTGGGCAACAGAGCGAGACTCTGTCTCAAAAAAAAAAAAAAGAGAATACGGATGACTGTCAGAGCAAAGATTTCTCATGGGCCCTGATCTTAGCTATCATCTGAGGAACACAGAAAAATAGAACGTTCAACTTATACCCTGATTTATCTGAGAGGGAAAAATTAAAGCACTGTACTTACTTTCTTTCACGTTTAAGAAACAGAAAATAGTCACCCAACCTCACCAGTAATGAATAAAATACTTCCATTCTGTCAGGCTCAGCCAAAACAGGAAATCTTGAACGGTGGGATTTCAAGTGTTTGCAGGCCTATGTGGAGCCGTGGGGGAGTCAGTGAGGCCATCCCCTGCCCTGGACTACTTCCAAGAGGACCTCTACCCTGCATTTGGGCTGGAACTGAGGACTGGACTTTCTAGTTCCTACGTATGCCGTGTGAGAATCTCTGATCCTCCTTCCCTGCCCATGGCCAAAGTCTCAGCCCCTTCCAACTCTGCTCATCCCTCAGGACTCAGACTCACCGAGTCCCCCTAAGGTTCTCCCCGCTCAGACCACAGTGGATCAGAACGTCCTGGTGCCGTGTTCCCTGGTCAGGGCTCAAGAGGATCCATGTACAGCTAGGCTGGCCTCTGGACAATGCCCTCTCCCCTGAGGCCCAGCCCAGCTGCACCTGACTTCAAGCGTAATGGCATTCATTAATATGACTGACAGATGCAGGCTGTTGGTTTTTCCCTTTCTAAGTTTAAAAAAAAATTAAAATCCAAAAAACATTTTACTAAAGCAAAACATACACACAGATAAGTGCACCCATTATAAGTGTATCACTCACTACATTCTCCTAAGGTCAACTTATCCACGTAACCACCACCCAGCTCAAGGAAAAGGACAGGACCCCACAGACAAACTCAGTTTTGGAAATCTTGCTGTAGGCCAGATGAAGTTCAGTGCTAGTTTCCGTGCTGGGTTTTCTCATACTTCTAATCTGACGTGGCCTGACAAGGTTTCATTGTCCTCTGCTGTGATGTGACATTGCACAGAGAAGATCTTGTCTCACCCTGGGTTGAAGGCCTCTAGAAGGCTGGACCCCAGCTATATGTCAGGGTCTGCGTAGGTAGATCCTGAATGACTGAATGAATCCAGACCAGGGCATGCAGGTGCCCAGCCCAGAGTTGGAGGCTCTTAGGCCTCATTCTCTTTTTCAGTCGTCACAGGAGGCCCAATGACCAGTGTCTCCGGTCAGGCACTAGAGCAACATTATTACATCTACCCTACAGAGACAGCCCTGGGATGTAAAAAGTAGTGATCAGCTCATCGATTCATCCAATAAGCATGGATTACACATCTAGCCTGACCGAGGGATGGCACGTAAGGCAGGCACAGTTGCTGACCTCGTGGAGAGAGCTCAGACACCCAACACGTCAGGAACTAGCAAGAAATCCTCATAGAATTCTAAACCTCTGCCCTAGCCTGCTCCAGTCCTGGCTCCCCGGGGGAAGCCAACGGGGGCTGTTCCCAGCCCAGAGGTAGAGAGGAAGGTGCCTTAACCAGCTGTCTCTGCTCTTCTGCAGGCCCTGCCATCCCAGTGGGCGTGGACGTGCAGGTGGAGAGCCTGGACAGCATCTCCGAGGTGGACATGGTATGCAGTGGCCTCCAGTGAGACAGCGTGAGAGTCTGTAGTGTGGTGGGCTTCTTTGGTGCAGGCTGTGCCCGTGTGGGCAGAGCGGGAGCTGGAGGTGATAAAATGGGCACTTGGAAGTCAGCCCTGGAGCGGTAAAATCTAGAGTGGGCATTCTCAAGCTGCGTGGGCAAAAATAACCCGAGGAGTTGGTTAAATGTGGGTTCCTGGGCCCCATTTCACACTTCCTGATTCAGAATCTCTGGGAGTGAGACTTTGCATTTTCAACACGCTGCAAATAATGCACATGACCAGGCGAACCACACCTGGAGGGGTACTGGAGGTGGACAGTTTCAGGCTGAAATTTTGCAGCTTTCTGATGTTCAGTTCCTGCTACATGTGCAGTTCCCCAACTCACTCTGCGGCAGTGCCCCCCACTCCACGTCTACCCCCATTCTACCACCACAGGCCTGGGTGTCCTGCAGGGCTCCCAGTGGAGGGGTGCACCCCCCGCCCCAGGGCCCCAGCCTCCTCTCTTCCTTCTTCTGTCTGCCTCTCTTTCAGTTTGCAAACTTCTCTTTCTTCTGCCTCAGGGATCTTGAGCATGCTCCAGCTCTGGCCCTCCCCACAGCTATCTCCTTCTTATCCTTCAGGCCTTAGCTAAAATAAGACTTCATCAAAGAGGCTTTCCTGACTTCCTGATCTAAAGAATTTCTGTTTCTTCTTCATAGCCTACATCATCATTTATAATTGTGCTATATATTTATTTGGGGGTTTTGCTTGCATATTGGTTGTCTTCCATGCTTGACTATAAGCTCCATGAATGCAGGGACTCATGTTTTTCTTTACCCCAATATCTCCAAGTCTAGTCCAGTGTGGCCCCCCGGGGGCCCTGAAAATATGTGGAATAAATAAAAGTTGGGGAGGCTCCACTTTCCAGCACTGCATCCCACTTGCAATGCTGTCATCTGCCCTTGAAGAGTGGGAACTCCCCTGGCTCCTAATCGACCCAGCCCGGCAGAGCTGATATGATTGATACTGAGGTTGTGCACCCCCCATAGCTCCAGCACCTGGTAAAATATGGGGCCCAGGTGTGAAAGGTGCAGGTATGACAGTTTCCAAGATGCTAGATTGTACATTGCCAGCCTCTTTGGATATCCAACAGCTGAGCCCAGTTCCAGAACCAGCTGTGTCTAGGACAGCCTGGCTGCCCTAGACTGAATCAACCCAGATGTCTGTGCTGAGTGCAAAGACTTTTGTCCTGTGTGGCTCAGGATCGCAGGGAGAGGTATCTAGAATGACCTGCCTCTCACAGAGCAACCACCAACCCGTGGGAAGGCAGGTGGACTCCAGCAGTAGGTAGGTAATATCCAAGGTAGCCATACACAGCTGGTGTTTGTCAATCTGCACTTCCCCCGGGCGATGGCCCTCAGAGCCTGCTCTTCAGCTCTGTGACCTAGAAGGGAAATAACCAGAAGGGTTATTTGGCTGGTTTCTTCCTACTCATGTATTGGCTGCTCTCCTTGTGCGTGGAAGGGGAGTTCCTGGCAGCTACTGATGCGCTGGGAGCCAGGATCAGTCTAGGGACAGACTCTCATGCATGCACTATCCCAGTGCTCGCTCATTCTTTCCTCTCTTCCCGGGGCTCCCTCTGGGCCCACCACAACCATGCACTCTTTCCAGCCTTTCTCCACCCAGAAGAGGATCTTCTGGGCAGTTATTTTTCCATTTGCACCTGTGTCAGCTCTGGCTATGGGGAGGACCAAACTCTTAAGGAATCAATCATGCAGGCAAGGAGACACTTTTGAACAGGATAAGATTTCAGGCAGAAATTATAGTAGGTATGCAGCTGCCCAGCCCCTCATCCATTTATCTCCCCGATCTTTCAACCAGCAAATATTTGTTAAGCGTCTACTACGTGCTTTTCCAGCACTAAATTCTACAGTGAATGGGGATGCAATGGTGGGAAAGACACAATTTTTCCTTCAAGGATCTTACAAGCCTAATGGCAAGAATCCTCCTAAGAGGGACTTCGACTATCCAGGTTTCTGGAAGTGGCCACTAAGCTGAAATGGAATGGTTAGCCAGTGGGTAAGGAACCATGTGTGGAGAGGTCTAAGTGGAAGAGAGCAGAACTTTGGAGAAATCCTTCCCCACTGGCTGCCAGGCCAGGCTGCGAGCACAGCCACAGTTTTCATTTGCAAAGCCTGAGGGGCTGGGTGCTCAGTCTCCTGGGCTCCAAGTGCATGATGCATAAAAATGGGCCATTCTCTTTCCAGCTGCACAGTGCCATCATGCCACAGGGCTGCAGAACTGTCACCTCTGAACCTGGAGGCTGAGCCTGAGATGTCCATCACAGTAGTGGATGATGGGTTGATTGTAAGGAAGAAAACTTTCTAAACCGTTTGTGTCTGGTCTCACCCCGGCTCCCACAGGACTTCACGATGACCCTGTACCTGCGACATTACTGGAAGGATGAGAGGCTAGCTTTCTCCAGCGCCAGCAACAAGAGCATGACCTTCGATGGCCGGCTGGTGAAGAAGATCTGGGTCCCTGATGTCTTCTTTGTTCACTCCAAAAGGTCGTTCACTCATGACACCACCACTGACAACATCATGCTGAGGGTGTTCCCGGATGGACACGTGCTGTACAGCATGAGGTAGCTGTCCGGGAGCCACTGTTCCTTTGTCCAATGCCATTCCAGTATGTGTGGTCAGGCCCTTTGGCCCTGAAGACTGTCACTGTGGTTGGGTCTGTGGGTTCCTGGATGGGAGGAGCCTTCTGATGCCAGTCAGAACTATCTAAACATGACATGGCCACCCCAGCAGGGGATGACTTCCCCATCACTAGGGGTCTTAAGCTTGGGTGAGAAGACTACTTTGGCCTGAATGAGACAATGACCTTCCACATGCTATACCTTCTGTTCCCTGAGAGCATGTCATTCTAGTTGATTGGTAATAAAGATTTTTAAAAAAATAGCTTTAAAAAAAAAAAAAGATTAAAAAAAAGCATCCTCCCATCCCCCCCTAAAAAATAGCTACTGTGTATTGAGGGCTATTGCAGACTGGCTTCTGGAGTACAGGGAGTCATGTAAGCAGTCATGTTACACATCTTTAAAAAAAAATGCTTTTTTCCTACTTGTCACTGATGAAGCTCATTGTCCCACATCCCCCTGGTCTGCTTGTACAGTTCACCAGGATGCAATGCTGATACTAGACACTTCTGGCCTTGGGTGGAAGTTGAGTAGGGGGCCTCCCAGGTGTCTCCTGAGGAGGTGGCCCTGCTGGCTGAGGGCAAAGCCCAGAGAGAGGCACGGGAGAGAGCCATTAGCAGCCAGCACCGCCAGTGGCTGGGGAAGGGGCGCACCAGCCCAGTAACAGGGATCTGGCAGAGCACTAATCCTCTACTACAGACGACAAAACTCTAGAAGTTAAGGTTCTATAACTCAGATAACTATGTTTCCAAGCTTCTGCAGCAGATGTGAGGAGGCAGCTGCTCGGTTGTGTACTGTGCCTTCTTGCTCTGGGCATATGTAGGAGCCAATAATTCACTGCACAAGCCAATATGTGACTCTGGGTTGTCTAGGATTACGGTCACTGCCATGTGCAACATGGACTTCAGCCACTTTCCCCTGGACTCCCAGACCTGTTCTTTGGAGCTGGAGAGCTGTAAGTATCAGCATTCCTAATTCCTTTGCCTTCTTTCCTCTCTGATCTTGGTGCCATTTTAGTAATCATGAGGCTGAGCCCTGCCTGCCAGCGTTAAGACCTATTTACCTCTGGACTGGCATGGGATTTCCCTGTTACTTCACCCTGCATCAGAAGCAAAGGAGTCACATTAATTTGTTTTCCTCTTCCCAAAGATGCCTATACAGATGAAGATCTGATGCTGTACTGGAAGAATGGGGATGAATCCCTAAAAACAGACGAGAAGATCTCCTTGTCTCAGTTTCTGATTCAGAAATTTCACACGACTTCCAGACTGGCCTTCTACAGTAGCACTGGTAGCTATCTTTTGCCACAATCTGATTCAAATGTGCAAGAAAGCACATTTGAATTCTTCTTCAGCCTTAACCCCAAGGAAAATATGTTTTGTGTGTGTTTTGTTTTTTGTTTTGAGACAAGGTCTCACTCTGTCTCCCAAGCTGGAGTGCAGTGGCAAGATCATGGTTCACTGCAGCCTCAACCTCCCAGGCTCAAGTGATCCTCCCACGTCAGCCTCCTGATTAGCTGGGTCTACAGGCACGTGCCACCATGCCCAGCCAATTTTTTTTTTTTGTAGACATGAGGTCTTACTATGTTGCCCAAGCTGGTCTCGAACTCCTGGACTCAAGCAATCCTCCTACCTCGGCCTCCCAAAGTGCTGGGACTGCAGGCATGAGCCATCATGCTCAGCCTAAATTTTGATTATTAAAATAATGTAGCCTAGAATACATTCTGGCTTCTGCCTACCACGAGTTCGAGACCAGCCTTGCCAACATGGCAAAACCCCATCTCTACTAAAAATACAAAAATTAGCTGAGCATGGTGGCATGCCCCTATAATCCCAGCTACTTGGGAGGCTGAGACAGGAGAATTGCTTGAATCCAGGAGGCAAAGGTTGCAGTGAGCTGAGATCACGCCACTGCACTCCAACCTCAGGGACAGAGTGATACTCTGTCTCAAAAAAAAAAAAAAAAAAATTAGCCAGGCATGGTGACACATGCCCCTGGTTCTAGCTACTCAGGAGGCTGAGTAGGGAGGATTGCTTGAGCCCAGGAGTTTGAGGCTGCAGTGAGCTATGATTGTGCCATTGCACTCCACCCTGGGCAATAGAGCAAGAGCCTGTCTCTTTTCAAAAAAATAAGGAGAGAGAAATAGAATAAAGGTTCCCAGGAACTCATGGGAGGGGGAATGGAGAGTTATTGTTTAATGGGTGCAGAGTTTCTATGTGGGATGATGAACAAGTTCTGGCAATGAATAGTGGTGATGGTTGTACTACATTGTGAATAATATACTTAGTGCCAGTGAACTGTACACTAGCCTGGGCATTGGAGGCCTGCGTTGAAACAAGCGCAACTGACTCTAGCTAAGGCTTTGGAAAAGCCTCTAAGAGTCTCATTTCCTCATGTCCCAAATGTCAGACTTTAGAATCATGTGAACAGCCTATTTCTCTCTGTGACAGATGTGGAGTTTGCATGGTAAAGGGTTAGGGTCTTACAATGAAGGTGACAATTTCACAACAAAGGTGACAGTGACCAAAGCCTAGCTCCCCCAGCTCCTGCCTCAGTGGTACTGGCCTCAACAAAATAGAACTATTCCAACCTCTCATGCTCTTGAGCAGCAAGTCACTCAAGAAATATGGTTGTAATTTGGAAATTACAAATACAGAACAAACAACTATAGCCTAGGCAACATGGCGAAACCCGTCTCTACAAAAAAATACAAAAAAAAAAAAAAATTAGCTAAGCATGGTGGCACGCACCTGTAGTTCCAGCTACTCAGAAAGCTGAGGTGGGAGGATCGCTTGAGCTTGAGAGGTTGAGGCTGCAGTGAGCTGTGAGTGTGCCACTGTACTCCAGCCTGGGCTACAGAGCAAGACCCTGTCTCAAAAACAAACAAACAAAAACCCAAATGACTTAAAACTTCCCTTCTGTTTAGTTCTACCCTTTCCCAAAATACTGTGAAGAGAAGTTAGGTAATACCAACTGAGATAGTAAATGTACTAGATATTGGCAAGATATTTATATATACGAGAAAGTGCTTAGATTTTGGAAAAGAAAGGTATTATGTTAAGCCAACTGATCATTAATTTCAACTTTCTGTTGCTGATGAGGGCCATGTCAGTGAAAGACGGGTTCCCAGGGATACAGTTTGCTTTTACCTCTCAGATGGAACCTCACTGGCTTCTTCCTGTGTCCCCCAGGCTGGTACAACCGTCTGTACATCAATTTCACGTTGCGTCGCCACATCTTCTTCTTCTTGCTCCAAACATATTTCCCCGCCACTCTGATGGTCATGCTGTCCTGGGTGTCCTTCTGGATCGACCGCAGAGCTGTGCCTGCCAGAGTTTCACTGGGTAAAAGCATTTCATAAGATGTGGTAGGGTGGTTATTTTTTTCAACTTATCACTATGTTTACAAAAAGTAAAAATCATTATTTAGAGTTCTTAACTGATGAGCTATTAGAGTCAGAAGGAGCAACTTCTCCTGCTTCTTGCCTTTACCATCTAGATGCTGGCCTCAGTTTCCTCCACATTGTGAGAGCCAGAGGGAGCTAAAACAACATCAACTGTGACTGCAACACTTCAGAAAGATTTGGGGTATAGACGTCGACAACTGGTAGTATCAGAGCTCAGTATTTAGATAAATAAGATGATTCTGCAAATGCCAACAATTCCTTCTGTAAATACAAAAACTTCATTTGCTGGCCTTGTTTAGACAGACTGAGGGCTTGGAAGCAGGGCACAGAATATGAGATTTCTGGGAAAAGGACGGCCACGTTCCCTGGAGCTGTGGTTTAGCCTTTTACAGACCCTGAATTCCAGAGTGAGAGTTTACAACATGTCGTTGTAAATTTAGACAACATTAGGTGGGGCTTTGAGAAAGGTGAGGGTTTAAGCAGCAAGAGAGAGTGAAGAAGAATCCCGCACGATGGGCCTCTGGGAATTTCCACAGTCTTCAGGTACTTTAGATGAGGGAGAATGTGCCTATTCCTTGAAGTCTGGGAACGTTCCTTCAGAGGTGTCCTTTAGTCGCTGTCTTTAATTCCACATGAGAACAGGTCCTCTCCTTGTCGGCCACATCACAGAAACGCAGTCTTTCAGGTGCCTGAAGGATAATGAGACAAGCAGCGGGTTGGCTCCGGGGAGAATAGGCCTGGCTGCTGGTGGGGCAGATCCTTGCCCCTCTCCGAGGCAGAAACACACCTGGTACTTTCTCACGTGGTTTAAGAGATACAGAGTAATCGTGACTTAGTGAGATGTGGGGGCAGTTCTAGAGCTCTGTCAGCAGCCCAACTAAGGCCAGGTGTTGCAGGTATCACGACGGTGCTGACCATGACCACCATCATCACGGGCGTGAACGCCTCCATGCCGCGTGTTTCCTACGTCAAGGCTGTGGACATCTACCTCTGGGTCAGCTTTGTGTTCGTGTTCCTCTCGGTGCTGGAGTACGCGGCCGTCAACTACCTGACCACCGTGCAGGAGCGCAAGGAACGGAAGCTGAGGGAGAAGGTGAGAGGGCTTCTTCCGCCCTTGTCTAAGTCCATGCTACTGGGTGAAAATGAACGTTGGCTGGGCAGGGGGCAGAGGCAGGGGTTGCATGTAGAAAAAGAAGATGTTTGTGCAAAAGGAGGAGGATCTTGTTTTAGAATAGGTTCTGACTTCTATCCCAAAGGATTCCAGAAAGACGAAGGTCTTTGGACAAAGACTAGGAACAGGAAGGCTTGGGTCTTAGACTCAACTTTGCCACCTATGCTGAGCCTCAGTTTTCTCATCTGTCAAAGGGAAATTACAGAACCCTCACCTCTACTGTAAGAGTCACATGAGATAATGTATGTGAAAGTTGTTTTGATCTTTCACATACGTCAGGATCTAGACAAACTCTCACTGTTGTTACTGAACATGTCTAGGGACAATGCCTCCCTGTCTTATGACCAGAGAAGGGAGAATTCTAGAACAAAAAACCACCTTTATTTATCAGTGCCCAGTGAAAATTCAGCCACAGTAAGGACTAACGATAAATATTTTATATATATTTCTTTAAAAGAAAAAAACTTCTATGTGTAGATGCAGAAAGAAGTTGGAAATAATATATTATCGGCCTGGCACGGTGGCTCACGCCTATAATCCCAGCACTTTGGGAGGCCGAGGTGGGCAGATCACTTGAGGTCAGGAGTTCAACACCAGCCTGGCCAACATGGTGAAACCCCGTCTCCACTAAAAAGACAAAAATTAGCCGAGCATGGTGGTGCATGCCTGTAATCCCAGCGACTTGGGAGGCTGAGGCAGGAGAATCCCTTGAACCATGGAGGCGGAAGTTGCCATGAGCTGAAATTGCACCACTGCAGTCCCGCCTGGGTGACAGAGCAAGACTCCACCTCAAAAAAAACAAAATAAAAAAATAAATACTATACTATCTATACTGTACTGTACTATACTATACTACAGTTGATCCTTGAACAAGGCAGGGTTGGGGGGCTGACCCCTTGTGCAGTAGAAAATCCAAGTATAACTTTTGGCTCCTCCAAAACTTAACTACTAATGGCCTCATGTTGACTGGAAGCCTTACTGATAAGATAAATAGTCGATTAACACCTATTTTGTATGTTATATGTATTATAAACTATATTCTTACAATAAAGTAAGCTAGAGAGAAAATGTTATCAAAATCATAAGGAAGAGAAAATATTTTTATAATTCATGAAGTGGAAGTGGATGGTCATAGGGGCTTCATCCTGGTCATCTTCACTCTGAGTAGGCTGAGGAGGAGGACGAAAGAGAGGGATTGGTCTTACTGTGTCTGGGGTGGCAGAGGTGGAAGAAAATCTAAGTGAATCTCCACAGTTCAAACCTATGTTGTTCAAGGGTCAACTGCAAACTATGAGATAGAATACAACTGGGAGATTTCACAAAGCCATGCTCATGAGCCTTTGGCACAGGGAGGCAGTCTTTCGTTCATAGTCAGACTCCTGTTCATTTTAGTGTTAGGTCTGTGCAAAAGTAATGACATAAACTGCAATGACTTTTGCACCAACCTAATCGTAAATAATAATAATGCTGACTTGCTCCCTGATCATGGTCAATCATTGCACTAATCAAAATGGGTGTTCATCTAAAAGCTGTGGAGATAAAGGGACATGAAAATCTCACATTTATGCACAACTGAGTGGCCATTAGCCTTTTAGCATAAGGGAGCTTTTAAAATTAAAATAATTTATTTTTGCCATGTAATGACATTTTGGTCAATGGGACCTTTACATTTTAGGAAGAGAGAATATGTTGTCTTTTCAAAAATTGTCTTTCAACACCTGCATTATACCTGTCAAGTATTTCCACTTTGTTTCTGTTAACTTAAAAAAATCAAAAATTTATAAATTTGAAAAAGGAGACTTTATTTCTTACAAAGGATTCCAGTCTGCAAGGTGGCCATCCTGCAGGCTGGGGAGTGCAGCCTCCTGTAAAGACCTGGACACAGGCACTTTGAAGGAGGAGGTGTTGGAGTAGGAGCTTTATGCTGAATATGGCTAAATATACATATTCAATAGGCTATAGGAAGATTTATGAATATTTTTGAAGGTAGTCCTGACACATGCCTATTGAACAAATGTGCATGTAACATACAACCCATGTTCACCCTGGGGTGGAGACTTAACAGTTCAATGTATTACAGTTAGACCCTATATGCAAAAGGGACACAAAGGCACTCAAGTGAACAGCCTCCGTAAACTGACCAGGACTGGTCCAGAATTGATGGTCTTATCAAGAGAAGGTTACTAAAATCACTCTCTTGTCTAGCCAAAGCTATAGTTATGGCTGGTGGAACAGGGGCCAGGGGTTGGTTACTCAGTGTCTGATGGTTGGTGAGCTGCAATTTTTTTTTTTTTTTAAGACAGGGTCTGGCTGTGTCACCCAGGCTGGAATGCAGTGGTTGCTAACTGCCCTCCATCTCCCGGGCTCATGCTGTCCTCCCACCTCAGCCTCCCAAGTAACTGGGACCATAGGCATGCGCCACCACGTCCAGCTAGTTTTTATATTTTTAAAAGAGATGGGATTTTGCCATATTGCTGAGACTGGTTTCAAACTTCTGGAGTCAAAGCCATCTACCCCCTTGGCCTCCCAGAGTGCTGGGATTACAGGCGTGAACCACCGCGCCAGCCTCAAATTGTTTTAACATCATTTATCTCGAGACCAGTGCTTGTTTAGTTGAAAGAGAAAAAGAAAAACCTTGTGGCAGCACACAGTATATTCTCTAAGCGCAGGGGTGTGTGACTTCACTGTGGTCCTAGAATGGCCTTAGGTACTGTTCGTAATTTGGTCTCTTAGGGCCATAAAGAATCTGTTCTGTCTTACGATCTCTATTTCAGCATTAACGCTGGTCAGTTGTGTCTAAACCGCAAAAGGAGGAGGAATAACAAGGTGTGTCTGGCCTCTTGTCCCATCATGACTGGGAACTCAGTTTTTAAGGTTTCTCTGGGGTCCCCTTGACCAAGAGGGGGGTCAGTTCAGTCAGTCTGGGGGCTTAGAACTTTATTTTTAGTTTACATCTCCAAATATATTATACTAGGTTGCTTATTTTTAAAGCTCTAGTCAAACCTTGTTTACTTCAGAAAATTTACTTGTTTAAACTTTGGTAATTTGTACACTGGTCATTATCACAGGCCTTTGGACAATATTTAAACACTTTGATTTATAAATCATTAGACTTTCCTGTATAGAGCAGTTGAAAAAAATAGCAAAGGCCTCATCAGACAAACAGGGGCTCACAAAGGAACAGTTCACTAGCACAACTTGCCCTGTTTCCATATCAGGTCCTGATCTTTGCCAGCCATTGTATGACTTTGTTTAAAGAGACGAGGAAGTCATCTGTGGAGAGGGCCTCGGGCCCCTAAGTCTCCCCCTCTGTCTGTGTGAGAACAGACATCCAGGAGGTGAGAGCTCGTACTCTGCTGTTGTCAAATGTAGGGTTTAAGACCAAGAAGCACGGTTGCTGGAGAGCAGACAGAGGTGAGAAGGCACCATCTGCTGCCTCACAGAGAAACTAATATTCATGGTCATTGAAATGGTTCCCAATAGAGCTGAGGTTCCTAAGTGGAAGCCACGGAGTACCTGCCCTGGAATCCCCTCCTGAGTCTGCTAAAAATAGATTCCCGGGTTTAAGACAGGTTCTCAAAAAACAGATTCCCGAGACCACTACTGGGGGAACCCACCCCCAATATTTCAACATAGATTGAATTACAATCAATTCATACAGTTAACACAATTATCATAGTGGTCCTGAGGTGATGTACGTCCTCAGCTTACGAAGATAACAGGATTAAGAGATTAAAGACAGGCATGAGAAATTATAAAAGTATTATTTGGGAATGGATAAATGTCCATATGAAGAAGAAATCTTCACAATTTATGTTCCTTTGCCGTGGCTCCAGCTGGTCCCTCTGTTCAGGGTCCCTGACTTGCTGCAGCAGACCACACCCTAGGTCTACTGATTCAGACTCTCTGAGGATGGCACCCTGGAATCAACATTTTAAGCAAGCTCCCAGGTGCTTCTGATGCTCACTGAAGTGTGATTTCCACTCTGTAAAGGGAAAAGCTGCCTGGGACCCAATAGGCCCACCCCTGGTTTGAATGGCAGACAAGTGCAGGTGGGAGCACGTGGGAGCCCAGGGCCTGCCTCCCCTCAGCTGCTCCAATACTTTGGCTGATTAGCCAGACCTTGTCTGACATGCCAGGAGCCACTTCCTCTTTCTTAGAAACGGGCCAATCTGGAAAACAGGGATTTATCAGAATTTTTGGCATTTCCTGATTTGAACTAAAATCGTAGGAGAAAAGTCTATTTCATTTTAGCAGAAAGATTTTCAGTTTAGAGCAAGGAGAAATAAAGACCCGTGCCTTAAATAAATAAATAACCCCCCATGATAATATCACACAATTTTATCAGTTTGGGTGTGATTATACCTAAATACAAAGAGTTGAATAGGGCTGGGCATGGTGGTGCACGCCTATAATCCCAGCACTTTGGGAGGCCAAGGCAGGTGGATCCCTTGAACCCAGGAGTTTGAGACCAGCCAGGGCAACTTGGCAAAACCCTATCTTACAAAAAATACAAAAATGAGCTGGGTGTGGTGGCGTGTGCCTGTAGCCCCAGCTACCTGGGAGGTCAAGGTGGGAGGATCCCTTGAGCCCAGGAGGTGGAGGCTGCAGTGAGCCAGATGGCATTACTGCACTCCAGCCTGGGTAATAATAAAGCATGACCCCATCTAAAAAACAAAAAAAAAAGAGAGAGATGACCTCTTACTGACCTTTTATCCCTAATTCCCTTATATCTACAAGTCTATGTTAATTATTCAAGAATTGTTGGCCGGGCGCAGTGGCTAATGCCTGTAATCGCAGCACTTTGGGAGGCCAAGGCAGGCAGATCATTTGAGGTCAGGAGTTTGAGATCAGCCTGGCCAACATGATGAAACCCTGTCTCTATTAAAAATACAAAAATTAGCTAGGCATGGTGGCAGGCACCTGTAATCCTAGCTACTCAGGAGGCTGAGGCAGGAGAAGCGCTTGAACCCAGGAGGTGGAAGTTGCAGTGAGCTCAGATCAAGCCATTGTACTCCAGACAGGGAGATAGAGTGAGACTCTGTCTCAAAAAAAAAAAAAAAAAAAAAAAAAGATTTGTTACTGATGGAACAAAGACACAGCAAATAATAATGAAACAATCATGCCTGATGAAAAAAAATAGCCCCCCAAACCACAATTTCTTCAAGGATAAGAATACTTCAATAATTCTAATTCTGCATAAAATCATTCATCTATTTTTGCATTCTAAAGTTTTATGATATTCATCTGAGAGTTTCAAGATCCATAACAATAAGAGGCAGGTTGTGAAACTTCATTATTTCACTTTCCTAGATGGAAAACCAGAGGCACTGAAGGGCTGAGAGCCAGGTCAGGAACATACTCAAATCAACGCTAATTGGCTGTGTCAAGTGGGGCTCCTGCCCTTGGTCAACACCAAGCATCCAGGCACCAGTGGAAGCCCACTCTCTACTGACTAAACTATGGGGAGAAGTCAAGCGAAACTATTTCCTTTCCTCCCACTTAGAATGTCTTATGAACACTTTCATACTTGCAGAAACTATTAAAAGAATAGGGTCATGTACATTCAGGTACCCAGCACCTAGATCCAACATTGCTAACATTTTTCCATTTTTGTGTGGCCAAAACTGCACCAACAGATACATGCTTATATGGAGAAAATGGATTATGCATTCATTTTCTGAATGAATGTACATTTTCTCCATATAAACATGTATCTGTTGGTGCAGTTGAACTGTCTAAAAATACATTGCAGATACCATGACCCTTGATTCTTAAATGTAACTTTTTAAGATAAGGACACTCTTCTACCTCATCATCTTTTTCTTTCTTTTTTAAAAAAAGAGACGGGGTTTTGCTCTGTCACCCAGGCTGGAATGCAGTGGCATGATCACTGCTCACTGCAGCCTTGACCTCTTGAGCTCAAATGATCCTCCTGCCTCAGCCTCCTGAGTGGCTAGGACTACAGGTGGATGCCACCATGCCTGGCTAATTAAAAAAAAATTTTTTTTTTTTGGTAGAGGAGGAGTCTCACTATGTTGCCCAGGCTGGGTCTTGAAATCCTGGCCTTAAGCAATCCTCCTGCCTTGACCTCTCAAAGCACTGAGATTGTAGGCATGAGCCACTGCGCCTGGCTCCTAGTCATCTTTTGATTCATGCACAGAAAGGTGGAGTCCTGCAGCTAGAATCAGACTATGTGGATTTCAAGTCCTGCTCTGACACCAGCTGTGTGGTCTCAGAATCGTATAGCTCTCTGGGTCTTAGGTTTTGCCTCTACAATTGAGGGATTTGGACTAGATCAGTGATTCTCGATTCTGGCTACACAGTAGAATCACCTGGGAATTTTAAATTAATTGCTCTAAAGTACAGCCCAGGCATGGCCAGTTTAAAGAGCTGTGCAGATGATTCTAATATGCAACCAGGGTAGAGGATCGTTGGACTAAGTAATCTCTGGAGATCTTTCTAGTGCTGTCTTTCTGTGGTTCTGAGTAGCAATGTGGCTTTGCTTTTGGGCCAGGCTCCCTCCTCTGCCCACCTCACAAGGCTTAATGATGTTCTTTGTGCTTGCTGCCCATAGTTCCCGGGCATGTGTGGAATGCTTCATTCGAAAACCATGATGCTGGATGGAAGCTACAGTGAGTCTGAGGCCAACAGCCTGGCTGGGTATCCCAGAAGCCATATCCTAACGGAAGAAGAAAGGCAAGACAAAACAGTGGTCCACCTGGGCCTGAGTGGTGACGCCAACGCTGCCAGAAAGAAGGGGCTTCTGAAGGGCCAGATGGGTTTTCGTATCTTCCAGAACACCCATGCCATTGACAAATACTCTAGGTTGATATTCCCTGCCTCCTACATTTTTTTCAACTTAATTTATTGGTCAGTGTTTTCCTAGGGGTTCCAAGGCTGTTCCTAGAAGAGGGCATAGACATCAAGGGGGCCTGGCCAGTCATTGACAGGTGGACTTGTTGACCACACGCCCCTCACCAGACAGAGCAGCAGCTATCGGACCACCCTGAGCAGCACTCATCTCTCAGAGGAGCCCAGGAGCCCTCCAGCTACCCTGACCCCAGACCTCGTGGGGCTACTCCTTGTTCATGCTATGTCTCACGTCACACTTCACGTCTCTCTGGGACCTTCTGTTCTTGTGTGTGAACTAGTTAACAAGAACTCCCCTCCTATAAATAAGGACTCAAATGCCTCCTAGACATTCTTAGACCCTCAGGATGCCTAGGATTCAGCTGTGGAGGGAAAAGGAAGAACTGAAGTGCAAGGTTAGGGGCATTCTGGATAGGAGATAGGAAATTAGGAACAAAAAAACCCCATAAACCTATACAACTGGATTAAGTGCCTACCTAGAAGGGAAAAGAGCTCAGATCCCAGACAGGAAATGATTTGCCTGTGGGAGTATGGCAACCCACAGGATTTTGCAATATTAGAGGAGATTATTCATTTAGCCATCCATTCAACCATTCTTTAATTATTGAGGTCCCACTCTGCATCAGGTACTGTGGAAATGAAAAAATAGAGTCTCTTTCCTTAGAGATCTTCTCTAAGCTGTGCTCATTCTACATGTGGCATGATGTACTTCTGCTTTTTCCCCTCCTTCAACCCCATTTACACCATAGACCCATTCTGGTTGTTGTTGCTTTTACTCTTTAGCATATAAGGCAGGGTCTGGGAGATGCCAGGTCCAGAACTTTCAACTGTCCTCCTCCAGTGAAGTTACACAGATAGAGCTAATTTTGCCCAGCAATGATGCGTAGCAATGTGCATGGAGTATTGCCAGCCAGGGAAACTCACCCAAGCTCACCACGGTGTACAGTTTTTTTTACTGGGGTCGGTCATGGATTTATGGCTGATTGCCCACATGGCTGACTTTAGTCTTTTGCCCCTCCAGAGGTTGAGCCGGTACCTTGAGGTCCAGGGCACCTATCATAAATCACATTGTTGGCATAGATTACCTGGTGTGGCCCAAGGCCCCAGTAGACAAAGACCCTTCTATCTCACAGGACATTCCAAGGGCACAGAGGTTGCCTCCCAGGAGCTGGGACCAAGGCTCAAACCTTTTTTGGGGCAAGGTTAGTCCTTTACTACACAGCAACTCTTGTCAATTCCTTATTGTTAATGTTAATTGCAGTGTTACTGTTATATATTCAGGCAAAAACATTTTAAAGTATCTCTGCACTAGGTACAGTGGGGTCCAAATTAAGAATAAGAGTAGTCAAAGCTCTCAGAGAAGGAACTAGTAGAGGAAATGCCACACAAATATCTATAATATAAGGTTAAGAGTGTTTAGTGCCTCAGTAAGAGTTCAGTGTGAGATGGGAATTCCGAGGGAGGAAAAACAGTCCCACCAGGGAGATGGACCTCATGGAGAAAGCAGCCCTGAGATGCCCCTTGAAGGTCAGGATTTTAAGAAGAAGAAATGGGACAGAATACATCCTAGATCTGGGCTGTCCAATATGGTAGCCACTAGCCACATGCCTATTTAAATTTAAATTAGTTAGAAATATTAACTGGGTGTGGTGGTATGTGCCTAGGGTTCTAGCTACACAGGAGGCTAAGGCGGGACGATTGCTTGAGCCCAGGAGTTCCAGGCTACCGTGAGCTGTGATCAAGCCACTGCAGTCCAGCCTGAGTGAAAGAGCAAGACCCTATCGCTAAAGTAATAACAATTATTATTTAGATTAGTTGAAGTTCAATAACATTGAAAACTCAGTTCCTTGGTTATACCATCCACACTCAAGTGGGCTCAGTAAGCACAGCTGCTAGTAGCTGCTGCATTGGGCTGGGCAGACCTAAAGACCAGGAAGCCCTACCAGCCAAGAGACCAGCCTAAGCAGATGCATGGGGAGAACGGGAAGGTTTGCCATTGCAGAGAACAGGGTCTGTGGGCAAGTCATTCATTGTGGCAGGATCCTAGGCTGTGGGAAGAGGAGGTGAGAGACTGGCTTTTTCCGCAGCACTAGAGATCAAGGCAGGTCCCCACCATGCCGGTGCTTGTGAGGACAGCTTCCCCACTATGGAGTTGCTGGACCCAAGACCACTAGATTTCCCAGCCTCATGGACCAATGAAGAACAAAGGTGCATAAACATGGGTAATTGGGTGGTACAGGGCATCCGGACTAGTTTAGAAATCTTTTTTTTTTTTTTCTTCTGAGACAGAGTTTCACTCTTGTTGTCCAGGATGGAGCGCAATGGCTTGATTTTGGCTTACCGCAACCTCTGCCTCCCGGGTTCAAGCGATTCTCCTGCCTCAGCCCCTGAGTAGCTAGGATTACAGGCATGCGCCACCATGCCTGGCTAATTTTTTTATTTTTTAGTAGAGATGGGGTTTCTCCATGTTGGTCAGGCTGGTCTTGAACTCTCGACCTCAGGTGATCCGCCTGTCTCAGCCTCCCAAAGTGCTGGGATTACAGGCATGAGCCACTGCACCCAGCCAGAAACCTTTTATCTCTACAGACTCTCCCAAGCCACAGTGCTGCTCAAAGAATGATAGTCTTATTGTCATTAAATATATCATATTGCTTTGGTTGTAAGACTTATTTAATTCCAACAGTACTCCACTTCTGAGTGCATTGTTTTCATGAATTATGACTCTGTTCACAAATTAAAACAAATAAAGATTTATTTTTGCTAGCTTCTGTGTTAAACTGGAGTTAATTCTATAGCAGACATATTTAGAATCATAAACAGTGTTTTATCATGCGGGGCCATGATACAATGACACCATTGTATTTAGCATTGCCTTATTACAGTATAATAGTCTGACACTACTTGAGAAAAGTAGGAAATTTAAAGAAGTAAACTGGAGAAAACATCAGTAGGAGTAGAAAACAGGAACTATGGAAATAGAACAGGGGATGATTCACCCTGGAGGCAAGACAGAGAAGCAGACACAATCGTTATCAGGAATGCATGAATGATACTTTACTTCACTGACATCGTGAAATGTAAGATGCACCCATATTTTATGTACTGAGAAAAAATACTAATAATCAAATTCTGGAATGCCAATGATTATAATATGAATCCTGATTTCACCAATATGAAACTGAAAAAATGTTAATGTTACAATAAAAGAAATGGGTTTTATACAAAAACTGGTGATTGGACATACTTCATTGACACCAAGGAGCCAATATTTATTTAGCATTTGTCCTCAAGGTCTTGTGCTGAGGTGAGAGATGGTGGTGACCGGTAAAGAAATGAATGGGGAACACTCTTCAGTCATTAAGAAGCTTACACTCTAATGGGTGTGGTTCAAAGGAGGGGAAGATCACAGAATTTGAGGAGTGTTTTCCGATAAATATTGAGTGATGAATAAACACAGCTTTGAGTACCAGAAAAGGGAAGGAAGGGATGATAACGTGGAAGAAGGAAAGCTCAGGTATGTTCAGGGGTCAGTGAATAGATACTCTACGGAATGTACAAAAGACATAAGATAGGAAAAGTAAGTTGGGGCAAAAAGGGCTTTGGGCAGGGAAGTTATAATCTTTTGGAAAATCAATTAATTTGCCATCAGAATATAAACTGGTGTATTTTTCAACCATTTTAGTTGCCAGTGACAGAAATTCAACTAAAAATGGTACAAGCGAAAAGAAGATATATTGGAAGGATACTCTAGGGGCTCATAGAACGACAGGGAATTTGAGGGAAGCAGGGAAGCTCTGGGGACTTAAGGGTCTGGAATTGGGTTTCAGCATGTCCTTTCAGGGTCATGTCTCCATCCAACACTCTGTTTGTCTTCATTCTCACCCACTGCAGACAAGTTTCCTCCACCTGGTGTGGGTGGGTGGGTGGAGTGGCCTTGATGGTCTTAGGCCCACAGTTTTCTAGTTCAATTACCCAGTGTCAAGGGTCTTTCTATGTTTATTCCACTTAGAATAAACCTGGGGAATGAATTTGACTGGTCTGGGCTGGGCCATGTATGTTGAAGGTGATCAGAGTTCTGTGACGTGTGTAAGTTGAGAAAGCTAGAACTCTTCAAAAACACTTTTATTTGGTTCCACCTTTTTGCAAGCATCTGTTAAAGGGAGGCCATGAATTTGAAAAATAAAAGGCTGCTTAGTTTGAGGAAACCAGTGAAGAAGGAAAATAACATTAAGAATAGTGGAGAAAGTTCATGCTAAGTTCAGTAATGTACGAGGGCCACAGTCTATGTGCTGATGTTCACAGAGACTGGACAGCTAGGAGAAAGAGCTGGCATGCATGGAGGATGAGGAGTTTGAGTTTCACAAGGAACTAGAAATGTGAAATAAAAAGTAGTAAATGTTGGTGTAAGACTGAGAGGGAGATAAAGATTTGGAACCATATCCTAGATATGCTGAATGAAGCTATGAAAATGGACAAAACTCCTGAAGGAGAAGCAGCAGTAGACAGCAGGTCTGTGGACAAGAGCTCAGGAGTATATATTTAGGTGGGAGGAGGATTGTGGTAGAAGCTGGGAGGAGGGAGTTTCTCAACAGGAGGAGGGTGGGGCTGGGAGCAAATAATAACCATAAACACGAGAAGGGTAAAGACTGAACAGATGTGGCAAGGTGTAGGCAGGAGGCTTGGTGGCCACAAACACCAGGTAGACAGCCATCCTTGGTTGTCTCAATCACAGTGATTTAGGAAGGTAGAAGGAAACATGTTCAGAGAATTATGTTACTTATTATGGAAAGACTATTACAGATTCTTGTATTTTTAAAGGCTTAAAACATAACATGGTAGCATACCCAGCCTGAATAAGAGCTGTGTTCTCAGTGGTTGGTTCCCTGAACTATTACACTGGAATTTGGGGGAGTGGCACAAGAACAGCATTTATAACTGGATCATCAGATCCAGTTGTCACAGAAGATAAGAGAACAGCCATTAAAGTGATCATATGAGGTAAATGGCCAAGTATAGAGTGCATCCTCTGCTCAGCACCATGCTAAACGCCAGATGTGTGGTTCCTAATTCAGTTCTCACATCAACCCAGCTGTGGTAGGAAGGACTTTCCCGTACTCCATACCTGCTAAGCTGTAGGGCCTTCCATAACTGTATTCAACATGTCTAGGCAGGTGGACCTTGCATGAAAGAATCCATTTCTCATAGTATTTTCAGGAAAAAGTGATTCATTTCCCACTTAGATGGACAGAGAAGTGGTTAGAAAGAGCAGACGGAAAATTTGGGTTATGCTGAAACACATCTACATGGTTATCTCTACACTCAGGTGAGAACTTGGAGTTATACCAGGACATCCTGGTTTAGCTCCTTGAGGCCGGAAGCTGGCTTTGAGAGACATGACATGCACATATTCAGGGCAGCCAGGGCAGAGGCATTATGGGTTTCCAGCACTGACGCTGTTAAAAGGCACTATTCATTTAATTAGTGCGCAAGGAGAATCCACAGCCCCCGCCACCACCACCATTGGAAACATCTTGCCTTTTTCATTCTATTGCAAAGGAACGGACGGCTGTGGCCTAAAGGATTAGCACAGGTTTGGAAGCAGCTGACTTCCCACTCCCACCAATCACTAGGAAATGGTACCAGTAAAGAAGGCTGTGTGCCCTGCATGTGTCTGAGGACAAGTGTGCTGGACTGTTCTCATGGAGAGTTAAGTTCTGTGCTAGGAGGGTCTCATGGCCCAGCCTGCCCAGCCTCCAGAGCCATCTGGAGCCTGCCCACATCTGCAGCATAAGAACGTTCCCCATTAGCAGATTGGATCAAGCACTCAGTCCTGACCCTCTGACCTTCAGATGGCATTTAAAAAATGACATTTGGGCCAGCCATCGATAACATTAGGTTTCAGATTTATTTTAAAAGCTAAATTGAAAAATAAACCTTGGCTGTAGCACACCGTTGTTTAATCTAAACTGACCAGGTTAATGGTGGTGGATGCTCTTCTCCACCGTGTCCATTTAGCCCAATATGGCCCAAATTTTAATGTGCATATGAATAACTTGGATATCTTCATAAAATGTAGATTTTGATCCAGTAGTTTTGGGAGGGGACCCTGGATTATGCATTTCTAACAAGCACCCAAGAGATGTTGGTGCTGCTGGTCTGTGGACCACAGTTTAAGTAACAAGGCCCCAGAGCCCCTTCTCATCATTTGAAGTGAAACTCAGATGTGTCACCTCCTGTCTGTGGCATCCTGACTCACATTTCCCTCCCAAGGCAGAATTTATTATTATCTCATCTGTGGTCCCAAAGCATTTTGTGCATTGAGGCCTTCCTTTATGTTGTGATTATTCTACTTGAACAGTGGTTCCCAAGGCTGGCTGTATGTGAGTCACCGGGGGAACTTTTGAAAAAGTATCAGTGCCTAAGCCCAGCCCCATTCTGATTTTATTGTGGTCTCAACTCTCTCTCTTTTTAAATGACACTATTTTTAAAAGGCTGTTAAGCGAGGATCACTTGAGCCCTGGAGTTCGAGACCAGCCTGAGCAATGTAACAAGACTCCTCTACAAAACAATTTAAAAATTAGTTGGGTGTGGTGGCGTGCACCCATAATCGTAGCTACTCAGGAGGCTGAAGTGGGTGGGAGGATTGCTTGGACCCAGAAGGTTGATGCTGCTGAGAGCTACGATTGTGCCACTGCACCCCAGCCTGAGTGACAGAGTGAGACCCTGTGTCTAAAAAAAATAAAGGCTGGTACTAAAGTCTGAAATAAATTTCTCTGGGAGAGTATTGTCTGGACGTGGTTTCTAAACTATGTTTCCTGGGAACAAGGGGTTCTCTGGAGGGGCTTTAAGGTCTACTCTGGGGGAATGGGTGGGAGACAGAAGAACAAGAAGGAACACAGTGCGTGGGGACAAGAGATGGAGCCAGTCAACCAGCCCAACAAAGAATACAGAGCCTACTAAGAGCAGGTGCTGTTCCAGGAACCCAGTACTTTAGTTCTTCCAGGAACCCAGTGAAGAAGGGTTTACAGAGAGAGGAGAGGTAAAGGGGCTGAGTTCCAGGGCCAGGGCTGGAACTGGGGCTTCTGTCCCCAAGTCCTTTTCACTTTTCACAGTTTCCTGTAAGAAAGCTATGGAGTTCCAGAAAAAAAAAATGGCCCAAGGGAGGTTTTAGTCTTCTTCTACCAATGTCCTTTCAGATCATTCCAGAAGGCATCTGACCTCCTGGCTGCAGGAACGGGAATCAGGGGTGGGAGGGCCAGACAAGCACCCACAGAGCTGGATTTGCCTGAGCTGCTTGGAAGAAGCTTCCAGCCCTGGATGCTGGGCCTCTGGTTGCCAGCCCTCTTCTGGCCTCCAGCCTTCACCTGCCTCTTCTTTTACTTTCCCTAAGATAGCACCCCTGTTCCACCTCCACTAGGAAGTTGGCAGTTGCTGCCTCCACATCTCCAACTCTTTCCTGGTGTCTGCTCTGCCATGGCATTGGAGAGGCTGTAGAGTGGCACCTAGCCACAGACGTTTCTCATCCTCCTGTGAGCAGAAAGGGTGCAGGAGGGGAGGTTGCCCGCAGAGAATGTAACCATGGATGTAATAAGAAGCCCTAGAAGGTAAGTTCCCCGAGAGCAAGGATTTTTGTCCATTTCCTCAATTGCTGTAATTAGGGTCCACAATAGTGCTTGGCACATGATAGATGCTCAGGAAATATTTATGGAAGAAATGAGTGAACTCTTCTCGCCCATGAGGCATTGGGTACTGTGCTGGATGCTTACTTACATTGTGCCATTTATTGTTAGCTACTGAAGTATCTCATTCATGTTCAGTGTAGGGGCAGGAGCCTGGAGATTCAGAGGATGCACTTTGCTAGCTCTGTGGCCATGAGCCATTTACTCTCTCTGAGTTTTAGTTTCTCTAGGTGAAAAAAAAAAATGTGTGTGTGTGCGTATGTGTGTGTGTGTACATAATTCTGGCCTCTCAAAATGGATGTGAGAAGTGAGTGAGCCAGTGTGTCTACTCAGACCAGGCTGGGTATAATGGCTCATGCCTGTAATCCCAACACTTTGGGAGCCTAAGGAGGGAGGATCACTTGAGCCCAAGCAACATAGTGAGACCCTGTCTATACAAAAAATATTTTAAAATTAGCTGGGCATGGTGTCACGCACCTGTAGTCCCAGCTGTCTGGGAGGCTGAGGCGGGGGGATTGCTTGAGCCCAAAAGTTGAAGGCTGCAGTGAGCCGTGATTACACCATTGCATTCCAGCTTGGGTGACAGAGAAAGATTCTATCTCTAAAAAACAAAACAAAACAAAACAAAACAAAAACTAAAATACTCAGCCCAGTGTCTGGCCCCTGAAGAAAAATGAAGTAGAAGAAAGAGAGGAGAGGGGAGGAAAGTGAGGAAAGAGGAGAAGAGTGTTGCCATGTTCCCAAGAGGGGAAGAGCATTGCTAAGTTTTAACTTTGCCAAATGAAAATATTTAAAACCACCCAAAACCCAAAATATTGCTTCCATGTATTATCACTGCCATTTGATTTTTTTTTTGAGAAGGAGTCTCACTCTGTCACCGAGGCTGGAGTGCAGTGGCACGATCTCCACTCACTGCAACCTCCGCCTCCCGGGTTCAAGCAATTCTCCTGCCTCAGCCTCCCGAGTAACTGGGATTATAGGATTACAGGCATGAGCCACCACACCCGGCTTATTTTTGTATTTTTAGTAGAAATGAGGTTTCACCATGTTGGCCAAGATGGTCTCAAACTCCTGACCTCAAGTGATCCATCCCCCCTCGGCCTCCCAAATTGCTGGGATTACAGGCATGAGCCACTGGCCCACTGTCATTTCTAAAACAAAAATTTGAACACTGAAACTGTGGGAAGGTCTGATTTCAGAGTATATGAAATTCTTCCCAAGAAAACTCAGTTTGCACTTTACCCTTGACATTTTCACCAAAAGAACAGATGAGGGCCAGGCATGGTGGCTCATGCCTGGAATCCCAGCACTTTGGGAAGCGGAGGCAGGCGGATCACCTGAGGTCAGGAGTTCCAGATCAGTCTGACCAACATGGCGAAACCCCGTCTCTACTAAAAATACAAAAAATTAGCTGGGCGTGGTGGCACACACCTGTAATCCCAGCTACTCAGGAGGCTGAGGCCGGAGAATCGCTTGAACCTGGGAGGCAGAAGTTACCGTCAGCCAAGATCATGCCACTGCACTCTAGCCTGGGTGACAGAGCGAGATTCTGTCTCAAAAAAAAAAAAAAAAAAAAAAGAATCCTGAGTGAGATAAACAGCTAGTTTAATTTTCTGGATGTTCCTTCTTAATAATAAAATAATATAAGAAATAAGACAGCATTTAAAAACAACATTGTGAATAATAATGTGTGACTACATGAGTCAGTAATCTGGGCCATTTGTACACCTGGGATTCAAGTTACTGCTTATCTTAAGACCATAGTGTCCACGAATAATGACATCTTTCGTTTTCCACAATACTATTCTGCCCCTGTCTATTGCACATCATGTGCACATGCCATATGAATATGGGCATCTAAAGAGTGGGAATGTGTAGCTATATCTGTGTTCTGGGAAAGTTACCTTTTCATAAACTATTACCAGATACTGTATAACTATCGACAGCTGACAACTTTTATCGAGGTATGATTCGCATGCATTAAAATGCATGATCTTAAGTGTATATTTCCATTCGTTTTGACAAATGTGTGTACCCATTGGCCCACAATCTACAGCGATAGAACATTGTTGGCACCTCATGAAGGTCTTCCATGCCCCAGATTAATCCTTATAATAACCTTCCCTTACTTCACAACTACTGTTCTGAGATCCATCACCATTACATTGGTTTTATTATTTCTAAAAGTTCATATAAATGGAATCATGAGGTATGTACTCTTTCATGTCTGGCTTGTATTCACTCCACATAGCATTTTTTAGATTAATTCATGTTGTTGCACGTATCAGGAGCTCATTTCGATTTGCTGCTGAGCAGTATTCCATTGTATGAATAAGCAGAATTTCTTTATCCATTCTTCTGTTGATGGACATTTGGGTTGTTTCCAGTTTGGAGAAATAAATCTTCTTATAATAAATTATTTAAAATGATTTTAAAATAATAAATTTATTTATTTATTTATTTATTTATTTTTTATTTTTTTTTTTTGAGACGGAGTCTTGCTCTGTCACCCAGGCTGGAGTGCAGTGGCCGGATCTCAGCTCACTGCAAGCTCCTCCTCTCGGGTTCACGCCATTCTCCTGCCTCAGCCTCCCGAGTAGCTGGGACTACAGGCACCCGCCACTTCGCCCGGCTAGTTTTTTGTATTTTTTAGTAGAGACGGGGTTTCACCGTATTAGCCAGGATGGTCTCGATCTCCTGACCTCATGATCCGCCCGTCTCGGCCTCCCAAAGTGCTGGGATTACAGGCTTGAGCCACCACGCCCGGCCAATAAATTTATTTATAAATAAAGCTTCTACAAATATTTGTGTACAAGAGTTTGTGTAAACATATGCTCTCATTTCTCCTGGTATGTACATAGGAGCAGAATTATTAGGTATTAACTAGGTTGGTGAATTTTTTTTAAGAAAGCATTTTATTGACATATAATTCACATACCATACAATTTGCTTATCTAAAGTGTACAATTCAATGATTTTTAATATACTCACAGAGTCATGTAACCATTACTGCAATCAATTTTAGAATATTTTCATCACCCCAAAAAGAAACCCCATCCTTTCACCATCACCCCAATTTCCACATTCCTACCCTCCCCTAGCCTTAAGTAACCATTAAATTACTTTCTGTTTCTATAAATTTGCCTATTTTGTACACTTCATATAAATGGAATCATGCAATGTATGGTCTTTTGTGACTGATTTATTTTACATTGTGTAAGTTTTCAAGGTTCATCCATGTTGTAGCAGGTATCAATATCTTATTCCTTTTTAATTGCCAAATAATATTCCATTGTATGAATATACCACATGTTTTTTATGACATTTGGTTTGTTTTCATTTTTGGCTATTATGAATCATGCTGCCATGAACATTTGTGTACATGTTTTTGTGCAGACATATTTTTTCATTTCTCCTGGGAATAAACCTAAGAGTGGAATTGCTGGGTTATATGGTAACTCTGTATTTAACTTCTTGAGGAACAAACAGACTGTTTGCTAAAGTGTGGGCACCATTTTACATTTCAACAAGCAATTAATGAGGCTTCCAATTTCTCTGAATATTCATCAACACTTACTACTGTCTGTCTTTTATTTTAGCCACCCTAATGGGTGTGAAGTGGTATCTCATTGTGGTTTCAATTTGCATTTCCCTGATTGTTAATGATGTTGAGCATCTTCTCATAAGTTTATTGGCTGTTTGTATATTTTCTATGGAGAAATGTCTATTCGGATTGCCCATTTTTAAGTTTGGTTGTCTTTAATTATTGGGTTGTAGGGGTTCTTTATGTATTCTAGACACAATTATCAGGTATTTATCAGATATATGTTTTGTAAATATTTTCTCCGAGTCAGTTGGTTGTCTTTTCACTTTCTTAATGGTGTCTGTTGAAGCAGCAAAATTTTAAATTTCAGTAAAGTCCAGCTTATCTGCTGTTTCTTTGGTTGATTGTGCTTTTGGTGTCATACCTAAGTCAGGCATACATTTAATCTTATAAAATCCTGAAAGCGTTACGTGAGTTGTGCATGTCTTAGCACAGAAACATGCTCATGAAAGATAGTTACTTGTGAATGAAGCTCAGGGGTGGTGAATATACAACTAGAGCCTTTGTGAGGTTCGAGTGAAGAATTTGTGGAAGAAGTTGCCAAGATGAAGCAAAAAAATACTAGTTCATGCAGTTTTTAAAAGTTATCTACCAATTGCAATCAAATGAAGAAAATAGGCTTGGTTTGAAAATTCATGTTTACAATTTGGAGACAAGTTGCTCCTGGTGGGCTGCTGATGTCTCCATTTTACAGTGGAGAAAATTCCTGGACTCTGTTTCCTTATGTATAAAATGGAAGTGCTGACTCCTACCTTGCCTAACTCACAGAGAAGCAAATGAGTGAATGCATGGGAATGCGCCGGTCAGCTTAAAGTCCTGTATAAGTGCAAAGTGGTGGTGTTGTCTATGGTAAATTCACATAGTTTTCCCTTGAGCAACTGTTGTAGAACTTCATCTTAGTCTGTTCAGGCTGCTATAACAGAATACCATCAACTGGGTGGCTTAAACAATGAACACTTGTTTCTCATAGTCCTGGAGGCTGGAGAGTCCAAAATCAAGGCCCTGGCTGATTCAGTGTATGGTGAAAGCTCTCTTCTTGGTTAGCAGTATCCTCACTTGGAGGCAAGTGGAGATAGATCATCTCTCTCATGTCTCTTCTTATAAGGACATCAATCCCACCTGTGAGGACTCCATCCTCATGACATAATCACCTCCCAAAGGGCCCTGCCTCCAAATACCATTACATTGAGAATTTGAGTTTCAGCCTAGAATTTGGTTGGGGGCAGACACAAACACTCAGCCCACTGCAAACATTTTACCCATATAATGCATGATTCTAAGCATTTTACATTTATTAACTTGTTTACCTCCTTAAGGAGTAAGTATTATTGCTATCATTCTAGTTTCACAATGAAGAACTTGAGGCATGGACAGGTTTCCCTCCCAGGGTCCATACAGTTATAAATGCTCAAGCTAGGATTTGAACACAGATAGAACTGGCTGGAGTCTGAGCTGCTACTATTGTGCTGTCTTTCTAAGAAGACGTTGTCATACCTCTGAGTAGCATCCCTACGTTATAGTAACTCTCTCCATCCACAGCCTTTGCTTACTTGTGGGAGGGTTGCTATCTTCAAATTCTTTGGAGTGTTACCCATTAGACATAACAGAAGATGCTGAAACTTTGCCTAAAATGTTAATGATTTTCCATTTTGGTCTTCTAGAGGTTTGTAATGAGATGGCTGGGTAAGCCATATGCTTCGTGCACACTATAACAATCTTCGTATTTATGGGACAACTAGAACCACCAACCTGATAGAGCAGATCTCATGAGCTCCTGTATGAGGCTGTCTTTCCCAGGACATGCAACATGGTGACCAGCTGAGGTGGGAAATGCCCTTTGGCTTTGACTGCTAAGAAGGAAGCATTCCCACATCCAAGGTCAATCTCCGTCCTCACCACCTGGACGGTTTGGCCTTGCTCCTTATAGACTTCTCTGGTGCCTCAGGCTTTGCCTCCTTTTGCCTGAGAGGCTATGGTAACCAGGCTGGAGAGGTACCTTGCATGACTGGGTGGGGACACGTGGGGATGGAGAGAGCACTATTTCTTTCTTTTCTATTTTAAAACAACTAGGGACCACTAGTTAACACCTGTAAATTGACCAGAAAGCAAAACATTTTTTAAGCAAAATAATTCTGGTTTTCTAAAAGTTGCGTGTCCCGATTACTGAGGTTTCAGAGCATGAGCTGTGGAAATTCTAAATTAGGTGAAATTTCACTCAGCAACTCCAGAAACTACTGAATATTCAACTCAAGAAGAACCAACTGAGAAAACCACCTGCATTGCCAACTTTAGCATTTTCTACAGAACAATTAGAAGCAGAAGTCACAGCCCCAAAGATCACATCACTAGAGATCGGCTGGCTCCATCTCCAGCATTGACTGAAAGGGACAGGAAATTACCAGTTGTACCTAAATGCTACTAATAAAAAACAAGAAGCTCCTACAACTTTATAGCCACTTGGGAAAAGCAAACAACATTTGGATGAATAACCCATGCAAATGAGTTTTCTGTTGGTAAATGAGGTAGATTAACTTAGGGGAGCCCCAACATCTCTCCCACCTGAAATAGTCATGATTCTGAAAGATGCCTAGGGTAAGTTCATGTCACCAATGATCAGCTGCAGCCCCTGCAGACCTGTGATTTATATTCACATCCAAGCTGCCCTGGATGTTCTCCTGGGCCCAGGTTATGGAGGAAGATTCACGGTGACTCAGATGCCCCTAGGGAAAGCGTAACCTAGGGAAAGCCTAGCCCTAAGCCTCACAGGGCAGAAATCCACAAAAATTAGTTCCACTCGTTCATAAAGAGCCTGTGTTTTCTCTTTCCCTTAAAGCAAAGAACCAAATAATCTGAAAAAAAAATGAAGATGAATGAAAACACTCTGAAGCTTATTGTTTTGTTTTCGTTTTTCAATAGATTAAAAGAGAGTGGAATTTATATTAACTTATTTTAAGAAATTATATGCCATCAAAGTTACTCTGTGAGTCAAGACAACCACATGCTGGAAAAAGTTAAATAGTAATACATTAAATCACACAACTTACGTTGTGCTATGTTGTTCTTTCCTGTTGTATCTTTACCCATGAGTTCAATTTAAGTGTGTTGTGTATTTTATCTTAAAATTAAATCACACTCTTTCTTTTCTTCAAGAGTTGACAGTTCCTAATGTGGCTTCTCATTTAACGAATTTATTCTTGTCATCCCCCCAAGCCTCTATTTCATTCCAGTGAATCAGCTCCTCTAATTAGCAGGGAAGAATCTGGAATTAATTAACTAAAAGATCTGAGTTGTCATCAAAATGTCTTGTTGGACAACATGGTAAATAAGAAGAATGTGTCACAAATAAAATCATTTTACAGATCAGCCATTTCAGGAAGGGGCAGGAGAGGACAGAGCTCACAAGAAAGCTCAGGCCTGGGATCAAAAGCACAGGTTTTCATATCTATTAATCATGCGTCCTGGGGCAAACGACTTTATGTTTCTGGGCCTCACGTGCTTCCTCAAGGAACTGGAGGTAGTAACCTGCTATGACTACTTCAAGGGCTTGTTCTTGGGGCCAAATGAAATCACCGACGTGAAAATGCTTTGTAAATGCCAAAGCACCATTCAATTGCAAACTATTATTATTCCGAGGCAGCTGGATTTGCTGGGAGGAACAACAAAAGAAGTCCTTGCATTTTGTATTCAGTCCTCAGACAACATGCTGAGGGGACCCCATTTCCATATACCTCTTCCATCCTAGCAGCCCCCATGAAGGGCTCCTCACTGCCACCGTAGCTTTAAGCCTAATTGATCTCATGGCATTTCTTCTTTTCACCACCACATCTGCCCCTAATGACTTCCCTGAAACCTGACAAGCAGATCGAATTTGATCAAAAAGAAGCCTAGGGACTCATTGTGAGTCTGTATTTGAGCCTAGAAGCCTATGGATTTCAATCAAAGGCAGGCTTGGAAATGAAGAGGTTGCCTTAAACAATTTTACTGTGATTCCAGCAGAGGGAGACAGGACTGCACTTTCCCACAGGATATATGCATTTTAATTTAAAGGTTTGTAATATGAAGAGCCAGCCAGCCTGCTTGCCTGCCTGCCTGCCTGCCTGCCTTCCTTCCTTCCTTCCTTCCTTCCTTCCTTCCTTCCTTCCTTCCTTCCTTCTTCCATCCAATCATGGTAGTCATGATTTTAATGTCCCTTTGTGGAGAAAATACATGGCTGAAGACCATCACAAATTCAGCTATGCTTCCAAAATGAGTTTGTGTCTATTGATCACAAGAGCCATCAGGGCATTTGGAAATAGCAGTCAAGGCATGTTATATATTCTTACTGACTCTTCATTGATAGTTCATATTTATAACCTCTGATTTAAACTGGAGACTGCATTTTAAAAACCACTTATGGCTCCTGGTGGAAAGAGCTAGCAAAAGTAAGAAGTAGGGTTGCCTCACTGGAAGGAGACTAAAGTGCCCAACTTCCTAAGAAGGATTTTGGTCAAGTATTTAATGGATTGCTCAGAGAATCACCAGATAATTGATCTGAGTAGTTGTAAGACATTTATTATTTGTGGGTTTTTTGAGCCAGGCCTTTAAGCAGAAGACGTTTATTATTTGATCAACAATGAAAAATAGGCCGGGTGTGGTGGCTCACGCCTGTAACCCCAGCACTTTGGGAGGACAAGGACGGCGTATCACCCGAGGTCAGGAGTTCAAGACTAGCCTGGCCAACGTGGTGAAACCCCGTCTCTACTAAAAATACAAAAAAATTAGCCGAGTGTGGTGGCGGGCACCTGTAATCCCAGCTACTTGGGAGGCTGAGGCAAGAGAATCGCTTGAACCCAGGAGATGGAGGTTGCAGTGAGCCGAAATCGTACCATTGCACTCCAGCCTGGGTAACAATAGTGAAACTCCATCTCAAAAACAAAACATGGTGAGAAATAAGAACTCAAAAAGAAATGTAATTTTTCATCCAATAGTGTACAAAGTGTTATGCTGGGTGCTGACTGTAATAAAAAGATGAATAAGATACAGTGATGCCATTTAGATTGTCCTTTGAGAAAGAGGACTAACAAGGTATATGTGAAACAGTAGCCAACCATTTTAGGCAGCAGAAAATTAAACCCTAAAGTCATGTGGTACAGAATAAATGCCACTGGTACATGGACAAAGAGAGCTCCCAGTGAGCTACTGTGGTCAGGAGAGGTTATTTTATGGAGGACATGAGTTTCACATAACAGTTTGCGTTTAGATAAACTTCTCAAGGTGAGAAAAATTGGGGCAATTATGGTATTGGGTTTTTAAAAATTAAATCAATGACAATCAGAAATACTTTTTATTTCAACCTTTGTTGAAGTTTTTCCTAAAATGTATGAATATATGGACATCTGAAATTGTTTTCTATATTTTGAAAATACTTCAGAATTAAATTCAGAAAAAAATTAAATGTATTTATGCATTTCCTTTTTAGGAAATAAAAGCTTTAGGCATTTGATAGGTTAATTTATTCATTCATTAAATATTTATTGAACACCTACTGTAAGCCAGGTAAGGTTCTAAGTGGTGAGTAAAATAAATATGTCTCATTGATTATTAAAATATTGGGGAGATCAACAATAAAAGAGTACTTAGACATGCTTCAAAGGAAAAGAACAAGTTGAAGTGACAGAAAATAACAGATGTAAAATCTACTTAGGTAGAACAGTCAGGGAGAGCTTTGGTTGAGATTTAAAGAATGAGCAAAGCCAGGCCAGCAAAGTGGGGAGCAGAGCTCCAGGCAAGCCCCTAGGGCTAGTTTGAGGTGTCCAGGTATAGTATCATATGTAGGTTGTATGCATATATATGTATATAAAATCATATACATTATACATACTATATATCCTACTTCATTTGCTTATTTATTTCAAGGAATTGCTTATGTGATTATAGGGGCTGGCAAGTGTGAAATTTGCAGTCCAGGCCAGTAGGCTACAACTCTTGGGTTGTTGTTGTAGTCTAAAGGCAGAATTTCCTCTCCCAGGAAACCTCAGTTTTGTTGCGTTTAAGGCTTTCGAACTGATTGGCTAAGGCCCACACACATAATTGAGGGTAATCTCCTCCTACCTAAAGTCAACTGATTGTAGATGCTAACCACATCTACACAATACCTTCACAGCTAGATCTAGGTTAGTGTTTGATTAAATAACTGGGTACTATGACCTAGCCAAGTTGACACATTAAACCAACAATCCCAGCAGGAAACCATCACATCTAGCACAGTGTCTGGAGTACTGTGAGATAGGAAAAGAAAGTCAGATAAATTTGGGAAGTTGGGTAGAGGCCTTGGGGCTAAGATAGAGTTCAGCTTTTATTCCCAGTGCATTGGGAAACCACAGAAATGTATCACCAGGGAATGGAGATTGATGCATCTTAGGGCCTATTTTTCATTCTCTTAATCAGTGAGACCCAAATTAAAAAATAATCCACTCTGGCTACTCTCTGGAGAATAAAATAAAGAGTGCATTTTGGGGAGAATAAAACAGGGAGCCTAGTCAAGATCTAGTGGAGAGGCAGAAACCAATGGAGTGACTTCAACAGGGAACATTTGATGGAAGGAGTTGTAAACTATGCACAAGGTGGATAACTTTTAAAAGGTGTAGAAGAGGGAGCAACTGCAGAGAACACCTCTAGGGCTGAGAGAAGAACAAGGAAGGAACTTGGAAATCTAGAGGAGGTCCTGCAAGGTCTGTGATCAATGCTCTGATGAGAAGTTGTGACTCCTGCAGGAACACGCTATTCACCACTGTGGGGAAGAAGAAACTTGCAGGGGGCTGCTTGCTGGAACCATAAGGACCTCAGCTGCCTTGAAGAACACCACAGGAAATAGCTGCACACTGTGCCCCTTCCTGCCACTTAAAAAAATGCATTGTATTGACTGGCAAAGTAGAAATGTGGTTTACAGAGTCAGCTCAGTACTGTACAGTAGGGCAAAGAAAGCTGGGCTTGAGGATAAGAGCAAATAAGTGGATAACTGGCGCTGGGATCAAGGGTGGATTTGGTGGCCAGGTGCGGTGGCTCATGTCTGTAATCCTAGCACTTTGAGAGGTCAAAGTGGGAGGATTGCTTGAGACTAGGAATTCAAGACCAACTTGGGCAACATAGGGAGACCCTGTCTCTACAAAAAATATAACAAATTAGCTGGGCATGAAGGTGCATGCTTGTAGTCCCGGCTACTCAGGAGGCTGAAGTGGTAGAATTGCTTAAGCCCAGGAGATCGAGGCTGCAGTGAGCGGTGATCACACCACTGCACTCCAGCCTGGACTCTGCCTCAAAACATAAAAACAAATAAATAAAAAAGGGTGGACTTGGAGTTGAAGCTTTTAGGAAGCTATTGCAGTGGTCAAGGGGAGAGTTGATGGGGGCTGGATGAGAGTGGTGGCAACATAGTTTGAGAAGTAGACTTATTCAAGTTATCTACTGGAGGTAGGTGCTCAAAAATGTTAAGTTGGCATCTTTATTCATTAGAAGAGAATATTGAAAATATGAAAATTCTATGATGTGACTCAGGCTCTTAACATTACACAAATAATTCCAAACATGAAGTCTTAGTGGCAGTATTTATTAATTCACTTATTTGAGTAGCAAAATAAATAAAAAAAGTCTAAATAAATGGAGAGATGTTCGATTTTTATGGATAGAAAGACTCAATATTTTTAAGATGTCAGTTCTTCCCAACTTTATCTATAGATTCATTGCAATTCCAATCAAAGTCTCAGTGAGTTACTTTGTGAATATTGACAGATTCTAACATTTGTACAGAAACAAAAAAATAGAATGGTCAATACAATATCAACGAAGAAGAACAAAATTGGACTACATACACTACTCAACTTAAAGACTTGTTATAAAGTACAGTAATTAAGACAGTGTAGTATTGGTGAAAGAGTAGACAATAGATTAATAGCCATTTCTGCCTTGTCTCACAGGGGTCCTTGGGGAGGGCTGGCAAAGGAACTGGGAAAATACCACAGGGAGAAGGAAATAGAGAACCTAGAAATAGACACAAATATATTCAACTGATCTTTGATAAAGGATCAAAGGCAATTCAGTGGAGAAAGGATAGGTTTTTTTCCAACAAATGGTGCTGGAATAAGTGGACTGCCACATGTTAAAAAAAAAAAAAAAAGAAAAAAAAATCTAGACATGGAAGATATCTGGAAGAAAATGGTGGATAGGAGGCAGGATCACATTGCAGCTCTCACTTGGACAGACAGAGCAGCCTGTGGAGACTTGCACTGTGAAATTTTGTTCCAAGATCTACTGCAAGAATATACCAGTAAAACTGAGAGAATCCACGGACCTTTTGAAGGAAGTGGATTGCTCTTGCAAGACCTAGGAGAGATCCCAAATACGGCAAGTGCCCATACTGAGAAAATGGGAAAGGGGAATTGTCCACCCACAAACACACAACCTCACTGGGGAACCTGAAGGTCCAGATCACAGAAAAAGGATTTGACTTTATCTGGAGCTGAGACAATTTAGGGAGCCAAACAAAATACAAGGGTAGAGGAAGCAGTAGGAAAAGCCCTGTGGGCTCTCTGGGTCCCAGGGAAGCCATTTCTGCCTTGTCTCACAGGGGTCCTTGGGGAGGACTGCCAGAGGAACTGGGAAAATACCACAGGGAGAAGGAAAACTCCTGCTGAACTTTATAACAATTCCAACCAAACATGAAGTTTCCTGGCCAGAACTTGGGGGAGGGCATAAATCCAGTGTGCAGACTCCACAGGCAGGGAGGCATGAAAGCCCTGTTTGCTTTCTCAGCCAGGAGACTGGTACCCTGGGGCAAGTTCTTAGCCCTGCTCACCCATTTCCTAGAAACAAACTCGGTGCTATTGGAGTGAGGGCATGGTGGGAGTGAGACCAGCCTTTTGGGCTGCACAAGAGCTGGGTGAGGCCTATAACTGCTGGCTTTCCCCTGCTTCCCTGACAACCTGCATGACACAGCAGAGGCAGCCATAATCCTCCTGAGAACATAACTCCATTGACCTGGGAAGCACACCCCCATCTCCCACAGCAGCCACAGCAAGCCTCGTCCAAGGAGAGTCTGAGCTCAGACATGCCTAACCCTACCCTTCCCAATGGGCCTTCCCTCCCAGCCTGGAAGCCAAAGACAAAGGTTATATTCTCTCAGGAGTTCCAGGGCCTCACCCATCACCTGATCCTCCCCTATACTGCCGTAGCTAATGCTCTCTTGAAAGTTCCACCTCCTGGCAGGAGGCCAACCAGCACCAAACTACAACTACCACTAAGGACTCTCAGAGTCCATTTCACTCCCCTGGCACCTCCAATGGAGCAGGTTCTGGTATCCATGGCTGAGAGACCTGAAGGCAGTTCACATCACAGGACTCTGTGCAGACACTCCCAGTACCAGCCCAGAGCCTCGTAGCCCTGCTGGGTGGCTAGATTCAGAAGAGAATAACAATCTCTACAGTTCTGCTCTGAGGAAGCCACATCTCTAGGAAAAGGGGGAGAGTGCTACAGCAAAGGAGCACCCCGTGGGACAAAAGAATCTGAACAGCAGTCTTGAGCCTCAAATCTTCCTTTGACAGAGGCTACCAAAATAAGAAGGAACCAGAAAAACAATTCTGGTAATATGACAAAACAAGGTTCTTTAACACCCCCCTAAAAAAAAATCACACTAGCCCACCAGGTCTCTCAGCTGTGGATACCAGAACCTGCTCCATTGGAGGTGCCAGGGGAGTGAAATGGACTCTGAGAGTCCTTAGTTGTAGTTGTAGTTTTGTGCTGGTTGGCCTCCTGCCAGGAGGTGGAACTTTCAAGAGAGCATTAGCTATGGCAGTATAGGGGAGGATCCAAAACAAGAAGAAATCCCTGAATTGCCAGAAAAAGAATTCAGAAGATTGATTATTAAGCTAATCAAGGAGGCACCAGAGAAAGGTGAAGTCCAACTTAAGAAAATCAAAAGGATGATACAAAATATGAGGGGAGAAATCTTCAGTGAAGTGGATAGCACAAATAAAAAAAATCACAACTTCAGGAAATAAAGGACACACTTAGAGAAATGCCCTGAAGAGCCTCAGCAATAGAATTGAACAAGCAGAAGAAAGAACGTCAGAGCTCAAAGACAATGTTTTCGAAATAACCCAATCCAATGAAGACAAAGCAAAAAAAATGTTAAAAAATGAACAAAGGCCTCCAAGAAGCTTGGGATTATGTTAAATGACCAAATCTGAGAATAATTGACATTCCTGAGGATAAAGAGAAATCTAAAAGTTTTGAGAACATATTTGGGGAAATAATTGAGGAGAACTTCCCTGGCCTTGCTATAGATCTAGACATCCAAATACAAGAAGTTCAAGAACACCTAGGAAATTCATCACAGAAAGATCATTGCAGAGGCACACAGTCATTAGGTTGTCTAAAGTCAAGATGAGGGAAAGAATCTTAAGAGCTGTGAGGCAGAAGCACCAGGTAACCTATAAAGGAAAGCCTATCAGATTAACAGCAGATTTCTCAGCAAAACTCTACAAGCTAGAACGGATTGGGGCCCTATCTTCAGCCTCCTTAAACAAAACAATTATCAGCCAAGAATTTTTGTATCCAGTGAAACTAAGCTTCATAAATTAAGGAAAGAGACAGTCTTTTTCAGACAAACAAATGCTGAGAGAATTCACCACTACCAAGCCAGCACTATAAGAACTGCTAAAAGGAGCTCTAAATATTGAAACAAATCCTGGAAACACATCAAAACAGAACCTCTTTAAAGCATGAATCTCACAGGACTTGTAAAACAAAAATACAATAAATATAAAAATAAATAAACCAAGGTATTCAGGCAACAAATAGCACAATGAATAAAAGAGTAGTTCACATGTCAATACTAACTGAATATAAATGGCCTAAAGGCTCCATTTAAAAGATACAGAATTGCAGAATGGATAAAACTTCATCAACCAAGTATTTGCTGCCTACAAGAGCCTCACGTGCTCATGCCTTAATCCCAACACTTTGGAGGCCGAGGTGGGTGGATCACAGGCCAGGAGTTTGAGACCAGTCTGACCAACATGGTGAAACCTCATCTCTACTAAAAATACAAAAATTAGCCAGTGTAGTGGCAGGCACCTGTAATCCCAGCTACTCAGGAGGCTGAGGCAGGAGAATCACTGGAACCCGGGAGGCAGAGGTTGCAGTGAACTGAGATCGTGCTACTGCACTCCACTCCAGCCTGGATGACAGAGTGAGACTCTGTCTCAAAAAAAAAAAAAAAAAAAAAAAAAAGCCTCACTTAACACATAAGGACTCACATATACTTAAGGTAAAGGGGTGTAAAAAGATATTTCATGCAAATTGACATCAAAAGCAAGCAGGAGTAGCTACTCTTATATCAGACAAAACAAACTTTAAAGCAACAGCAGTTAAAAAAGACAAAGAGGGACATCACATAATGATAAACAGCCTTGTCCAACAAGAAAATATCACAATTCTAAATATATATGCACCTAACACTGGAGCTCCCAAATTTATAGAACAATTACTACTAGACCTAAGAAATGAGATAGACAGCAACACAGTAATAGTGGGGGACTTCAACAAAGAAACAATAGATTTAAACTATATCTTAGAACAAATGGGCTTAACGGATATTTACAGAACATTCTACCCAACAACTGCATAATATACATTCTATTCATCAGCACATGAAACATTCTCCAAGATAGACTATATGAGAGATCACAAAGCAACTTTCAACAAATTTAAGAAAATTGAAATTATATCAAGTACTCTGTCAGACTACAGTGGAATAAAATTGGAAATCAACTTCAAAAGGAACCTTCAAAACCATGCAAATACATGGAAATTAAATAACCTGCTCCTGAATGATCACTGGGTCAACAAGGAAATCAAAATGGAAATTTAAAACTCTTTGAACTGAATGATAATAGTGACACAACCTATTAAAACCTCTGGGATACAGCAAAGGCAGTGGTAAGAGGAAACTTCACAGCCTAAATGCCTACATCAAAGAGTCAGAAAGAGCACAAATAGACACTTTAATCACCCTCAAGGAATTAGAGAAACAAGAACAAACCAAACCCAAACCCAGCAGAAGAAAAGAAATAACCAAGATCAGAGCAGAACTGAATGAAATGGAAACAAAAATACAAAAGATAAATGAAACAAAAAGCTGATTCTTTGACAAGATAAATAAAATTGATAGACCATTAGCAAGATTAACCAAGAAAAGAATAGAGAAGATCCAAATAAGCTCAATTAGAAATGAAATGGGAGATATTACAACTGATACCACAGAAATACAAAACATCATTCAAGGCTACTATGAATACCTTTACATTCATAAACTAGAAAACCTAGAGGAGACATACAAATTCCTGGAAAGCTACAACGCTCCTAGCTTAAATCTGGAAGAATTAGAAACCCTGAACAGACCAATAACAAGAAGGGGGATTGAAATGATAATTTAAAAAAATACCAGCAAAAAAAAAGTCCAGGTCCAAACAGATTCACAGCTGAATTCTACCAGACATTCAAAGAAGAATTGGTACCAATCCTATTGACACTACTCCACAAGATAGAGAAAGAGGGAATAATCCCTAAATCATTCTATGAAGCCAGTATCACCCTAATATCAAAACCAGGAAAGGACATAACAAAAAAGGAAACTACACACCAATGTCCCTGATGAACATAAATGCAAATATCCTTAACAAAATACTAGCTAACCAAATCTAACAGCATATCAAAAAGATAATCCACCATAAACAAGTGGGTATCATACCAGGGATGCAGGGATGGTTTAACATATGCAACTCAATAAATGTCATACACCACATAAATAGAATTAAAAACAAAATCACATGATCATCTCAATAGATGCAGAAAAAGCACTTGACAAAATCTAGCATCGCTTTATGATTAAAACCCTCAGCAAAATCAGCATACAAGGGACATACCTCAATGTAATAAAAGCCATATATGACAAACCCACAGCTAACAAAATACTGAATGGGGGAAAAGTTGAAAGCATTCCTCTGAGAACCGGAACAAGACAAGGATACCCACTCTCACCACTTCTATTCAACATAGTACTGGAAGTCCTAGCCAGAGCAATCAGACAAGAGAAAGAAATAAAGGGTATCCAAATCGGTAAAGAGGAAGTCAAACTGTCACTGTTTGCTGATGATATGATCGTATACCTAGAAAACCCTAAAGACTCCTCCAAAGGCTCCTAAAACTGGTAAGTGAATTCAACAAAGTTTCAGGATACAAAATTAATGTGCACAAATCAGTAGCTCTGCTATACACCAACAGCGACCAAGCTGAGAATCAAATCAAGAACTCAACCCCTTTTACAATAGCTGCAATAAAATAAAATAAAATAAAATAAAATAAAATAAAATAAAATACTTAGGAATATACCTAACCAAGGAGATGAAAGACCTCTACAAGGCAAACCACAAAACACTACTGAAAGAAATCATAGACAGTACAAACAAACGGAAATACAACCCATGCTGATTGATGGGTAGAATCAATATTGTGAAAATGACCATACTGCCAAAAGCAATCTACAAATTCAATGCAAATCCCATCAAAATACCACCATCATTCTTCACAGAACTAGAAAAACCAATCCTAAAATTCATATGGAACCAAATAGGAGCCCACATGTGCAAAGCAAGACCAAGCAAAAAGAACATATCTGGAGGCATCACATTACCTGACTTCAAACTACATTATTATAAGACCATAGTCACCAAAACAGCATGGTACTAGTATAAAAATAGGCACATAGACCAATGAAACAGAATAGAGAACCCAGAAATAAACCCAAATACTTACAGCCAACTGATCTTTGAAAAAGCAAACAAAAACATAAAGTGGGGAAAGGACACCTTATCCAACAAATGGTGCTGGAATAATTGGCAAGTCACATGCAAGAGAATGAAACTGGATCCTCATCTCTCACCTTACACAAAAATCAACTCAAAATGTATCAGGGACTTAAAGACCTGAAACTGAAAATTCTAGAAGATGGCTGGGCGTGGTGGCTGTCGCCTATAATCCCAACACTTTGGGAGGCCCGTGGATCATGAGGTCAGGAGTTCAAGACTAGCCTGGCCGACATGGTGAAACTCCATCTGTACTAAAAATACAAAAATTAGCCGGGTGTGGTGTTGCGTGTCTGTAATCCCAGCTACTCAGGAGGCTGAGGCGGCAGAATCGCTTGAACTCGGGAGGCGGAGGTTGCAGTAAGCCAAGATAACGCCACTGCACTCCAGCCTGGGCAACAGAGCAAGACTCTGTCTTGGGGAAAAAAAAATTCTAGAAGAAAACATCGGAAAAACTCTTCTACATATTGGCTCAGGCAAAGACTTCATGACCAAGAACCCAAAAGCAAATGTGACAAAAACAAAGATAAACAGGTGGGACTTAAAATAAAGAGCTTCTGCACAGCAAAAGGAACACTCAGCAGAGTAAACAGACAACCCACAGAGTGGGAGAAAATCTTCACAATCTATACATCAGACAAAGGACTAATATCCAGAATCTACAACGAACTCAAACAAATTACAAGAAAAAAAATTCCATCAAACAGTGGGCTAAAGACAGGAATAGACAATTCTCAAAAGAAGATATACAAATGGCCAACAAACATATGAAAAAATGCTCAACATCACTAATGACCAGGGAAATGCAAATCAAAACCACAATGCGGGCAGGGCATGGTGGCTCACACCTGTAATCCCAGCACTTTGGGAGGCCAAGGCAGGCAGATCACCTGAGGTTAGGAGTTTGAGACCAGCCTGGCTAACATGGTGAAACCCTGTCTCTACTAAAAATACAAAAATTAGCTGGGCATGATAATGCATACCTGTAATCCCAGCTACTACTTGGGAGGCTAAGGTAGGAGAATCACTTGAACTCAGGAGGCTGAGGTTGCAGTGAGCCAAGATCATGCCACTGCACTCCAGCCTGCATGACAGAGCAAGACTCCATCTCAAAAAACAAAACAAAACAAAAACCCTGGCAGCCAGGCGTGGTGGCTCATGCCTGTAATCCCAGCACTTTGGGAGGCCGAGGCAGGCAGATCACGAGGTCAAGAGATCAAGACCATCTGGCCAACATGGTGAAACCCCATCTCTACTAAAAATACAAAACTTTGCTGGGCATGGTGGCACACGCCTGTAGTCCCAGCTACTCGAGAGGCTGAGGCAGGAGAATGGCTTGAACCCAGGAGGCAGAGGTTGCAGTGAGCTAAGATGGCGCCATTGCACTCCAGCCTGGTGACAGAGCAAGACCTCTGTCTCAAAAAAACCCCAAAACCCCACAATGCAATACCACCTTACTCCTGCAAGAATGAACATTAAAAAAAACCCAAAAAAACAAAAACAAAAACAAAACAAAACAGACAAACAAACAAAATACATAGATATTGGTGTGGATGCAGTGAAAAGGAAACACTTCTACACTGCTGGTGGGAATGTAAATTAGTACAACCACTATGGAAAACAGTGTGGAGATTCCTTAGAGAACTAAAAGTAGAACTACCATTTGATCCAGCAATCCTGCTACTGAATATCTATCCAGAGGAAAAGAAGTCATTAAATGAAAAAGACACTTGTGCACACATGTTTATAGCAGTGCAATTAGCAGTTGCAAAAATGTGAAACCAGCCCAAATGCCCAATAATCAATGAGTGGATAAAGAAACTGTGGCATATATATATACAATGGAATACTACTCAGCCCTAAAAAGGAATGAATTAACGGCATTCACAGCAACCTGGATGGATCTGGAGAATATTATTCTAAGTGAAGTAACTCAGGAATGGAAAACCAAACATTGTATATTCTCGCTCGTAAGTGGGAGCTCAGCTATGAGGATGCAAAGACATAAGAATTTCATAACGGACTTAGAGGACTCGGGGAAAGGGTGGGAGGGAGGTGAGGGATAAAAAGACTACAAATTGGGTTCAGTGTATATTGTTTGGGTGATGGGTGCACTGAAATCCCACAAATTACCACTAAAGAACTTACTCATGTAACCAAATACCACCTGTTCCCCAAAAACCTATGAAAAATTTTTTAAAAATCTAGACAAGGACATTGATTTTTACCCACTGTCAGACATCAAGTTTGCGATGATGCTTGTGATGACAAAATAATATATATGGATAAAATTAAGACTCTGCTATCAAAAGGTCATAGTTTAATGGTCTATTGATCCTTGGCACCACAGTTGTGGTTGGAGCCATTGTGGAAGGCTGGGCTGGGTGTGTTCAGACCACAAAACTTAGACTGTAAAAAAATTTAACTCAAGCTAATTGAGGCTTCCTGTCCATCTAGATTTCTCATCAATCATGAAAATTTCAGTATAGATGGTGGGCAGTCTCCAAAAAGCCTATTGTCATCATCGTAATTAATAAGTAAAGTGCTTTCAGAGTGACACCAGCACCAGCTGGTTTATGGCATTGATAACTCAGCAGGGAAGGAGAGACAGGGAAATGACAAAAAGAGCACATTACAGATGGGCATTAAAAAACCTCGAGATCAAGGAATCTGACCTGAATTAAACGAGCAGATGCAGAACGGGGGTGGTTCCTTTGGAAGCACCCTATAAATACCACAGCCTTCCCGACGGGACTGGTATTAATGGTCTGACTAATGTTTTGTCCCCTCTTTGTTTTATTTGGATGTTCTGACTAATCTGAGTGTTTGGCTCCAGATATGCAGTGGGCCAAGGGGAAAAGGAGCCCCGCAAAGTGGGTTGACAGGAATCGAATTTGGGATCCAAGTCACTGCTACTTGACTCTTGGGATGGGAAGAAAAATTGGAGAGTTCAGCACATTGCTGACTGTTCCCCCAAATTTATTCTTTGTTTTCATCGTGATATAATTTTAGCTAGGTACAAGATGACTCATCGAGAGACTACATTTCTTGGACTCCTCACAGTTATGAGTGACTACGAGGCCAAGTTTCTTGCCAATGAAATGTGAATTGAAGTGATGAGTGCAGCTCCTATGTCACTTGCCTAAATAGAAATTGCTTGCCTTTCATATCTTCTCTGCCTACTGGCAGCCCAACTTTAACCAGGTACACAAAGACCACACCCTGAGAAAGGGCAACAAGACAAAGGGCACTTCGTCCTGGAGGAGATTCCCATCAGCCTGGACCACTCACCTCTAAGCTGTTCCATGACAAAGAAATGCTATTCTATCTTTTTATTGATCTTTCCATGGTTCCATTACAAGCAGCTTAAATTGTAGGCTTGGCAATATAGTGAGTAAAGAAGCAGCTGCATCAGGAACTGAAAAATGGCTCTTCGGGTCATTGTTCCATCAAATTCCTTTCCTTTGCCTTTTTAATTGTCCCTTATCCCCCACCTGGAAAGGACCAGTCCAATGCTGGGAGATTGTGTTTAGGCACTGAGCTCAGAGCCAGAAGCAAACTTGGTGCACTTGTGCAGTCATCCCTCATTGGTTCCAGGACCCCAAGGATTCCAAAATCCATGGATGCTTAAGTCCTTTCATAAAATGGGGTAGTATTTGCATATAACCTTCGCACATTCTTCTGTATACTTGAAATAACCTCGAGATTACTTCTAATATCTAATACAATGTAAATACTAGCAAGTAGTTGTTATACTGTATTAGTTTTTTGAATTTGTGTTCTTTAATTGTTTTTCTATCCCCAGATATTTTTTATCTGTACTTGGTTGAATCTACAGATGTAAAGCCCACGGATGCAGACGGCTGACTGGCTAGAAAATGTGCTGCAGGGAGCACGTGCAAACAGCTGATGAGCACGTGCAAACAGCTGATGAGCACCTGCAGCCACTGTCTGGAGCAGCTCGGTGTGCTGCCTGCAGTTCACCCATCAGTCAGTGAGTGCCTTGTGTGTGGTGTTGGGTTGGCTCTGAGGGCTTGGGGCAAGGGGACATTGGATGGCCATAAGAATATAAGCTGGAGTTAAGTACTGCCTGGTCCTTCCTCTGCTGATGAAATTATTGCCCTGGAGACCCTGCATTGCTGCAGGGAAGGCCATGATGGCTGAGGAATAAAAAGGAGAGTGATAAGAGAGAGAAGGCTGGTATACTTAATAAAGGAAAAGAAGAGTTTTGTCAAAAAATAGTGTTTTTGGCCAGGTGCGGTGGCTCACGCCTGTAATCCCAGCAATTTGGGAGGCTGAGGCAGGCGGATCACCTAAGGTTGGGAGTTGGAGACCAGCCTGACCAACATGGAGAAATCCCATCTCTACTAAAAGTACAAAATTAGCCGAGCCTAGTGGCGCATGCCTGTAATCCCAGCTACTTGGGAGGCTGAGGCAGGAGAATCACTTGAATCCGGCGGGGAAGAGTTTGCGGTAAGCTGAGATCGTGCCATTGCACTCCAGCCTGGGCAACAAGAACAAAACTCTGTCTCAAAAAAAATAAAGTATTTTTAAAAATTGGTCTGGAAGTGTTATAGTTCATTAAGTCAGTCTGGATCCTTAATATGCTCTGATGCTGGCCCTAACTGGTTCTCTCAGGCCTCTTTACAGATCCCTCCTACATCCTTGTCCTATAAAAAGGGCACAGATACTCTCCGCATTAGAGCCATACGTTGTTAGTTGGAAATAACGTTGATTAAGAACATTTACAAGCAGCAAAGTAAGGAAATGTCATGGCTTTCTGAGCTCTCATGATAGCAGTAAGAGGGATGCATGGTTGGCTCGAGCCCAAAGCAGTAAGGGCTCTAAGACAGGGCCCCTCCCCTCAAGGTTCTGCCATAGGAACTTCCGGGTGGAAGAAGTGGCCTTGTTGCAAATGCTCAGCAGCTGGTACCACCTGTCCTGCCATCAAGCTAACTGGGGACCTGCTGAACCAGCTCTCTGCTTAGCTAAGAGAGGGTAGGAAATGCGTGTTTGAGGCCTTCTGGTTTGCTCTCTTTGGTTATGCCCAGGCTCCTGGCTCCTGGAGCTAGCCCAGGATCCTCTAAACAAGAAAGAAAGATATTTTCCAATCTGGGCATTAGGAGCCATGTCCTTTCTACCTCCCCAATTTAATGCTTTATTGTACTGTTCATTTTGATATACTCAGCCCCAGAATATCTCCCTTTAGACAATTTGGTCTTTAAATCAGCAAGTCACTACAACTTAAGTATCTAACCATGCTTAGCTTACATTGACCTCGGGAGACATCACATATTCTGCCTTTATTTCTATATGTTGAATGTTTTTGACATCTATTAATTGAAAGTACATTAAAGGATGATTCATATAAGAGGATATAATCATGACTCTCACATAACTATAAAATGAACAGACATTGAAGATTTTATTTAACTCATTATTTAGTTAAGGGACCAGTAAGATGTTACAACTGGTTCAAATAAGGACTTGATTTATAGAGATTTATACTCTCCACAGCACAAAAGGAATAATTTGCATAGTTATGGACAGGAAAGATATGCGTTACTATCAGTTTTCTACGTGTTAACATCTACTATTAGAGAATTGTAAAATAGCCTAAAGACAATCAAAGGCATACATCCCTATAGGATCAGACAATCCCTGGAGGTCCCGCTGGACAAGGCTCAGCATTCTATTGAAAGAACACCCAGTAATCTATTTTGCTCATTTCAAAGTTTGACAATTTTTCCTGACCATCTTCCCTCTCCTTGTTATCATATATAATTCTAAAGATTATTCTTGATCACAAAAAAAGGCTGGGCTCCTTAGGTTTGGCTAACTACTTCTACAGTGCATCAAGAGAGTTATGCATCATAGAGGCCTCCTTCGAAGTTTGCTTTGCAAAACCTAGAGTCATACAGTGTTGAATGATTCCAAATTAGCTTCTGCCTAGAAGTTATCATAAGGCATCTTAGAGTGGACTTCTAAAAGTGTCTATTCTTTTCTTTTTTGGGGACGGAGTTTCACTCTTTGTTGCCCACACTGGAGTGCAGTGGCGCGATCTCAGCTCTCTGCAACCTCCACTTCCCAGGTTCAAGCGATTCTCCTGTCTCAGCCTCCTGAGTAGCTGGGATTACAGGCATACGCCACCACATCTGGCTAATTTTTGTATTTTTAGTAGGGACAGGGTTTCATCATATTGGCCAGGCTGGTCTTGAACTCCTGACCTCAGGTGATCTTCCCACCCTGGCCTCCCAAAGAGCTAGGATTACAGGCATGAGCTACCATGCCCAGCCATGTCTATTATTTTCTATCCTGCTAAAATTAGGAGACCAAGCCCAAGAAACTCCACCAAATTTTACCTGCAGTGCCTATAGATTTGAGTGAATCCCTTTCTTCTAGACATTTCAGAAAAATATCCCCAAGTACTTGCCTGGAAGTGACTTTCCTTACTAACTGTAAGACTGGACACTATAAACTGGACCTACCTCAGTTTTCCTGAGAGGACATTGTAGGCATTGGTTCCGTAAGTACAGCCAACCTTTATTCCTTAAAATGGCTTGTCACCCTTCACTAAATTAACATTATTCTCAAATAGGGCATTCAATGCAAGGCTTTCGTTGCGTAACTGATGCTTCTGTGTCCGGAATTGGTGGGTTCTTGGTCTCGCTGACTTCAAGAATGCAGCCGCGGACACTTGCGGTGAGAGTTACAGTTCTTAAAGATGGTGTGTCCGGAGTTTGTTCCTTCAAACATTCAGACGTGTCTGGAGCTTCTTCCTTCTGGTGGGTTTGTGGTCTCACTGACAGGGGTGAAGCTGCAGACCTTCGCGGTGAGTGTTACAGCTCTTACAGGCAGCATGGACCCAAAGAGTGAGCAGCAGCAATATTTATTGCAAAGAGTAAAAGAATAAACCCTCCACCTGTGTGGAAGGGGACCCCAGTGGGTTGCCACCTATAGCTGAGGCAGCCTGCTTTTATTCCCTTATCTGACCCCACCCACATCCTGCTGATTGGTCCATTTTACAGAGAGCTGATTGGTCTATTTTACAGAGAGCTGATTGGTCCATTTTACAGAGAGCTGATTGGTCCGTTTTGACAGAGTGCTGATTGGTATGCTTACAATCCTTGAGCTAGATGCAGAGTGCTAGATGGAGAAGTTCTCCAAGTCCCCACCAGGTTAGATAGATACAGAGTACCAATTGGTGTATTTACAAACCTTGAGCTAGACGCAGAGTACTGATTGGTGTATTTACAAATCTTGAGCTAGACACAGAGTACTGATTGGTATATTTACAAACCTTGAGCTAGACACAGAGTGCTGATTGGTGTATTTACAAACCCTGAGCTAGACACAGAGCGCTGATTGGTGTGTTTATGATCCCTTAGCTAGACATAAAAGTTCTCCAAGTCCCCACTAGACTCAGGAGCCCAGCTGGCTTCACCAAGTGGATCCTGCACCAGGGCTGCAGGCAGAGCTGCCCGCCAGTCCTGAGCCGCGCCTGCACTCCTCAGCCCTCGGGCAGTTGATGGGACCGGGCACCATGGAGCAGGGGGCAGCTCGGGCTGTGTGGGAGCCCACTGCAGGGGAGGGCTCAGACATGGCAGGCTGCAGGCTCCGAGCCTGCCCTGCAGGGAGGCAGCTGAGGTCTGGTGAGAACTCTTCCCCTAAGAAGGTGCAGAGTCCTCCTTTCTCAGCAGTGAGGAGGTCTAGGCCTCGGTGGTTTTGGAGAGTCACTGCTGCTAAAGAGTCTATTTGGGATTGTAAAGTAAGGATAGATTTTGTTATTTCTTGCAAACTGTCTGAGAAATCCTTTGAGAGTGTGTGGTAGTAAGATAATGAAGTAGATAAACCAGCTATTCCGGTTCCTGTAGCAGCAGCCATTCCTAACCCTATAAGTAGGGGTATTAGTTGTATGGCTCCGTGTTCAGGGACTTGAGCTTTGAGGGGTACTGATAAGGTCTGATTTCCTTGGGCAATATTAATATTGGGACTTAGAAAGACTAAGATGCAGGTGCCAGTCCAGTTACTGGGAAGGCAGATACAGGCCGACGTTCCACATAAGAAGAACATGCCTTGGCTGGGTAGACATTTAGAAATTTACCTCGGGGGCTTTTTTTTTTTTTTTTTTTTTTTTTTTTTTGAGACAGAGTCTCGCTCTGTAGCCCGGGCTGGAGTGCAGTGGCCGGATCTCAGCTCACTGCAAGCTCCGCCTCCCAGGTTTACGCCATTCTCCTGCCTCAGCCTCCCGAGTAGCTGGGACTACAGGCGCCCGCCACCTCGCCTGGCTAGTTTTTTGTATTTTTTAGTAGAGACGGGGTTTCACGGTGTTCGCCAGGATGGTCTCGATCTCCTGACCTCGTGATCCACCCGTCTCGGCCTCCCAAAGTGCTGGGATTACAGGCTTGAGCCACCGCGCCCGGCCACCTCGGGGGCTTTTAAAGGAATAGGGTACACTGTTTTTTCTTTACTACTTCCATCTCTCTTTCTTTCTCTTTGACTTCTCCTTTGTCTCTCTTTCTCTCTGACTCCCTCTTTGTCTCTTCCTCTCTTTCCTTCTTGCTGGTCTTTCCCTGCCTCTGCCAGCTGCTTATGCCGCTGTTCTCCCCTCTCCTTCCCATTTTGATGGCTTTGGCAGTGTAAGACTGCCACCTCCTTGGGTTTTTGCACTGTGTGCAATAACTCTGTAATTTCCTTGTGGTATTTAATGGGGCTTCCCCCAGAGGTTAGGAACTCCCTTTCTTTCCATATTGCAGCATGGGCATGTAGCATTAGATAAGCATACTTGCTATCTGTATACACATTTATTCTTTTTCCCTTTCCCAGTTCTAAGGCTCGGGTAAGTGCCACTAGTTCTGCTAACTTCGCACTGGTCCCTGGGGGAAGAGGCTTACTTTCAAGTACAGTTATATCACTAACTATGGCATAACATGCCCTTCATATCCCATTCTTCACAAATGAACTTCCATCGGTATATAGGTTAAGGTCAGGATTAGCTAAGGGGACTTCTAAGAGATCATCGCGGGTGGCACAAGTCTGGACTATAATTTGGTGGCAGTCATGCTCGATTGGTTCCCCATCCTCTGGGAGAAAAGTGGCAGGGTTGAGGGCCACGCACATATGTATTTGAAGCACTGGTCCCTCAAGCAGTAGCACCTGGTATCTAAGCAGGTGGTTGTCTGATAGCCATAAACTTCCTTTGGCACCTAGTGTGCCATTTACATCATGAGTAGTCCAGACAGTGAGATCCTTTCCTTGTATTATCTTGATAGCCTCTGACACTAAGACAGCCACTGCCACAACTACCCGTAAACAGTGAGGCCAGCCTTTTGCTGCTACATCAATTTCCTTACTTAGGTATGCCACTGGTTGTGGGGTTGTCCCACGAGTCTAAGTAAGGACTCCAAGAGCTATACCTGCTCTCTCTCTGACATACAGAGAAAAGTTTTGTCCTGTGGGAAGGCTTAAAGCTGGAGCTTGTACTAGGGCTTGCTTTAAAGTTTTGAAGGCTGTTTCTGCCTCTGGTTCCCATTCTACTAGATGAGTATTTGCCTTCTGTGTTTCCTTGATTAGAGTATAGAGGGGCCTGGCTATATTGCTGTATCCGGGGATCCATAGTCGGCAAAAGCCGGTAATTCCAAGGAACCCTCACAACTGTTTTAATGTCTTAGGGCAAAGATAAGTCAGTATAGGCTGTATTCGTTCTTTGCTGAGGGCCCTGGTCCCCCTGGCTAAGATTAGGCCTAGATATTTGACCTGCTGTAGGCAAAGCTGGGCCTTCAACCTAGACACCTTGTATCCTTGATTAGCTAGAAAGTTCAAGAAATCTAGAGTAGCCTGCTGGCATGAGGCTTCCGAACTGGTAGCCAAAAGTAAATCATCCACATACTGAAGGACCAGAGTGCCTGGAATTGAGAAGTGGCCTAGATCTTGGGCCGGTGAATGACCAAACAGATGAGGGCTATCCCTAAACCCTTGGGGCAAGACCATCCATGTAAGTTGGGACGTGTGGTCTGTGGGATCCTCAAAGGCAAAAAGAAACTGAGAGTCAGAGGGCAGGGGAATACAGAAAAAGACATCCTTGAGGTCCAGAACAGTGAACCATTCTGCTTCCTCTGGTATTTGAGAGAGCAAGGTATAGGTGTTGGGTACAACTGGATATAGAGGAATTACTGCCTCATCGATGAGTCTAAGATCTTGCACTAGTCCACTGACCGTTCAGTTTTTGTACTCCTAGAATTGGGGTGTTGCAGGGACTGCTGCATTTCCTTACTAAACTTTGAGCTTTTAAATGTTTAACAATATCCTGTAATCCTTTATGAGCTTCAGGCCTTAAGGGATATTGCCTTTGATAAGGAAAAGTGGTGGGTTCTTTTAAACTGATTTGGACTGGGTGGGCACTTTTTGCCCTTCCAAATTATCCTTCCAATGCCTAGACTTCAGGGTTGATTCCCTCCTCAAGTAGGGGACAACAAATGGGTAACTTGTTCCCCATATTCATGTAGATAATAGCTCCAGCCTTGGCTAATATATCCCTCCCCGATAAGGGTGTGGGACTCTCAGGCATAACTCTCACACAGGGGCTGCAGGCAGGGCTGCCTGCCAGTCCCGAGCCCTGCCTGCACTCCTCAGCCCATGGGCGGTCGATGGGACTGGGCGCCATGGAGCAGGGGGCAGCGCCCATCTGGGAGCCTTGGGCCGTGCAGAAGTCCACCACAGGGAGGGGGGTACTTGGACATGGGGGGCTGCAGGTCCCCAGCCCTGCCCTGCAGGGAGGCAGCTGAGGCCTGGCGAGAACTCCAGTGCAGTAGTGGCCCACTGGCACCCTCTGCAGCTGCTGGCCTGGGTGCTAAGTCCCTTACTGCCCTGGGCCAGCGGCGCCAGCCAAGCCCGCAACCGCGCCCTCTGGAACTCGTGCTCGCCCGCCAGCATCTGGCACAGCCCGGGTTCCTGCCCACGCCTCTCCCTCCACACCTCCCCGCAAGCAGAGGGAGGTGACTCCAGCCTCAGCCAGCCCAGAGAGGGGCTCCCACAGTGCTGTGGCAGGCTGAAGGGCTCCTCAAGCGCCCCCAGAGTGGATGCTGAGGCCGAGGAGGCATTGAGAGCAAGGGCTGCTAGCACGTTGTCACCTCTCGCTTCCAGTTGTATTTTGGCAAAAGAGAGGACAGATTCTTACTAAACCTATGCAAACAACTATATTGCCAAGAAATGTTAAGAGACTGGGTAAGTTTCTGAATTCAAACAAGGAGAATCGTGTCAGTGAGAATCATATATCATTCAAGAATACTTCATTTTGGTTTATAAAAGCAGAATTTAAAAACTTATTGTGAATTACAGATAGCATAAGAAGAGAAAGACAAAGCTTCTTACGATCTGGAAACAGAACCTTAAAACAACTACATTTCAAATAACCCCAACAAAATTTCTCTCATCAATTCGTTCAGTCCTGTGTAATTAATTCTCATTCTGTTGTATCTTGGGTTAGCAGTTGTGTGAAACTGCTTTTCAGCTATAGAGTTCTGGGAATCCTGACTCAGTTTACCGGTACAGTCTGAAAGTTATCAAAACCATATCAGCTCAGCTTTGAAGAGATAATAGTTTGGAGTACCTAGAACAGTCTCTTTCACGAGGCTCTGAGACTGTCTTTTGATGAAGACACAAACTCTGGCCTGTAGATTATAGCAGAGTCTTGAAGTAAGCATCAAAGCAAAAGAAAAACTATCTATAAATAACACAGACTTGAGGCTAAAATTAATTTATTACTGGTATTTTTGAAATGTGGAAAGTGCAGTGAGGTTCATGATAAGAATAATGCAACTGACAAGGAAATTTACTTATTTCTGTGCCAAACAAAGACAAAAAAGCCTCTTCCCCAGTTGCCCTCTCAATCTCAGCCATATACACAGCCCACGCAGGTACCAGGCCCTGGGGTTTCAGGGATTCAGCCACAGGAAGTGGGGGCAGGGAGCTGTTCAAATCCAGCCCTCAGCTAAAGCAAATAATAATGGCTGTAAGCTTAAAATAGATCCAGGGAGGAGCTCATTAATGTGAACATAGAAAGCAGTTCTGCACCTCTGGCCTTATTCCTTTTGGAAACTGCTTTGGTCCATTTTTACTTTCCTTTTATTCAATGCACCAGAAAGTAAGACTTTCACCAACATTTTTACCACATTTGATGATGAACTAATTTAGACTGGCCAAAATAATTGTTCCACTGGGACACAGGAATTCAACCTCAGTTCAGAAAATCCCTGACATCTGACGTAGGAGGATTTATAGGTTTAGTGGAAATTGCTTTCTCCTGCTCTCCAGATTGCATCCTGTGGGTTGATTTTTTTTGCATGAGTAAACATCCTTCTAATAATGAACAGACCAATAATGTCTTAAAGAGAGAAAAAGAACAACATTTTCCTTTTTGCTGTTTCTGGAGAGAGCTGTTTGAATTTGGAAACCCATGTTGACTGTCCCAAATATGAAATTTGGCATCTTTCTTTTGTGGTGGGGATGGGTTTTGGCCACTGAAAGCAGAGTGCACTGGCCTGGAAGAGAAGTCCACGAGATGTCTAAGAAAGGCAGGTGAGTGGACATTTACGGATAGAGGATTTAGGAAAAGAGGGTGCGCAAAGTGAGCTTACAGTATTGTTCTAGAAACTGAGCATCATTTCCAGCATATGGTGTTTTGTGTAGATGCCTTTTTCTTCCCTTTCCCTTTGTTCTCCTGCTGCCCTGCTTTTAGAAGGTTAGAATTACGTTTTCTTTTTAAATGATGCTAGATTAGATTATTTTATCAGTGCATATTTAAAAATTCCTTATGAATTGTCCTAGGTGAAAGGTAGGTTCTGGAAAATAGAATATATGCACATTTAAAAAAAATCAAGGGCAATTATTTGCTGTCTGTGTCCTAGGGTTAGAACAAATCTGTGAATTTTCAAATTACCAATGGGACCTATATTTCATGAGAATGATTCTGCTGTAATTATTTCTGTTAGATTTGTGAATCACTTTTTAATATTTTAAAAGAAAGCAGCTTTCTCCAAGCTGTATGACTAGAAGGATCATTATTAGATGGTCCACTACCTGTAAACTGGGAGGGCCATGGACGGAGGTGCCTGCAGGCAAGTGCTTGCCTGTGGTCAACACCAAAGGTGCATGCTGCCCTGTCTGCCAGCACTTGCAGAGGGAGCTTAGACAGGAAACCAGGTTCCCCACCAGCCCCTTAGCACTCAGCCTCGCCTGGGCCATTCTGATGGCAGCACTGGCAATGTCTAATCTGGGATGCACACCTGCTTGCCCCGCATCAGTCAATAATACAGGAGACTTGGAGACAACCTAATCCAGTGCTGTCTTTGTACTGATGAGGAAATGGAGACAGTAGGGCATTGTTGATTCTTGGTCCTTTATTAGCCTTAACTTCAAATTGAACTTCACCTTTCTTTGAGTGTAAATATAAATAGAGTCTGAGAGATCAGTGAATATGAAAAGAAATCTAGCTTTTGGGAGTTTGGGGTTAGGAGGAGGGCTGTGTGTCTAGCGCCTCAGTGTCCTCCCTCTGGGGCTGGAGGGAGCCCTCCTCACATGGGCTCCCAGACAGCCAGCTGTAGCTCACAGCATTGTTTCAAGCTGTTCTTAACAACATTGCAAAACTAGGAGCTGAAATATCCAGTGGTCATGGTGAGCCCTGGGATACTAAGGGAGGCCACTGTGCCCTATTACCATCAGAGTCAGAAGGTGCTTGGGCAAACACTGGAACTTGTGGAGTGGTACAGCCATAGAGATTATTTGATCCAAATGTGCTTATAGGGATTAAAAGCCACAACAACAACAAACTCTGTTGGTCTTCATCAAAAACTTTTCCCAAGTCAGAGTTAGAGTGGCAACCTATTCACAAATATCGGTGATTAAGAAGTCTAAGAGAGTGAAATAGACTTTCTTTTAAATAATTTATTTTAAACATTTATATTTTAATTGACAAATTATGATTGTATATATTAATGGGGTACATACAAAATGATGTAAGGATATATACATGCAATGTGGAATGATTAAGTTTAATTAATGTATCCATTACCACAAATACTTACTATTTTTTTGTGGTGAGAACATTTGAAATTTACTCAGCACTTCTGCAATATACAATACACTATTTTTAACTATGGTCACCCTGCTGTGCAATATGTCTCAAAAAACTATTCCTCCTGCCTAACTGAAACTACCTCTTGGCCAACATCTCATACCCTCAATCTCCCAGCCTCTGGTAACCATCATTCTGCTCTCTGTTAATATGATTTCTATTGTTTTAGATTTCACATACAAATGAGATTATACGGTATTTGTCTTTGATGCTTGGCTTATTTCATTAAGCCTAATGTCCTCCAGGTTTATCCATGCTGTTGCAAATGACAGAATTTCTTTTTCTAAGGTTGAATAGTATTGCATTGTATACCACATTCTCTTTATCCATTCATCCATTGATGGACACTTAGGTTGTTTCTATAACTTGGCTATTGTGAATAATGTTGCAATGAAAATGAGAGTGCAGATATCTCTTCAACAAACTGATTTTAAGTGCTTTGGATATGTACCTGGACATGGGATTGCTGGATCATATGGTAATTCTGTTTTTAGTTTTTAGAGGAACCTCCGTCTAGTTTTCCATAAAGGCTGTGCTAATTTACATTTCCACCAACGGTGTTACAAGGGTTTTCTTTTCTCCACATCTTCGCCAATTCTCGTTATTGTTCATATTTTTAAGTTTGTTTTGTTTTTTGTTTGTTTTAGAGACAGGGTCTTGCCCTGTTACCTAGGCTGGATTATAATGGTTTCATTAATTTATGAATACCTGGCTAATTTAAAAAATTTTTTTCTATAGACAGGTTCTCACTATGTTGCCCAGGCTGGTCTCAAGCTCCTGGCTTCAAGTGATTCTCCCACCTTGGCCTCCAAAAGTGCCAGGATTACAGGCATGAGCCACCATGCCTGGCCATCTTTTTGATAATAGCTATTCTGACTGGTGTGCGATGATATCTTATTGTGGTTCAGATTTGCATTTCCCTAATGACTAATGATGTTGAGCATTTTTTCATATATCTGTTGGCCACTTGTATGCCTTGTTTTGAAAAATGTCTATTCAAGTCCTTTGCCCATTTTTAATCAGGTTACTCGTTTTCTTGCTACTGAGTTGTTTTTCTTCTATATTTTAGATATGAACCCCTTATCAGATGTGTATGCCTTACAAATATTTTCTTCCAATCTACAGATTGTCTCTTCACTGCATTAGTTATTTATTCTGCTGTGCAGAAACTTTTTAGTTTGATGTAATCTCATTTGTCTATTTGCTTTTGTTGCCCAAGCTTTTGGAGTCAAATGCAAAAAAGTCACTCCCTAGACCAATATTGTGTAACTTTTCTCCTATGTTTTCCTCTATCAGTTTTACAGTTTCAGGTCTTACACTTAAGTCTTTAATCCATTTTGAGTTGATTCTTGTATATGGTGTGAGATAGAAGGTCCGATTTCATTCTTCTGCGTGTGGTTATCCAGTTTTCTCAACATATTTATTGGAGAGACTTTTTTTTTCCATTGTGTGTTTTTAGGACCTTTGTTGAAAATCAATTGATTGTAAATGTATGGGTTTATTATTAGGCTCTCTCTTCTGTTTCACTGGTTAATGTGTTCGTCTATATTCCAGTTCCATGATGTTTTAATTACTATAGCTTTGTAATAGAGCTTGAAATCAGGTAGTGTAATGCCTCTAGCTTTGTTTTTTTTGCTCAAGATCATTTTGGCTATTTGGGATCTTTTGTGGTACCATATGAATTTCAGGGTTTTTTTATGTTTATGAAAAATGACTTGGAGTTTTGACAGGGATTGCATTGAATCTGCAGATCACTTTGGGAGTATGGACATTTTAACAATATCAATTCTTTCAACCCATGAACATACTTTTCCATTTATTTGTGTCTCCTTTAATTTCTTTCACTGGTGTTTTACAATTTTCATTGTACAAATTTTTCACTTCCTCAGTTAAGTTTATTAGTCTTTTTTTTGTAACCACTGTATATTGGATTTTTTAAATTTCTTTTTTTAGATAGTTTGTTGCTAGTGTATAGAAACACTTCTGATTTTTGCATGTTGAATTGAATCTGCAACTTTCTTGTATTTGTTCATTAGTTCCGACAGTTTTCTTGGTGAAGTCTTTGGGTTTTCTATGTATAAGATCATGTCATCAGCAGACAGCAACAATTTCACTTCTTTCTTTCCTATTTCTATGCCTTTTCTTTCTTTCTCTTGTCTAACTGCTTTGGCAAGGACTTCTGGTACTATGGTTGAATAGAAGTGGTGAGAGTGAGTCTTGTTACTGATCTTAGAGAGTGAAATAAAATTTCTTTTTAATTTTACTTTTTTTTTTTTTTTTTGAGACGGAGTCTCGCGCTGTCACCCAGGCTGGAGTGCAGTGGCCGGATCTCAGCTCACTGCAAGCTCCGCCTCCCGGGTTCACACCATTCTCCTGCCTCAGCCTCCCGAGTAGCTGGGACTACAGGCGCCCGCCACCTCACCCGGCTAATTTTTTGTATTTTTTAGTAGAGACGGGGTTTCACCGTGTTAACCAGCATGGTCTTGATCTCCTGACCTCGTGATCCGCCCGTCTCGGCCTCCCAAAGTGCTGGGATTACAGGCTTGAGCCACCGCGCCCGGCCTGTAATTTTACTTTTAAAAACTTTCATTTCTTTAGTTATGAAAGACACATATAACTATTATTTAAATTTACCAAAAAAAGGAGAAAAAAAAATTTTAAACATCCAAGAATTGCCCGTAATCTCCAAACCCAGAAGTAACCATGTTAACATTTTTGTGTATTTTTTTCTTGTCTTTTTTGGTAAGCATATACTGAATACTAAGTAGTTTGGAATTATGCTATACATATAGTTTTATAACCTTATTGTATTTAATATAATATTGTCTGCATGTTTACTTATTTTAAAAGTCAATAGAATTATCATTTGATTGGCTGCATAATAATGCAAATATGTAAATTAATACACAGTGTGCTACCATTTAAGTGTTTGTCTCTATTTACAGACATTTGGTTGCTTCCTCTTTGTTATTACAAATAATCTGTTTGTACGTCTTTGTATATAAGAAGAGTTGTTCACATACATAATTATTTAATTAGGATAGACTCCTTGAAGTGGTATGGATCAAATGGAACAAAAACATTGAAAGCTCCAGATACATGTGGGCAAATTTCTTTCCAGAATATTAGGTGGACCCAACTTATACCCCACCAGTCAGGTTAAACTTCATTTTTATGTAGCCTAAACTTTTAAAGGGCTTACTGAATTTCATCCAGACTCTAAATCCATAAGCTGCTGGTAATTTGTATCCAGGCTTCTTCACATGGTCATGCTAATAAAATAGCTTAGGTAAACATGGGCACACCAGAAGGTGAGTCTAGTGAGGTGCCTAGGGTGCAAAACTGAAGGAGGTGCTTATATGCCCCAGAGAGTGACTGGCTCTTAACATTTTACTCCCTATGTGCCTTACCTACCTCACTATAGTCTCCACCCCAGCAAATAATTCATGTTTTCCCAGAATCTCCATGGGAGGCACATCCAGATAGGACCCATCTTCACCAATCATGCAGAATCAAGATCAGAATGCCAGGGCACTGGGCGATGTTTCTAGAATAAATCAAAACTTACTGTCTCAGGCCGGGCATGGTGGCTCATGCCTGTAATCCCAGCACTTTGGAAGACTGAGACATGAGGATAACTTGAGCCCAGAAGTTCAAGACCAGCCTGGGGAACAAAGTGAGACCCAGTTTCTATAAAAAGTACAAAAAAAGTAGCTGGGCATGGTGAGATGTGCCTGTAGTCCCAGCTACTCAAGAAGCTGAAGTGGGAGAATGGCTTGAGACTGGGATGTCAAGGCTGCAGTGAGCCGTGATCATGCTACTGCACTCCAGCCTGGGCCCATCTGACTCTGTCTCAGAAACAAAACAAAACAAAATTCAAAACTTACTGTCTGTCGTCTCCTCCTCTCTTCCCTGGAAGAATGGAAACATAAGCTGCCTACACTACAGGCCCCTGGACAATGCCAGCTCAGGCTGTGGGAGGCCAAACTGATCCTACCAGAAGCTGGAAGTACATTATCATGCATTCTTTGTCGTGCTAAAGAATTCACATTTATTCTGAAGGTAAAGAGGAGCTGAGTGGTCTCAGCAGATTTCCATTTCGGAGAGACGATGCTTCCTTGCTCAGCAGCATGATGGAACACCAGGAAGGGGGCTAGAGGGGAAACAGAGAAAGTAATCCAGAGTCTATGACCAGAGTCTGAGGCCAGGTAAGAGCTGGTGCAAAGCTCATTCATAGTGCAATGAACAGGATGGGGATGGGGGAGGAATGAATATGAGAGATTTCAAGGAGCTAGAATGGTCAGAATCTGATTGGCTTCAGGGTAAGAGAGAAGTTTAGGGTGAATGTTCAGCAGGTATTTGGATTGTACGACTGAGTAGATGGTGGTGCTAGGAAGGAGAGCAGGCGGAGGAGTAGGTTTGGGGATGAAGGTGGTGAGTTTGGTATGAACATATGGACCTAGATGTGCTTGCAAGATACCAAGAGAAAGCTGTCCAGTCAGCAGGAAGGGATATAAGTCTGCAGCTCAAGAAGGAAACTGGGCTTGGAGAATTAGATTTAAAGGGAGTCCCCATAGGTGGCAATGGATGAGGTGGCCAGAGATAGCATGTGGCATGAAATAAGGACCGGATCAAGGACAGACCTTGGGGAAGAGCAGCATTTGAGGAGAAGATAAAGGAAGGGGACTCAATGACGGAAACTGGAAATGAGTGACCAGAGAAATGGGTATAGAACTGGAACACAGAGGTGTTGCAGATGTTAAGAGGCACATTTTTCCCACAGTTATCAAGTGCTTATTACAGGGCAGGCACTACATTGGGCAGTGAGCTCTTCACCAATCACTCAATGAGATGCAGACTGTGCCATCAGAGGCTTTCTGACTAGGAAGGGGTTCTGGTGAGGTGTCAAGGGTTTTAAGAAGGAGGGAGTGGTCAGATCACTGCAAGGTCAAAATCAACTAGTTAGAGGACTGAGAAGTGAGCCCTAGATATGGTAGCTACATGTCATTAATGGTCATCCCACAAAGAGACAGATGTCAGTGGGTTGAGGAGAGGAGAAGAGAAAATGGAGTGAATATAGACAGTATTTACAAGAAACTTGGTGTGAACTGAAAGACTGAGACGGGATGAAGGTGAAAGAGGAAGACAGGAGAGCTTTAGGGTAGGAGGGACTTTGGAGGTTTCAAAGGATGAAGACAGGCCAGGGGTGGCAACAATGTGGCATGAGGTGTTGCTGTCAAATCCCTGTCATGCGTGACAAAGAGAAAGCTGTGGGATTAGCGACTGATTGCCCTAAACGCCTTAAAATTTGATTTTCTCTGAAGCTAGTAGCATTCTCTTAGTCTTGTCCCTCTGCTCCCCAGAAAGTTTGCTTGAACTTTTGAGTCCCCACTTTGTGCTGCCTGGTCCTTGTCTCCCTGCTGATTACGACCTGCCCCTCCTCCTTGCAGTCTCCTAAGGCCTCTGCACCTTCTGCTCCCATGCTCACAACGCCATTCTCTTTCTTATTTCGCTGACCCGTTTTTTCTCCCTCCAATATTTAGCAGAGGTGTCACCTCCTCTGAGAAGCCTTCCGTGGCCCTCCCTCACCCCCTGCCTCTCAAGTCTCAATTAGGTGGCTTACTTCTGAGCTTCTGCAGCTCTCCACCACTCTTCTGTCTAAGGACTAATCACTCAGCATTGCCTTTTTTATCTCATTTGTCTCTGCTTCTAGACTGTGAGCCCCTTGAGGGCGCATTTATCCTTGTTTCCCCACAATCAAGAACAATGGTGAATGTTCATGAAATGTTGGGCATGAATAAATGAGTGAATCCTGACCCTTGCTATTTCCTGTACTTCATTCATTCATTCAACAAATATGTATTGAGGGAACTATACTCCAGGCACTGTGCCCATGGCTTGGGAGGCAATGGAAAGCAGAAAAGACCTGCTCCTCCCCTCGAGGTGCTGACAGTCTAGTGGGGGAGACAGACCTTAGTCAGACCGTTTTTGTGAATACAAAAATCAAAAATTTTGCAGAAGGCTGGGCATGATGGCTCACACCTGTAATCCCAGCACTTTGGGAGGCCAAGTGAGGAGGATTGCTTGATCCCAGGAGTTCGAGACCAGCCTAGGGAACATAGTGAGGCCCCATTTCTACAAAAACAAGCAAAAGTACCCAGGTGTGGTGGCACACACCTGTGGTCCTAGCTACTCGGGAGGCTGACGTGGGAGGATCACTTGAACCTGGGAAGTCGAGGCTTCTGTGAGCTGAGATTGCGACACTGCATTCCAGCCTGGGTGACAGAGTAAGACCTATCTCCAAAAAAAAAAAAAAAAATATTCTGCAGAATGTCAGACCTTCAAGGACCTTAGAAACCCCCTCACTTTAAAGATGAAAAAAGCAAGGCTTAAAAAGGTACACAAACTTGTGCCATAGTCACATAACATACCCGCAGAGCCCCACAGACCCCACATTTCTACTCTGGTGCTCTCCTCCCGCCATCAGAAAACGAAAGAAAGTTATATTGATGGACATAAAACTCAGGTTGAACCAAGTAAAAATGTTTTTGTACATCACAAACAGTTGAATGTCAGCCATTTCCTGTGGTTCAAATTAACATTTTCTTGCTTAATTCTTACAGCACGCCAGTAAAGTTAGTATTATTCCCCCCATTTTATAGGAAACTGAGACACAGAAAGATCAGAGGTATCACTGCCCAAGGTTAACAGCTAGTTTGTGGCTCCCCTGGGATTCACACTGAAGTCTGACTGATGCCAAGTCTGCACTCCTTCCAATACCGTCAGCTGCCTCATCAAATAAATCTAACCTCAAACAAGCAGTGGTGGCTCTTGGGATTGCGGTGATAGCATTGAGAAGACCTCGTGAGTCTTGACTAACCTCTGTTGAAGGCCTGGTCTCTGCTCCACTCCCCAGGCGAGAGGGCGGGAGGTGAAGCGAGGTAGAGATGTTCCATCCACAGTTTCACATTCTGAAATGCATTGCAGGCTGTCCCCTTGACAAACACTCGTTTTTGTTTGTTTTGTTTCTGTTTTTAAGCACTGAGACATTTAATTGGCTATGGGGATTTCACTCTAAAGGCATTAACAAGAGTCTAAAATGTTGGCATTAGGGTCAAATAGATATCAACAAGTTAGAAAGTAGTACGTTCTATAAGAAATGGGAATAATACAATCTGAGAATTCTAATAAAGCAAATAGGTGGACAAAATTCAGAGCTTTAAATTAAAAATAAATAAATAAATAAAGTAACCTGGCATCTTCAAGTGAGAAGGCATATGGTATTCCCAGGCATAGGAATTCAGACATATGTACAAGGGGAAAAAAGGGATGATCTAGGCTGAGATTTTTTATTTAAGTCCGCAACTTGGACTATAGGCTGAGATCTTATCTAAGAAGCAGTTAGACAAACATATTCTTGATGTGTTCTTTTTACTCTGTGGCAAGGCAGTAGCAGGCCAGGGCTGTCTGTGTGTTAGGGGCCCAAGTTGGTGGGAACAGAAATCAGTAATGGTGGCAAGACAGCTTGATCAAATACCCTGAGACCGGACAGAAGCTGACAGGTTAAAGCTGGGTTGGTACCCCCACCCCAGACAGCCCTCGTGGCCCTTTGGCTGCAGGCAACAGCTCAGGTCTCCCTCAGATGTGCAGGCCTCAGAGGTCAAGGAGTGTTCACACCCTATCCGTCAGGGATCTCCAGAGGAAGAGAACCAATAGGCTGTCCACATCCACATCCTTATGCCTTTCTCTGTCTGGATCACACATTTGTGGGGACTGCCAAGTGTGAGATCTGCAGGGCAGACTAGCAGGCTGGAAGTTCTGGCAGAAGCTGGCGTGTTGCTGTCTTGAGTAGGAAGGCAGTCTGGAAGCAAATTCCTTCTTCTTCGAGAAACCTTAGTCTTTTCTCTGAAGGCCCGCAGCTGACTGGATGGGGGCTCCCCACATGATGGAGGGTAATCTGCTTTACTTAAAGTCCGCTGATCTAACTGTTAATCACCTCTTTTAAAAATATCGTCACAGTAACATTTAGACTGATGTTTGACCAGAACAGTACCATGGTCTAACCAAGTTGACCCATAAAATTAACCATCACACATATTAGAGAACATGATTTGAAAAGCAGAGTAGTAGTTACCAAAAACCCACTTAGGAAGGAATCAAAGGAAATGAACTAGTTAATATTTACAGCCAAGGAAAAATACAAAATGCTCAACTCATTATGTGGAAGAATGCACAGCCCCTATAACAATTCAAGAAATGCAATATAAATAACATGATGAGTGCATGCTCATTAAATTAATGAAAGTTAAACACACACACACCCCCAGTGCTAGTGGGTCTGCGTGGAACCCAGACCCCTATTGGTGCAGCTCTGGCAGGGGACCTACCTTTCTAGCATCGCCTTCAGCCAACAGGACTAGAGCAGTGAAGCGCCTCTCACATCTCAGGGAGCCTGCTGCCTTCTGGAATGAACTTGAAATGTTTTGAAGCCATCTCATTGCCTAAACCCTTACTTCACAGCTGAGGAAACAGACCCGGAGAGAAGCAACTTGCCATCTCCCACCAGTAAGCCAAATGGGTTCAAGGCAGTGTGCTGGCTTCCTGACTGCCTGCTGTCCTCCTATTGTACCAGGTCATGGCCTCAGATAGCTGTGCAAAAGAGCTCCATTTTTAAAATTAGAAATCACAACTTTGGTTGAACATTGGAATCACATGAGATTTGAAAACTATTGATGACTGGCTCCCACTCTTAGAGGTTCTGATTTAATTGGTCTGCTCTGTGGCCTGGGATTTTTAAGCTCCTCAGGTGATTCCAATGTGTGATCAGGGCTGAGCCTTAGATGGTTGTGTGCTACATGTCCGCTATTCTGGTAGCAAATAATTCTTTTCTCTTTTCCCGATTTGAAGACCACTCTCTTTGATGGAGAATAGCAAAGTAAAATTGGATTCTGTTAGCAGAATCTCAGCCTTATTGTAATTGTTTATTAACATTGCCTCATCTCTGCCAGGCGCAGTGGCTCACACTTGTAATCCCAGCATTTGGGAGGCTGAGGCGGGCAGATCACTTGAGCTCGGGGGTTCAAGACCAGCCTGGGCAACATGGCAAAACCCCGACTCCGCAAAAAATACAAAACTTAGCTTGGCGTGGTGGCAAATGCCTGTAATCCCAGTTACTCAGGAGGCTGAGGTGAGAGGATAGCTTGAGCTCAGGAGGTCAAGGCTGCAGTGAGCTGAGCTTGTGCCACTGCATGGTAGCCTGGGCAACAGAGTGAGACCCTGTCTTCAAAAAAAAAAAACCAAAATGAAATCTTGCTTCATCTTCTCCAAGTGGTATACTTCCTTCTACTGACTCTCCTAGCTCAGGATGCAACTGGAAAGAATTCTGCTTGTCTTTACCATGTCTCTTGAGTCTCATTTAGACTCTGGCCTCCCTTGACTCATTTTTATGGGTCCCTTCAATTCTGTGGAATACACCCTTGAGTTTGTGCTACTCCTTCCATATTTTGTACCTGTCTTTGTAAAGTCAATTCTGCACACTGCTAAGGGTTTACAGAGATGTGTAACACAGAGGCCAGGCATGGTGGCTCACAACTATAATCCCAGCACTGTGTGAGTTTGAGGCAGGAGGATCCCTTGAACCTAGGATGTGGAGACCAGCTTGGGCAACATAGTGAGACCCCTTCACTACAATTTTTTTTTTTTTAAATTAGCTGGGCATGATGTCACACACCTGTGGTCCCAGCTACTTGGGCGGCTAAGGCAGGAGAATTGCTTTAACCTAGGAGGTTGAGGCTGCAGTGAGCTATAATTGCACCACTGTACTCCAGCCTTGGGCAACAGAGAGAGATCTTGTTTCAAAAAAAAGAAAAAAAGTAGAGTCTCTCATCTATTGATCCCACGGTGAAATGAATGGGATGGTCAGAAGGCCTATCACCACAACAGCACAGTGTGCACATTCTGATGAAAGCATGTAAAGGAGAGAAGCACTGAATTCAGTGCGAAGGAGAAAAACTCAAGAATGCTTTCAGGAGGAGGTGGTATTTTATCTGGGAATGCATGGAGCTGTCTGGATAACAAAGGGTGTGAAGACTAATGGGAAGGGCATTCCAGAGAGTTGGGACATCGGGAGCAAAGCATAGAGATGTAATTGACAACAGCAAGAAGTTGGGGGCAGAGTGGGAGCTGAGAGTGGGAAAGTGAGTAGGAGCCTTATTATGGGCCTTGTATGCCCAACTGCCACGGATTTTACTTTGAGGATGAAGGGTTTTAAGAGGGGAAGTGACATAATTGTGATTTTCATTCCATGGTATTGGTGGGATGGTTGGATTAGAGAAGGATAAGACCAGAGGCAGGAAAGCCTGCTGCCTCCCATATGCTAAGTAATGACGCCCAAGGCAGCAGGGTGGGGATGGAGAGGGCAAGACAGCCGGGGCAGGGTGGGGGACGTTGAGAAGGAAGTCAGCCAGGACTGGCCACCTGACTGCTGTGGGCAAGGCCCCAGTTGGTCTTTCATGGCCTTTATGCACATCAGAAAAATGGACCCCTATGAGCAGGTACATACATATCTAAGAAGTGGAGCTAGAACTGGATGTACCCTGTTGTTCTCAGTGGCTCTGGAGGAGAATTGAGAGATGGGCGGGGCTTGGGGGGGTGTGCGGGGTGGGGGTGTGCCAAGGACAACATCTGGGTGTTTTGCACTACATACAAGGACTTCTTTTCTTGGCTGTTACAAATGCTGAGAAAGGAAGATCATTTTCATTAGCCGTTTTCTGCTTCTTTGTAAAAATTAAGTTCTCTATCTTGTCAGATGAAATAGTCAGCAAGGTGAAGTGTAACTTATCAGATGCCCGGCCATTAGCTGAATGAGCCTTCCAGCAGAGCTCCCTCATCACAAACCCCCATCCCTGCTCCAGCTCACCCCTGAGAAAGTTCTGACACCTCTTGGGAAAGCATCCACGCACAGACTAAGAACTAGAACAAGCAGACATCAGGAAGTCTCATAGGCTGGAATTTGTCATTTCATCCAAAATAAAAATGGGTGTTCAACAAATGTACACCGTATGTTCAGTTCAAAAAGCTGTCTCGAATGTCATCCTGTATCATCTTAACTTGGTACATGCCTATCCTTTCTTCATAACCTCCTGGGGCTCATTCAATAAATATTTATCGTGCACCAACTTTGTGCAAGGTCCATGTTAACTTGTGTATGAGGAGACGATAAGCTCAGACCTTCCACATCTAAGCCGATTTCCCGGCAGTGGGAGGCAAATCTTCCAACGTGATGCTATGACCAGTCTTGCTTCCAACCCTGGAGCCAGAACCCCTGGCTCTGACTTCTGGCTCCTTCACTTTTACGAGTTATTAAAAGTCTTTGTGTCTCAGTTTCCTGCATATAAAATGGGGATAATGACGAGGCCTACCTCCTAGGGTTGTTTTGAGGAATAACCTGAGTTAACACACGTAACAGGAGTTAGCATATAACTCGCACATAGGAAGTGCTCAAGCAGTGTCAGATTTTCCTATTACTTGTTTTGTGTAATACATCATTTCAATATTCATAATCATACCCTCAGATGGCGAAAAGATGCCAATCACGCAAAAAATATTCCATGATATATTATAATTTGAGTTTAAAAGAAAGTTTCAAACAGTGTAATTCTCCAAGAATTATAAGAAATACAGATGCAGAATGGCAGAGGTTACTTGTGAGTTTATATTCATCTTCTCCTTTATGATTAATCTATTTTCTAAATTTTTTTACACGGGCAGGTAAACAGGAAAAAAGTTATTTAATAATATTAAACAATAATGAAAAAGATCATAACTATATCCTATTCATCTGTCTTCTCTTGGCTAGAATCCAGGCTTCCTGAAGGCAAAGGCAGTGGCATCTCAGAATTTGACAAAACTTCTTTCGTCAGTGTCTGGTTCCATTTCAGTCCGGCCCAAAGCCAAAGTAAGAGCTGGGCCAAGCTTTTTTCCATTCCAACCTCCTCTTTCATTCCCTCCTGTCTCCCTTCTTAAGTGCCCATCTAAGGGGCTGATTCCTTCCTTCATTCGACTAATAGGTATTGAGGGTCCACCGGGGTCCAGCACCGTGCAAGGGACTGAATGCGAAGAGAACTCTGTCCCCGGTGTCCTTCGGCCTCATGCTGCCCATCAACTGTGATGGCCCATTGCCCGGAGTGCATGCCACTCCCCGGTCTTAACTCTGCCCACGCCTGCAGAGCGCACACCTGTCTCTGCTCCATTTTCTACAGATGACATAATCCCTGTGCATCTGTCCTGATGTGTCCCTGTGCATCAGTTGAGTCCTGGCAGAAAACAGCATTGCCTTCAAAAGGGCTTAACTCATGATAATTAAATAAAAGAACAATTCAAAGAGATGTGGGCAGAGTTCAGGGATCCAGTCAGGCGTGTTGATGCCCCCAAGGACTAGGAATAGCAGGAAGCCAGGACTACCCCTTGACTAGAAGGGGAAATATTATTATTGGAGTTTATTGAAGATACTGTGATTATCTGCAATCACAGAGTAACACAGGCATTGCTAGTCCCTGGCATCAAAGCCAGGAGAGAATGAGGAATAAATACCCTGACCTCTTTCTTCCTCCTCCTCCTCTCTCATCTTCTGTCAGTGCCCATTTGGCTGAAATCATGAGCCAAAGAACGAGGATGCTCAAGTGATGCAGTTCACTTAGCAAATGTGTTACTCTCCATAATGATGGTTTTATGGTGGATCAAAGTTAAAATGTATACATCCTTAAGAGCCTTCTAAGAGAATGGTGTCCATTTCAGACCTGGGTAGACCAGTGGGGAAGATTATTTTAGGTCGGACCTCTTCAAATTAGACCTTCTGAGTAATGAATCCTCCAGTTTCTTCTGTAGGTACTTGGAAAATGCTCAAGAAGAGGCTAAATGAATGCATTGAAGCTTCGTAGTTTTTTCTCCTTCTTTCACATTTTATTCTGGTTAGATTTGAAGCAAATCTGGAGGGAGAGGGGTGCTTGGTTGATTTGAGTAACTAGACTGTCTCTACAATGCCTTTACTTTTTTTGTTCATAGTAGGCCTCAAAGACAAAGACGAGAAGTACATGAAGATGCCCACAAGCAAATCAGGTATGACCATAAGCACATGCACACTGTTTTGCAGATGTTTCTTCCCTGAACCTCAACCGCAGTGATTTTCAGCAGAGCCCCTCCCCGACCCCTCACCAAGGATCAGAAACTGGAGGATGGGGACCAGAGGAAGGGGAGCCTGAAAGGAGACGGCAGCAGGGGGTGGGGGGCTGGCTCCTGGATCAAGCTGGTGAGAGAGGATGTCTGTGGCAATGGGAGCTGGTGTTCCTTCTCTTGACAAACCCAGCTTCCTCTCTTATATCTGTAAGCAGCTCGCTGGTTCCAATTCTTTCCCTGGGCCACCTCCTTTGCTGCCAGCACGGTAATTCCTCACTTTAGAAGGACACTTCCTGGTGGGTTCAGAAATGGCAATGGCTCCTCCCATTTGTGTACCACTTTCTAGTTTGAGAAGTACTTCCAGGTTGGGTGTGGTGTCTCACACCTGTAATCCCAGCACTTTGGGAGGTCTAGGTGGGAGGATTGCCTGCAGGCCAGGTCTTTGAGGCTAGCCTGGCAGCATAGTGGGACCCCTGTCTCTACAGAAAATTTTAAAATTAACTGGACTCAGTTGCATGTACCTGTAGTCCCAGCTACTTGGGAGGTTGAGATGGGAGGATCACTTGAGTCCAGGATCACTTGAGCCCTGGAGTTTGAGGCTGAAGTGAGCTCATGATAGATCACTGCACTCCAGCTTGGGTGACAGAGCAAGACCCTGTCTCTAAAAATAAATAAGTAAATAAAAATATAAAATAAAGAGGGAATAACTAGGAATATATATCTGTATATATTTGTATACAAGAAACTCTGCTCAGATAGACAAGAAACCAGTAAGAGAAACACCTGGCCAGGTGCGGTGGTTCATGCCTGTAATTCCAGCACTTTGGGAGGCTGAGGTGGGTGGATCACTTGAGGCCAGGAATTCAAGACTAACATGTCCAACATGGCAAATCCCCTGTCTCTACTAAAAATATAAAACTTAGCTGCGCATGGTGGCAAGCACCTGTAATCCCAGCCACTTGGGAAACTGAGGCATGAGAATCACTTGAACCTGGGAGGTGGAGGTTGCAGTGAGCTGAGATCATACCACTGCACTCCAGCCTGAGTGACACAGTGAGACTCTGTCTCAAAAAAAAAAAAAAAGTGAAACACCTGTGGATGAGGGCTGGGGCGGGTGGAGGCAGAAGTGGGAGGCTGAGTCTTCACTACATTTCTTCTTCTAAAAAATTTTCAAATGCTAAAAGTATGTTACCAATAGAGAAAAAGAGAAAATAAATACAAATGACCCCAGGTGCAGTTCAGAAGCAGCAGCAGGAGTAGCCGCCTTCCATGCAGACGGGATGGTCAGCATTTCCCTCCAGGGCAAGGTCCTGCTCTCTCCACAGTGGGCCAACAGAGATCAGGGGACCAGGCTCGGACCATACTCACTTGCTCTCCCCTCCAGCTCAAAACCCCTCAAAAGGCTGAGACACTTTAAGGGAATTTGGGCTATTAATAACAAGACTAGAACCAGCGATTAATAACAAGACTAAACCAGTGATTTAATGTGTTGGTTACACATTAAAATCATCTGGGAAACTTTAAAAAGACCAATTTTCAGGCCCTATTTCCAGACAGTCCAAATCAGCATCTCTGAGGTGGGGCCTGGGCATCAGTATTTTTAAAGCTCCACAGTCACGGTCAAAGTCAATGTCTTGGACCTTCTGGGTCTGTTCATTTATCCAGAAAGATGGAGAAAGGAAGAGGGGATAGCTTAAAAGAAGAAATAGCATACCCCATCACACCTATCAAGATCAAGTCAGAATGTGAGTTACTTTTTATTTGTCTTGGTTGGAATATATGATCTCACTGGTTTCTTCCCCCTTGGCAGCCCAATTCTGAGACGAAGCCCTGACATCACCAAATCGCCTCTGACAAAGTCGGAACAGCTTCTGAGGATAGATGACCATGATTTCAGCATGAGGCCTGGCTTCGGAGGTATGGGATGTGTGCTCTCGCGGTGCGCTCTTTCTTTTGGTCCTCTGTCTGTGGGCAGGAAATCAGCCAAGGTACAGCACAGCTTTGCTCTCCCCTGACCCAGTCTGCCTCGGTTGTGCTTGGTGGACAAGACATTGAGCCCACAGTACGTTCTGAGCATCCGCCTTGCCCCGCCCTGGGTTCTGCTGAACAGAGTCTGAGGAGGCATCTGCTGCTGGGTGGCTGCTGCCCCTCTAGGATGGCTCACAACGAGGGAGGCCAGCAGCTGGCTGTAGGAAGGGCAGGGGAACACAGGGCAGCTGCAGCCCAATACAGCCTCCTAAAAATACCTGGAAATAACAACCTTGGACTAAATTTGTTGTCATCTGGGAGCTGGCAGATAGAGTTCAGGGTACATATCTTAGGGCAGAATGTGATCTGCTCATTTTAATTAAATGAAAATAGCTTGAGAGAATAATGATTTAGTGCAGAAGAAAGCAAAGCCCTATGAAGCTTGGCCTGCAGCTGCTGGGTTTCAGCCTTCTTAATGTCAAGAAGTTTTCATCCTTATGGGTTTATTTTCCTGGAAAAAAAATATTTTAGAAATCTTTCTCAGCCGGGCATGGTGGAACACACCTGAAATCCTAACACTTTGGGATTTCATCTGCCCTGGCTGAGGCGGGCAGATTGCCTGAACTCAGGAGTTCGAGACCAGCCTGGGCAACATGGTAAAACCATGTCTCTACTAAAAATACAGAGCTGTGGTGGCGGGCACCTGTAGTCCCAGCTATTCAGGAGGCTGAGGCAGGAGAATCGCTTGACCCCAGGAGGCGGAGGTTGCAGTGAACTGAGATCACACCACTGCACTCCAGCCTGAGCAACAGAATGAGACTCTGTCTCCAAAAAAAAAGAAATAATTATCTTGCCATTTATTTCTTCCGGTCACGTTTATCCAAAGAGTAAATAGGCTGTAGAAGAGAGTCTCTATCCAGTCCATAATCCACCATTGTTGAATCCAAACCCACCTTTTTAATACTCTATAATGATTCAGTGTGCTCCATGCCTGCCCTTCACCCTGAGAGCAGGGAAGAAAGGGGGCAGGAATTGATTTCCTTCATTATCTTCCTTACTCTTTATCAATATTGAGTCCGTAAGGCCCAGAAATAACAAAAAATCTAATGTTTTAAGGCCACTTCATCACGTTGCAAAGATGCAGATCTGTGGGTTTGGCTAATGACCTGAATATGACTTTGGTTCTGAGTGCCTATTACCAAACAATGCCTTTCTCATGGCCAGACAAGAGACACTGGCTTCCAGAGTGAAAGAGGGTGCAAAACTAGAAGGTAAATATAGGGAATCATGTGGGTGACCTCATGCTAAGAAGTCAGTTACTCTTAGATCAGACCCAGCCTTTGACCTAGGTCTTCATCATACCTTCAGATGAGCATATATAACCAAGAAAGGAGCTTTCAAACTTTTGTTGGAATATTTCAGAAAGCCAGCCTATGGTTCCATGCTTTTGTCTCTGGTTTGACTTCAGGTTGGCATGACCAAACCTCCAAATCTGACATGACGTTGAGGTTCCAGGGGAAATGCTTCTTTTGCCTATTTCCTCCACAGTAAAATTTCAAGTAAAAACAGTGAATGCTCTTATCATGCTCTGTCCCCAGGCCCTGCCATTCCTGTTGGTGTGGATGTGCAGGTGGAGAGTTTGGATAGCATCTCAGAGGTTGACATGGTAAGTGCTTCTCTGACCAGGGCCGTGGCAGGGGGATTCACAAAGCCTGTCCAGGGCCAGGAGCTCCATGCACCTGAATTCACTTAGTCTCACAACTGACCTGAGTGGTGGGAATCCCCACACTCCTTTTACAGATGGCTCAAGAAGATTTGCCCAAAGCCACCCAATTGGTATGAAACAGAGCCAGATAACAAGCTTGGCTTTTCCCACTCCAGTGGTCAGGCTCTTGCCACTGGGATGCATTTTCTGGACAAATGTTCTCAAATGTGAGCAGCAGGGCCCAAGTTTGCAGCTGCCAAGTAGTTAAACACATCTTATTCCTGTGGATTCTGTACCTGGCTGTGGAAATGCAAAAGAAGCAAAAGAGTGTCCTTTTCTCCCCACTTTTTGGTGGGTTCAGATAAAAAGTGCAACATTCTCTAACTCCTTGACTTACAGGACGTTTTAGGGACCTAGCTTAGTTTGGGTCCCCCAAGAAGCAGACCTGAGACAAGCAGTCACAAGCATAAGTATAAGCAGTTTATTTGGGAGGTGATCCTGGGAAACACCAGAACAAAGTGGGGAAGAGAGGAGTAAAAGGAAGCAAAGACGGCTGTGCTATCAAACCAGTTACTTTGGAACTGGTGTAGAACTCAGTTATAGAACCACAGAACTCAGTGCCACTGGAGTACTCTGGGAGTCAGCGAAGAACACACTTCAGGGTTATCCTGACTCAGGGGTGCAGGAGCTGGGGTATTTATCCACTGCCTTCTCTCTGGTTGAGTGCTGTTTGCAGACATTAACTTTCTGGCACTTGTGGCTTGAGTCACACATGGTGGCAGTAGCAGCCCCTAAAGTGTAGAGCGAATGCCAGTTGCTTGAGGCAGGGCCAGGCACGCTCACACTGTCTGCTCCAGGCTTCTCACTGAGTTCCCTGCCATTGCAGCATTCTTTTCCTCCTACTGCAGCAAACTCCGGGGACTAGAAGCAAGACCTCCCTTGGCTCGGTTTCATTCCCCAGCTAAATGAGGCTCCACAGGGGCTACAGAATCCACACCTCAGTGGGTTTGTGTGTGTCTGGGGTTCCCTCTCTGCCCCTCTGCCCCAGGACTTTACGATGACACTCTACCTGAGGCACTACTGGAAGGACGAGAGGCTGTCTTTTCCAAGCACCAACAACCTCAGCATGACATTTGATGGCAGGCTGGTCAAGAAGATCTGGGTCCCTGACATGTTTTTCGTGCACTCCAAACGCTCCTTCATCCATGACACCACCACAGACAACGTCATGTTGCGGGTCCAGCCCGACGGGAAAGTGCTCTACAGTCTCAGGTAGGAAGAAAAGCAGATTGTTCATATTAACCAAGAAAAGCATTGGTTTCACAACAGCAGTTTGGGTTTTTGGCTCTGAATGTCTACTTTCTAACTTTTCAGTAGCTGCCAGCTTCTCAACATCAAGGAAATCTAACTTTATATGTGAGTAGAAATTTTAAAGAATTAATCTTGAAAATACATTTGGGGCAATTTCTCAAGCTGATACTATTCTATATGTTATCTTTCAATAATAAACAAGTTTTTTTCTCTAGTAGGAGTCAGAGAAATAGATAGTGTGTTCTCAAGGACTTACCTCCTACAATCTCTGATTCCCGTTTTTCAGGAACGTTTTAGAACTTTTATTTAAAAAAAGTTATTTTGCTTCATCTGGCCACCGCAGGCATGTTTTTTCTCCTTTCTCTCCATAGTGTTCTACTTGAGAAACTATGGGGACCCCCGGCAACTTCATGACTTGACGTGCCATTCCGAACATCACGTTTTAAATATAATAAATAAAATCTTCTTACCAGTTCAGACACTTTAAAAACATTTAATTGCTCATTAAACGCTGGCCTGAGGAAGCTTTCCTTAAACCCAGCTCCACAGTGTGGTTTTCAGGCTGCACAGGAGCTTTAGAAACTCATGGTACTCTAGGCATGTGGAGATGAGCAGCAGGCCTTCACAGAGAAGGGATGTGGTCACTTGCTGTGGTCTGCTCCTATTTTGCTGTGTGGACGGTGCATTCCAGTTTCACGGACTTTGCTTTGGCCTCCATGTTGATGAATGGTAAAGATGAATCCACACATCAGTGTATAAGTAGAAGGTTCATGGATAGTTGCACAGTAGACCTATAGATCTATAGAGTCAGAGATTGCAATGTTGAAGCTGACTTTCTGTCCCCATTCCCCAAAGGAATATTTATGATGATCCCTCCATACTCATTCTGGCTTGGAACTTAAGTAATTAGGTACCTGACACGGAGTGGGGATTATGGGGTTTTCATCTTTGAGGCTTAAAATGCTTCCTCCCATAAGAAGTACTCAGGCGGATGCAGGATGTGCAACCCCTTCCCCAACCCATGTTGAGCTGGTTCTCCCTGAAGTCCTCATTTCTGAAGCAGGTTTTCTTTTTTTTTTTTCATTCTTTTCTTTATTTCTTTTCTTCTTTTATTTACAGAGTTTTGCTCTATTGCCCAGGCTGGAGTGCAGTGGCATGATCATGGCTTACTGCAGCCTCAACCTCTCAGACCCAAGCAATAATCTGACCTCAGTCTCCCAAGTGGCTGGGACCAAAGGCATGTGCCACTATGCCCAGATAAATTTTTTAAAATTATTTTTGTAAAGACAGAATGTCCCTATATTGGCTTAGGCTAGTCTTGAACTCCTGAGCTCAAGCTGTCCTCTCACATTGGCCTCCCAAAGTACTGGGATTACAGGTGTGAGCCACCACACCTGGCCCACTGAGACAGGTTTTCAAGGCATCTTAAGGCTCAGAAACTACCAACACAACAACACAACTCAATGGCATCACTAGGGCTACAGAGTTCTAGACCATAACATATGTGACCATTGGTATGCCAGTAAATGTTTAACAATTGGTTACCTGGGGGGAAAGTATGCATATCTATGTGTATATAAGTTTATTGTAAACATCACTGACATAAAGGATGTATAATGCTCTTTATTATAAATTCTATGTATTTATAACTTAAGCATGATTTCCTAGTTCTTGGAAAAACCACTGTAAGTTTTTTATAATTCTGTCATCAACAAATGAATGTAGAGCTGATGAATGTTGGTTGATATTTTCTTTTCCATTAGTGAGACAAAAGTGAAACAATGAAGAACTGTGTAGGAACTTTACTCATTCATCAAAGAAAAAGCAAGTTCTTTGCTGAATTGGATGATAGCTTTCAAATATTGAAATATATCCTCAATATTTTGTACTACTCACAATGTAATGGTAATAGGCATAACACCCTTTTAGGCTTAGTCTGCCTTAAGTCTAGACAATCAACAAAACAATAAATCAAGCCCTGATTTGTCGTGTTTGCTGATTTATGTAGTGTAAATACTCCCATCCTGGCTGATTTCAGGCTCCCAACCTGATGTCACTAAATGCAGAATTAGGAAGAAATTCATGGCAGCACACCATTATGCAGTATTTCCACTATACAGATGCAATAAGTGTAAATGGTTTCAAGAATATAGATAATAATAAAATGTAGTTAAATAATTAGGAAGTGATGAGTATTTTTTACTTTTGTTTTTACAAGATAAGTCTGGTAATAGTGAATTCTCTCAGCTTTTGTTTGTCTGGAAAAAGACTATCTCTCCTTTACATTCAAAGGATAATTTTGCTGGATATAATATTCTTGGATGACAGTTTTTTTTCTTTGAGCACTTTGAAAATGTTCTTCTACTTCCTTGTGGTCGGCATAATTTCCACTGGGAAGTCTGTTGTCAGACAAATTGGAGCTTTTTTTTTTTTTTTTTTGGAGATGGAGTCTCACTCTGTCACCTGGGCTAGAGTGCAGTGGTGCAATCTCGGCTCACTGCAACCTCCACCTCTCAGGTTTAAGTTATTCTCCTGCCTCAGCCTGTCAAGTAGCTGGGACTACAGGTGCATACCACCACCCCCGGCTGATTTTTTTGTATTTTAGTAGAGACGAGGTTTCACTGTGTTGCCCAGGCTGGTCTTAAACTCCTGAGCTCAGGCAACCTGCCCACCTCAGCCTCCCAAAGTGCTAGGATTACAGGCATAAGCCACTGTGCCTAGCCCAAATTGGAGCTTTTTAATGTGTTATTTGCCTTATTTATCTTGCTGCTTTTAGGATCTTCTCTTTGTTCTTGACCTTTCAGATGGATTGCTATATGCCTGGAGGTAGTCTTATTTGCATTGATTCTGTTTGGTGTCCTCAGACCTTCCTATACCTGTATATTTATCTCTTTCTTGAGTTTTGGAAAGTTTCCTGTTATTATTCCTTTGAATGCACTTTCCACCCCTTGCTCTTGCTCAGCTCTGTCTTGAACACCAATAATTCTTAGATTTGGTCCTTTGAGGTAATTTTCCATATCTTATAGGCAGCCTTTGTTCCTTTTCATTCTTTCTTCTTTTTTTCTCCTCTGACTATATTTTCAAATAGCCAGTCTTCTAGCTCACAGATTCTTTCCTCTGCTTGGTTCATTCTGCTGTTGAGAGCCTCTAAAGAGTTCATCAGTTCAGCAAATGTATTTCACAGTTCCCACATTTCTGTTCGATTTTTGTTGTTGTTATTTCAATCTCTTTGCTAAATTTCTCTGATAAATTTCTGAATTGCTTTTTTATGTTATTTTAGATATCACTGCATTTCCTTAAAATTGCTATTTTGGATTCTTGGTCAGAGAGACTACAAATTATGGTCTTGTTAGGATCCCCTTTTGGGGAGGTCCTAATTCCCTGTTTGCTGTTGTTTCTTGTTGGTATACATCTACGTCTTTGCATTGAAGGATTAGTTATTTATTCCAGTTTTCTCTGTCCAGTTAGTTTTGTTTTTTATTGACTGTATCTGTTTAGTGAATCTGTTACTAGGTTGCTGCCTCCTTTTCAGCTCTAGGTGGCACCTTAAGCCCAGGTTCGCCTCACTCCAGTAACCTGTCTGTCTGTGCACTGCCAGTCCCAAATCAGGGAGGTCCCGAGGGGATTATCCTAGCAGTGTGGGAAGGCTGGCTAGGAGTTCGTGCCTAGGGGACCTACAGAATGTTCTTCCTACAGTACTACTGAACAGCCACTCTGATTTGGCATCTCCTTTGGTCAGGTTACACAGCATAATTTCCAGGATGAGGGTGGTAGTCCTGCCTCCCCTTTGTCTCTGCCTGTTCTCAGGGCTATTTCACCCTTCAGGCAATGATGATGCTTCTCGTTGGTTGAGGTAAGGAGAAATCTCCTGCCAGGGAACCCAAGAAGGTAGGGAATCTGACTGATCACCTCAATTTCACTTTTTCCAGTGTAGAAGTCATGAGTTGGGGGGAGATTTTCCATGCATTTGGTGGCAGGTAGAATGGGAGAGAGGAGCATCAGGGATGTGTAAGTCCAGTTCTCCTACTGTCATCTCAGTTTTTCTACTTCTCTGTGGCCCAGGGAACTGTCTCATCCTCATCCTTGAGCTCTGGGTTGTTGCTGGTGAAAATCTTAGCGTGATATATTTGTTTTTGGTTTTCAGTGGTGGAGAGTGAAGCAGCTTGCCTCTATGCCACGATTTTGGAACTGGAAGCTATTATTTATGTTTTTTAATGTGACATTCAATTTTAATGTTTAATAGTGACTGTGTTTAACAACTGGCTCACAAGCTTCCTAAAAATCTAGCAATCAGCTCCCGAAAGCCTATAGAAGTCTAGTCCAGTGCACCACTGGATGTGAGTGCAAGAAGGGAGTAGAAAATCTTTGGTATGTTCAGAATAAAAAATCCTCAGTGAGCCTCACCCACCAGGAAAACACCTCCTTTCCCTCTCTGTGCGTGAAAACAGATGAGTTAATTTCTCATTGCAAATAGAGTTATGAGTTTGTTCAATTTAAATGAAAAGAAAAAAAGAGATCTGAGTTACTGAAGACCACCACTTTGAAATTTATTTTAAGGAAAACATGTCAGCTCTGTCAGCCACTGGCCAGTTCCTAAAATACATCTAATTAACCATCTCCTCACTTCATTCACTCATTGATTACTCCACCAGATTCTTATTAACAGCCTCCTGGGTGCCACGGTGGCCTGTGGAGTTGTACGAGTGAAAGTCATGCCAGGTTCTAGATCAAGCTCTGGGGACATAAAGACAGGAATAGAGGTCACTGTCCTTCCCGGGACTGTAGGCTAGTGGAGGAGACAGGCACAGAACCCAATGCTTAGTACGCAAATGAGGAATGCAGCAGTGCAGTGGGAGGAGGAGCAGGGAGCCACAGATAACAGGATGATGAGAACAGTTTCCTAGGCATCAGCATACAATAAAAACCGAAATCCACAAGTAAGATGCTCTGTTATGCTTGGTAAATATTACTAAGGTAATATTGAAAAACCAGTTCCATGACTTTTGAATCCCTAGTCAACTTCAAGATATAAAAGAGTCAGTGAGGCCGGGCGTGGTGGCTCAGGCCTGTAATCCCAGCCCTTTGGAAGGCTGAGACAGCTGGATCATCTGAAGTCAGGAGTTTGATACCAGCCTGGCCAATATGGCAAGATCCCATCTCTACTAAAAATACAAAAATTAGCCGGGCATGGTGGCACATGTCTGTAGTCCCAGCTACTCCGGAGGCTGAGGCTGGAGAATTGTTTGAACCAGGGAGGTGGAGGTTGCAGTGAGCTGAGATCGCACCACTGCACTCCAGCCTGGGAGACAGAGCGACGATTTAAAAAAAAAAAAAAAGAAGAAGAAGAAGAAGAGGAGTCAATGACAGCAGGAGAAAGGAAAGATTTATGAAATTTTCCCGGGAGAGCACTGTGGGCATGCCATGAGTGGGCCTTCACTGGGACCTCTCAGAAAGGTTGGTGTGTGTGTGCCTGCAGTTTGGGACACGGTGCAGTTAGGTGGGAGAGAAGAGCTGTCTGACCACCCTGGGGGGCAGAACCAGAAGTTTTTGCTGCAGTGGGATCAGCCTGTACTTATCTGTGAGTGTACGTGGAGAGGACGGTGGGTGAACCAAGAGCTGGAGAACAGAAGCCTGCAGTGTGGAGGCACCCAGTCGTGGGAGTGAGGAAGCCAGGAAAAAAGTATCAGCTTCCACCAGGTAGCAGGCCCAGAGAGCAGGAAACTGCCCAGCCACAGAACTACCCTGCGCCCACCTCCCTGTCTCCTTGCACTTCCACCTGTGCGGGAGGAGATCAGAGATGAGCAGAAACTGATCACTCAAATGCCAACTTGTTTTTTTATTTTTTTTATTTTTTCGATGGAGTCTCGCTCTGTCGCCCAGGCTGGAGTGCAGTGGTGCGATCTTGGCTCGCTGCAACCACTGCCTCCCAGGTTCAAGTAATTTTCCTGCCTCAGCCTCCTGAGTAGCTGGGACTACAGGCACCCGCCACTACACCCGTCAAATGCCAACTTTTTATCTTAGCTGAGGAGGGACAGCAGAAATCTTCATTTGAATGAACTTTGAAGCTAATGAATACCTCAGACCAAAACTCTTAATTTCTGAATTAAGGTGTTGTTTGTAACTTAAGAGGGTTTTGACTATTACATGAGAGTGAACAGAAGAGCCACGGGACCTGCCAAGTTTCCATCCAGGGCAGGGAAGAGCCCCTCCAATGAATGCTTTAAAGGGACTTGTGGAAATGACAATAAACATGGGCTTTGATTACATCACAAATAGTTGTTTTATGTATAGGTTATACGGAGAGAAGCATCAACTCAGGGTGGGAAGACCCATTCTGATTATGTCTGTAAATCTGAAAACAGCTATTCCTGTACCAACTAACAGAAAGAGAAGGAGTATTCAGTCCCCTTGTTCGTAGCAAAACATTTCCTTCATTGGGCATTCTACGTCCCTAAAGTTAGCTCCAAGTGTCCCTGAAGTTAGTTCTTAGCTTATTTCATGTTGATGATGCCATTGGGCATCGTTATGTGATGATGTACCCACAGAAATGGAAACCCATCCATTACACATCCAAGTCAGCTGCCAGCCTGACCCCCACCTCGACCCCTGCACTCTAACATTCCCTGTTTATCAGGATTTCCAGGAGATATAAGACCACCCAGCTGCTGGCAATCAAAAATGCCTCATAGATAGAATACATCCTCAAAGCAGTGGGAAAAAATGAGGCAAATGTTTGAAAAATTCCATTTCAAGAATGCTCTTTTCCTTGAAATTTCCATTTAAATTAAAAGTGATTTTTCTTTTTGACCATGAAATTATTCATATAATTTCCACAACTTTTACATAGCAAATATTGCGTGGTCGAAGGAAAAGTAGTCCACTCGGCACCAGCAAAGAAGAGTTAATAGTGTCCTGCTGCGAAATTTCCCAATGGATAGGAGCCTTTTCACCTGTGAAGAATGATCTGTATGTGTTTGGCTTTTGATGCAGAGGCCTCTTTCCCAGTGTAAACTCTGAAATAAAATCACTCAATGTCAGCAAGTGCTTGCCTGTTAACACGATAAGACCTTTCAGTGTTTTTCCATTACTTTGATCTCCAAGGAATTATCCACTAACAACACATATGTCCACTATACTATTATCAATATAAAAATATCAACATTGTTAAAGAAAAAGTGCCAGGCTTGGCAACTGGGGTAAGTGTACACCGTATTGTATACGATATTGAATATCAATAAAATCAATAAAAGAACAAAAGAACTGGAATTTATCTGAAACAGGAGACAATATATGGTCCTAGGGCTTCTTTTAAGAAACCACACCATGTAAGTTTTTATTTCACATTATTATATTGATTGAGACCATTGCTTCTTTAAAATGCTTGAATGTGGTAAGAGTTAGCAGAGACATTCTATTTGCCTCACACTGACCTTTGGGTTAAACATAAATGCCAAAGAGTACTCCAGTGAGGGTATCTCTCTTAAGCTACTTATGTAAACCCTGACACGTTGCTTATGAAGTATGAGAAGAGGCATTTATGATACTGGAAGGAAGCAGAGGCTTTTCTGTCTGTTTTATCATTTTGCACTTGTCTTTTGCAGGCTCTGAATAAATCAATTTTGTCTTTTTCGCCCTAGGGTTACAGTAACTGCAATGTGCAACATGGACTTCAGCCGATTTCCCTTGGACACACAAACGTGCTCTCTTGAAATTGAAAGCTGTGAGTAGACTTGTGCCCAGGCATCAGCACACAGCTCCCGATAATTCTCAACACCTCTAACTCTCAGCTGCAGGAACAGTGTGTGTTCCTTATTCATGAGTAGACTTTTTTTTTTTTTTTTTTTTTTGAGTCTGAGTCTCACACTGTCCCCTGGGCAGGAATGCAGTGGTGCGGTCTCTCTGCTCACTGCAACCTCTGCCTCCCAGGTTCAAGTGATTCTCCTGCCTCAGCCCCCCAAGTAGCTGGGATTACAGGTGTCTGCCACCACACCTGGCTAATTTTTTGTATTTTTGGTAGAGACGGAGTTTCACTATATTGGCCAGGCTGGTCTCGAATGGCTGACCTTGTGATCCACCTGCCTTGGCTTCCCAAAGTGCTGGGATTACAGGCGTGAGCCACCGCGCCCAGTCTTCATGACTATACTTTTAAAGTAATGTGTTAGATTGAAGCTAGGTCTAGGGTAATTTTAAATATCAGGAACAAATTTGAAACTAAAATCTTCATTGCCATAACTGGCCTTTTTAATGCCCTGTGGCAATGGTTTTAAACTTTGTTCTATTGAGTCAGGGTAACTGGTTGGGGAGGGGAAGGAGAGGGATACGCGAATGTGGGTCTCCTTCCAGGCCCTTTGCCCAACACACACACACACACACACACACACACACACACATGAGTTCATCCAGAGAGCTCATTTTTGATATGTTTTATTGCTCTTCTGAATGTAATTTCTGCTGAAGAAAGGATTTCCTGGCCAAAACAAGTTTGACAACAGTTGCCCTAGGGAACTGCCACTGCGAGTTCGTGTGGTGGATGAAATTCTCAAGCACAACAAGCGACTTCAAGAAGCTTGCACACACACAGACATCCTGGAAAAGCTAAAAACCAGGCCCCGTGACACCATAGGCGCAGGTGACAAAAGAAAAAATACGCAAATTGGACTATATGAAAATTGTTTATTTTGAGCATCGACATTATCAACAGAGTAAAAAGACAACCCACAAATGGGAGAATATATTGATAAATCATCTATCTGATTAAGATTGATATCCGGAATATAAAGAGAACAACTAAAACTCAACAACAACAACAAAACAATCTGCTTAAAAAAAATGGACAAAAGACTTGAATAGACATTTCTCCAAAGAAGGTATACAAATGGCCAAGAAGCACATGAAAAGATGTTCAACATCGCTAATCATTAGGAAAATGCAAACCAAAACTACAATGAGTTACATTTACTGGGATGAATACTGTCAACAAAACAGAAAACAATGCTGGGGAGGATGTGAATAAATTAGAACCCTTATGCTTTGTGGGTAGTAATGTATAATGGTGCAGCCACTGGGGAAAACAGCTCCTCAAAAAATTAAAACAATGGCTGGGCACGGTTGCTCACCCCTGTAATCCCAGCACTGTGGGTGGCCGGGGTTAGAGGATCACTTGAGTCCAGAAGTTGAAGACCAGCCCGGGGAACATAGTAAGACCCTGTCTCTACAAAAAATACAAAAATGTGCCGGGCGTGGTGGCTGGTACTTGTGGTCCCAGCTACTTGGGAGGCTGAAGCAGGAGAATCACTGGAGCCCAAGAGCCTGAGCCTGCAGTGAGCTATGATTGTACCACTGCACTCCAGCCTGGGTGAGAAAGCAAGAGCCCTGTCTCAAAAAAAAAAAAAAAAAAAAAAAAAAAAAATTAAGAACATATGATCCAACAAATCCATTTCTGGGTATATAACCAAAATAATTGAAAGCAGGGTCTTGAAAAGGTACTTGTATACTCATATTTATAGCAGTTAATTCACAATTGCTAAAACATGAAAACAACCCAAGTGTCCATCACTGGATGAATGGATACACAGAATGTAGTATCTGCATACAGTGGAAGAATGTTCAGCCTTAAAACACAAGGGTTTCCGATACATGCTACAGCACGAATGAAACTTGAGGGCAGTGTGCTAAGTGAAATCCGCCAATCGCAAAAGACAAATACTGTATGATTTCACTTTTAAGAGGTACTTTGCAGAGTCAAAATTATAGAGACAGAAAGTAGAATGGTGGTTGCCAGAGGCTGGGGGGAGGGGAAACAGGGATGAGGGGTTATTGTTAAATGGGTATGGAGCTTCAGTTTGGGAAGATGAAAAGAGTTCCGGAGATGGATGGTGGTATGACCATCATAATGGTTGTATTTATGTGGTAATGTAGTACAACATAAATACTACATGAAAATTTAAAAATGCTGTGCATCACATGTACACCATGGAATACTATGCAGCCATAAAAAAGGATGAGTTTGTGTCCTTTGTAGGGACATGGATGCAGCTGGAATCCATCATTCTTAGCAAACTATCACAAGAACAGAAAACCAAACACCGCATGTTCTCACTCATAGGTGGGAACTGAACAATGAGATCACTTGGACTCAGGAAGGGGAACATCACACACCGGGGCCTATCATGGGGAGGGGGGAGGGGGGAGGGATTGCATTGGGAGTTATACCTGATGTAAATGACGAGTTGATGGGTGCAGCACACCAACATGGCACAAGTATACATATGTAACAAACCTGCACATTATGCACATGTACCCTACAACTTAAAGTATAATAATAATAAATAAATTTAAAAAAAAATCTGAATCCTCCTTAAAGGCCTGGAATAATCTAGTAAATATGCTATTCAATGTAAAAAAAAAAAAATGCTGTGCATCAAAACATTATCAACAGAGTAAATGCAACCCACGAATGGGAGAATATACATTGGCAAATGGTATGTCCAACCATAAGAATGGTTGTATTTATGTAGTAATTTTCATGTAGTATAATTTTCATTATATTTATCATGCATCATAAATACAACACTAAGAATGTAGTGCAATACCACTGAAGTTACACTAAAGAATGGTTAAGATGGTAAATTTTATGTTATGTGTATTTTAACACAACACACACACACACACACACCCCTCCCAGAAACCAGGCCACAGAAAGAGCCAGGCTGAAGCTGTGTAAAATGATCCACATCCACATGCATCTCTGTCCCTCTACATGTCCGCTCCTTTTTCCTCCCTGCCAAAACACTTTCTCTGACAGCACAGGGGACACCCTTGTGACTCCTACACTCCCCCTGAACGCTGGCACTCCCTGGCAGTGTCAAAGCCCGAGTGAGGGTTTTCACTGGTCCAGGGCACTTTGTAAGCCAGCCTGGGCTTGTGGCAGTGGATCAGGTGTTTGTCCCCTGGCTCCAATCACCTGGGACCAAGGAATGCAGGGATGTTGACATCACACACCACTGGGGCCAAAGGGACAGCTGCCTAGGGCATTGGATGTGGGGAAAGGGTGTAATAAAACCCAGGACCAAGGGAGCGGCTGCTTATTGCACAATGGCTTTACCTCTGCCTTGTCATGCAACCCTCACAAGAGCCTGATGAGCAGGTTATCATCATTTTACAAAGGAGGGACAGAGCTCGGTGGCAGAGCCAGACTGAAATACTGAGTTCATTGTCTCCAGAACTTAGTTTTCCCTACTATGCCTGGGCAGCTTCTGCCTCCATCTGGAATGTAGCCTTTTTTCAGGTTGTATCGGTCATGGCTCCACCAAATAAACAGAACCAGTAGGATATACAGAGTAGAGATTTATTGCACGGAAGTGGCTAGCGGGATTGTGGGGGCTGGCTAAGAGTCCCACATCTGCGGGGCAGGCCATCGGGAGTGCAGGAGGGGCGCTCTGGGGCAGGAGCGGATGCCACAGTCCACAGGTGGGATTTCTTCTTCCAGGAAGCCTCAGCTCTGCCCCTAAGGCCTTTCACCTGATGGAATCAGGCCCACCCAGATTATCCAGGAAAATCCCCTTTAAAGTCCACTGGTTGTAGATGTTAGTCACACCTGCAAAACACTGTTACAGATTACTGTTTGATTGCATAATTGGGTACCATAGCCAAGCCGAGTTGACTCATGAAACTGACCATCACACAGGTCAAGTGTTAGAAAACAGGAATAAAATAGTGCCAGGGAATCCTGGAAGGAATTGTTTACACATGAGCAGACTGGACTGGCAGTGCCATGCGGCTTTTCCTCAGTTATGCTCAGGCTGGAGGTAGGTTTGTTCACTCGGAGTTCACCGGAAGCAGGTGAGGGAAGGGGAAATGGTAGCACCAGAAAGGGTGATGATCATGGAGACACTTCGACTTTACCCTGAGTAGGAGTAACTGGAGTCCTACAGAGGAGGGACTTGTTCCACTCCCATGTCTTTGTGGGTCTTTTCTTGCTAAAATGCAGCCTTTATTACCTGATAGTGTTTACAGATACTTGCCATCAATTGATGAGTCGCCACACTTTGAAAGAAGAAAGGAAAAGGCTAAATTACTCCCTGTTTGTAAGGCTGAGCCATGTGAAATTTTGCCAATATTTAACCATTTCTAACTTACAAAAATAGCAATTTCACTTGATTGAACCTAATAAATGGCAGAATTTTAGGGTGAAACTTTTGCAGAAGTATGAGCATTTGGGCTTGAGAACTTTGCTCTGATGACTTTTGAAAGAGTGGAGATAATTAAATTTGTCTTTTTGGATATTGTTTTGCTTTATTTAGACTGTGGTTTGTTTTTCAAACTATCATATCACAATCCCAGTATCAGTGTGGGAGGTCAGGGCACAGCTTCCACGTAGCCCCACAGACCATCCTGTCTTGCCACCACCTTGTGTCTGACGCTGGCCCCTGTCTTTTCAGATGCCTATACAGAAGATGACCTCATGCTGTACTGGAAAAAAGGCAACGACTCCTTAAAGACAGATGAACGGATCTCACTCTCCCAGTTCCTCATTCAAGAATTCCACACTACCACCAAACTGGCTTTCTACAGCAGCACAGGTAAGTGTGGGGTGAGGGCTGAGAGTCAGGGCGGCTTCAGCTTGGTCTCAGAGGTTCGCCCTCTATTACAGGAAAGGTTTGAATTGGTCATCAATTGAGCAGTGTCACTTATATTTGAAACTAAAGACAGAGGCAGGGTGCAGTGGCTCATGTCCCAGCACTTTGGGAGGCCAAGGTGGATGCATCGCTTGAGCTTAGGAGTTCAAGACCAGCCTGGCCAACATGGCGAAACTCAGTCTCTACTAAAAATACAAAAATTAGCCAAGCATGGTGGCACATACCTGTAGTCCCAGCTACCCGGAAGACTAAGGTGGGAGATCCCTTGAGCCCTGGAGTTCGAGGTTACAGTGAGCCGAGATCACGCCACTGCACTCCAGCCTGGGCGACAGAGTGAGACCCTGTCTCAAAAGAAAAGAAAAGAAAAGAAACTAAAGACAGAAATCCTAAGTGAAATCTAGTGGGTAGCAAGCAGTGGGTGGAAGTGATTTTTCTGATACCACCAATGCATCAGAGTAATAACCTAAAAAATTAGTAAGGACTGAAAACATAAGCCGCGTGAGCGGGTTTATTTGAGACAATCGCATTGCCAGCTTAGTAGGCATCTCAGCCATGATATGCCGATCTGAGCCTCCTCCTTGACAGCAAGAAACAAGTATAATTCAGGTCTGTTGTTTTCAATTTACGTTCTCCCTGCTCCAGCCAGCCCCATGGGGTCACTCGACTCTTGACCAGTCTGCTCTTGCTATGCTGCTTGCACGGCCCCTCCTGGTGACTCCCTTCTAAGTCTCAGTGCAGTCCCCTGTGGACCCAGCTGTTCCTTTTTGAACCAAGGGTCGGGACAGGCTCACCCTCTCCTGTTGCCTGAGGGCATGCTCTGTGACCTCTCTCCTGGGAGTTTGCCTGCACTAAATAGCTGAGGTTAACTCGCTCCATTTCTTGCCTTTAAAAAAAAAAAAAATTCAATAGTTTTAGGGATACTAATGGGAATACTAGTGGGTTTTGATTACATCAATGAATTGTATAGTGGTGAAGTCTAGGATTTGTTTTGTTTTGTTTTGAGATGGAGTCTCACTCTGTTGCCCAGGCTGGAGTGCAATGGCCAGGTCTGGACTCACTGCAAACTCTGCCTCCCGGATTCAAGCAATTCTCCTGCCTCAGCCTCCCGAGTAGCTGGGATTACAGGCGCCCACTGTCAAGGCTGGCTAATTTTTGTATTTTTAATAGGGATGGGGTTTCACCATGTTGGCCAGGCTGGTCTCGAACTTTTGACCTCAAATGATTCGCCCGTCTCGGCCTCCCAAAGTACTGGGATTACAGGTGTGAACCACTGTGCCCGGCCAAAGTCTAGGATTTTAGTACATCTGTCACCTGAGTGGTGTACATTGTACCCAATAGGTAGTTTTTCATCCCTCACTCTCCTCCCACCCTCCCTGCTTCTGAGTCTCCAGTGTCCACTATACCACTCTGTATGCCTTTGTGTTCCCATAGCTTAGCTCCCACTTATAAGTGAAAACATATGGTATCTGCTTTTCAATTCTTGAGTTATTTCACCTAGAATAATGGCCTCCAGTTCCATCCAAGTTACTGCAAAAGACATTATTTCATCTTTTTTTTTATGGGAAAGTGGTATTCCATGGTGTGTATATACCGTATTCTCTTTATCCATTCATCTGTTGATGGACACTCAGGTTGATTCCATATCTTTGTAACTGTGAATTGTGCTTCTTGCCTCTTTTTTGACCAGTCACCTTTCAGGATGATTTTGCTCAAATCTTCATGCAGTTTCTATGGCTAAAATTTGCGCAACTGACTGCACAGGGAAGCACATTCTTATTAAATACTCCATGGTCTTTCTAATCTGTAAGAGGGAGAACCAACATAGCACTGCAACCTAGCACATACTATCTCCTGTATCCATCACCCCAAAAGTATTGGTTCCTTGGGGGAACCCTGTTCTTTTGACCCTCAGCATTCTGACAATCCCTCTGCAGTAGCTTGCTGGTAACCAGAGGCGTGTCCCATGCATTATAATGACCTGGGATGCCAAGTTTCCAAGTTCATATTACCAAGTCCGCATCCATTTTATTTTCAGTCCTAGGCATCTCACTCATATAAGGCCTTTTCCTTTTTTTTTCCATCATCCTCCCTTTGTCTTCAACTCCTCCATGCATATGTTTTCCTTGTTAAGGATACAAAAGAAGAGCTAAAATGTAGCTGGACCTGTGATTGTTCACTGTGTTCCTAAATACAACGTTGTATGTAACTTTCTTTTTTAACTTAAAGCACATTTCTCCCCTTAAGGAATCTAAAGAGATTGTTTAAATCAGTGCTTCTCAAACTTTGACGTGCATATGAATTATGAACAAATAATAAATATACATATACATATATATATATATATATACACACATATACATATTTGTTTTTTTCCTAATAGAGACAGGGTCTCACTCTGTGGCTCAAGCTGGAGTGCAGTGGGGCGATCATAGCTCACTGTAAACTCAAACTCCTGAGCTCAAGTGATCCTCCCACCTCGGCCTCCCAAAGTGCTGGGATTATAGGCATGAGCCACCGTGCCTAGCTGAGAATACTGTTCAATGGACGTCCAATTAAGTAGGTTTGGGTTGGGGCCCAGGTATCTGCATTTATAACAAGCTCCCAGGTGATAGTGAGGTTGCTGAACCCTAGACCAGGTAATGGGAGTAACAGGAGTTTAAATGACCCAGGCATGATGGTGGTTCATACCTGTAATGTCAGCATTTTGGGAGGCTGAAGTGGGTGGATCACTCGAAGCCGGGAGTTCGAGACCAGCCTGGTGAACATAGCAAGACCCAGTCTCTACCAGAAAAATTTAAAAATTCATTCGGTGTAGTGGTACCAGCTACTTGGGAGGCTGAGGTGGGAGGATTGCTTGCACCCAGGAGTTCGAGGCTGCTGTGAGCCAAGATTGCACCACTGCACTCCAGCCTGGTGACAGAGCAAGACCCTGTCTTAAAAAAAGAAAAAAAATTTAAATGATCTTTTCAAGGGGTTCCCTTTGTAAATAGGACAAGGGCCAAAGGTTTCTCGAAACAGATGCACCTAGGTGGTATGTGTTGCTGTATAATCACTTTGTTCCATGATTTCTCTCACTTTCACCTTATAAAGACATGGTCCAAGAGTCCATTGGAGTGTCTAAGGCACTTACGATTTCCTGAATAAAATGTGTTTTATGAAGGAGCCATGATGTGTACTGTCTTTTATTCCTGTGTCCCCCAGGCTGGTACAACCGTCTGTACATTAACTTCACGTTGCGTCGCCACATCTTCTTCTTCTTGCTCCAAACTTATTTCCCCGCCACCCTAATGGTCATGCTGTCCTGGGTGTCCTTCTGGATCGACCGCAGAGCTGTGCCTGCCAGAGTCCCCTTAGGTAAGGAATATCTCAAGTGCATATTCCAAGCATCTGCAAATATAGGTATTAACAATTCCTTCCAGATAAAACCATTCTTTTCAAATTGATTCTGTACCCCTTTTGGCGTTATGACTTGGAAAAACTCAAGAGTTATTTATTTATAGGTAAAATCCCATAATTAGGAATCTATGTAGCAAAATGCTTTCCAGGACTCTGCAGGTGCCCATCCAAACAGACCCCCTTTAGTCTTGTCGAAGCCATGTTCCAGGGTGCGTGAGCCTGGTCTTTAGGTGCCTTCTTTGCTCACCTGCAAAATGAATCATGTCCTACAACAGTGTTTCTCAAATGGTAGCTCAAGGGCTCTTTGTGATAGAATCTTTGTGGGAAATTGTTAAAAACGAAGGGTCCTGGGTCTCATCTGCATCTATAGAATGAGAATCTCTGAGGGAGGATCAGGAACCTGCATTTTTTACAGGCTCTCCCAGTAATTATTCTATGCACTCAAGTCTGAGAATCCCTTCTCTATAAGCATTCCACTTATGGCTATTTGCCATCAGCTCTTTTTCTCACCTTAAGTATTGTACCCATTTATACACACCACCATTGCTCAGACAGTTCAGGGGCTGCAGGGGAGAATGCGACCCACCAGGTTTTAGTGAAACTGGATTGGAGCTGGCCCTTAAGATGACCCCAATCCCCTGTGATTTGATGTTTGCCAAACAAATGTTCTGAGCTTAATTTGAAATCCTGGGCAAATTTCCATGGACAGATGCCTTGTCCTCTAACAGTTGTTCCATAGCTTGAACAGTTACTGTGCTAAATAGATAAACACTCTAGTTTTAAAATCTGTTTCCTATAAATGAAGTTAATGTTGTCATCCTTAGTGAAATTGACCCATGAATCCTCAAGTGAACAATGCTGAATGGGCAGCTAGGGCCAGCATGGTGGTGGCTGCTGGGGGTGCCCTGGCAGCTGTCAACACAGGCCCGGGACAACAGGACTGCACACCAAGAGCCAGGACATGATATTAAAATAAACCTTATGGGCTTTTTCCCCTTGATGGAGCAGTAGTTATAAGAAACATATATACCTGTTCATACATGCAACCTCTTATTTTGTAAAACTTGAATTGAAACAAATGTTTTAATGTCAAAATGTCTAGGGTTCTTTGCAGAAGAGTAGTGACACAGATGCTATGATGAATACACAGGGTATGCAGAGGGGTGAAAGGGTAGGGATGCAGGGGGAGAGGAACAGGAAAAGCTTCATGAAAAGCTAAATCTTGAAAGATGTGTAGGTGTTTGCTAGACAGTGGAGCAGGGATGGCGACATTCTAGGTTGAGGGAGCAGCAGGGACAAATGAGCAGAGGCATGAAACCATCCCGTGTTTGTTGAAAGGCAAGCAAACACTTGTTTCTCATTCTTGTGCTTGCAGGTATCACGACGGTGCTGACAATGTCCACCATCATCACGGGCGTGAACGCCTCCATGCCACGTGTCTCCTACATCAAGGCCGTGGACATCTACCTCTGGGTCAGCTTTGTGTTCGTGTTCCTCTCGGTGCTGGAGTACGCGGCCGTCAACTACCTGACCACCGTGCAGGAGAGGAAGGAACAGAAGCTGCGGGAGAAGGTGACTTTGCCATGCGCTTATAGTGTCTGGTCAGGATGGAGCCTGATCTAGTTCTGGAACCTCAGACAGGGCAGACCTCCCCTGTAAAGCAGGGTCATGAAACCCTCTCCTGTGCCTACTTCACAGGGTTGTTGTGAAGAGCAAACAAATTGGTGTATTTCAAGTCATTGTGAAATTTACTTTGGGTGACATCTTTCATTCATTGAAACATTTCTTTTCCACTTACCACATACTTGGACCACGTCTTAGTTAAGTGTTAGGGAACTTCTTGGTGTTGTTCATAGTTTAGTGAGGGAATCCCAGGAGAAAAATAAATGACAATTTAACATGGTGGAACAAATTATTTATGAACATAAAGGTGTAATAAAAGAATTGTCCAGGGAAGAACTTTCTCATTCTAGGAAATCTTTTTTCATATGTAACCTCATGCATCCTCCACCTTTCCCCAGGTTATCTTCCCTCCCACCTGACTCTCCTTTCCTCCTGCAGTGTGCAGCTCAGGGGTTATCTCCCCCAGCAAACTCTAACCATATTGCAGTAATCTATCCCCACAATGCCAATCCCCATCCCCATGGCAAATGCACATGTTCATGCACACACTTGTAATAATGTGATCTGTAAACATTTTCATCAAGGGCTCATAACAGCTTATGATCTCATGGAGAACAGGGTGATCTATGAATCATGAGCATTCTTCTTGGTCTTTGGTATGGCATTGTGATATTTCCTAAGAGTCAGTATGCAGATTTTAGATCAGCAAAAATGGATACCAGGCTGGGCTCAGTGACTCACGCCTGTAATACCAGCACTTTGGGAGGTTGAGGTGGGTGGATCACCTGAGAGCAGGAGTTTGAGACCAGCCTGGCCAACATGATGAAACCCCGTCTCTACTAAAAGTACAAAAAATCCGCCTGGCGTGGTGGTGTGTGTCTGTAATCCTAGCTACTTGGGAGGCGGAGGCAGGAGAATCGCTTGAACCCCGGAGGCAGAGGTTGCAGTGAGCTGAGACTGATTGTGCCATTGCACTCCAGCCTGGGCAATGAGAGCGAAACTCAAGTCTCAAAAAAAAAAAAAAAAAAAAAAAAAAAAAAGATACTTACCCTCTTCCCAAACTGGGAATACCAGAAACCAGAAAAAGGTAACACCCTCCACTATGCAGTTCCTTTTGAAGGGCTTCTGAGAGGTGATGCTGAGCTCACACCCCAGTGTGTTTGCTGTGTTTGCAGCTTCCCTGCACCAGTGGATTACCTCCGCCCCGCACTGTGATGCTGGATGGCAACTACAGTGACGGGGAGGTGAACGACCTGGACAACTACATGCCAGAGAATGGAGAGAAGCCTGACAGGATGATGGTGCAGCTGACCCTGGCCTCAGAGAGGAGCTCCCCACAGAGGAAAAGTCAGAAAAGTAGCTACGTGAGCATGAGAATCGACACCCACGCCATTGATAAATACTCCAGGATCATCTTTCCAGCGGCATACATTTTATTCAATTTAATATACTGGTCTATTTTCTCCTAGATGTTTGTAATTCTATAAATTTCACATTTCCATGGCATGCACTACAGAAATAACTGTATAATGAAAAAGAATTTAAGGGTATGGTTAAAAAAAAGTCCCAGGACCCACCCATGTTTTCACTATCCCTTCTGCAGTTTTGCAAAGCTACATTGACAAGACACTTACTGGTTTAATTTGTACTTATTAACCATCTATTGAATATACAGTATTATATTAGGTGCTGCAGGATTATGACTCTGTAGCGATTGATGTTAGTTGTCACCCAGATCCCCTGGAAAAGCACACTACCAGTGTTGTGGGCACATTTAGTTCCACCCATTAGACCCTTGATGCTATTCACATGAATAATTTATTTTCCTCAAGTGTCATTACATTCTTCAGGCTAGGTGGACTTGGAAGCACCTAAAGGCCATTTGCATGAAATTCACATGCACCTAAATCCTCACTTTGACAGAAACTCATGCTTCAGTTTATAACCTATTACCTATTTTGTATGCGACTCTGCCTCTGCATGTTTATTTTAATAAAAGGCAATGATAATATTCACATTATTTTTCTTTATATGCTGTGGTTCACAAGTTTTACTCCTTCACAAGAAAAACTCTTTAGATTGGTGCAATTGCTTCTGATTTTGGTAAAAGTTTCCCTGGTAGGGAAACTTTGAAGATAAGAGTACACACATGCATTTTGTCTGTTGTGTCATAGAGGTAACTAGGCTAGAAAATTTGTGTTTAAATGGTCCCTTTTTATATAATCACCACTTCGTGTATCTTCTTCTTGGAGCATGTCCTTGTTCAAAGAGAAGTCCTTTCTCAGTGATATGATGTCTTCACTGAGGAACTTGGGTAGAGAATGATTTCTTCTGCATAAACATTTCAAGGAAATACATTATTTGGGACTACTTGTAACTCATTAGAATGAGAAATACTCACACGGTTTCTTAAGAGAAAAAGAAAATCAGAAAGCAAAATAAATGGGAAGACGTCACTGGACATCTGCATTTATACTCGAAATGCCAGCATTTTCTATGAACCAGAAAACTGACATCACCTAGACCACACAGCCCAGATACCAGGCAAAAGGATGGCCCAATGGCAACTGATGTTAGGGCATGGGGTAAAGGAGAGGGTTCTAATTTGATGTATCATTGAAAAACAGTTATTTATATTATATATCTACTATATAGATCAACCCCCACCAAACTTACCCAAACAGCATTTGTTTTATTTGAAACTCACTTTAATAAAGTGAATTATATACACAATAATGTCATTTTCATTTCAAAGTTAATTTGACTCATCACCAGTACTAAATATTATATTTCTACATATGCAGGACTGTATACTAATTTGAAAAAGCCTATTTGCCTAAACCCTAATTATAATGTAATCTCCCATTATCTCCAATGAAAACTCGCCAAAAGAAAGTTTTTTGGCAAACTTGAATAAACTTAAAGGGATTTCGATGAAATAGTTAAATTTTAACTGTTTAAATATTGTATTCTCATTTTACTTTTTTGAGACAGGGTCTCACTCTGTCACCCAGGCTGGAGTGCAGTGGTGCCATCTCAGCTCACTGCAACCTCTACCTCCCAGGCTCAAGTGGTTCTCCCACCTCAGCCTCCTGCATAGCTGGGCTACAGGCGTGTTCCACCACACTCAGCTAATTTTTTAAAGTTTTTGTAGAGACAAGGTCTCATTATATCGCTCAGGCTGGTCTCAAACTCCTGAGCTCAATCAGTCCTCCCACCTCAGCTTCCCAAAGTGCTGGGATTATAGGCGTGAGCCATCGCACCTACCCCTAAATGTTAACTTTTGATATTTAAAAATATTATTTTAAAAACACTGCTTTTTCCCATGATTATTTTATAGAACAATTGCAATCAAACTCTTTACGGACATCTTTGCTGCTGTCTTCTTCCTCATGATCACTAGGGCCACTGTGAGTCAGCTGGAATGTATTGAGGGCACACCATCTGAACTTCCGTCTGTTTGTACGGGATACTCCACCATTTGAAGCAGCCTATGGGATACTCTATCAGTGTGCTAAAGTTGCCATAGCGAAGTACCACAGACTGGGTGGCTTAAACAACAGAAATTTATTTTCTCATAGTTTTGGAGGCTGAAGTCCAAGACCAAGGTGTCGGCAGGCTTGGTTTCCCTGGAAGCCTCTCTCCCTGGCTTGTAGATGACTGTTCTCTCACTGTGTCTTCACATGGTCTTTCCTCTGTATATGTGTGTGTGTCCTAATTTCTTCTTCTTATAAAGACAGTGGTCATATTGGAATAGAGCCCATGCTAATGACCTGATTTAACCTTTGTAAAGGTTAAACCTTTGTAATTAAACCTTTGTAAAGGCCTATCTTCAAATACAGCTATGTTGGGAGTTAGGGCTTCAATATATGAATTTGGGGGCCACAGGGAGACCCAGTTCATTCAATAACAGATGCCAGTGGAAACTGTCAATTTGCTTAATAGTATAATGCATCTTTTAGATGTTTATTCTTGATGATTTTTACGACATAATCACATGCAGCATTGTTTTTTAAAGTGAGATTTAAAAGACTTATTTACACTGATAGTCACACCAGTGATTGTGAGGAATCAGTGATTAAATTCATGTTAAATGTCTTTGCTATCTTTTCTGGCAATTCCCGGTGACCACTTTGAGTATCTAAAACTAGCATTAATTTAATAATTTCCATGCTAATGTGTTTTTTTAAGGCATTACTTTTTCTGTCAAAGTTATGTAATTGACAGAGAGCTCTGTAGTATGACTTAGTAAGGACCCAAATATAAAGCAACTCCCTCTTTTTTGAAGGATAAGTTTGGAGAAAACCATATAATATATCTGAGCATCTGTAGTACTTAATACATTTTACTGGCATGAATAGGAAGATTTGGTTAATAATATTGTCTGGTTAATGGGCAGATACCATGTGGCCATACTGAATATATTTTTTTAATTTTTAAAATTTTTTGAAGAGACAAAATCTCACTATATTGCCCAGTCTGGTCTCAAGTAAAATTCCTGACCTCAAGCAATCTTTCTCTGCCTCGGCCTCCCAAAGTGCTGGAATTACAGGCATGAGCCACTGTGCCTGGCTTGAATAATTAATTTTTGAAGAGTTAAAATATATTTGACTAAAACCATATCAAACCTAATGTATTCTCTGCCTGGTATTCAGAAGGCGCTGTAGGATTCTGAAGGATTTTTATCGCTGTGATGCAGTGTGGGCATCATCCAGATGTGCAGAGGGGTTAGGCAGTAGAGAACTGGAGTTTCACTCTTCTCTAGTTGCCTTCATAATTCATACTTTATAGGGAAGGGTGGTGATGCTAGATCTTAGAATAAAAAATGGCTTATATTTTAGTGACAATGAAACCTCACATTTGTAAATCCAGTTTTACAAAAAATACTTCCACATTCTGTTTCATTTGAACCTGAATGAGGAAATTCTAAAAGCCAATAGAGGCTGATGGAACAACATGCAGATAACATGGTTAATAAGTGAAAGACACTTTTTTTTTTTTGAGACAGAGTGTTGCTCTGTCACCCAGGCTGGAGTGCAGTGGTGCAATCTCAGCTCACTGCAACCTCTGCCTCCCAGGTTCAAGCGATTCTCCTGCCTCAGCCTCCCGTGTAGCTGCGATTATAGGCGCCTGCCACCACGCTTGGCTAATTTTTTTTTTTTTTTGTATTTTTAGTAGACATGGGGTTTCATCATGTTGGCCACACTGGTCTCAAACTCCTGACCTCACGTGATATGCCCGCCTCAGCCTCCCAAAGTGCTGGGATCACAGGCGTGAGTCATCGTGCCCAGCCTTAAGTGAAAGACTCTTGACTCAATGTTCATTCACCTTATTACAGATAATAAATACTGGACAACCAAACTGTCATACACAATACATAAACATTGCTATAAGGAAATATTTTAACTAATCATTGGTATATTTTAATTAATTCATTCATTTATTCATATATTCATCAAGTAATACAGAGCACCTATTATATTGTAGGAAACATTTTAGACCAGAGCTTCTCAAACTATCTGTGGTGAAGGTTCAGCTTGTTTTATTTTTTAAAATGTCAGTCCATCAGCTATTTGTATGATGAGTTTTTTGAACATGGAGAGTCCCTGACATAACCCAGTCCTGTGCCTGCATCTCCTCCTTCAGAACCATGGAGCCCAGTACCGTGTGTGGCTAAAATAACAATCACAATAATCCATGTAGAGAAAGAACAATTTCATTTTGACGTTATCAAGAAAATTGCTACAACTGAATTTCAGGGCTTGCTATGTATGGGAAATTTCAGTACCTGCAGTAATAAGAAAGTACATTCTCCAATGCACACGTCAACAATGTTAAAAGTAAAACCATTTAGCTCACTTCAGTATTATCACAACTCTTAAAATAAGTGGATGTGTTTTCAATTCCATATTCTAAATTTAATTTCAATCTATTTCCTTTCAATTATTTCAAGTATTAGTATTTGTGTAGAAGGAAATATCCTTACTTTTCTTGAGACCAGAGTATTTTACGAAAGCCCTCTAGTTTACTTCAAAAACAATGAACAGATCCTTATTGGTGAGTTTAGTGGGTTTCTTCAAGTAGCATTTATAGCTCTGTACACACTCGGTGCCTATTGTGATGAAATGCAGGCATTTGTAGGGTACTTGGCTGGCAGGGAGGCCTTGGCCATGAGAACTGAACGAAGATAATGGAATCTCTTTGAGAATCAAAGCCATGGCTAAGTGAGGTTAACTTATATGAAGTGTTCAACCATACAACTATACCTTATATCTATAATGGGGAGTGGAAAATAGGGAAGTGTTCAGCTTTTTCATTTTTCTTGATTTGCAAGCTTCAATACTCTGTTTAAAACAGCATAATTTTAGCCGGGCACAGTGGCTCCCACCTGCAATCCCAGCACTTTGGGAGGCGGAGGTGGGAGGATCACTTGAGCCCAGGAGTTCAAGACCAGACTGGACAATACTGTGAGACCCTGTCTCTACAAAGAATAAAAAAATTAGCTTCAGCCGGGCATGGGGGCACATGCCTGTAGTCCCAGCTACTTTGGACACTGAGGCAGGAGGACTACTTGAGCCCAGGAGGTCAAGGCTGCATTGAGCCGTGATCACACCACTGCACTCCAGGCAGGGCGACAGAGCAAAACCCTGTCTCTAAAAAAATAAATAAAATATTGTGAAAGTAATTAAGGAAATTTTTTAAAATAGGAAATTTAAAATCTAGTTAGCAGGACAAAACAAAAAGTGAAAAACTTCCATTTCAGTCCAAATGGAGTTAAACACAATCCCACTGACTGACAGATAAAAATTTAGGCAATATGTTTTGAGTCTATACAACGTTAGACAGTTTGACTGGTATGCTGAGTTGAATAATTGCTTTGGCATTTTGTAGACTGAACCCTCATGTACCTATCTAAACTTTGTGATTCTCCAATAAACAAAAGTCCTTTAAACATTTTAAAAATCTAATTTGTTTTGAAAATTTGTTTTGAAAGGACAGCCGGGCACAGTGGCTCATATCTGTGATCCCAGCATGTCGGGAGGCTGAGGTGCAAGGATGGCTTGAGCCTGGGAGTCTGAGACCAGCCTGGGCAATATAGTGAGCCTCATCTCCACCAAAAAAAAAAAAAAAAAAAACTTAAAAAAAAAATTAGCTGAGTGTGGTGGGGTGCACTGGTGGGAGAATCACTTGAGCCCAGGAGGTGGAGGTTGCAGTGACCTGAGATTACGCCACTGCACTCCAGCCTGGGCAACAAGCAAGTCCTTGTCTCAAAATCAATCAATCAATCAATTAGTAAAAATAAGCAAACATAAGACAGGGAACCACATGCCATAAAGAGGTGCAAAAAGTAAATCCTCTCAAATTCCCACCATTTTCATGGCTTAAAATTTTAATTGGCATTTCTAAAAGTGGTCACTAACACTGATGAAAATCCACTGGAGCAAGAAAAAAAGTCCAGCAACAAATAAAAAACATAACCTCAAATTTAATTTTTTGTTGCAATGTACCTAGATGAATGTCATTCCAAAACACTGTTCCTAAAAATGATAGATTCTAAAGAAAAAGACATTAGTTGCAGGGTGAGAGGTGAGTGGAATTATTTGAGAATTAAAGAGGTAGAAGTTGCTTTAGGAATTTTTACTGGCTGCAGTGCCAAGATTTCTGTTGTTCAAAGGCCTTTTAAATCTCTTTAGACAAAGTCTCGCTCTTGTCCCTCAGACTGGAGTACAATGGTGCGATCTCGGCTCACTGAAACCTCCTACTCCCGAGTTCAAGCGAGTCTTCTGCCTCAGCCTCTTGAGTAGCTGGGATTACAGGTTCCTGCCATCATACTCGGCCAATTTTTGGGTTTTTTGAAGTAGAGACAGGGTTTCACCATGTTGGCCAGGCTGGTCTCGAACTCCTGACCTCAGGTGGTCTGCCTGCCTTGGCCTCCCAAAGTGCTGGGATTACAGGCGTGAGCCACTGTGCCCGGCCCTCTTAGACTTTCTATTGGAAAGCAATCAACTTTATATTGCCCAGTTAACGACATGTGCAGAGAAACAGATCAAGCATGATGAGAGAAGAAAAAATCTTTGAAAATTTCTCAGTCTTCACCCGAAATTGGTACCGTTTCTCATGTTATGCCTCTGCACATAACTATCCTTATTTTAAAATCAATTTTAATGTTCTGGCTTGTCTCCAAAACACTGTAATTACAACTTAATATGAACCTAGCTATAAAGTTGCTGGCTTTGCCATCCCAAATAGTTAACAGTCTTTGCAAAATGGTCTTTAGTTATGATATACGGTATGATTATACTCATATATATTGGGTAGATTTACCTAAAAACTAAAAACTTAAGGTACAGCATTAGAACTATTTTCCCATTTTGTAATATTTTTCCGTAACACAATTTAATTACCATGGCATTCCTCAAGTTGGATTTCCACTTTTGGGTAATTACTGCACCTATTTTTTTTTTTTTTTTGAGATGGAGTCTTGCTCTGTCACCCAGGCTGGAGTGCAATGGCATTATCTTGGCTTACTGCATCCTCTGCCTCCTGGGTTCAAGTGATTCTCCTGCCTCAGCCTCCCAAGTAGCTGGGATTATAGGCACCTGCCATTATGCCTGGCTAATTTTTTTATTTTTAGTAGAGATGGGGGTTTCACCATGTTGGCCAGGCTGGTCTTGAACTCCTGACCTCAAGTGATCCACCTGCCTCGGCCTCCCAAAGTGCTGGGATTACAGGCACGAGCCACCACGCCCGGCCTCAATGCATCTATTTTTAATTGAGATAAATACAATTAGGTTCTTGTAACTCATAGTATCCCCAGAGCAGCACTGGCATCACCTTGGAACATGTCAGGGAATCAGACTCTCAGGCCCCATCCCAGACCCACTCTGTTAGAACCTGTAGTTTAACAAGATCCCCAGTTAATTCATATACACATTCAAGTTAGCAAAGCTGTAAACTAGGTTCTCATAACCATACACCTTTGTCATTCACAGAAAGTGATGAGTGTTGCATCTGTATATTCAACAAATTATTCCATACTGAGTGATTTTTTTGTTTGTTTTTGTTTTTTGAGTTGGAGTCTCACTTTGTAGCCCAGGCTGGAGTGCAGTGGTGTGATCTCAGCTCACTGCAAGCTCCGCCTCCCGGGTTCACGACATTCTCTTGCCTCAGCCTCCCGAGTAGCGGGGACTACAGGTGCCCACCACCACGCCTGGCTGATTTTTTGTATTTAGTAGAGATGGGGTTTCACCCTGTTAGCCAGGATGGTCTCAATCTCTTGACCTCGTGATCCACCTGCCTCGGCCTCCCAAAGTGCTAGGATTATAGGCGTGAGCCACCGCGCCCAGCCACTGAGCATTTATTGTATGTGCTAAGCACTGTGTTAAGAACTATAGCTTATCTGTTGATCTCAAAGAAATTGGTAAACTATCCCCCTAGGGTCTGCACCTTCAAACGCCAAGCTTTTTTTTTTTTTGTCTTCTTTTTTTTTTTTTTTTTTGAGACGGAGTCTCGCTCTGTCGCCCAGGCTGGAGTATAGTGGCTTGATCTTGGCTCACTGCAAGCTCCGCCTCCCAGGTTCACGCCATTCTCCTGCCTCAGCCTCCCGAGTAGCTGGGACTACAGGCACCCGCCACCACGCCCGGCTAATTTTTTGTATTTTTAGTAGAGACGGGGTTTCACTGTGGTCTCGATCTCCTGACCTCATGATCCGCCCGCCTCGGCCTCCCAAAGTGCTGGTTTTTTTCTTCTTAATTTTTAATTTTAATTTTTCTTGAGACAGAGTCTTGTTCTGTCACCCAGGTTGTAGTGCAGTGGTACCATCTTGGCTCATTGCAACCTCCACCTTCTGGGTTCAAGCGATTCTTCTGTCTCAGGCCCCTGAGTAGCTGAGATTACAGGTGCGTGCTACCACGCCCAGCTAATTTTTGTATTTTTTAGTATAGATGGGGTTTCACTATGTTGGCCAGGCTGGTCTCAAACTCCTGACCTCAGATGATCCCCGCTGTCTTGGCCTCCCAAAGTGCTGGGATTATAGGCGTGAGCCACTGTGCCGGGCAGAAGCCCAGCTTTAAAGAACACAGTTGCCTCTTCAAAATAGGAAGAATGTTTGTTCAGGAATATTTCTTTAAAATATTCCTGTACCACAAAGCTCAGTTAGTTTTTTTTTTTTTAATTCTGATGGAGTATGAATCTGAGTTACCTGGGATTTAAGTGTTGATTATTTTTTTTTTCCTTTTTTTTTGGCAGTGGGGTAACCTGTAAAGTTCATCAAGTTTTAGAAGGCAGAAAAGATTGATTTTTTTCTTTTCCAAAACATAGCATTATCATTTTTCTACTAAAAACTCTCCACATTTTGCAGCCATTATAATAATTCCACACTATGGATATTGAATCTTTTCCCTAGTATTGAAAGAAAAAATAAAATTGTGATGAATACTTCTTATATTCCTATCACAGACTATTTCCTCACATTAACAATGAGCATATAGAATGAGGTTGATTTGAGATCAATTTTCTTTATTATATCACGGTAGTACAACTCTAGGTCCCTAGCTTTTTAAGACTTAAAAAAATCAGGAAAGGGTATCAAACTATACCTTAGTGACATTTGATTTTATGAACAGTAACCCACTCAAACTAGCCTAAGAAAGAAATAGAATACAGGGGAATCTCACAGGCAGGAAATAAAATGAAGTGCAGCTGGGGCTCACTGGAAAGATTTCAGACAGCTGCTCTTTCTAAGCAATACACTACTTTACTTCTTGCTGGACTATTGCTTTATTCGTAAGATTGGACTTCTCACAGCCATAAAAAAGAATGAAATCATGTCCTCTGCAGCAACATGGATGGAGCTGGAGGCCATTATCCTCACAGAAACAGAACACATAAACAGAAAATAAGTATCTCGTGTTCTCACTTACAAGTAGGAGCTAAACAAAAGGTACACATGGACATAAAGATGAGACAATAGACTCTGGGAACTCCAAAAGTGGGGTGGGGAGGGAGGAGGGTGACAGTTGAAAAGTTACCTATTGGATACAATGTCCATTGGACATTGTAGGTAGTATGTATCGCATGTATACATGTATGTATGTTACCTGTAATACCTGTGTAACAAGCATATGTACCCCCTGAATCTAAAAAAAAAACAAAGTCCCACTTCCCTGGATTGTGTTATTGAAATCATCTTTGCAAGAATTATAAGTGAGAAAATTACGACAGTGAAAGAGATCTGACCAAACTGACTTCATCTTGCTTCTACCCTCCAAACTGCCCTTGTTCATTCCTGGGTGTAGGCCGGACTAACTTTGGGAGGAACTTAAAAGTTTAACTTTGGGCCGGGCGCGGTGGCTCAAGCCTGTAATCCCAGCACTTTGGGAGGCCAAGGAGGGCGGATCACGAGGTCAGCAGATCGAGACCATCCTGGCTAACACGGTGAAACCCCGTCTCTACTAAAAAAAATACAAAAAACTAGCTGGGCGAGGTAGCGGGCGCCTGTAGTCCCATCTACTTGGGATGCTGAGGCAGGAGAATGGCGTAAACCCGGGAGGCGGAGCTTGCGGTGAGCTGAGATCCGGCCACTGCACTCCAGCCTGGGCCACAGAGCGAGACTCCGTCTCAAAAAAAAAAAAAAAAAAAAGTTTAACTTTGAAACAAAGATAACAACCCTTTCCCAAACAAACCCCCTTCTTGCCTGAGGACCAGGCTGCCTTTGTTAAGACTAACCAACTAGCCACAAGTTTAGAAATTATGGTTTAGGAGTCATTGTAACCAGAGGCCACAAGATCCTGAACCTCCCTAATTGTTCCTAGGGATAACATCACTATAGCAAAACCTAAGATCAGTGCTTGAGGTATTCTCCAGAGCCTCACTCTGATGCACCAGCCGGAGCCACCCAGACCCATAATCTGGCTCAACCAGCTCTGTGATCCCACCCAGGAACAGGATTCAGCAAGAACCCACTCGGGCCCCACTGTGATAGTATCTCCGACCTGACCAATCAGCACTCACTTCCCTGACCCCCCCAGCCTGCCAAATCAGCCTGAAAAAACCCCAGTCTCCAGATTTGTAGAGAGGCTAATGTGAGTATTAAATCTCTGTTCACCTGTTTAGCCTAGCTCTGTGTAAATTAAACTATTTCTCTATTGCAACTCCCATCTTGATAAATCAGCTCTATCTGGGCAATGGGCAAGGAGAACCCATTGGGCGATTACATTATCAGCTACTTGATTTAAATGATGTAATTATATTATTAAAATTATTCTGTTAAAACATTAGACTCCTCTGACATTCAGCTGCAGGATTATTGACCTCAAATTCCAGGGCTCATCATCATCAGTGGAACTTCAGGCCAGGAGAATTTAGAAAATGCAGAGGGGGCCAGGCACAGTGGCTCACATCTGAAATCCCAGCACTTTGGGAGGCTGAGGCAGGAGGACTGCTTGAGCCCAGGAGTTCGAGACCAGCCTGGGCAATATCGTAAGATCCCTATCTCTACAAAATTTGTTTAAAAATTAGCCAGGTGTGGTAGTGCACACCTGGAGCCCCAGCTACTCCAGAGTCTGAGGTGGGAGGATCACTTGAGCCCAGGAGGTTGAAGCTGCACTGAGCCCTGCTTATGCCACAGCACTCCAGCCCAGATGACCTAGTGAGACCCTTTCTCAAAATAAACAAACAAAAAATAAGAAACATTATAAAAAAGGAAAGTACCAGAGGATAGGTCGGGGGGTAGTGGCAACATCAGAAGCTGGGAAACAGACTCAAATCTGCTTGGAGAAAATGCTTAATCATGGTTGTAATCTCTTTCTGCCTGGGATTTCTTCTTTTTGAGATGGAGTCTTGCTCTGTCACCCAGGCTGGAGTGCAGTGGCACAATCTCGGCTCACTGCAACCTCTGTCTCCCAGGTTTAAGAGATTCTCCTGCCTCAGCCTCCTAAGTAGCTGGGACTACTGCACCACTACGCCTGGCTAATTTTTGTATTTTTAGTAGAGACAGGGCTTCAGCCTGTTGGCCAAGCTGGTCTCAAACTCCTGACCAAAGGTGATCCGCCCACCTTGGCCTCCCAAAGTTCTGGGATTACAGGTGTGAGCCACCGCGCCCAGCCCGGATTTTCTACTATAAACTATTCTTATATATTTTTACAAGGGACCTTTTCTTAAAGAACACACAACCCACCTATAAGCCTTCAAAAACTATGGCAAACACAGCAAATAGCTGCTGTGAGTAACTGCTCCATATCTGAAGAACGCCATGGCTCCACAATCATTTACCACCACACAACGTTCAGAGATAACGGGACTCGGATATTAGTTTAAAGCATTAGGTTTCAACTGCATCTGAGTTCACTTCTTCCTGGCATCCTATCGTGCTCTCAGGCAATGAGCAAACTTTCATTCATTCATTCATTCATTCATTCATTCATTCATTGAGACGGAGTCTCGCTGTTGTCAGCCCGGGCAGGGGTGCAATGGCGCGATCTCGGCTCACTGCAACCTCTGCCACCTGGATTCCAGCAATTCTCCTGCCTCAGCCTCCCGAGTAGCTGAGATTACAGGTGCCCACCACCACACCCAGCTAATTTGTGTATTTTTTTTTTACTAGAAACGGGGTTTCACCATGTTGGCCAGGTGGTCTCAAACTCCTGACCTCAGGTGATCCACCCACCTTGGCCTCCCAAAGTGCTGATTACAGGTGTGAGCCACCGTGCCCGGCCCAATGAGCAAACTCTTAACTATTTATACGCAAGGATTTTTACTCAGCTTCTAATCAAACTCTTTAAGGTTCCGTACTCTAACACATTATCTTTCTTCAAGGAAAGTGTCAGACCAGATGACATGCCATGAGGCTACTGTTAATCCTGAATCCTTATCATTTCAGGCAATAACCAGTGAGTCAATTTAGAAGCTTTGGTTTATCTTAAATAAATGCAAATGGAAAAGATGCAGGTTTTTAACTCTTTTCCATTCTCTTGAGCTAAATATGTTGTCAGTGGCCAACAACACAACAAACAGAAAAAAAATTCAAACTCCCAAATGCGACTGTTCATCAAGGGAGGCAATGTCTACTGTCTCTGACCTCAACAAGATTATTGTCCACTTAAGACCCTGACCTGATAATCTCTATTTTATATTTCTGAGGTTTCTTTTATAAGGTGGTTAGGTGCTTTGATCTATTGAACTAACAAAAGCTAATCTTACATATTAATCTCTTTAAAAAAAGAACAGATTTGGGCTCTATTTTGAAAGCCAGTCTAAGGCTGGGTTCAGTGGCTCATGCCCTAATCCTAGTCTTTTGGGAGGCCAAAGCAGGAGGATCGCTTGAGCTCAGGAGTTTGAGATCCCATCTGTATAAAAAGTTTAAAAATTAGCTGGGCACATGCCTATAGTTCCAGCTACTCAGGAGGCTGAGGCAGGAGGATTGCTTGAGCCTAGAAGGTGAGGCTGCAGTGGGTCGTGATCACAACACTGACTGTACTCCAGCCTGGTTGACAGCGAGACACTGTCTCCAAAAGTAAGAATAAAAATAAAAAACCAGTTTAAACAAAGAAACATGGACATTTGTGACTTTTCTCATATGAGGCACTTATACTTTAACCAGGATCTAAAAACCTGTTCCATTGCATTTGTGTTATTACATGGAATTACTCTGTATTGAAGGTGGAAACTTTTTTTAAAAAAGGACTCAATACTATAACTCTGTATTTACCTCCTGTCATGTACAATTTGCACTGCAATTTTTTAGCTTCTGAGACTAGTGAAACATTCATTTTTCAACAAAAGAACTTAATTGTTCTTTTAAAATATATGACACATAATAGAAAAGCAAGTCAACATCTATGATACTGATGCATAAGAAAAAGTATAGTGTATCACAATGGATTTGGGTAATTGTGCTTTATCTCCATATATATCTTCATGTCATTAAAAAAGCAAGACAATTGCTATCAGATAAACATGTTTATTATAGATTTTTCATACATATTTTATGTACCTATTAAAATATTACAAAAAAGCTTATAATCTGATGGTAGTAGACTGCTTACTTGAAAATATTTTCATATATACCAAAATACACCATCCTCAACTATATAATTGGACTGCAAAATGCTTGCTATGAAGTATGTAATAAAGAAGCAGTTTATCATACCTTACAACCTTATAAAGGGTTGCTATCTAGTACAAAGATAACATTTATCTTACAACAAAAATCTGATAGTTTTAAAGGTTAGTCTTATGTAGGATATTTTCCAAAAGACTAAAGAGGTAATTCAGGTAAAAAGTTAGAAATGTATAAAACACCATCAGACAGGTTTTTAAAAAAGAACATATTACAAAATTAGACAATCATCCTTAAAAAAAAAACTTTTTGCATCAATTTCTGCTTTTCAAAATGACTAAAGTGACTGAAGTATTTTTAAATATTTCAGAAACACTTCCTCAAAAATTTTCAAGATGGTAGCTTTCAGATGTTCCCTCAGTCCCAGCGTTGCTCAGATGAATAAATCTCGTGAGAACTTACTACCCACCACAAGCTTTCTGGGGCACACACAGTGTCTTTTCTTTTTTTTTTTTTTTTAACAGGCACAGAGACTCATCATTTTTATTTGGATAACCAAGGGTCTCCAAATTATATTGAAAAACAAATCCTAATTAATATCACTCTTGTAAAAAAGTTGAGCACACTTTTCACAAATGATTTATGTAAAAGAGAAGAAAATACACGTAATTTTACATAATATCTTAAACTCTTTAATTCCCTACCACACACATTTTGTCTTTTGTTTTCTTTCAGTTTTCTACAATTTCCAATTTGTACCTGTGTTTAACACTGCTTTAGTGTGCTAAAGACATTAACTGATTGCTTTTCTAAATCTAAGGATTATATAGTTTTAGTATAAATATATATCACATATTTTCATAAAATTTTGACAAAACCAAATAAGCAAGCCTTGTTTTAAGTCCATGTTCCTGCCACTGTTTACAAAATCTGATTTAATGATCAAAAAATTCTTGGTTGTCACTCTTCTGTTACAACAATCTTCCTTCTGAACTGCCACCCAGTTTTTACATAACAAGCAATAGAAAAACCAAAGAAATTATGTTAATCTTAGTTCTTCCTCTTGCAGTGTCTTTCCTTCTTACACCCAGTGCTTAGAAATATGCACTCCTCAACCAATGTTCACTGAACTCAACTGCTGAAATTGTAACAGTTAAAATATCAACACAACTCTTAATAAATAAACATTCCTTTGGGAAATTGTGGGAGATCAAAACACTTTTAAGTATATACAAGTATTCATAAACATAAAATATTCTAGTTTATCCTAATGCCCTAGCTCTTATGAGTGTTATAGAGACAATTAAAAAGGGAAAATTTCTTGAGTAGTTCACATAATGTGGAGAATTTGTTAAAACTGAAAGGCAGTCCAAAATTTTTAAAAGGCATACTAAATATTAGCTATACTCACTATTACATGGTATATAGCAATTTAGTAATTCATAGTACCACATAATTATTTTACTTTAAAAGCAGGTCCCATATTAAGGCCCGCTTTTAAAATTACCACTAAAAAGAAAATATTCTCAATTTGTATATTTAAACCATTAATTTAGATAATATCTTTTAAAGTCTATAAATTCAACACAGCCAAGAGTTGGTATTTGAGAAAAAGGTTTCAGTACAGGGCATGAACAATGAAAAACTATAAAGGCGTGTAATAAAAATGTTCCATAAAAACAAAAGATATCTCAAGCAGGTCCACCTATACCTCTAGTTTAGGTTAGAAACTAATTCCGCATTTTAAGAATCGTATAATTTTCCCGGTGAAACCCCGCCTCTGCTAAAAAAAAATACAAAAAAACTAGCTGGGCGAGGTGGCGGGCGCCTGTAGTCCCAGCTACTCGGGAGGCTGAGGCAGGAGAATGGCGTAAACCTGGGAGGCGGAGCTTGCAGTGAGCTGAGATCCGGCCACTGCACTCCAGCCTGGGCGACACAGCGAGACTCCGTCTCAAAAAAAAAAAAAAAAAAAAGAATCGTATAATTTTAAACTTTGCACTAAGTCAGCCTAACCTTTTTAAAAAATGAGTCAGGGCCAGGTGCAGTGCCTCAAGCCTGTAATCCCAGTGCTTTAAGAGGTTGAGGTAGGAGGACTGCTTGACTCCAAGAGTTCGAGGCTGCAGTGCGCTGTGATTACACCACTGCACTCCAGCCTGGGAAACAGAGCAAGAACCTGCCCATTAAAAAACAAAACAAAAATGGGCAGGTGTGGTGTCTCATACCTGAAATCCCAACACTTTGGGAGGCCAAGACAGGAGGATTGCTTGAGCCCAGGAGTTTGAGACCAGCCTGGAAGATATAGTGAGCCCCTGTCTCTATTATGTAAAAAAATAAAAAGTTTTTTTAAAAAGAGGTTTTCTTATGTGTACCCAAAGCAAAGTAGTAAGTATATCTTTTCTTCTCCAGGCTGTACAAGAGATGACTATAATCACAATTAAAACTCATCTTAGGATCATGGTCCATCCACGAAGCTACTTTAAACTTTGATGATTCCAAGCAAGGAAGCAATATTTGCTTAATCAAAAAGTACTGAATATTCAGAGTAAGCAATATGCTAGACACTGTAACAATTTAAAAATACCAACACACGTGTGTATTAAAAAGACATTGGCAGGCCGGGTGTGGTGGCTCATGCCTGTAATCCCAGCACTTCAGGAGGCCAAGGCGGGTGCATCACCTGAGGTCAGGAGTTCGAGACCAGCCTGGCCAACATGGTGAAATGCTGTCTCTACTGAAAATACAAAAATTAGCTGGGCATGGCGCCACACACCTGTAATCCCAGCTACTCGGGAGGCTGAGGCAAGACAATCACTTGAATCTGGGAGGCAGAGGTTGCAGTGAGCCGAGATCATGTTACTATACTTCAGCCTAGGCAACAGAGCGAGACTCTGTCTTAAAAAAAAGAAAGATACTGGCTTCAAATATACAATCTGGTAGAGGAATAATACACGATTAGAGAACAAGTTTACCACCCTATACCACAAAACACTCTCATAGGTGTCAATTCTGAATACAAGGTTTGAAATCTCTTAAGCTTTTAAAAATACAGACAACATGTAAGGCTTATAAAAAGATTTATTAAAATATTTTATTAAAATGATGCCATGTATCCTCCAGGTAGTTTAAGAAATGGTATCACTACTGTGAAGGTGAGTGGTTGTGGGGGGAAAGAAAAGAAATGGCATCACATATCAGCTCCTGTAATATCATAATCCCATCGAGTAGATTTGCAAAAATTTTCACTTCAGATATGAGGTAATATGTTTTCTCCACACCCTGTCTTCACTTATCAGGTAAAAAGAATTTGACCTCCTTTAAGATTAAAAAACAAGCATGCCTTCATTAAAAGAGATTAAAAGAAAAAAATCATCACATCTTCTTGATTTATAAGCGGTCCCTAAGTCTTCCTTCTATTCTACTGCATTTACAAACTGTTCTTCTTGAAGTTTCAGTTTAAAGTCCTCTCTGATTCTTTCCAGTAACTCTGGTTTAAAAATAACATCCAGTGCTGTCATTGCCAGGGCTTTGGCCGTCCGCAAAGTGTAGAACTGAGCTTCCTGTGACCCTAAAAGGTAAAGAAAATAAAATACCTTCTTACTTATTTAAACTGTATTTAATTTCACAGGTTAGCTATCCGTATCTCAACTGGCTCTCCAACTGCCCCCCACAGTGCAGTATTCACTGAGGTGATGTTATGTAGTGAAACAGTAGGTTAAACAGAAAGGCAGCTACTACAGAAGAGTGTGCGTGCCAAAACGGTCACATACAACAACACTTACCAGCAGCTTCAGTGTACTGTTCAGTGTGATTCAAGGCATTAGATCCAATGTGAAAATATGGATGAATTCCAGGAACCACAAAAGTAACATTTCCAAAATCTGTAGATCCTTGGAACACACAAAGGAAAAAAAGTCTATTTAAGTATATGTGGTTAAGTATTCTTGAGTTATGAAGTCACAGTCCCTGTTAGAAGAGACCCAGAGAAGTGAGCTTCTTGGAGAGTTGTCCATATGCTCGTGTTTTCATGGGCTCACCTTCCACTGAGTCTGCCACACACTCCCCTGCATCAGTCACATCTCTCATGAAGGTCACTGCAAACCTGTCCTTGCCTGGTCTCAAGGCTTTTACCGGCCCTCTTAGGCAGCACTCCACACTGTCACTTACTCCCTTTCTTCTCTTCTGTGACACAGCACTTGCATGGTTTCCCTTCTGCCTCTCTGATGGCCCCTTCTTCTGTCTCTCTTGGGGATACAGCCCCCTCTACCTGACGATGAAATATTAGTTATGGGAGACTCCATTCCAGGCCCCTTTCTCTTCTCACTGTATATTCTTTCTCAAGATTTTGTCCGTATGTATTGCTTCAAATAATCACCAACTCAAATCTCTTCCCAGTCTCTTCTAAATTCCATGCTCATACATCCAGTTGCCAGCCTGGTATCTTCTCTTGGATGTCTTCAAGGTAGATCAAACTTAACATATCTAAAGTTAAACTCATGATCTTTCTCCTCTTCCACCTCCACCCCACCTATCAACAGTATCTGCCAAATATCTCAGAATCCTAACGCTCTTTGCATCACCAACACCTGTCTCCAGTCTATGCGATCATTATCTCTTGCCTGAACTAAAAGTTTCCTAATTGGTCTAGCAGCATCTACTCTATTTGCTGATTTTTTTTTTTCAATCTTCATTTACCTTTCCAACCTGATCTCATACCACGTTCCCACTACCCTCGATGCCCCAGCCACTCTAGACACTCACTATGCTCTCCCCGTCACAGGACCGTCACATGCTATCCCTGCATCATCCCTGTAACTCTTACTTAACCTTCAAATTCCAACTTAAGCATCATTTTCTCAGCAAAGCTTTACTTACTTCACCTCCCCATAAAGTGAAATTCCTCTAGGACAGGCTCTCACAGAGATGTATTGCTGTCCTTTACAGTACTTTTTAATTTTCCATGTATTGGATGATTTGGTTCATGCTTATCTCAGAAACTAGATTATGAGGCTGTATACAGCAAGAAATAGTATTTGAAATGACTGTGCATCTAGCTTCTCACAGGATTGACACACAGACTCTTGCTGAAGAAATCACAGTAAAAACAAAGCCTTATGTTCACTCAATGGATATTTACTGAATGTTTATTACATGTCAAACACCATGCAGGCAAAGTTAGACTACACAGTGAGTGGTAAGAGAATAAAGGAATATGTAACAAAGAGTAGCTAACATTTATCTGGAATACTACATTCCAAACACAATCCTCAGTGCTTTGTATGTATTCTCATTAACATTTAGAACAGTTTCCATTTTAAATATGAAGAAACCAAGGCTTATGGGTATTAAATAACATGCTGATAGTCTCACAGCTGCTAGTTATGTGGCAAATGCAGACTGAGGCCAGACTTTGAGGCATAGTAGCCTCTATAAAAGTACTGCTTCAGAAAATATTCACTAAGCACTTAACTGTGCCAGAAACGGCTCCAGACATTGAGGATGCACAGTGATGGGACATCAGTGAACAGGACGGAAAAAGCCTCTCTGGTGTTTAAAGAGTCTAAACAGTCTGAGTGTGAAAACGAAACAAAACAAAATAGGATGGACAAAAAAAAAGCCTGTTGCCTATTTTAAGATCTTACTAGTGGAGCTAGACCCTAGAGCCTATAAATCATACCAAAATCACAGCCACTTTATCCTACTGATTTGTCCATTATATAAAACCCAAACCCAGGGTAGGGCTGTCCGTGTGTCTTCCCTTCTTTAGCTAGACTGCAGAAACCTGCTAGGGTAAAAGAAGAGAACCATGAAGACTGCCTTAACAACAAATTCATGATCTTCAATGCTGAGCTGAGCGCTCATGCTGTCCAGAAACAAAAGAAAACATGAAACTCCGATGTCCCTGGCCAACTCCTCTCAGTGGCAATTCTCTCTCAATCCCTCAGCCCTGCCAGCTCAATGCTTACTGTGTGCTACTTCCTAAAGGGAAAGTCTCTGAACTCCCTGAACTTCTTCCTAAACAGTACATCTACTTCTCAAGTATCTTCCCTTAAAAACTATTTTCGTGGCCAGGCACGGTGGCTCATGCCTGTAATCCCAGCACTTTGGGAGGCCGAGGAGGGCAGATCATGAGGTCAGGAGACCGAGACCATCCTGGCTAACACAGTTAAACCACGTCTCTACTAAAAATAAAAAAAATAAAACTAGCCGGGCGTGGTTTCGGGTGCCTGTAGTCCCAGCTACTCGGGAGGCTGAGGCAGGAGAATGGCGTGAACCTGGGAGGCAAAGCTTGTAGTGAGCTGAGATCACGCCACTGCACTCCAGCCTGGGCGACAAAGTGAGACTCCGTCTCAAAAAAAAAAAAACAAAAAACAAAAACTATTTTCTTTTCCATATTTCCCTCAGGCTTGTATCCACTCTATTTTTCTTGAAAGCTAACTCTCTTGAAAAAGAATAGTCTTCCTTTGCTACTTCCACTATCTCACCAGTCAATGCACTGGGTAGAGAAGTGAGACCCAGCATCTGGTACCACTGGTCTTGTACTATTTTCTTCCAGACAATTTGTGAATTTCTAATTACTAGAATCCAGCAGACACTAGACCATACTCATCCTATTTAGTCTCTACAGCACCTAATATGTTTACACCTCCTTCTCTTCGGTAAGTTCTGTTCTCCCTTGGCTTCCATGACTCTCCTTCTCCTCTCTCCTGATTGTCTGGCTTTCACTCTGTTGACTGTTGACTACCAATGTCTGATCTCTGGGAATCTTCTTCCTTTATGTATTTGGGCAACCTCGTCGACATCTTCTATTACCTTTCGTATATGGACAACTCCTAAATCTCCAAACTAGACATCTTTTTGGGTTCTAAATTTAACAGGTACTGAACAGCTCCACTTAGAAATACTATAAGCACCTCAAGTTTAACATACTAGTTTATAACAACCCCCTCTTACCCTAACCTGCTCTTTCTCTTGAACTCCTTATCTTAATGAAAGACAATGACACCCCATTTCACCACCAAGTCCTTTTGGGCCTACTTCATCAACATCTATTTTTAAAACAGAAGATACATCTCTAACTTGCAAATGTGTTAGTAATAATATGCTTTTAAAAGGAAAAAAAACTAACATAACCCCAAATATGCTTATTTCAATTCTAGTTGTCTGTTGCTCCCCAGAAACTGAAAATGCCCCAGATAACTAAGTACTTAGTAACCTGCTTATAGTGATGACTGAGAATGAATTAAAATTCTATATCCCACCTTAGCCACTTACTTAACAATTAAAACTAAAGAAACTTAAACATTAGAAGATATTTAGAATATAGACTAAAATGTAGGTTGACTATTTCTAAAATCAAATTGGCTCGTTTGACATTCTACACTCACTTAAGAGTCCATTAGTTTCTTTCTCCTAATCATAAAGTTTGTGAAAATATTAAAAATGTCAGCAGTACCTCCCTACCTCCCAAACCATTAAATAAAACCAATTTAACCAAAGACGGTATTTCTCTTCCTCAAATAGCTCAATATATTAAAAAAAGAACTTAATTACCTGAAGGGCCATTCAACATTTTATCTTCTGAAATGAATTCTATTCCTAGTTTTCTTCCATTTTCCATATAGGCTTTCCACAGGCTCTTATTGGGAAGGACATTGTAATAATCATGTGCTCCACTTTTAATTTCCACCTAATAAAAAATTGCAAAACAAACTTTGAAATAAAAAACTCAAATTCACTATCTAATTTTCAAACCAGTGATTGTTCTCTAATAAGAAGAGGTTTTAAGAGAAGATACTTTCCCTTCCAAATATAAACACTCTCAAATCTCTTGCCTTAAAAAAGAAAAAAAGAAAAGAAAAAAAAGAAGATGTATTTTCTATAACGAGAGCTCCTAGGCCTCTATCTCTTTTATATTACACATACACTAAACCCCACAATGTCACCAAGCTCTGTACTAGCTAGCGAGTGTCAACTTTAGTCACCTAGATAGGGTGTGAGGAGGGCCCAGAAATTTTTATTAATTTTTATTTATTTTATTTTTGAGATGGAGTCTCACTCTGTTGCCCAGGCTGGAGTGCAGTGGTGCGATCTCAGTTCACCGCAATCTCCGCCTCCCAGGTTCAAGTGATTCTTCTGCCTTAGCCTCCCAAGTAGCTGGGATTACAGGCACTAGCCGCCAAGCCCAGTTAATTGTTTATGTATTTTAGTAGAGATGGGGTTTCGCCATGTTGGCCAGGCTGGTCTCGAACTCCTGACTTCAGGTGATCTGCCTGCCTCGGCCTCCCAAAGTCCTGGGATTACAGGTGTGAGCCACTGCGACCAACCTAATTTTTATTTTAACCAGCACCCTCCAAGACATTCTGACATAGGTGACCCAAAAACCACACTCTGAGGAACACTGCTCTAGGATTCAGTCTCCAAAAAAAAGAAATTAAGCTTTCCTAATATTCAATATGCAAACTGACACTGACATCACTGCCTGGTGTGAGAGGTAGAAAAGCACTCTGAGGGAAACGTAGAAGATTTGCAATGAGGAAGGGTTGACAACAGTCCTCATTTATTAATTTCAGTATATAAAGATACGGAAGCAGCTTTTATGTGCCCAGTTAAGTGGATTTACAGATTCAGTTTTGATTAAATGAAAACTGGCAATATTCCCTCAAACTAAAGATAACACCAATATTAGCAAAAGCCAATCATAAAATGGCAGAGATGACATTTCTTTTAGCAACATCTATGGTAGAAACTATGACAACTGAATCAGACCTTACAAGTCAGCCAAATGTAAGAAACTACTAAAAGATTATTTAAAATATAGATTCAGGCCAGGCAAGGTGGCTCATACCTGCAATCCCAGAACTTTGGGAGGCCAAAGCAGGGGGATCACTTGAACCCAGGAGTTTTGAGACCAGTCTGGGCAACATAGGGAGATCCTATCTCTACAAAAAACTTTAAAATTAAATTAAATTAAATATAGATTCAAATCCAGTAACAACAAACCTTACCATAAGGGAATACTGTATGCCTTGAGATATTGCCTAATGATAATAGTTCACATGCATACGTATTTCACAAATAAATATTTATAATTATAAATAAATAAGGGAATAAATATTTAGTTTTTACTGTCTAGGCTATGGACACTTCATAGTTTTCATTCACTAAATCTATACCCATCTGCTCTAGTCGCAAATGAGAATACATCTTTGTTCCTACATCTGTCCACATGTTTATCTATTCACTACAACACGACGTAAGCTTTTATATTCTTATCTTTGCTGACTATATTCCCTAAGAACTGTCAGTCTCTGTCCTTCCCATGCATATCTGAAAGTACATTCACCCTTCAAAACTCAATTCAGGTCTGCAGTCTTCCACAAAACCTTGCTCCAAGGTTAACTGCCCCAGACCACTCTTTCCCACCTCTGATCCTCATGACGCATTCCATACTACTTTCAGGACACGTAACATATGCTTTCTGAGAATTACTGCTACTGTGAGATACTGCTACTACATGAATTAATCATACATCTCTAGACTAATAAGAACAGAAAAAAATAAGGTAATATAAATGAAGGCTGGGCTCTAAACCCTTCAGAAACATTATCTCATTTAATTCTCACAAGAACCCTAAGATAGACTGTTATTATCTCCATTTTTCAAGCAAGAAAATGGAGGGCCAAAGACACTAAACATTTCTAAAGGTTATAGAATCAGCTAGGCTGAGAGTTATGGGTCAAGATCCTATTTCTCCAACTAGACCTAAACAGGCTCCCTCCAGGGCAAGATTCTTATCTTGTATAATTCTAAAACTCACTCCACTTTACGCAGTACATGAATGGTATTTAAATACTGCTAACTTTATGGTTCAAAACCAGTTGGCGTGGTAGCTCACACCTGTAATCCCAGCACTTTGGGAGGTTGAGGCGGGTGGATCATGAGGTCAGGAGTTCGAGACCAGCCTGGTCAACATGGTGAAACCTCATCTCTACTAAAGATACAAAAAAATAGCTGGGTGTGGAGGCACATGCCTGTAATCCCAGCTAGTCAAGAGGCTGAGGCAGGAGAATTGCTTGAACCTGCAAGGTAGAGGTTGCAGTGAGCCGAGATCACGCCACTGCACTCTAGCCTGGGCCGGGGTGAGACTCCATCTCAAAAAAAAAAAAAAAAATTAGCTGGGTATGGTGGCACGCGCCTATAGTCCCAGCTACTTGGGAGGCTGTGGCATGAGAATCGCTTGAACCCAGGAGGCAGAGGTTGTGTTGAGCCAAAATTGCACCATTGCACTCCAGCCTGGGCAACAGAGCAAGACTCTGTCTCAAAAACAAACAAACAAACAAAACAAATCAATAAAACCTCTTAACTAACTTACGTGTCTATTTTATCTTCCATTCCAGCAAGCCATAGTATTTATATCACTACTATATACATCCTAACTTCAAAAATAGCTTTCACTGGCTGGGCGAGGTGTTTCATGCCTATAATCCCAGTACTTTAGAAGGCTGAGGTGGGTGGATCGCTTGAGCTCAGGAGTTTGAGACCAGCCTGGGCAACATGGTGAGACCCTGTCTCCACAAAAAGATACCAAAAATGAGCCAGGTGTGGTGGTGCATGCTTGTAGTCCCAGCTACTCAGCGGGCTGAGGTGGGAGGCAGAGGTTGAGAGGATCGCTTGAGCCTGGAAGGCAGAGGTTGTAGTGAGCCAAGATCGTGCCACCACACTCCAGCCTGGGCAACAGAGCAAGACCCTGCTCCCCCTCCAAAAAAAAAAAAAAGTTTTTGCTGATTTTGCCACAAAGTTTCCTTTATAGAAACTACATAGAGCAATTCTAAAAGTATAACTGCCAACAAGGAAGAATATTAACTTGTAAAAAGTCAGGGATTCTAGCACAGAAGTATCAGAATTATTCTAATTACTATATAAGTAAGATGACCTGTCATCTTCCCTGTTGCAGGCACTGAGGAGTGAAACATGTAAAAATTAAAGACTTTCACATTAACTATTCAGCCAACAAATTCTGCATATTCAACATGTCACCAAATAAGAGTCAAGTTAGGTTTCAATCTAACAGCACTAGCCCACATGTATACCTCTGATTGTAACTTAGATAAAAGTTCTTACTGTGCACCCTGAAGCCAAAGCTGCAGCTCTGAAGCAATCTTCTGCCTTTTTGGTCAAAACTTGAAGTTCTTTCATTGAAGGTGCACGGAAGTAATAGATTAATTCAGAATAAGAGGGAATGATATTGGGTTTTACACCACCATTTTTTATTATACCTATAAAAAGAACCAAATTACTAGAATTAAGCTTGGTGACCATTTATTTAAGCTTAAATACACCCATTAAGTTTTTCAGCCAATATGTTCATAAAGAAAAATAATTTAAACTTACTAGCTCCACAAATATACCAATCAAAGATTTTGATACATTGTACAACTGAAATTTCTGTACATAGGGTGATATTTTTTGACTGATAAGAAAAAAATAATTACCCATATGTACTTCATTCAAAGGAATTTATATAATGTTAAGAAATTATGTTACAGACTATAATGAAACTTAAAAATTACATAACCACACACACACAAAAAAACTTAGTAACATCTTAAGCTTTCTGGAAAAGATTTTACCATACCTCCACAACGGTATGAGGTTCTATAATTACCCTCCTACCTCAGGAATCCCATGAACATTTTAAATGGCATTTAGCTCTAGAAAAATAATTTTCATGCCAAGAAAAAAACCAATGCAGGTCAAAGATCACTAAGTATTATCAACTGTCAAAACAAATGCATTTATTTAGAATTATAAAGAATTAAGATTTATTCATTTGAAGTCCTAACTAAAATAGATACAAAAAATCCAATGTCATATGACCTACTTTAAAAAAATATTTCTACACATTCCTGTTTGTTCCTTTTAAAGAAACTAAGGCAGGAAAACTGGTAAAAGTACAATTACAAATTGACCTCAGGCTATGGCAAAATCAGGTAAAGAATAGATATCAAAATATAACAATTTCCTAAATCATAAGGAAATAAATTAAAAAACAGAAGTGTGCCTCCAAGACAGTACTTTATGACTGTATTTATATTATGGTGACATATGCATAATTTTAAAAGACACTATTCAGAACCAGGCTTGGTGGCTCACACCTATAATTCCAGTACTTTGGGAGGCTGAGGTGGGCAGATCACTTGAGGCCAGGAGTTTGAGACCAGCCTGGCCAACATAGCAAGACCCCATCTCTGCAAAAAATACAAATATTAGCTGGGTGTGGTGGTACTCGCCTGCCTGTAATCCCAGCTAACTGGGAGGCTGAAGCAGGAGGATCACTTGAACCCAGGAAGTGGAAGTTGCAGTGAGCCAAGATTGCACCACTGCACTCCAGCCTGGGCAATAGAGCAAGACTGTCTCAAAAACAAAAAAACACTCAAAAAAAGATATTACTCAGGACTAACAGCACTTAAATAAAACTAGCAGTTACTATACATTTTTTTAATTGAGGAAGTGACAAAATTTGGTTATCATTAAGAAATAATGAGGACAACTGGAAAATCAAGATCCAATTTTCAAACACCCACTGAAAGAACACAGTTCCTTACATAAAACCTTTATCTTTGATACACAAAGATGACATTCCATTTATGTACAATAATCGAAACTCTTTCTACCCATATATAGACAAACATCTTAGTATCCTATCACATTAATTTCTGAAAATATGCTTAAAAATCGGAATATTCATATGAAGTACAAAAATATTTCCAAATTTTTAAAAATTGAATATTAAATAATTATACTGCACTGAACTCTAGTAAGCACCATCTATTATAGAAGGTATTTGACATTCATACCATGAACTCTCCAGGTTGGTTTCATTTGCTGTCTGAACACAGACAGATTGTTATAGGCCAGCACAGCAGCATCTAATGCATTTAATCCTTCCCAGGGATAAGCAGCAGAATGAGATGCTTTTCCATAGTATTTCACAGTCACACTAGGAAATGAAAAATCATTTGAAATTACTTTTCTTATTATTGCTAAAGTAGTCAGAATTACCCAACTACTATTCAAAATTAATTCACATTGCTGGACTTTTGATTTGCAAATTATTTGTAGTAATAACACTACAATTTATTTATGTTAGATATAGTTTATTATTAGGTAACATAGTGCTTGACACAAAGAAAGCATTCCCAAAAAAGAGAGAAAAAGAGAACAGATTAAATGTATACACAATTTAATTCAAACAAACATGCAATATGGTATCAGGTGCTGAAATTACCAAAATTAAAAAAAAATAGATCCTGTATGTATGTACACAGCATTGTGATGATTCTGTATCAAAAGTCTGCAAAAAATCAGAAATTCTGTCTGAAGAGGTGGAAGGTCAGGAAAGACAGAAAGGAGTTACTATTTGAAGTGGGTTAAGACAACCTCTGAAAATCAGATTATATTCAATGTTATCACAAGATACCCTAGTATTAAAGCAGTATCTGATATTTTATTAATGTTCCAAAATGCCTATATCACTAATATTTTACGTTTTTATAAAGTGTTACTCCACTTACAAATAGTTCTCACACCAGTCTAACTGCTCTAATACAATAAAAAAAAAAAAAAACAAGATTAGAGAAAGGATTGCGTATTGAATAGTTACTTATAAAGCTCTGTGATTGACTTGCCTAGATAACACTTTTTAAGCCTGATTAATAGTACCCACATTTAGATGATTAAAAAACCAATCTGGACTTATTTTAATGGGTTAGATTCAGGAGTCCTTAGAATGCTTACGATACTTCTTAACTGATTCCAGACATTTTATTAGCAGGACAAAAATCAAGTAAAAATATCAAACATGTATTAGATTTCAGGATACTGCATTGTTATTTCCTTGATATATATCTTATCACCATGACCTTGAAATGAATTTTTTTGTGGATACTCATCTTGCTCTGTCACCCCGGCTGGAGTGCAGTGGCGCGATCACAGCTCACTGCAGTCTCAACCTCCCAAGTTCAAGCAATCCTCCTCTGCCTCAGCCTCCCACAGATGAATAGCTGAGACCACAGGAGTGCTCCATGCCCAGTTAATTTTTTATTTTTTTGTAGAGACAGGGTCTCACTATGTTGCCCAGGCTGGTCATGAACTCCTGGGCTCAAGAGACTCTCCTGCCTTGACCTCCCTAAGTGCTGTGATTACAGGTGTGAGCCCCCTGGCCTGGCAAAACTGGAATTTTATCACAACTGGTGATAAACATTACAAAAACAAAAAGGATCATATGGAATTATTTTCAAGCATACTATTTAATTTTAAAAAGCCAGAACAATATATTGAGTGGAATACTTGAGGAAAACCTTTCACAATTTAATTTACACAGGATTCTATTTATGTCCCATAAGTACACCAAAAACACTCTGAAAAGGATACATACCTCTAGAAAAACGACTGGATTTGGGAAAGGTGGTCAGCAGGATTGCTTTATCTTATTCATTAGAAATTTTTGGTCGGGCATGGTGGCTCATGCCTGTAATTCCAACACTTTGGGAGGCCATGGCGGGTGGCTCACTTGAGGTCAGGAGTTCAAGATCAGCCTGGCCAACATAGTGACCCTGTCTCTACTAAAAATACAAACATTAGCTGGGTATGGTGGTGCTCACCTGTAATCCCAGCTCCATGGGAGGCTGAGACAGGAGAATCCCTTGAACCCAGTGGCAGAGGTTGCAGTGAGCTGAGATTGTGCCACTGTACTCCAGCCTGGGTGACAAAACGAGACTCTCTTGAAAAAAAAAAAAAAAAAAGAATTTTTAAGAAAAGTGGATTAGTAATTAAAAAAAAAAAAAGGAATTCTTGATCTTATTCTTTTTTTTTGAGGTGGAGTTTCACTTGTCGGGCAGCCAGGCTGGAGTGCAGTGGTGCAATCTCGGCTCACTGCAACCTCTGCCTCCCTGGTTCAAGCAATTCTCCTGCATCAGCCTCCCGAGTAACTGGGATTACAGGCGCCCACCACCATGCCCAGCTAATTTCTGTATTTTTAGTAGAGATGGGGTTTTGCCAAGTTGGCCAGGCTAGTCTCGTACTCCTAACCTCAGGTGATCCACCCACCTCAGCCTCCCAAAGTGCTAGGATTACAGGTGTGAGCCATTGCGCCTGACCTCTCTTTTCTATCTTAAAAGATGACCAAAGAAGACCAGGTGTGATGACTCATGCCTGTAACCCCAGCACTATGGGTGGCTGAGGTGGGTGGATCACTTGAGGTTAGGAGTTCAAGAACAGCCTGGCCAACATGGTGAAACCCCGTCTCTACTAAAAGTATAAAAATCAGCTGGGCGCTGTGGTGCATGCCTGTAATCCCAGCTACTCGGGAGGCTGAGGAAGGAGAATCACTTGAACCTGGGATGCAGAGGTTGCAGTGAGCCAAGATCGCGCCACCACACTCCAATCTGAGCAACTGAATGAGACTCAGTCTCAAAAAAAAACAAAAAAAGAGAGAGAGATGATCAATGAGAAAGCTAAGAAGGCAGACACTAAAAGGAGGCCTGGGGTCAAGTGCGCTAACTTCAGAACCAAGACCACGACGCCTAACCCTAAGTCCCAGAAGGGTAAGGAGCTGCAGAGCCTGCCTGCATATGCAGGCCCCTTCTAGTCAAAGGCAAGGGCAGAAATTTCTAATCCCATTGTTTTCTAGAGATGGACTAGTTTACCACTATCCTTGAAACCAAAGTTCAAAGATTCCTCCTACTGTCACAGTACCAATTCCCAGTGATAAGAAGGAAGATATCCTAATAGTTAAAATGATTGAAAACAGGGCCTGGAAAGGTGCTAAGAGGTGGGATACCTGGGTACAATCTAGAAGCACTGCTGTGATGGTTCTGCCATCACTCCTTAGGTACCAGCTACTTCTGAGGAAAACACACGGTTTTGCTGAAGCAGCTAAGCAGTGGCTCCTTGTGCCTGGACCATTAACTACTATTGCTGCGGGAAGTCAGGGACCCCAAACGGAGGGACTGGCTGAAGCCGTGACAGAGGAACATAAATTGTGAAGATTTCATGGACACTTATTAGTTCCCCAAATCAATACTTTTATAATTTCTTACACCTGTCTTTACTGCAATCTCTGAATATAAATTGTGAAGATTTCATGGACACTCATCACTTCCCCAATCAATACCCTTGTCATTTCCTACGCCTGTCTTTAATTTCTTAATCCTGTCATCTTTGTAAGCTGAGGAGGATGAATGTCACCTCAGGACCCTGTGATGATTGCATTAACTGCACAAATTGTTTGTAGAGCATGTGTGTTTGAACAATATGAAATCTGGGCATCTTGAAAAAAGAACAGGGTAACAGCAATGTTCAGGTAACAAGAGAGATAAGACTTCTGGCCACCGGTGAGCCAGACGGAACAGAGCTATATTTCTCTTCTTTCAAAGGCAAATAGGAAAAATATCGCTGAATTCTTTTTCTCAGCAAGGAACATCCCTGAGAAAGAGAATGCGCCTGAGGGTAGGCCTATAGACGGCCCCCTTAAGGTGGCCGCCTTTTACGGTCGAAGCCAAAGGGATGAAATAAGCCCTGGTCTCTTATAGCGCTCCCAGGATTATTAGGATGAGGAAACTCTCGCCTAATAAATTTTGGTCATACAGGTTGTCTGCTCTCAAACCCTGTTTCCTGATAAGATGTTATCAATGGCAATGTGTGCCCGAAACTTCATTAGCAAGTTTAATTTTGCCCCATCCTGTGGTCCTGTGATCTCACCCTGCCTCCACTTGCTTTGTGATATTTTATTACCTTGTGAAGTATGTGATCTCTGTGACCCACACCCTATTCATGCAATCCCTCCCCTTTTGAAAATCGCTAATAAAAACTTGCTGGTTTTACGGCTCTCCGAGCGGACACCCAGCTTTAAATTTCTCTCTCTTGTGCTCTTTCCCTTTATTTCTCAAACCATCCGAGACGCCTACGAAATAGAAAAGAACCCATGATAAATATCGGGGGTGGGATTTTCCCCCGATATACTATGGTTACTACTATGGTTGAAATTTCTGGTATAAAAAATCCAAACCACTTCAATGATGTATGCTCCTAGGTACTAAAAAGTGAGTTCTTCAACATAAAGACAGACAAATAAAAGGATTCAGTACCAGACAAATCGGAAAAGCACAGAATGAGAAGTTCCACAAAAATCACAGCTACTCATGTTCCATATTCTCTCTCAGGACATAATTTATCCTCTTTGCAAAGAACTCAAATTAAAGTAAATAAAATGGAGAAGGGTGTTTTCTTCCCATATCTAATAGAACAATCTCTTGCAAATCTATTCAGTTGCAAAGACAACTTTATATCAAAGGACAGATGTTTTCCAGACACCAGACTATTGACAGTTCAAAAGAGAACTTGTCAACATGTTATTCCTATGGTTTCTAAGTGCTACTACTTTAATACTCCAATTATGAACACCATAATGAATCTCAATTAAAAGAGGCTTGCCAAATGTCACTCCATAGATCAAGACATCTTGTTATTGTCTTTCAATTTACTTCTTAAATGTACAAATGAGTCTTCATCTCTGGTTTAGACATAAGAGTATTCTATAACCTGTGTTCCCCTAAGAAGTTTATCTTCAACTTGATTACTTACTCATGTTCAGCCATATCTGGTAGATAAGCAGCATTCTCTTGTGATGGATGGGCCATAAAAACAACATCAAGATTTGTAAAAGCCCCTGCTTCAATTAAATCAATTTTGCCACCACCATCTTCTTCTGCAGGGGTTCCCAGGACAATTACCTAGAAAGAAATACTCATGTCAGGGAAAAACAACAAAATCCTCATAGGAAAACATCAAACAGGTTCACTTGCATATGTATTCACAATCTACATTAAAGTCCTTAACCTATTGAGAGGTTTTGTTCTATGACGCTTACGCAGTGGGCATCAAAAAATGGTGCTAAATTAATCACAAAATGTACACTGTTATACCAACTTGGTGCAAAGTATGTACTAAAGACACTATAAAAAGCTTTTCCCAATTTTACAAGTCAACTAATGGCAAAGATAAAAAAAAAAATACTGTAAGTTTAGTTCCTCCAAATTTGTTTCATAAAGCTTCCTCTCGACTAAGCCTTTCAGTGTATGTATATAATTATTCTTAAGTACTTTATAGGTCAGGAACTTTCTGGTAACTTACTACTTATCCTCACAACAACCCTGTGAGGTAGGTGGGCGATCTCTATCATCATTTTACAGGGGGTGTTTTTGAGGAATTGAGTGAAGTGTCTTGCCCCAGGTCACAGAGCAAGTCTTCAAGCAGAATTAGGATTAGATGTCCTGACCTTCTGGCCTCAACTCTGATTCTTTACTGGGCTACCTACTTTAAAACTCTTAACTCATTAATCCTTTATGAAGAACATTAAACAAGTCTTAATGCCATAGTTAGAAACAGCCAACTATTACACAAACTTACTAATTCGATTCCACCAGTTCAACCAGGCAGATTTATTGGTCACCAAACACCTAATTAAACAAAAGAGAACTTTACAGAATAAACATTTTACTTTGATATTTAAGTTTAACTTCTTCAAACAATTTTAAAAATCAAAATAAACAACTAATATATTTTCAAGATCATGTATAAGAACACAATGAAACAAGCTGGAAAAAAGTCTTGGCTTGGAAAGGAAATCAACTTAAATTCCATTTTCAGATAATTAAAAACTTAACCTTGCTAAAACTGAGAACAACCATTTGAAATTAGAAGTGTGGGCTGGGAGCGGTGACTCAGGCCTGTAATCCTAGCACTTTGGGAGGCCAAGGCGGGCGGATTACCTGAGGTCCGGAGTTCGATACCAGCCTGGCCAACATGGCTAAATCCAGTCTCTACTAAAAAATGCAAAAATTAGCTGGGCATGGTGGCACGCACCTGTAATCCCAGCTCAGGAGGCTGAGGCATGAGGATTGCTTGAACGCGGGAGGTGGAGGTTGCAGTGAGCCGAGATAGCACCACTGCACTGGGCCTGGACGACAGAATGAGGCTCTCCAAAAAAAAAAAAAAAGTGTATTACAATTTCCCAAAGTCTAGCTTTTTTTGGTGGTTCTAGCGGTTCTACAGTGCTCAAACTCTGACATGAAGCTGCTTTTTTTTTTTTTTTTTTTTTTTTAAGACGGAGTCTCACTCTGTCGCCCAGGCTGGACTGCAGTGGCGCAATATCGGCTCACTGCAACCTCTGCCTCCTGGGTTCAAGCGATTCTCCTGCCTCAGCCTCCCAAGTAGCTGGGATTACAGGCGTGAGCCACCATGCCCAGTTATTTGTTGTTGTTGTTGTATTTTAGTAGACACAGGGGTTTCACCATGGTGGCCAGGCGGGTCTCGAACTCCAGACCTCAACTGATCCGCCCACAGCTCTTCATTCTTAACCCTTAACTCATTACATACGATGTGCCTCTCGCTGACTACTCAGAACCTTTCAGAAACGCGGTTGAAGCGAAATCTTTCCAGTATTTTGTGACATGGCAAAGGATGCTCCCCCCAACCCAAACAAAAACCTAACAAATACAAAAACAAGCCCCCAGAGACAGAAAAGAGAAGGCAACTAAAGTGAAAAAGCCACAAAAGATGTAGTGTTAGGATAAAAGAGGAAGGTTACCGACACTGGGGAAAATGAGCTAAAGAGTATGAAAATAAAACATTTGTTTTCCCCTTAACCTGAATGACGACTGAATCTTAGCTCACAGTGTAGAATATACCATCTGGAAAAACAGAGTAACACAGGATTAAACTTGCCCCACGAAAAACATAAACGACATTTCCCCGTTTAAAAAGACGAGATATTTCTTAAAATCATAAGACAAAATAAAAATTAAGACTTAAGGATATATTAAGCATCTATGTATAATGCTCATTCACTTCCCCTCTATTTGTATACTTCTAGGGGTTTGGTGGTTTAGCGACTGAAAATTCCTATCTAAATACCAATGACTTGGATCACATTTCCCAGGACTGCCACAAACAAAAGATTTGGAGACGAATAAAAAGGGGCCGTACGATTCCCTACAAAAAGTTATTTCCTTCTGGGATTGATGGCACAACCTTGTCAGCAAATTGCGGTGGCCTCTCAGTTACCAAAAATAACCCGTAATACACACCAGGCTTGGGTGTAAGTTCTTTCCTAAGGGAACAACTCAGCAGAGCTGTTTACAACGAGAGAGGAGGAAACAATAATCTGCAAGATGTTGCTAGGTCAGCAACGCGAACCGACTTTGACTGGCGGTTCAGCTCTGCTCCTGCGCAGAGGCGAGGCCCTTAGGTTTACCGCGGTCCCGCACACACCTGTCACGGGCGGAAGGGCACCGAGACGCGCGGGACGCACCAGGGTCCCGCCCTTCCCGGGCAGTCGGATGGGGTCCCGCACCCGGGCCCCACCTCACCTTCACGGGCGGAGGCGGCCTGGGGAGGCCCTCCAGGGCCCCCCTCACGCCCAGCGCGGCCGCCGCCCCGACCTCGGCGATGAGGTTGTGGCCGCAGGCGTGGCCGATGCCAGGCAGCGCGTCGTACTCGCAGAGGAAGCCCAGGTGCAGCGGGCGTGGCGCGGCGCTCGGCGCCCGGGCCTCCGGCGGCTCCCACTCGGCGCGGAAGGCCGTGGGCAGCTGGTAATGCGGCTGCACTGCCCAGGAGGCGGCTGGCGGCTCCCGCTCGAAGAAGTGCGTCAGCACGCGGTGGGCATGGTGCTCCTCGTAGGCCAGCTCGGGCTGGCTCCAGATCGCGCGACTCAGGGCCCCCAGCCGCTCGGCCGCCTTGTCGATGCACTCCGCCGCGCGCAGCTTCAGTAGCTCCAGCTCGGAGCTGCCATCGTATGCGCCCCCTTCCACGGACCGCTCCACTCCTGGCCTCATGCTGCTCGAGCCAGCTGCTCTCGGTGCCCTCTCGCTCCCTCGCTCGGCTGCAGGTAGCAACCGCCCGCGCACGCGCCCAGCGGCCTCCAAGACCCCGGCGGAGCACGCCCGCCCGCCGCCCACCACACAGCTCCCGAGGCGCCGCCTCCAGTCCCGGGGCCGCCCCCGGCGCCCCGCGGGAAACGCTGGCGGCCGCTGGCACCCTGCCAGGCGCTCTGCCCCGCTGTGGGGTTTTGGGGGGGGGCTGTGGAGAAGGCGGGGCTCGGGACTCTACCACCTCCTTGGCTGCTCTGGCCTTCTGAGTTATGCTCTAAGATTATCGCTTACTTTTCCGTTGTTGCTTACTTCCCACAGCAGCAGAATGAGAACGGTTTTATTAGTTAATAGCCATCAGAGACAGACCAAGTGGAACATAGTCCTCGGAAAAACGCCACTCTCTAGCATTAGTAATTAAAAACCTCACCAGGTTTGTATTTCCTGAAGGAGGCCATCAGTGTCAATGCTGTACTAAGGACGGTACTATACGTAAGTTTCGGTACTGCCCCCACTTTCTTCTTGAGGTTGTATTACTAAAAGCTGCAGCTACTCTCTACAGTTTTCTCATTACTTACTGTCTGGAACAGCAGCTAGATTATGCAGTAAGCTCTTGGTATGTATTAGCTATTATATAATAATTTATTTGAATAGAGTAGAACTAAAAATTTGAAATGAGTTAAAACCAAAGAGTTAAAAGATTTATGGTAATAAATATTCATACTGTTTTGTTGATTTGGACAGTTGTCTTGAACAGCTTTGAAAAGGAACATATGACGGGTTTCGTTAATAATTTTAATTGATGCTGAACTCCACTAACATGATATGTTCAGCTGGTGTTACATTATAACTGGGTTTTTTAATTACCCAATGAAAAAATTCAAGATGTGATGCTCTTGTTTTTCTCCAGAGTGAAGCACAAAGTCTGAAAAACTGTTGTTGACGATATGCCTATTAATAACACTGTAGATGTTTATATTCTGAGGTTTCCCACATATTAAAAGCTTCTATCAGCTCTTCATACCCTATCATCTTTCCTTAATTTGTCTCAACTATGTTAAGTGGGACACAATATGTTGTGATAAACCAAATGTATATTTTGAAAATAAGTCTAAAGGAAACTAACATGCAGGAAGACTATCAACTACTGTTTTTACTACTCTATATGCTAATAATACCAGAGTAAATGTCACATTCCATTTGCGTCTGAAAACACTTTCTTTCTCAGTTAACACTCTAACAAAAACTCAGCTCTAAAAACAACAAATGTGTTATTAAATTCCTGGGCCCCCTTGGTGATACTTAATAAATCTTTCTCTGGTATTCTGCTGACGAAAATTTCCCCTGTATCCACGAGATTCAATATTATCCTGCTCAGTTAGTTGGCTAAAAAAAAGGTGGGGGGATTGGAGAGCAAAAGCAGTATGACATTTGTAGAGCAATTACTCTGTGCCAGGCACTGCACTGTTCCAAGGGCTTAGCATGTGTTAACTCATTTAATCCTCACAGCAAACTATGAGGTTGTTAATGTGGTTATTTATCTTCACTTCACAGATGTATATCCAAGGTTATAGAGCTAGTAACTAGTGGACCCACTGTAGAACGGAAGCCAGAGTCAGCCTCTAGTGGTGGACTTTCAGCCACCATGGTCTATTGCTTATGTAAACAGACATGCAAATTCATAAATGCATCTACAGCTTATCTATTCAAATCAGAACCCACAACAATCACTCATTTTGAATAAATTTTACTGCAGCAACTCTGCCTGCTGACATCAGTAGAACCCATGTTTGCCCTCCTCAGGCATCAATAAACAGCAACAGAAAAGGGATGCATATAATTTCAGAGAAGCTGCTATTTATATTGCTTTGCAGGAATTAACAAAGCTGCCACTTGAGGTGGAGGAAAGACAGATTCATTTCAAGTTCTGTTCCTTGTGTATATATGTGGGTGGATGGGTATACATGCCCACAGGCGTGTATGTATTCAGTTTCTACTGTTGACACCTTGTATTTCTTGCCCATGGTATTTCGCACTCTTGAATTCATTTATCTGATAAACTCTGAAAACTTGCTGACCGTTTATCTTCCCCTCCAGCCTTTAAACTCTTTTGTTTTCCCACTGCATTCCCCAGCACCTAACATCTTATGGTCAGCGTTTCCTCCATGTTAATAAGTATTTGTTGGCTGATTATTCTTCTTGAATCTAATAAACTAATTGAGTAATGGCAGCAATTAACCACTAAACTACACTGACTACCAATAGACATTGTTACACTTCTTCCTAGACTTCTCAGTCCTTTATGTGGAGCTGGGGGCAGGAAGAATTGCTTCTGGAAGCTGATGGAGTTGGACATGTGGCCTTCTTGAATCTGGTCAGCTCATAAATTCTTACTATTACTTTTATTTGTACCCACAATATTCATACAACTGTCTACCCTATCTATGTGCTACTGGTAAGGAACCTGGATATTTTTATTAGAAACAAAAACATTTATACAAGCTCCTTTCCTTTAGCTGGTGCTGGATCTAAGGAAACAACACAATATCCAGAATTTAGAATTTAGTATTAAGATATGTGTGTGTGTGTGTATAGATATATGTGTGTGTGTGTGTGTGTATATATATATATATATATAACCTTTTTTAGGGGGTGAGAGTACAGATAGTTCTCTCTTGAGGACTGGTTTTAAAGTATATAAATATCCTGTCTTGGCTCCTGATGAAAAAAAAAAGGCGAAAAAATATATAAAGATTCCTCTTCTTTCCTGGCTGCTTAGAAAACCAGCTGTCATCACAACTGACTCAATAACTTTGAGAACAGGACATTCATGAGAAATGAGTGCTTTGGTAGAAAGAGTAGATCAAAAATTTCCTTTACCCTGGAAAAGCAGTATTATTCATGTCTGAAATACAGCCAAATTGTACAAGACTATACTGGATATTATTTTGGGCTTCAGATTCAGAACTCCTTTTGACAAGGCGGCAGGCTTTTGTATGGTTTATATCCTTTGAATTAAGATAGAAATAATAAAATCCCCAACATAGCAAAGCACAAGCTCACGGCAAAGTACGAGCTAAATGAGAAAAAAAAGATGTTTTTGAAAACATAGAAAAAGGAATGGAATGAAAAATAAAATGAAGAAAATTAAAGGTAGAGAAAAAGTAAATACAAGTACCAGAGAGCTTCAGTGCAGGCTTTCAGGAATGAAAAGCAAACAAACCAATTGTGGGGGTAAGGAATAAAAAGTGCAAAAATGATTTGATCCATGGAGAGAGTGCAGATATTTCACCAAAAAAAAAAAAAAATCAAACTTATAATATCTTCAAAATATACAATATTTCCAAAAGTACATGTAAATCCAGCCTACATCTTTTCAGTTTAACAATACTTAGAACTACAGCAATTTTCTCCTGAATAAAATGCTGGCCACTGCACGATTTGGGGACTGCTGCTACCAGCATGGAGAAGCAGCAAATCACAGTGTCACTGTAGTATACTGGTCATTTACAACATTCTCCTAAGCATCCCCAGACACACATGCAAACTTGGTTAACTCCAGAAACCTCTCTAGCTGAAATAAACACGTAACATGCACTGGATAGCACATGTAAAATCAATCTGGGCTAAGGTGTTGGAAGAGCTGGTTGTCATATGGCAGAAAGCAGACAACTAAGAGAGTAGGTGAGCAGAAAGGTGAATTTGATTGGGGATGAAGGGACATAGAGGAAGTATACAACACATTGCTAAGGAATTACAACTTTATGCTGGTTTTGGTGGCTCATGCCTGTAATCCCAGCACTTTGAGAGGCCGAGGTGGGAGGATAGCTTGAGCCCAGGGGTTCAAAACCAGCCTGGACAACATAGGGAGACCCTGACTCTACAAAAACCAAATAAAATAAAATAATAAAGTAAATAAGCCAAGCATGGTGGCACACACTTGTGGTCCCAGCTACTCTGGAGGCTGAGGTTGGAGGATCGCTTGAGCCCAGGAGGTCAAAGCTGCAGTGAGCATAATTACACCACTGCACTCCAGGCTGGGCAACACAGTAAGACCTTGTCTCAAAGTAAAATAAAATACAACTTAGACAATGAGTGAACTATTGGATGTTATTAAACAGGAGAGAGATAAGATCAGAAATTTGTTCTATAAGAATAATTGATGACTATGTGGAAGATGAATTGGAAACAGACCTAGGTCTGAGATAAGCTGAAAGCTTTTGCAGGCCGCAAGGGGTGGCTCACGCTTGTAATCCCAGCACTTTGGGAGGCCGAGGTGGGCGGATCACTTGAGGTCAGGAGTTTGAGACCAGCCTGGCCAAAATGGTAAAACCCCTTCTCTACTAAAAACACAAAAATTAGCTGGGCGTGGGGCAGACGCCTGTAATCCCAGCTACTCAGTAGGCTAAGGCAGGAGAATCACTTGAACCTGGGAGGTGGAGGTTGCAGCGAGCCAAGATTGTGTCACTGCACTCCAGCCTGGGTGACAGAGTGAGACTCTGTCTTTAAAAAATAATTTAAAAAATTAAAAATAAATAAAAGTCTCTTGCAAAGTCCAAGGATTCCAGAAACATTCCATGGGCAGAAGTGGCCAGACTTAATGCCTCACTGAATGTTTGTTTAGGTGAAGAAGGTGCTACAGAGAAAGAGGGAAAGAGAACTGAAGTTTCTCAAGTTAACAGCTGAGTGAATGGTAAAGCCATGAAACAAAATAGGGGCAGTAAGAGAGTGAGGGGCAAGTTGATGGATGTGCATTAGACACGTGGAGAGGAGGTGGATGCAGCTGTCCAGGAGGAGACCAGCAGAGCACCAAGGAAAGTGCATTTCTACATAGCTAGTATAAGTAATGGTATACCCAGATGGGAATTAAACCATCCAGGGAGTGAGTTGAAAGGGGAAAATGTAAGCTGAGGAAGCAACCCTGGAAAACAAAAAGGGAATGAGCAAAAATGCCTGGCAGACCCTTGCTTCTGCTGGGCAAGATTCTATTACAACTCGTTTTCAAGTTCTGTACAGATTTCTTCAAATGGCCCACAAAGTGAAGGCAGCAACTTTAAAGCCCTGAATGTCCTGGTACCTGATGACTTGAGGCTCCCTTTGGCTTTCCTTCTCTTGGCAGTGAGATTAGCTGCTCTGTTCTCCATCGCTATTCCTGGAAATGAGGACAGGGAGGTTCTGAGAGGACAGGCTTTTCCTTTGCCCTGATTCCCCAGTGTGTACAAAACAACACAGCAAAGACGTAACCCAGCTTGTGGTAAACAAGAACATTTCTCTCCTACCGTTATGGCTTAGGAAAATGGGTCGAGAACTTTGACTGCCCCTGGTCCTCTATACAACATCTACAGCTTGGGCCCAGTGCAGTGCTTTGAAAGTCCTTCAAGAGATTCCTACATTGATCCCTCAAGCAATGTGTTCACTTTGACCGTGTACATACCATGGTTAATAATTACCTTTAATAAGGATTCACTTTGCAAACTTCCTGGACATTTTGTTGCTACATATTTCAAAGATGCTAGCAGGAATGGATGGCAGGTATAGATGGTCACAGGTTTACAATCCTCAAGGTGTTCTATGGGAATAAATTTTATTAAAAATGTGATAAGAAGTCATGAATAAATAAAAATATGTGTGTTCAAAAATTAGTAAATAGGCCAGGACTGGTGCTTCATGCCTATAATCCCAGCACATTAGGAGGCCAAGGCAAGAGGATTGCTTGAGCTCAGGGGTTCAAGACCAGCCTGGGCAACATGGTGAGACCCCCCACCATCTCTACAAAAAAGTTAACAAAAAAAAATTAGTTGGGTATGGTGGTGTGTGCCTGTAGTCCCAGCTCTCTGTCTCTGCATGTACATATGCTCAGGTTTGTGTAACAAATGTAATCTGTTTATGGCTGGGGCCCTTTTGCAGATACTCTGTTTGCTCCATTTTTATCTTTAGGCCAGACTTGAGGCATTAAATTCAAATCCAGACCACAGATGGTTATTATAGATTTTATTGAATGCTTTGAAGGGAAATAAAGCATTATATCATACCTTGCACTGTAAACTTTCCTTAAAATGCTTTAAGAATTTCTCTTTTTCCCCAAAACCTCTCTCCCTCTGGCAACTGACTCATCTCCTTTCCTGCCTATGTATACCCAACAGCCACTCCAGCTGGGGCTCCACCCTTATCACCTTATTTATTTATTTGAGACAGGGTGTTGCTCTGCCACGTGGGCCAGAGTGCAGGGGCGTGATCACAGGTCATTGCTGACTCAACCACCCAGGCTTAAGCAATCCTCCCACCTCAGCCTCCAGAGTAGCTGGAACTACAGGTCCAAGTGCTAACCTCCAATGTGACTGTATTTGGCAGTAGGACTTTAGGGAGGTAATTAAAGTGAAATAAGGTCATAAGGGTAGCTCTCGCCTATAATCCCAGCACTTTAGGAGGTTGAGGCAGGAGAATGGCTTGAGCCTAGGAGTTCGTGCACAGACCAGCCTGGCCAACATGAGACTTTACCTCTACAAAAGAATATAAAAAATTAGCTGGTTGTGATGGCACAGGGCTGTAATCACGGTGCTTTTGGAGGCCTAGGCAGAAAGATCGCCTGAGGCCAGGAATTTGAGACCAGTCTGAGAAACATAGCAAGACCCTATCTTCTCACACAAAAAAATTTAAAACTAGCTGGTCATGGTGGCATGTGCCTATAGTCCTATCTATTAGGGAGGATCAACTGAGCCCAGGAGTTTGGTAAGCAATGATTGTGCCACTGCACTCCAGCCTGGGCAACACAGTGAGACTCGGTATCTAAAAAACCGAAGATTAAAAGGTTTCTCAAAAGCTTCATTTTACAGTCCTATTTCCTCTAATATTAAGTTTTCTAAGTCAACTAACAAAAATTTCATCATTGCTATTATTGTAGGCTACCTGACTTTACTAAAATTAGCTTCCTTTGTTATAAATTAATTTGGCTTAGGGGAAAAGTTTGTTCAAGATGAACTATGATAGAGATATTTATTTATGTTTGTTTATTTTTCCAAGACATGGTCTCACTCTGTCACTCAGGCTGGAGTGCAGTGGTGCCATCTCTGCTCACTGCAACGTTTGCCTCCCAGGTTCCAGCAATTCTCCCACCTCAGCCTCCCAAATAGTTGGGACTACAGGAGTGCACCACTACACCCAGCTAATTTGTGTATTTTTATTAGAGACGGGTTTCGCCATCTTGGCCAGGATGGCCTCGACCTCCTGACCTCAAGTGATCTGCCCGCCTTTGTGATCAGCACTTTGGCCTCCCAAAGTAAGCCACCATGCCAGGCCTGATAGAGATATTTAATTCAATTTTTTTCAGGCAAATGTGATAGCTGGTCAATTTTTTGTTTTGTTTTGTTTTTTTAAAATCTTTTTGTTTGTTTGTTTTTTAGAAACCTCACCTGGAAAATTTCTAAAAACCTACAATGCCATTTTTATTATCATTTCAGAGAAGTAAATACTTTCTTCATTGTCTAATTCATACCAAGTGGCAGCAACTAATGCTCTCATTTCTTTTCTTGTCTAAAATTAGCTTATAATTGTACCCGAGTGGTGGTGTTGGCAAGCGGTCCAATTTCTTTCTCCAGAAACACTTGATCATGCAGAGGTCTGCAACCATGAAGACATATAATATGGATCTATCATGTTGCTTTGAAAGTTTGATGCTGGGTGCAGTGTCTCACGCCTGTAATCCCAACACTTAGGGAGGCCAAGGCTTGAGCTTAGGAGTTTAAGACCAGCCTGGGAAATACAGGAAATATAGTGAGACCTTGTCTCTACAACAAATGCAAGTTGGAGAATGGCTTGAGCTTAGGAGTTTAAGACCAGCCTGGGAAATACAGGAAATATAGTGAGACCTTGTCTCTACAACAAATGCAAAAATTAAAATAATAATAATAATAATAATCTTGAAATGCCAGATTTGACCATAGCACTAAATACCAAGGGTTAGTACAAGACAAAATTAATTGTACAACAGTGTGTGCTGTTGAATGGTAGTGAACCAAAATTATATTGAAAGTGTGAATAAAAGGCCTAAAATCAGTTTTAAAACTGGAATGTCCAATGGTTTATATTTACCATTAGAAGAGACCTATACCACATAAATTAATTTTAGAGTAATAGAGAAACTATCAAAGGAAATGAACAATGAATGTGTCTGAAGGAAAGAGAAAAGAAAAGAGGGGGAATAAGGAAACAGTATGCAGCTGTGAAATTTTTACATTGCTGTAGTCTGGTCTAAATATTTATTTTAAAAATTAAGTCTGCAATAAAATAATAAAATAATAACTCAGTGTTTTTGGAAGAGCATTTCAGCTAGGTGCAGTGGCTCAGGCTTGTAATCCCAGCACTTTGGGAGGCTGAGACGGGTGGATCGCCTGAGGTCATGAGTTCAAGACCAGCCTGGGCAGCACGGTAAAACTCCATCTCTACCAAAAATACAAAATTATCCAGGCTTGGTGGCACATGCCTGTAATCCAAGCTACTTGGGAGGCTGAGGCAGGAGAATTGCTTGAACCCGGAGGCAGTGGTTGCAGTGAGCTGAGATCACACCACTGCACTCCAGCCTGGGCAAGAGAGTGACTCTGTCTCAAAAAAAAAAGAAAAAAAGAGGATTTCACAGGTACTGATGTGAACTTCCTTCAGAAGAGCATAAAATGTCTGGATGTTTTTCTTTGTATTAATTTAGAAGTCATTTATGGCCATTGTCTGGACCCATTACTTCATTAGGGGTTGCAAAATTGTGACATTATAATTCTATTATCTCTTATTTTATTGTCTGCAATACTTTTAGAAAAACAAAGCAAAACAAAACTTCATTCATCAACCATTTGGGTTACCCTGAGGAATAAATTTATACAGGAAAGTTAGGATCCAAAGGTGACCAATTAAGGTTGTTTTTTAGTATAATTATGAACTTGTGCACTTAAAAATATTTGATATGTTTTAATTCATTGCAGTTATTGTTCTTATTGCTACTCAAATTGTCTTATCTCTAGCCAGGATGGTCTTTGGAATCCTTTTCACATGACCCCAAAAGCTTTTGATAACTTTTTTCTGATACAACAAGGTATTTTAGGCTCATCCTATACATTTTTCCCTCAAACATGGAATCAGCCACACTTTCAAAAAGTCATTGTCTATTTTAAGACGAAATTATATTTAGGGATTATGGTCTGGGCCCTAAGGGGTGCCAGATGATACTGGGCTGGTCATTGTTTCTAAGCCTTTTCAGTGGACAACGCTAAGAACTACTTTTTTTTTTTTTTTTTTTTTTTTAAGATGGAGTCTCGTTCTGTCACCCAGGCTGGAGGGCAGTGGCGCGATCTTGGCTCACTGCAACCTCCACTTCCCAAGTTCAAGCAATTCTCTGCCTCAGCCACCGGAGTAGCTGGGATTACAGGCGCCTGGCACCATCCCCAGCTAATTTTTGTATCTTTAGTAGAGATGGGGTTTCACCATCTTGGCTGGTCTTGAACTCCTGACCTCGTGATCCACCCGCCTCGGTCTCCCAAAGTGCTAGGATTACAGGCATGAGCCACCACGCCCGACCTTTTTTTTTTTAAGACCGGTCTTTCTATGTCCCTCAGCCTAGAATGCCGTGGCACAACCATGGCTCACTGCAGTCTTAACTTCACAAGCTCAAGTGATCCTCCCACCTCCGCCTCCCCAGTAGTTGGGACTACAGATGCGTGTCACCACACCTGGCTAACTTTTTAATTTTTTGTAGAGACGGGGACTCACTTTGTTGCCCAGGTTGGTCTCCAATTTTCAAGCCATCCTCCTGCCTTGGCCTCCCAAAGTGCTGATACTATAGGCATGAGACACCATGCCCCAGCCAAGAAATACTTTACTTTTTTTTGTTTTTTTTTTTTTTGAGACAGAGTCTTACTCTGTCGCCCAGGCTGGATTGCAGTGGCGTGATCTCAGCTCACTGCAACCTCCACCTCCCAGGTTCAAGTGATTCTCCTGTCTCAGCCTCTCAAGTAGCTGGGGCTACAGGCACCTACCCCAACGCCCAACTACTTTTTGTATTTTTACTAGAGATGGGGTTTTGCCATGTTGGCCAGTCTGGTCTCAAACTCCTGACCTCAAGTGATCCTCCCTTCCGGGCCTCCCAACATGCTGGGAATACAGGCATGAGCCACCATGCCCAGTTGAGAAATATATATATATTTTTTGAGACAGAGTTTTGCTCTTGCTGCCCAGGTTAGAGTGCAATGGTGTGACCTTGGCTTACTACAACGTCCATCTCCTGGGTTCAAGGGATTCTCCTGCCTCAGCCTCCCGAGTAGCTGGGATTACAGGCACCCGCCACCACGCCTGGTTAATTTTTTGTATTTTTAGGAGAGACGGGGTTTCACCATTTTGATCAGGCTGGTCTTGAACTCTCGACCTCAGGTGATCCACCCGCCTCAGCCTCCCAAAGTTCTGAGATTACAGGCATGAGCCACTGCACCCGGCTGAGAAATACTTTTTAAAAGAGAAAATATATCACACGCAAGACCCCTTTAACTGATCTGCTTGTACCAGTCTCTACTGTTCCAATTCATCCTCCACATTTTTGTCAGAATATCCTTATTAAACACAAATCTGATCTTAACCTCTTGCTTAAAAAATCTTGATGGGGCCAGGTACAGTGACTCATACCTGTAACCCCAGCATTTTGGAAGGCTGAGGCAGGAGGATCACTTGAGGCCAGGAGTTTGAGACCAGCCTGGAAACATAGCAAGACCTACCTCTACAAAAAGTTAAAAATTAGCAGGGCATGGTGGTACATACTTGTAGTACCAGCAACTTGGGAAGCTGAAGTGGGAGGATTGCTTGAGCCCAGGAGGTTGGGGCTGCAGTGAGCCATGACTACACCACTGCGCTCCAGACTGGGCAACAAAGCAAGACCCTGGACTGAAAAACAACAACAACAACAAAAACTTTCACTCTAAATCTCCATTCCAATCTCTTTAGCATTCTTCCTTTCTTCTCCCCTAGTTCAGCAACACTACACTACTCTCACCACAAATATCCCTTTGCCCATCAAGTTCACTTGCTTTTTCTATTCCTGGGTGAATTTAATTTAATAAATAGCTCAAACATTGATTTCCTCGAAAATAACTTCTAGTACTCCCCGCCCCACAGAGAGCTAATCTGTTTCCATTATATCCTCCATACTACTCTGAAATACCTTTATGTGACACTAATGAAACCATATATTAATGACTTATTTACATACATGTCTATCTCTAGCAAGAATGTCTCTCAAAAATTAAAGATACTCACCAGTGGTGGTACTATTTAGTTTTATATGTTACACTGATGAGACATTAAATGTGGAATTGCATATTGTGAGAGTTAAAACTACAGGCACACACCACCAGCTAATTTGTTTTTATTTTTATTAGAGATGACGTTTCGTATGTTGCCCACACTAGGCCCTTTTCTTTTTTTTTTGAGACGGAGTTTTGCTCTTGGCACACCCAGGCTGGAGTGCAATGGTGCGATCTTGGCTCACTGCAACCTCCGCCTCCCAGGTTCAAAAGCATCTCCTGCCTCAGCCTCCTGAGTAGCTGGGATTACAGGCATGCACCACCACACCTGGCTAATACTGTATTTTTAGTAGAGACAGGGTTTCTCCATATCGGTCAGGCTGGTCTCGAACTCCTAACCTCAGGTGATCCGCCCACCTCAGCCTCCCGAAGTGCTGAGATTACAGGCATGAGCCACTGCGCCTGGCCCAGACTAGGCCCTTTTCATATTTACATTAGGGAGAAAGTTTTAGTTTTGTGCCAGTATGTCTTCAACATCTCTATATTGAGTCATTAATTTTCCTTTTCTAAGAGAGAGCAGGCTTGGAGCCTGTGTAGACAAAAGTAATCGACTGCAATTTCCAACATGATTTTGTTTGGTTTCTGTTTTATTATTATTATTATTATTATTATTATTATTATTTTGAGACAGGATCTTGCTCTATTGCTCAGGCTAGAGTGCGGTGGCACGAACACAGCTCACTGCAGTCTCAACCTCCTGGGCTCAAGTGATCCTCCCACCTCAGCCTCCAGAGTAGCTGGGACTCCAGGCATGCTCCACCATGCCCAACTAATTTGTTTTTATTTTTACTAGAGATGAGTTATCATATGCTTGCCCAGACTAGTCTTGAACTCCTGGCCTCAAGCAATCATCCTGCCTCAGCCTCCCAAAGCACTGGGATTACAGGTGTGAGCCACTGTGCCCAGCTCTCCTTCTGTCTAAAAAACTTTTTTTTTTTTTTTTTGGAGACAGTCTCGCTCTGTTGCCTAGGCTGGAGTGCAGTGGCATGATCTCGGCTCACTGCAACCTCCACCTCCTGGGTTCATGAGATTCTTGTGCTCCAGCCTCCTGAGTAGCTGGGACTACAGGCACACACCACCATGCCCAGCTAATTTGTTTTTATTTTTATTAGAGATGAGGTTTCATATGTTGCCCAGACTAGTCTCAAACTCCTGCCCTTATGCAATCCTCCTGTCTCAGCCTCCCAAAGCACTGGGATTACAGGCATGAGCAACTGTGCCTGGCTCTCCTTCTGTCTATAAAACTTTTAAAATTAGTATTGGTGATACAGCTTTCTTTTTAAATAAAAGTGAGCTAATTTAAAGTAAACATATTACGGTAAAGAAGTACATCATTATGGCAAAAATCTCAAAGGATGGATGAAAACAACTTAAGTCTGGGAAACAATGGACTAGGTCCTTGAGAATTAGAGAGCATAACTTCTATTTTCATCCCCAGTTCCTAGCACCATACTTCACATACAATAGATCAAGACTAAACATATGGCAAATTAATTAGGAAAAAACACCCCCCCAGCATTTTCAATACCCAATATCATTTTAGGGAATATACAGGAAAAGTGACAGGCCTTCTTCTAAGTTGATTTTTCTGAAAAAGTTAGCTTGATCCCTCCTAGTTACATTATTATCCTATAAATGACCTTTTTAAAAACATGATTTCTTATGGCTATAGCAGAAGAAATCAAATTCGTAAGAGGATACAATCATAGATTCTCCAACTGATTGTGTGGAATGATGATGTCTTATAAACCAAAGTACATAGATAATAGAAAAATATTTACAATGTGTTCTATACAAATCCCCACATCACTCTTCATCTTGTCATGGTTTGTTTTAAGAAAGGATAGGCTATGGCAGCTCTCACTAGAGGAAAGCTAGCACCATCTGTTGGAGAGTGAGTTCACAACATAAAATGATATTCTCTGTTGACTTCATTAATCCTGACACTGTTTCTTCATTGTACTTTTTAATCACACAAATTTCAAGACAATAATACCTACCTAAATACAATTTAATTTTCAATTAGTTCTAGTTATCCACTATGACAGTAATAAACAAAACTAGTTAATCTGATTAAGATATTAATCAGATTTATTGTTTAATCTTGTTAAAATATTAATCAGTCTTTTACTATTTGACTCCTTGATTAGACCTGATAATTAGCCCATTCTGAGCCATTTAAGAAATGGAAGAAAAGCTTATTCAACCACATACTCTATCAGATTGCTTTAGATTAACAAATATCGTATGTATTGCTCAACCTTGTAAACCTGCCTCAACTTCTTGCTTATCCATGGTAATTAGAAAGAAATAGCGACAGCCTTGAATTGTGAACTTTACTAATAATCCAGAAACAGTAATTTTCTACATTCAAACTCTTCTCCCACAAATCTACTGATGATATTGAGAGCTTTGTGCTTCTCCTGTACCATTTAGAATAGATGCTTCTAAGAGACAAAAAGAATGTAAGAGCCAGCTCAGACTGTGTGCACGTAGAGAGAGATAAGAGGAAAGTCCTAAGTGTTTAGATTCTAAATGACAGTAAGTTATTGTCATATCAGCAATTTCCCCACAGACAGGATTCAGGAGTAAACACCCAAACATTATAAATAAATTCATATATGACTCTATTTTAAATACAACACAGACTACTAATTTTAAAGACTTGTAAAACTGAAAAAAGATTCTGAATTTTTCTTGCAATACTCTTTATGAAACTGTGATTTCAATGAAAAAGTTTAAAATGTATTTACTTTTGAAAAGTCAGATTATGATATCTAAATGAGAAATGACACAGATTTTCCTAAAATATTTTCAAATCAAAGTCTCTCTTAGAAGAAAAATTAAGAAGCATTAAATTGATCATAATTTTTTTAATGTATTAAATAAAAAGTAATGGAAGTAACAGTTACTTCGAAGAACAATATGTGAAACTCTCATGTAAAAAGGAGGCTTTTGTCATAGGAACAGTTGTCAGATTTGCCAGTGGTATACTCCTTGGGAATCCTCTGGCAATTTAGGAAAAACATTAACTGTCCTACGCCTGGAGGGTACCATTTGGTGCCTTAAAGCAATGATTCAATAAAGCAATACTTTTGTTAAATGACACCTAAGTTTTAGGACATGGGGTAAATATGAATATGTTTGTGAGTCCAGGGACAGGCAGGGTGTTTACTCTTGACCTAAGCCTTTCCCCTACCTCTTCAAGTACCCTAACCTACCAAAGGGAAGACAAAATACAGCTTCATCAGTTACTCATCTCAACTGGTTTAAGGACCAGGGCAAGACACTGGCCAAGCTGACTGTAACATTCCTTAGTTGGCCATGCCCGACAGTGTTCTCTCCTTAGGCCTTCCAACCAGAAAACAGCTTTCTTGCGCTTTACACTAGCTGTTTCAAATCATATCTGGAAAAAAGAACATACGTTTTTATGTAATATAAATAATTATGGTTCCACAACTTATTTTATATCAATTCCAGCTACTTTTTAAGTTCAAGTTGCTAAGAGAAACTCCTTACACAGTTGAAGACCCTTTCCTCAGGTACTTCTATCAAAAGGGAACAGAAAAAACACCCCCCATCCATACATGCATGCTAAGTATTTTTGGATACTCCTACAAAAGCTTTTTTCAAACTGTAAAGAGCTTTGTGGTTTTTTTCTATATTTATAAAAAGCATTTTAAAAAAATCTGACAGTACTAAAAGGTAAGAAAGCAAGCATCCGAGTATAATACCTATACCTGGAAAAATTCTATTTATACATGAACACACAGATAAATTTATTTATTTATTTAGAGACAGGGTCTTGCTCTGTCACTCAGGCTGGAATGCAGTGCACTGGCACAAACATAGCTCACTGCAGCCTCCAACTCCTGGGCTCAAGCAATCATCCTGCCTCAGCCACCTGAGCAGCTAGGATTACAGGCATGTGCCACCATGGTTGGCTAAATTTTTTTTTTTTTTAATTTTCTATAGAGATGGGGAGACTCTCTTATGTTGCCCAGCTAGTCACGAACTTCTAGCTTCGATCGATCTTCCCAACTTGGCCTCCCACAGCACCAGGATACAGGCATGAGTCACCATGCCTGGCCAATATATTTTTAACTAAATAGGTTAATCGTTCATATGTCTCATGAATTGATTTTTCTCCACTTAACAATATGTCAGGGATGAGTAATTGTGACTACCCGCCAGGTCAAGTTTCTTTTCTTTGGTCAAGTTTCTTTTATTTGCAAAGTCAATGTAGTGGGTTGAATGGTGGCCCCCAAAAATACATGTCCAAATCCTATCACCAGGTATGTATCCTTATCTGGAAAAAGAATCTTTGCAGGTGTAAGTGAGGATTTCAAGATAAGATCATTCTGAATTAACCAAGTGGACCCTAAATCCAATGACAAATGTCCTTATAAGAGATAGAACAGCATAGGATAGATGGCTAGTATTATTTGGCTCTGTCCCCACCCAAATTTTATCTTGAATTGTAGCTCCCATAATTCCCACGTGTTGTGGGAGGGACCTAGAGGGAGATAACTGAATTGTGGGGGCAGTTCCCCATACTGTTCTCCCAGTAGTGAGTAAGTGTCATGAGATCTGATGGTTTTATAAGGCAAACCCCTTTCACTTGACTCTCATTCTCTCTTGTCTGCCGCCATGTAAGATATGCCTTTTGCCCTATGCCATGATTGTGAGGGCTCCCCAGTCTGAGGTGCGTCTTTATCAGCAGTGTGAAAACGGATTAATACAGTGGCTCACACCTGTAATCTCAACTTTGGGAGGCCAAGGCAGGAGGATCACTTGAGTCTAAGAGTTTGAAATCAGCCTAGGCAACATAGACTCCATCTAAAATAGAGACAGAGAAAGAGAGAGAGAGAGGAGGCCATGTGAAGACAGAGGTGGAGACTGGATCTATGTATCCACAGCCAAAAAATGCGTGTGGCCACCAGGGACTAGAAGAAACAGAGGATTCCCCTCGAGTGCCTTCAGAGAGACTATGGCCCTGCAGACATCTGGATTTCAGACTTCTGGCCCCTGAAGTACAAGAGAATAAATTTCTGTGGTTTCAGGCCACCAAATTTGTGGTGCTTTGTTACGGCAGCCCTAGCAAACTAATACATAGTGAGCATTCTAAGCTTTTGTATTATGAACCCAGCCTGCTCTCCAGCCTCATTTTCCAACTCTTCTCCAGCTTCATGCTTCTGTTTTGCCTCGTTTACTATATTGCCTCAAAGCCTTTGCACGTGCTGTTCCACTGCACTAATTACTCTTCTCCATTCTTTACCCATCTCTTCAAGACTTGCTCAGGGAACAGAAGTGACCCTCTAGCCTTGCTCATCATCCCACAATGCCCGCTCTCAGCAGCATATAGTTCTTTTCATAGCCCTGTATCATAGTCTGTATCTTTACCAGTGTGACTGTTAGATTCTGCCTCCTTACCAAATTCTAAGCTCCAGGGGAATAGGCACGATGCCAGTCTAGCCCTGTGCCTGCAGTGCCAAAGCAATCCCTTCTGAATGAAAGAATAGCCACCGTTCCAGTACAGCTGCAGACTGAGGAACCTCCACAGCCTCTGGGAGGGCTGTGAGCTAGAAGGGTGACCGTGACATGTATTCTTCAAAGCCTACCACTTCAGAGAGCGAAAAGGGGTACTCTTCACACTCAGGAGTTGCCTGGTTACAGTGCCAGCGCTGAGTAACAGGCTGTGCCTGCAGGCCACAGGAGCAAAGCGAACACAAGAGTCTAACTAGAAGGGAATGGGCTACAACATTTTGGGGGAATGGGGAGAGGGTAATTTAAATTTTGCTTAATTGTCCCCGCATTTTAACTGCTGTCTCCTACATCATGTATTCATTTGTACATTCGTTTGTCCCCCTCTCTAGAAAGTAAGCTCTGAGGGCGGGGCTTGGCCTGTTTGTTCATTGCTATATCCCACGCTAAGTGCCTGGTACATAGTAGACGCTCAATAAACATTTGAATGAATGTACTCACAGCTGAGTGTTATGTCCCAAGTGAATAAAGGATGAAGAATCATGTAATACTTAAAAATCCAACAGTCCAGGCGCGGTGGCTCACACCTGTAATCCCAGCACTTTGGGAGGCCAAGGCACGAGAGGCTTGAGCCCAGGAGTTCGAGACCACCTAGGCAACACAGCGAGACCCCGTCTCTATTAAAAAACAAATCCGAACAAAACCGAGACCTCACAGTTGGAAAGCTGAAAGCTCAAGACCAAAGGGGCAGGAGGCCTACCAACTGCCAAGGTCCTGGGCTGAGGACGATGCGCTGAGAGCCCAGGGGGTTGGGCGGGGGCGCGGTTGAACGCGGCTCTTACCGCCCCCACCTCCGCCCAGCCGCAGCCCCGCCACCACCTCTGGGTCCTCTAACCCCCGACGTCCCCGCCGCGGCCCCAAGCCCCCTCTGGCTTCCGCCCTCCTGACATACACTAGCCCCCGCCGCCCCCTCCCCAAATCCCGTCGCACTCCAGGACCCTCCATACCTGGATCCCACAGGGCCTCGGAACGGCCACGCTCCTGTCTTCGGGATTCCCGCGGTCCCCGGGCCGCGCCGGCCCCGCCCCCGCCCCCGGCCCGTGCGTCCAGGCTGGCGCCGCGCTGCGCCCCCCCTGCGCCGGCCTCTGCGGCTGCGCGCTGGCGGGGCTGAGGCCGAGGGGTGGGGGTCGCGCCGGGGGCCGGCGGAGCTCCTGTGGCGGCAGCGGCGGTAGCGGGAGACTGAGCGAGACTAGCGGCCGCTGGCACACCCGGAGGGAACAGAGGAAGCGGTCATGTCTCGCTACACGAGGCCCCCCAACACCTCCCTGTTCATCAGGAACGTCGCGGATGCCACCAGGTGAACGGCCGCGGCTGCAGGTTGGGGGCTCGGAGGAGGGGCGAGGTAACGGCCGCGCCGCGGAGCCCGGCCGAGGCCCGGCGGGGCTGCGCGGAGCCTCCCCGCGGGCCTAGGCTGCGCTGCCGGCGGAGGCGCCTCCCCGGGGGAGGTGTGAGCCCGCGGACTATTCCGCGGCCTGGGCGGGACTCGCGCCTCCGCCCTCTCGGCCAGCTTTCAGCCCCGGCGCCGCGCACATCGCTTGCCGGGCCCGCGCCGCTTTCCGCGCCTCAGCGCCGCAGCCGGCGGGCCGTGGGGCACGGGGCGCTCCTCTCCGGAGCCCAGATCTCTCCCCGCCTCGAGTCGGGAGGGTTTGCGCTCCAGCGAGTGCCCGCGTTTCAGCCCCTTTGTCGCCGTGCCCTGATAAAACCGCGCTTCCAACCCTCCTAGATGAAGAGGAATTGGAGCTGGTGAGAACGTACTGTACCATAATGCGTACTCGGGCCTTACAGTTTCTTTCCCCCGGTTGTGGTCTACTTACGGTGCTGCTTGCATTTTATTCACACAATTTTATTCTGCACACAAAAAATAACTTCAATGAATGAGATCGGTGCGTTTTTCTTTTAAAGTTCTGAGTCTAGTATTAACACCCTTTTTAATGGCTTGAGGGTAGACTCACCTGGTTGATCCTGATGCCCTACCCCTCTTTTGAGAATTCTGTCTACAGAGTGTCTGAACACATATTAAGGAATGACTTCTTCATATAGCACTTCCTTCCTTAATGGAGCTGGAGAAATTGGGGGCAGGGGAGAGGGAACTGTGTTAATAGACATTTTCATTTCACTGGGCTTACTTCATTTACTTCCCCCAACCTTTATACCTATGCAGTACTGTTTTATTGTATATAAGGGAGAGCGGAAGCTAAGCGTTGTAGTGATTTACCTGGGACTGACTAGACAGGTACAGATATATGGAGCTCTTGACTCCATACTCATCTGCGATAAGTATTATAATTTACCTTTGAGAAGTAAATAAATGTTACGTATTTTTTATTTTTTAGTTATTTATTTTATTTTATTTTATTTTATTTTATTTTAGACGAAGTCTCGCTCTTGTCCCCCAGGCTGGAGTGCAATGGCCCGATCTTGGTTCGCTGCAACCTCTGCCTCCTGGGTTCAAGCGATTCTCCTGCCTCAGCCTCCCAAGTAGATGGGATTACAGGCATATGCCACCACACACGGCTAATTTTTGTATTTTTAGTAGTGACGAGGTTCCGTCATGTTGGCCAGTCTGGTCTCCAACTCCTGACCTCAAGTGATCCGCACAGCTCGGCCTCCCAAAGCGCTGAGATTACAGGCGTGAGCCACCGTGCCCGGCCAAGTATTTTTTATTTGATCACCCCAAGTACACGTATCACAACTATATGCTGTGATTAATATATCTTAGTTAACATCTCAAAGGTGCCTTGTTTACATTTCTTCTCTCAGCCTGTTTATCAATATATTACATAGAAAACACGAACAAAATTCATGATTTGGGCAGAATTTAAAAACTTCGCAGTTGAACAGACAACTTGAAAACGGAATAAGCATCAAGCCTTTTCAGGGTGTCTGTAGAAAAATCAAAGGTTTCCAATTCTAATGGTTCACAGGGGCCAGCCAGGGTAATATAAACAAGTGAGGCTGCCAGGTTATAAGGCACAGTAGGATGGTGTGGACTATCAAATAGAAATAGAATAGCAAATAGAAAAGGAAATATGCCATCTAAAAGGAGCAGCATCTGCCTCTGGGCTCCAGCTGACAGCTGCCATGTAGACATCTGGACTTACTGTTAACGTATCTTCCTAGTTTTAAAGAGAAATCAGAAATCTGGATTTTGTATGTGTAAACTCAGTCTTTAGATGTTAGCATTAAGTTGAATCATATGAAAATCCCATTCGTGGCCGCGTGCGGTGGCTCACGCCTGTAATCCCAGCACTTTGGGAGGCTGAGGCGGGGGGATCATGAGGTCAGGAGACGGAAACCATCCTGGTTAGCACGGTGAAACCCTGTCTGTACTAAAAATACAAAACATTAGCCAGGCGTGGTGGCGGGCGCCTGTATTACCAGCTGCTTGGAAGGCTGAGGCAGGAGAAGTGTGAACCGGGGAGGTGGAGCTTGCAGTGAGCCGAGATTGTGCTGCTGCACTCCAGCCTGGGAGACAGAGTGAGGACTCCGTCTCAAAAAAAAAAAAGAAAGAAAGAAAATCCCATTTGTAGATTTGAAAGCTGTAAAATATAAGGCTGGGCGCGATGGCTCACACCTGTAATCCCAGCACTTTAGGAGACTGAGGTGGGCAAATCACTTGAAGCCAGGGGTTCGAGACCAGCCTGGCCTACCTGGTGAAACCTCGTCTCTACTAAAATACAAAAATTAGCCAGGCATGGTGGCTGGCATCTGTAATCCCAGCTACTCAGGAGACTGAGGCACGAGAATTGCTTGAACGCCAGAGGTGGAGGTTGGCAGTGAGCCAAGATCAGGCCACTGCACTCCAGCCAGAGCAACAGAGTGAGACTCTGTCTCAAAAAATAAATAAAGCTGTAAAATATAGCCTGGTGTATGACACCTGTAATCCCAATTACTGGGAAAGCTGAGGTTAGAGGATCACTTGAGCCTGGGAGGTCAAGGTTACAGTGAACTATGATCACACCACTGCACTCCAGCCTGGGGCAGAGAGACCTTTAGAAAGTTTAAAAAAATAAAAGCTGTGGCCGGGCACGGTGGCTCACACTGTAATCCCAGCACTTTGGGAGGTTGAGGTGGGTGGATCACGAGGTTAGGGGTTCAAGACCAGTCTGGCCAACATGGTAAAACCCCGTCTCTACTAAAGATACAAAAAATTCGCTGAGCGTGGTGGTGCACACCTGCAATCCCAGCTACTCGGGAGACTGAGGCTCTACTAAAGATACAAAAAATTCGCTGAGCGTGGTGGTGCACACCTACAATCCCAGCTACTGGAGGCTGAGGCAGGAGAATCGCTTGAACCTGGGAGGTGGAGGTTGCAGTGAGCCGAGATCGTACCATTGCACTCCAGCCTGGGTAAGACTCTGTCTCAAAAACTAAAAATAAAAAATAAAAGCAGTAAAATATTGGCAATTTCATGTTTATACACATTGTTTTAAATGTTTAAACGTCGTGTAGGCCAAATAAAACACATCTGCAGGTGACACCTGATCTCTGATCTATGTACTTCATTCACCAATGAGTGATTGAGACTGATAGTTGAGATTTACAGATTTCCTTTTCCATTTTTTCACTTTTTTTTTTTTTTTTAGCTCTACCACTGGCATACAATCAAAATCTACAAGATTATATTGCATGAATGAAATAATCTCTAACATTTGTTGAATACTCACTGTGTACTAGGTGCCATACTAAAAACCTTACATATATTAAATTTTCGCAGTAACCCTATAATGTACGGTGTTTTTTTTGTTTTGTTTTGTTTTGTTTTGAGACAGAGTTTTGCTCTGTCAGCCAGGCTGGAGTGCAGTGGCACAGTCTCGGCTCACTGCAACCTCCACCTCCTGGGCTCAAGCAATTCTCCTGCCTTAGCCTCCCGAGTAGCCAGGATTATAGACGTGTGTCACCATGCCTGGCTAATTTTTGTATTTTTAGTAGAGACGGGATTTCATCATGTTGGCCAGGCTTGTCTCGAACTCTTGACGTCAGATAATCTGCCCACCTCGGCCTCCCATAGCGCTGGGATTACAGGCGTGAACCACTGTGCCTGGCCATATGTTCTTTATTAACCCCATTTTACAGATGAAAAACCAACGTTTAGGTTAAGTATTTTGCCTAAGATCGAATAGCAGGTGAGTGATGATATGAAGTTAGAATCATCACATGTAATCATTAACTTTTTAGTACAAAGTGGTATACAGTATAAGTTAGCAATGTGACATGTAAACACGTTTTAAATTAGCTTTAAAGGTAGGGCACAGTGGCTCATGCCTGTAATCCCAGCACTTTTGGAGGCTGAGGCGGGTGGATCACTTAAGCTCAGGAGTTTGAAACCAGCCAGGGAAACATGGCAAAACCCTGTCTCACCAAAAAATTAAAAAATTAGCCAGGTGTGGTAGTGCGCACATGTTGTCAAACTACTTGAGAGGCTGACATAGGAGGATCGCCTGAGCCCAGGTGGTCAAGGCTGCAGTGAGTCAAGATTGCACTACTGCACTCCAGGGGTGAGAGTGAGACTCTGTCTCAAAAATAATTAAATAAATAGCCTTTAACATTTAGTATGCTTATAAACAGAATCTTTGGGGCCTGGCACAGTGGCTCACATCTATAATCCCAGCACTTTGGGAGGCCGAGGCGCGTGGATCACTTGAGGTCAGGAGTTCGAGACGAGCCTGGCTAACATAGTGAAACGCCATCTCTACTAATAATAGAAAAAATTGGGCCAGGCGTGGTGGCTTACACCTGTAATCCCAGCACTTTGGGAGGCCAAGGTGGGCAGATCACGAGGTCAGGAGTTCGAGACCAGCCTGGCCAATATGGTGAAACCCTGTGTCTACTAAAAATACAAAAATTAGCTGGGTGGTGGCAGTTGCCTGTAGTCCCGGCTACTAGGGAGGCTGAGGCAGAAGAATCGCTTGAACCTGGGAGGCAGAGGTTGCAGTGAGCCAATACTGGCCAGTGCACTCCAGCCTGGGTGACAAAGTGAAATTGTGTCTCAAAAAAAAAAAAAAATCACTGGGATAAAATGTTAAATAAAACATATGTAAAATTATATACACAGCATGATTTCAATTACAGTCATGCATCAGTTAAGGACAGAGACAGGTTTTGACAAATCCATTTGGTGATACTGTTGTTGTACAAACCCAAACCTACTACATAGTAAAGCCAGCTACACACCTAGGCTATGTGGTAAGGCCTGTTGCTTCTAGGCTACATAACTGTATAGCATGTTACAATACTGAATACTGTAGGCAATTGTAAGACATTTACCTACATGTATCTAAACATAGAAAAGACACTAAAAATATGGTGTACGAGATTTTTTAAAAGGTACACCTGTCTAGGACAGCTTTGTTATAAGATTATGGGGCCACTATGATATATATGGTTCATCATTGACTGAAACATTGTTATGTGGTGCATAACTATATTAAAAAATGAAAAAAGGAAAAACTATATATGGAAAATGAGACTAGGGCTAGGCTCAGTGGCTTATGCTTGTAATCCCAGTGCTTTGGGAGGCCAAGGCAGGAGGATCCCTTCAGGACAGGAGTTCAAGGCCAGCCTGGGCAACATAGCAAGACCTCATCTCTACAAAAAAAAAGTTAGCCGGGCATGGTGATGTGTGCCTGTAGTCCTAGGTACTGGAGTTCAAGGTTGGAGCAAGCTATGATTGCACCACTGCACTGCAGCCTGGGCAACAGAGTAAGACCCTGTCTCTAAAAAAAAAGAAAGACAAAAAGAAAATGAGACTAGAAAGAAATTCATTTGGACAGTAGGACTTAATTTTCCTCTTTTTTCAAATATTTTTCAAATTTTATTTACTAGGAATGTTTTAAAACAAAATCAATTTTTAGAAAATTAAAAGCAGAAGACACTAAAAGGCTTTGTGAATTAGTGTAAAATTTGACAGAAATGAAATTGAACACAAGAACTGAAGAAATTTTAAAAATAAGTTTTAGGCTGGGAGAGGTGGCTCATGCCTGTAATTCCAGGACTTTTAGGAGGCCGAGGTGGGCGGTTCACCTGAGGATCCCAGGCAGGCTGAGTCACGAGAATCTCTTGAACCGGGGAAGAGGAGGTTGCAATGAGCCAAGATCACGCCCTTGCACTCCAGCCTGGGCAACAGAGTGAGACTCAGTATCAAAATACATAAGTTTTAAAATGTGTGTTGTGTTTCTTTTCACTGGTGAAACAAGATGTGGCTTAGGAAAAATAATATCTTTGCTTTTGTAGTGTATAAAGGAATAATTTTTTAATGTCAAATATAGTGTATTAATGGAACTCCAGTCTAGGTGACAGAGTGAGATCTGAGACCCTGTCTCCAAAAACAAAAACAAAAAAAACAGAAAGTGTGAGCAAACTAGGAATAGAAGAGAACTTCTTAACATAATGAATGTCATCTATAGAAAACATGGCTAACATCATACTTAATGATGAAAGACAATGCTTTCCTTGTAGAATCAGGAACAAGAAAAGAATGCCACTCTTACAACCTCCAACATTTTATTGCAGGTCCTAACCAGTGCAACAAGGCAAGAAAAAGATATAAAATACAAAAATTGGAAAGATATAAGTAACCATTCTTAGGTGACATATTTGTTTACATAGAAAATACTAGGGAATGAACAAAAAAACTGCTAGAACTAGTAAGTTTAGTAAGTTATGAGGATATAAGGTAAATTTACAAAACCTTTATTTCTGTATATTAACAGCAAACAATTGAAAACAATGACAATTTAAAAATTGCATTTACCATAGCATCAAAAGGCATACTTAGGAAAACAGTTAACAAAAAACATGCAGAACGCTGTGCACCAAAAACTACAACATATTTTCAAGAGGAATTTTAAAAGCCAACATAACAAAATCCCATCTCTACTAATAATAGAATGAACTGGGTGTGGTGGCACATGCCTGTAATCCCAGCTACTTGGGAGGTTGAGGCTGCAGTGAGCCGAGATTGCGCCACAGCACTCCAGCCTGGGTGACAAAGCAAGACTCCATCTCCAAAAAAAAAAAAAAGACAAAACAGGTCTCACCCTGTCTCCCAGACTGGAGTGCAGTGGCATGATCATAGCTCACTGCAGTCTCAAACTCCTGAGCTCAAGTCATCCTTCTTCCTCAGCCTCCTGAGTAGCTGGGATTATAGCCACCACGCCCAGCTAATTTTTTAAAATTTTTTTGTAGAGATGGGGTCTCACTATGTTGCTCAGGCTGATCTTGAACGCCTGTGCTCAAGCAGTTCTCCCACCTTGGCCTCCCAAACTGCTGGTATTGCAGGTGTCAGCCGCCATGCCTGGGCAACAGTGGGAATTCTAACACATGTTTTTGGAAATGTAAGTTGGTTGGGCCACTCTGAAGAACATGTAGTGAAGCTGAGATAGGCATACCCTCCAGCCTACCAATTTCTCTGCTAGTGATACTGAAACAGGAGAATAGGGTCTGGAGGCAGGAAACCTAAGGCTGATTCACACTGACTTCCTAGAACGGAATCAAAAGGAGAACTCCACCTCTCTACACCCAAGTAACAAAAGGATCAGAGGCTACTCCCTTTGCATTGTATTACAGATAAAAAATGGAAAGTACCTCTGACTGGTCCCCTCCTGCAACCAATCAGACTGGTCCCAGGCCAAGTCTTCATGTGTAACTTTGTAGCTTTGCTTCAGCCTCTGATTGGTCGCCTCCCTCCACCAGACTGGTGGTGGGCCAAGTCTTCATTTACATAGGGTGTAACCAAGTAACCAATGGAAAACCTTAGAGGGTATTTAAACCCTAGAAAGTTCTATAACTGATGCACTTGAGCCGCTTGCTTGAGCCGCTTGCTTGAGCCTGCTCCCACTCTGTGGAGTATCTTTTCATTTCAGTATATCTGGCTTTCATTGCTTCATTTTTTCATTGCTTTGTGCATTTTGTCCAATTCTTCATTAAAAATGCCAAGAACCTGGAGGACTCATAGTCAAGACCCTCCATTGGTAACAGAAGGATGTAATATTTCTTTAAAAAATACTGAAAATCATGGCAAGTATGTCAAATACTGAGAAAATAATTTTTTTTTTTTTGAGACAGAGTCTTGCTCTGTCACCCAGGCTGGAGTGCAGTGACGCGATCTCAGCTCACTGCAAGCTCCGCCTCCCGGGTTCACGCCTTTCTCCTGCCTCAGCCTCCCGAGTAGCTGGGACTACAGGTGCCCACCACCACGCCCGGCTAATTTTTTGTATTCTTAGTAGAGACGGTGTTTCACCGTGTTAGCCAGGATGTTCTCGGTCTCCTGACCCGCCCGCCTCGGCCTCCTAAAGTGCTGGGATTACAGGCGTGAGGCAGCTGGCCCGGCCAGAAAATAAATCTTGTTGGTAGATACATCGGTGTTTATTATTCTCTGTACTTTTTTGAATGTTGAAGTAGATCATACCAAAAGTACAAAAATAAATGAAAACAAAACAACAGCTAACAGGTGAGGGAGTGGAGACAGTGAATGGGAATTGGCTCTTTTGAAAAGACCTGTTCCATCCAACTCCCATCACCCTTGGCTTCCAGGACTCCAGACCTCTTTGGCACACAGTGCTCCAGCCTCCTCCTTTATATTATCTGTGGTCCGTTTCCTCTTAGCCACTACATTTGGTTGATGGGATTTGTTGTCTTAGAAGACCTTCATTTGAATCCTAGCTCTGCTACTGGCTGTGTAGATCGCTGGGCAAGGTAACTTCTCTCACCTTCAGTCTCCTTAACTCTTAAATGGTAACAGTAATGTATTCTTTATTCATTGATAGGCAAATGTGTATTGAGTACCTACCGTGTGCCCAGCAGCTACATTAGGTACAGAGATACGCTGGTGAAGACACCTACTTTAGCAGTGATTCTCAACCTTCAGTCTCAGAATTGCCTATGAAATCCTGAAAAAATAAAACATAACTGGGCCTCACTAAGGAAAATACTAATTAGGTCCAGAGTTAATGCATCAGGTTGGAGTGCCTATGTCTGTAACATCCCTTCACAGATGATTACAGGACTCAGGAGAGGTCGAGACCCTTTATACCACTCCATGGTCAGTGGGAGCAGGAATTGTGTTTTTCTTGTTTCTCATATTCCTAGAGCCTGGCACATAGTAGATGCTCAATAAGTATTTGCTGAATTCTGAATAAGTGAAAGAAAAAGACGTTGTCACTGTCCTCAAAAACTAATAGTAAAAACAAACATGTTCTATTAGTATTAAATGAAATAAAAGTATGTCATAATATTGACTGAGCTACTGGCATATAGCGGATGCTTAGTCAATTTTTGTTGAGTCTTACATGTAATAATTTCTAAATCCCCATCTCTAGCCTTAATCACTGGCTTCTAATAATTATATTAATACACACTAATTAATATAATGCATATAATCACAATTTTCTGTTGCTTATAGAACTCTTATCGATGTTCTACCATCACCTCAAATTTTGCATTTCTAAACCTGAAAGTTGCTTTTGCCTCTTTTCTTCCTCTTTGATCTAGCTCTCTTCTAGTTTTTGTCACTGACACCATCTTTTTTCCGTTTGTCCAAGTTCAAAGCTTCTTAGTCATCTTTGAATCTTTATTTCTCCCGAGCCACATTGTATGATCATAGCTTGATGCTGAATCCCTATGATAGCACCATGAAGCAGTAGGGTGTAGTGGTTAAGATGCACCAGTGTGAGACTGAAAATTTGATTTCTAGCTCTGTCACTTGCTGGCTCAGTGACCTTAAAAGGGTTAATCTGTCTGTGTCACCTGTAATCTGCCTGTATCACCTGTAAATAACCTGAAATCTGTCTGTATCACCCGTAATTTGTCTATATCATCTGTAAATAACCACAGGGAAGTTGTAAGAATTAAGTGGTTGTAAGGTGAACAGTGGCTAATATATAAATGCACTGTAACTGTTAGCTATTATTGCTAAATATTTTGTCTCTTCAGTTAAATTGTAGCTCCATGAAGATGAATATCATGCTATTTAATTTTTTTTGGTATCCCTTCTGAAGTTCCTAATCACACTAGAAGGCATATAGCAGGCTCGAAATACCTATCAAATTTGGGAATACAGTAGTTACTTTGTTTTATGTTTAATATTAAAACATCCATTTTTCTTTAAACCCTGATAAATAATTTTAGGACTTCTTTAGAATCTAATGCTTGCTATCTGAAAACAAGATTAACATAAACATGAAATTAAAGTGAGGCAAAATGAATGTGTTATTAGTGCAACAATTACTTATTAGATCTTATAATAACTTTCAGAGGTGGATATCCTGGGTCAGTGTTTCTGGAAATTAAGTGTAACAACCACCTAGAGTGCTTGTAAAGATACAGATTTCCAGCCTCTAATCCAGACTTCCTGAATCAGAACCTCTAAGAGAGGTGTGAGAATCTGGGGAGGTTTTTTGGTGTTTTCTTTTTTTTTTTTTTTTTAAAGACAGGGTCTCACTGCCACCCAGGATGGATGGAGTGCAGTGGTGTGATCTTGGCTCACTGCAGCTTCAACCTCCTCACGCTCAGGTGATTCTCCCACCTCAGCCTCCCGAGTAGCTGGGACTACAGGCACATGCTACCACACCTGGCTGATTTTTGTATTTTTTTGTAGAGATAGGATTTCACCATGTTGCCCAGGCTGGTCTTGAACTCCTGGGTTCAAGTGATCCACATACCTTGGTCCCCCAAAGTGCTGGGATTACAGGTGTGAGCCACTTCGCCTGGCCTGAGAATTTTTTTTTCCTTTTTTTCCCTTTCTTTCAAAACCTGCATGATTCTTACAAAAAACAATTTTAGATAATGCTGGTCTAGATGATGTTCTTTCTTTTGAAGGTTTCAAGAGGATTTCTGTAGGCAAAATATTTTAATCCAGCTATTCATATTTCTTTGCCTTATTTCTAAAACACTTCAGGCCTGAGGACTTGCGCCGTGAGTTTGGTCGATATGGCCCTATAGTAGACGTTTACATTCCACTTGACTTCTACACTCGCCGCCCAAGAGGATTTGCTTATGTTCAATATCCTTTATTGTGTGCATGTGAAATACTGTATATGCGTGCTTATACGTATATGTATTCAGTAGCATATGTTACGAGATTAATATTGCCTAATTAAATGTGTTTATTTCTTTATCTCAGAAGATCTAAAGCAGTCCACAGTAGCTGGCAAGCACCCCCCAGTTTGAACCAACTTGTTAGCTAGAATCCAAGCATAAACCCAGCAGGCGAGACAAAAGGCACCTAAAGTTCAAGCATCAAGGAGTAAAGAGGGAGGGTGGACACAGATATAAAGACCTGGAAGAGGGGAAGTCTTTATCAAGCAAAAGACAAAGCCAACACCAGGTTGAGACTTCGGCTTTCCTACATTTACTCAGAGTTCCAGAGTCAAAGCCAAGTCTGATTTTGTTGGTTCTGCGTCTCTTGTAAAGTCCATCTTGCAAGCCTTAAAGAGTAAAGGTCAAGGTTCAAGATCAAGTGACATTGAGGTAATTGCCAGTCTCGTTTTATATTGCGTATCTTGAGCTTTTTCTGTTTGTTATTTTTTTAATTAAACCAGTGAACAACCTCCTAAAAAAAGTGATTTATTTTTATATAGCTAATTTCCATTATAGCTAGATTTAATATTATATAATTCATATACATAAGGAAGTTCAGTGGGATATTACAAACCAGTATATGTAATTCCAGATATTTACAGATTGTTCTTATGTTTCTTTTATATTTATATCCCAAGTAGTAAAAACATAAATGTTTGGCCGGGTGCGGTGGCTCACACCTGTAATCCCAACATTTGGGGAGGCTGAGGTGGGTGGATCCCCTCAGGTCAGGAGTTTGAGACCAGCCTGACCAACATGGTGAAACCCCGTCTCTATTAAAAATACAAAAATTAGCAGGGTGTGGTGGTGGGCACCTGCAATCCCAGCTACTTGGGAGGCTGAGGCAGGAGAATCTCTTGAACCTGAGAGGCAGAGGTTGCAGTGAGCTGAGATCACACCATTGCACTCCAGCCTGGGTGATGAGGGAAACTCCATCTCAAAAAACAAAAACAAAATAAATGTTTGAAGTGGTAGGTTCAAGAGTAGATACCATTTTGAAAGGACTAAATCAGTTTTTTGTTTTAACTCACTTGTATATGTGCAATTTTGTTTATAAGTAATGTCTCTTAAATGTCGAATTTAAAAGCCTTTTAATGAAAGAGTAATTTTAATTTCAGAATAAAGGCTTCTTCATGCTGATATTCAGTGAAAAACCTGATGGATCCTTTATCTGAAAGAAGGGAGTGAGTCCTAAACAGTTTGTAATTTTATAATGCTAGCCAAATTTGGACTTTTTTTTTTTGGTTTTCTTGTTTTCAAATTATACATGCATACTGCAGCCACACTATTGTAGACACTAAAAGTACAGTTACATGTTTGTTTTGTTCTTTTTATTTTTAGACTCACTCCTCTAAATCATAATGGGTCATTTGTTTTCATGAGAAAAAGTGAAAGTTTTTTTTTTCTGATTATTCATATTATATTGAAGATGTGAGCTTAATAACTTGAACTTGATTTTCATATTAATTTCATTTCATATGTAAATAATACTTTTAAAATATGTTTACTTGATATCTCATGTTCAAAGTGTCCTTAACAGCTAGTCATATTTGAAGATGTTCGAGATGCTGAAGACGCTCTTTATAACCTCAATAGAAAGTGGGTATGTGGCCGTCAAATTGAAATACAGTTTGCACAAGGTGATCGCAAAAGTAAGTGTGACTGAATGCCAGATTTTATTTATTCAGCAGAATGAGTTTCAGTGATGACTCATTTTCTAATTTAAAATTCTTTCAGTAAATGATTACTAGTTGAGTGTTTGTTACTGTGGTGTTTAGGTAACAAATTATGTCTTAAGTCTTGTTCTTTATGTTCCAGCACCAGGCCAAATGAAATCAAAAGAACGTCATCCTTGTTCTCCAAGTGATCACAGGAGATCAAGAAGCCCCAGCCAAAGAAGAACTCGAAGTAGAAGTTCTTCATGGGGAAGAAATAGGAGGCGGTCAGACAGCCTTAAAGAGTGAGTACAAAATACAAGAGGACCAAAAACTTCATTTTCTACTTTTTCTAGGAAATATATATAAATATATATGTTTTTTGATAGGGTCTTACTGTTTCCCAGGCCGGAGTGCAGTGGTGCGCGATCATGGCCCACTATAGCCTTGACCTCCCAGACTCAAGCAATTTTCTTTATGTTCCAGCACCCCAAGTAGCAGGTACTACCTGCTGTGGTGCAGGTGTGCACCACCACACTGGGCTAATTTTTTTATTTTTTGTAGAGATCGCAGGTCTCGCTATGTTGCCCAGGCTGGTCTTAAATTCCTTGGCTCAAGTAATCCTTCCACCTCAGCCTCCCAAAATGCTAGGATTACAGGTATGAGCCGCTGTTCCCAGCCTGGAAAATATTTTAAAGTTTTTATAAACAGTCCAGCTGAGTCATTTTGCTTAATGTATGAACATAATCAATTTTTGTTAAAAGATAACACTCTTCTCTATTTATCATATATTGTTATTTAACTTGGGTTTATGGGATTAATTCTTATGTTAAAGTTACAGACTTAACTTTATCTTTTTACATGAGAAGATAATATATAGTGAGCAGAAAACAAAAAGTAAAAAAAAGTACATACTCAGCCGGGTGCGGTGGCTCACACTTGTGATCCCAGCACTTTGGGAGGGTGAGGCAGGCAGATCATGAAGTCAGGAGTTCAAGACCAAACCGAACAACATGATGAAACCCTGTCTCTACTAAAAATACAAAAATTAGCTGGGTGTGGTAGCCACACGCCTATAACCCCAGCTACTCAGGAGGCTGAGGCAGGAGAATCTTTTGAACCTGGGAGGCGGAGGTTGCAGTGAGTCGAGATCACACCACTGCACTCCAGCCTGAGCAACAGAGCGAGACTCTGTCTCAAAAAAAAAAAACAAGGTGATAAGTTTTAGATAAATAAAATTTTCCTAAATGTGCCCAACAGTTTGTTATCTTTAACTTTAAAAATGTTTAAATGTAGAAGACATAGAATAAAACGTACAGGTGCAGTATTCTCAGCACTTTGGGAGGCTGAGGTGAGAGCATCACTTGAGGCCAGGAGTTTGAGACTAGCCTGGCCAACATGGTGAGACCCCATCTCTACAAAAAAAAAAAAAAAAAGAAATATAATAAAATCGCTTGTGAAAGGTGGTTGACTAAAGTTAATGTAAATCAATGTACTTATAAAAGATAAGTTATCAAGAATAAATTCCAAGTATTGAAGAAGACATATTAAATAGTAATTTTGGGGGAGGGGAAAAGATATTTTGAAGAAGACATATTAAATAGTAATTTGGGGGGAGGGGAAAAGGTATTTTCAAGTTATTTATTTTGCTAGCCAGTTTATCACAACAGAAATTAATTATATGAACCAGGCATGGTGGCTCATGCCTGAATCCCAGCACTTTGGGAGGCCAAGACAGGTGGATTACTTGAGGTCAGGAGTTCAAGACCATCCTGAGCAATATGTTGAAATCCTCTCTCTACTAAAAATTCAGCGTCGGCACAGTGGCTCATGCCTGTAATCCCAGCACTTTGGGAGGCCATGGCAGGCAGATCACCTGAGGTCAGGAGTTCGAGACTAGTCTGGCCAACATGGCAAAACCCTGTGTATACTAAAAATACAAAACTTAGCTAGGTGTGGTGGCACACGCCTGTAATCCCAGCTACTTGGGAGGGTGAGGCAGGAGAATCGCTTGAACCTGGGAGGCGGAGGTTTCAGTGAGCTGAGATTGCTCCACTGCTCTCCAGCCTGGGTGACAAAGCAAGACTCTGTCTCAAAAAAAAAATAAAAAATAAATAATTTAAATTGATTTTTCTAAATGCATTACAGCCTTAGTGAACCAGTTTTTTTCTCTTGCTCGATTTAAATAAGGTGAATATTCACATCATTTTCTGCCTTCTAGTAGAAGTAAAGTATAATACTTGACTGTCTCAAGTCATTATGGAGTATCAGGGATAGAAGGACCACATCTTTCAGGACAATGCTATTCTGCTTTGTACTTGTTATAAGACCATTGCTTAACCTCCCTGACCCCAGTTTTTCTCTCTTTAAAAATTGTATTATGGCCAGGTGCAGTGGCTCACACCTGTGATCCCAGGACTCTGGGAGGCCAGGGTAAGATCAGTCCAGGAATTCAAGAGACCAGCCTGGGCAACATAATGAGACCCCCATGTCTACAAAACAAACTAAAAAAAATTAGCTGGGTGTGGTGGCACACACCTGTTCCAGCTACTGGGAGGGAGGGAGAGAGAGGGTGGACTGAGGTGTGAGGACTCCTTGAGCCCAGTAGGTCAAGGCTGCAGTGAGCCATGATTGCATCACCACACTCCAACCTGGGCAAGAGAGGAAGACTGTGTCTCACAATAAATGAATGAATGAATGAATGAATGAATGAATGAATGAATGTAAAAAAAAGGTATTCCATAAATCTTTGTTAACTTTATATCAAGGAATGTGTATGTTAGAACTCTAAATGTTCCTAACAATGTTAAAATTGCTCCTCAACTCCCTTTTCTTTAGTCCAAATATATTATAGCATCCTTCTTTTACTATGTTAGGATTTTTTTTCAAGGACATTTTCTTCATTTTGCTTCCTACAGCTGTCTACAAAATGAATGAAATTTAATTTCTAAAAGACTGTGAATTTATTCCAGAATATATTCTACATCAGTATATTTTCAGTATAAATATATAATAAAAAATTCAAGAGAGGCCAGGTGCAGTGGCTCATGCCTGTCATCGCAGCACTTTGGGAGGCTGAGGCAGGTGGATCACTTGAGGTCAGACAAGCCTGGCCAACATGGCGAAACCCCGTCTCGGCGAAAAGTACAAAAATTGGCCAGGTATGGTGGCATGTGCCTGTAATCCCAGCTACTTGGGAGGTTGAGGCAGGAGAATCGCTTGAACCCGGGAGACAGAGGTTGCAGTGAGCCATGCTTGCCCCACTGCACTCCAGCTTGAGTGACAGAGCAAGGCTCTGTCTCAGAAACAAACAAAACAAAAAATTAAAGAGGCTCTGCATGGTGTTATCATTTTCCAAAGAAAGCTTTTTAAATTTCTTCATCTAGTTCAATGTTACTATCTAGTATCATTTTTCTTCAGTCTAAAAAATATTTAGTATTTCTTTTTTTCCTCTTTCAGCTCACCAGGAAGTACCAGGGCAGTGATATTTAGTATTTCTTGTAGTATGCATCTGCTGATAGTGAATTCTCTCAGCTTTTGTCTGAAAACATCTTTAATACTCGTTTGTGAGAAATATTTTTGTTGAGGATCAAATTCTATATTGGCAGTGATTTTATTTTTCTCTTTAAAAATGTCATTCCATTGTTTTTCTGATACCCATTGTCAGTTGTCAGTCTTATGATTGCTCCTTTGAAGGTAATTTGTCTTTCATTCTCTGGCAAGGTTTTCAGATTTTTTTTTTTTTTTTTGAGACAGTGTCAGTCTGTCACCGGGGCTGGAGTGCAGTGGCACAATCTTGCCTCACTGCAACCTCCGCCTCCCAGATTCAAGCGATTCTCCTGCCTCAGCCTCCCACTACCACACCCAGCTAATTTTTATATTTTTAGTAGAGGCGGAGCTTCTGCATGTTGGCCAGACTGGTCTGGAACTCCTGACCTCAGGTGATCCGCCCGCCTCAGTCTCCCAAAGTGCTGGGATTACAGGCATGAGCCACTGTACCCCGCCAGTTTTCAGATTTTTCTTTGACTTTGGTTTTCATCAGTTTCACTGTGATGTGCCTAGTGTAGTTTTCTTTGTCTACGTGGGTTTATTGAGCTTTTTGAAATTGTGAGTTAATGCTTTTTGTTAGTTTTGTAAAATTCTATGCCATTATCTCTTCAAATATTGCTTCTACCTTACTCAGTCTTTCCTCTTGCCTGTGTGACTGTATGCTATACATCTGTTGTGTTCTTCTATGGATTTCTTAAAATTCCTTTTGTTGCATTGTATTTCAGTAGGATGTTTTTCTAATGATATTTTAGTTAACTTTTTCTTTTCTTTTCCTCTCTTCTCTTCTCTTCTCTTCTCTTCTCTTCTCTTCTCTTCTCTTCTCTTCTCTTCTCTTCTCTTCTCTTCTCTTCTCTTTTCTTTTCTTTGACTTGGAGGTTTTCTCTTGTTGCCCAGGTTGGAGTGCAATGGTGCGATCTCGGCTCACTGCAACTTCTGCCTCCCAGGTTCAAGTGATTCTCCTGCCTCAGCCTCCCAAGTAGCTGGGATTACAGGCATGCGCCACCACGGCCAGCTAATTTTTGTATTTTTAGTAGAGATGGGGTTTCACCGTGTTAGTCAGGCTGCTCTTGAACTCCTGACCTCAGGTGATCCACTTGCCTTGGCCTCCCAAAGTGGGATTACAGGCGTGAGCCACTGAACCCAGCCTAGTTCATTATTTCTTCTGCTATATCCAATCCGGATTGCTGTTAAGACCATCTAATGACATTTTAATTTCAGATATCATATATTTTTAGTTTTAAATGTCTATTTATTTCTTTTTATAGATTCTAGTTTTCCACTGAAACTATCTTTTTATCTGTTTTGTCTTTTCCTCTTATTTTCTTGAACATATTATTCATAGTAATTTTTTAAATTCCTGTTTGATGATGCCAATATCCAAATCACTTTGGGAATGATTCTTTTGCCTTTCATTTTCCTTAGTTTTTAGTTATTCTTGCCTGTTTTTTTTTACATGCCTCATAATTTTTTAAAATAGCATGTTGGACATGGACAAAAAATTGTAGAGGCTCTGCATGACATTATCATTCTCCAAAGACAGTTGTTTTTTTCTAGCAGGCAGAGTACTGGCGGATCACTTTGATCTTAAGGCTTGGTTTTGGGCGTTGTTAAAGCTGCTCGTTTTGGCTTTGTATTTATTCCTAGGGCATGGCCCTTGCCTCTAGAATGGAGCCCTTCTGGGTTGTTGCCTAATGTTCCTCATTGACCTTTTGGGAGTTTGGACTCTAATCTCTCTCCCCAGCACCATGTGTCTGAAAAAAATTTCAGCTCATTTCTTGAATTTCTGAATTCCAGTTTTTTGCTGGCCCCTTGGAATCTCTTCCCATACACACACAACTTAGAAGATGGCCAGTGATTTAAGGAGAATTTGTAGGCAAATTTTAGAGATACTTTTTGATCTCTAATTCACTCATCTCTAGAGTTTTTGCCTCTCATGTCCCACCCATTTTGGTAGCCCTGAATTCTAACTTTTCTCTCTTCAGCTTAGTCAAAAAGCCATTTTCTGGTTGGGCTCAACTCCTGCATGCTGTCATTTGAAAAATGGTTTTATTTATTTATGTATGTATTTATTTATTTATGAGACGGAGTCTCGCTCTGTCACCCAGGCTGGAGTGCAGTGGTGCGATCTCGGCTCACTGCAACCTCCGCCTCCTGGGTTCTGCCATTCTCCTGCTTCAGCATCCCGAGTAGCTGGGACAACAGGTGCCCGCCACCATGCCCGGCTAATGAAAAATTGTCTTAGTAATAAGAGCCAAGGCTTGTAATCCCTCAGGTTCTTCCTGCTTGTATTGATTATCCTCCAGTGCCTTTGAACACTGTTTTATAAGTGTTGTGTAGCTTTTCAATATAGCTGTTTTCGGCCAGGCGTGGTGGCTCACACCTGTAATCCTAGCACTTTAGGAGGCCGAGGCAGGGGGATCACCTGAGGTCAGGAGTTTGAGACCAGCCTGACCCCCATCTCTACTAAAAATACAAAATTAGCTGGGCGTGGTGGCACATGCCTGTAATCCCAGCTACTCCAGAGGCTGAGAGAGAATTGCTCAAACCTGGGAGGCGGAGGTTGTGGTGAGCTGCGATCGTGCCATTGCACTCTAGCCTGGGCAACAAAAGTGAAACTCCGTCTCAATATATATATATATATGTGTATATATATATATGGCTGTTTTATACGGGAAGATTAGTCTAATACAAGCTGTTCTGTCATGGCAGGACCCAAAAGTCCTGCATCTAGATTTTTATTTTTATAAGCATTATTCGAACTGTAAGTAATTGATTTTTTAATCTTTTTTTCTTCAGATTTTTGTACCTCTTAAGAGCTGTATAACCCAGACTAAATATGCAGTGCATTCTTCAGAACTGATCCCTATAATATACGTCTAGCAAAGTAAAAATTTTTGGCTATGTATTCTAGTATAACAAATATTACAAACTTGTTACTTATGTTTGAACCAAAAGCATGCATAATAAAATGAGAAATTTTTTAGCTTATCTAGTAAAAATATAACTAATGTTATGTAAAGTATGTAAGTTCCTCAAAGTGTTCTTTCCTGATCTCTTATTTTGTGTGAAATATATCCTCTAACATTATGGATGTTTGCAGGTCTCGACACAGGCGATTTTCTTATAGCCAGTCTAAATCTCGTTCCAAATCATTACCAAGGCGGTCTACCTCAGCAAGGCAGTCAAGAACTCCAAGAAGGAATTTTGGCTCTAGAGGACGGTCAAGGTCCAAGTCCTTACAAAAAAGGTCCAAGTCAATAGGAAAATCACAGTCAAGTTCACCTCAAAAGCAGACTAGCTCAGGAACAAAATCAAGATCACATGGAAGACATTCTGACTCAATAGCAAGATCCCCGTGTAAATCTCCCAAAGGGTATACCAATTCTGAAACTAAAGTACAAACAGCAAAGCATTCTCATTTTCGGTCACATTCCAGATCTCGAAGTTACCGTCATAAAAACAGTTGGTGAACAGCAACAGAAAGAGCACCACGCAGTCTTTAATATAAGTTATTAAACTCTCATTATGTTAAATAAAAATTCTTTAAGGCATACAGAAAATGCGAGTTGATATTACTTTGGGCATATGGAAGAAATAAAATCTCTAGCTTTGGATTAATAAAAATGTGGTCTCCATTTAAAGGGCCTGCGCTACAAATTATGATTTGTCTAATGTCACCATTTTATGGACCATTTTTTATTTACATTGTGGCAGAAGGGTACTTTTCAAGGGAAATGAGTAAACTGGAACTAATTTTTAAACTTCTACTTGGATAGAATTGATTAGTACTATTAATAATACCTTTTACACAAATATTTTTGACTTTAAAGCACTTTCATGTAAAAAGTAACTATGACTATAATTGCATAGAGCAGACTTAAGCTGTTTGACACCTATGTCTCTTTTGTGTCTTCTGTTTAAACTTGGACCAATTCCTGGTGGATATTAGTTCATATTACAAAATTCTGACGTTCCAAAAAGTAGAATTTATATAGAGATCAAACATTCAAAAGATACATTCTCTCCTAAGCTCAAAGGTTATAATTTTATTGGGTAGAACAGTATAGGTAAGTTGACATGAAATTGCATCCTGTACCATGTCCACATTAGTAATATCAAAACTTTTGAGAAATACTGGATTTTGAATGGTTTGAGACTAATTCTTTAAAAATTAGGCTGAGCAACACTCACAATCCAAAAATATTCATTTTAAGCCTTACACATTTGAAGAGTGGTACATTTTGTATAAAATCATATTTCATACCATTATTTCCACATACCTACTTTTCATCTGCTGCTTAATTTTTTCTTTTTAGAGTTCTTGCTCAACTTTAAATGTTATAGAATAAGTCTTACTATTTTTGAAAGAGTGTTTAGTACCTTGTATTAAGAAACTTGGCCAAGTGTGGTGGTTCACTCCTGTAATCCCAGCACTTTGGGAGGTTGAGGTGGGCGGACTGCTTGAGGCCAGGAGTTTGAGACCAGCCTGGGCAACATGGTGAAACCCTGTCTCTAAAACTTAAAAAAAAGAAGAAGAAACTCAAGACTACATCTTCAAAAAACAATTTCGTATTATTTGAATTTTACATTATACTGCCCTTCATTTCTGACAGCCAAATAACTTTGTTGATATTTATTGCTTTTGTAGTTGTTATAACTAATAATTTCTTTGAAAATGTGTTGTAGTTTATGTTTTTCAAAGGATTTTGGTAGTATTTGTGATAGAATGATTTTGCATATGATTATTATAGGGGATATATTTATAGAACTCTACTTGTATACTTTGCGACTTATGAAAACTTAAAAGTTCTCAACATATATAGTTAGTATTTGTATCCAGAGTATTTAAGAAAAAAATCTGTCTTATATTTTTAGTATATAGGAGCCAGTGTTGCTTCTATTTGTTTTGAATACAAATTCCATTTTTCTTTGCTTATTAGATCCCATATGTAAGAAACAACTTTACACAATAATTTGTATGCTGGTAATATTTGGACAAGTGCCATAAATTAATGTATATTTTACTTTCTGAATAGATTTTCTCTAATCATAGCAAAATTTATTTCAAAACCACAACTCTTTGAAGTATTCAGCTATAATAAAATTTAGTTATAAAATTATGTGGCACTACTGAATATCTAAAGGATAATCTGAAGAATGAGTAAGACAAATATTGAAAGTAATTTTTAGTATTTTCAAAATGTTTAGGATCATACACTTAAATGAAATCATTTTAAAAACTAGGGGCTGGGCACAGTGGCTCACACCAGTAATCCTAGCACTTTGGGAGGCCAAGGCAGGAGAATTGTTTGAGCCCAGGAGTTTGAGACCAGCCTGGGCAACATAGCAAGACCCCTTTATCTATAAAAATAATAACTAGGTACTATTGTGAAAAATAACTAGGGATTGATTACAGTGTCTTTACTATGTATTCACAAATTGATTTCTATATTCCCGAACATATTTAATCCTTTGATTTACCTCTGACTAGGTTTGTCATTGTAATCCCTAGGCTGCTTAGGAGGATACCATTTGGTTTGATTAAAAAGCTGGAATGATAACAGCTCAAACTCTTGAGCATTTAGTACATGCTTGGCACTGTTCTATATGTTTTAAGTTATTCACTCATGTATTTAACCATCAACACTCTCATAAGGTAAATATCCTGCAGTTACTTTTGCACCAACCTAATACCACTGCAGACAAGGAAACAGATGCAGAGAGGCTAAGTTACACACAGCCATAAACTTCGGATCAGTAGAGTGACTGGGCTTCGAAGTCCTCTTCCTGACTGCCGTTCCCGTGTCTTTTGCAAAGAGAAGTCTTTGACAGGTATATGCTTTATTAAGATCATGCTTAGAAAGAAATGAGAGAACAGAATTAGAAAAAGAAATGACTGTAGGCTTCAATGAAAATTACTTTTGTGACTAAGTGAAAATTGTTTGGCTAGGTATCTTGGAAAATTGTCTTCTGGGAATATCTATATTCTAGGGTTCACTTTTGTCTTAGAATTGTTTCTTGGCCCATTTACGAGAGATACTTTGTTTATGAATAAATGTTTTAATTTTAGACATCTGTGATCAGTTCTTTTAAAGTGACTATACTTATTTAAGTACTTCCCAAGTTTAGTGCAGGGGTACTACCTACCATTTATTCAGGATCATACAGGATAAGTTAGGGTTATAGAAAATAAAGACTGCCATGAGAGCTGCTTACTTGCTTTTTCCCAGGAATAATGAACAAATAATTTCTGTATAGCAGCTGACATTTTTCGGTGTTAACAGATAAAAGGGGAATTTGCTGAAAATTTTTTTGGAGCCTCGGATTTAATTTTATGCCACTGGGCTAATTTATTTTTAAATGTAAATTAATTCCAGTACTTTATTTGTAAAGTTTACTTGAGATCTAACTATTCTAAGACATGCTGTTGCATTACAAATAAGAATTGCTGCTTTTATTTTGATCCCATTGCCAGAGGCAAAATTAGTCAAAATTTAAAGGTATGTAGAAATACTTTTGTAATCCTTCTAAACTACATTAAATTTCTGGCTGACCATGGTGGCTCACACCTGCAATCTCAGCACTTTGGGAGGCTGAGGTGGGCAGATCAACATGGTGAAAGCACGTCTCTACTAAAAAATACCAAAAAAAATTAGCCGGGCATGGTGGCGCATGCTACTCAGGAGGCTGAGGCACGAGAATCTCTTGTACCTGGGAGGTGGAGGTTGCAGAGAGCCGAGATAGTGCCACTGTACTGAAGCCTGGGCTACAGAGTAAGACTCTCAAAAAAAATAATTTATTAGATTTAAAAACTAAATTTGTTTTCCAAAGACAAAGAGAGTAGTAGAATATGTAGGGTACTTGTATAGATAGATACATGCTACTTAATGCAGTACAGTCTGGTGCAGGTGATCTTAACGTGGCATAATAGACCCAGAGCTTCAAGTCTAGGCCGTGTAAAGTGAAATGCCAAACTACCGTGTGTGCATGTCTCAAAAGAAAGGTGATGTAGTTTTATACAATTTTGAAACAAGTCCATGACTCCCAAGGGTGTAAGGACCAATGATTCAGTGAGACATTTACAGATTTTGAAGTCAGAATTCAGTGTGAATTCTATGCACATTTACTAGCTATGCAACCTTGGACAAGTTACCTCACATCTGTGAGCCTCAATTTCTTACCTGTAAAATGTGGATATATTTGCCCCATTGCGTTGTTAGGGTTAAAAAAAAAAGATGCTTAGCAGAATGCCAAGTACCTGATAAGCATTCAAATATCAATTTCTTTCATTTTTTTTATTTAAATATTTAGAAAACATTTCCTAGTACTAAATGTGAATTATGCACCTTAGCATTTAAATCACTCCCTGGATGAAAATAGGGTATTGAGGATACCCTAGGTATATGTTTGGTTCACATAATTCAAAACACCATAACCTACATCTGTTTATAAGCTAGTAAATAGGTTACAAATTAAAATCAAGAATATCTAGGCTGGGCGCAGTGGCTGATGCCTGTAATCCCAGCACTTTGGGAGGCTGTCGGGGAGGGCGGGGGGATAATTTGAGGCCAGGGGTTTGAGACCAGCCTGGCCAACATAGTGAAACCCCGTTTCTACTTGAAATACAAAAATTAGCCGGGTGTGGTGTCACACCCTGTAATCGCAGCTACTCAGGAGGCTGAGGCGGGAGAATTGCTTGAACCCGGGAGACAGAGGTTGCAGTGAGCCGAGATCGCACCACTGCACTCCAACCTGGGTGTCTCAAAGAAGAAAAAAGTCCGGGTGTAGTGACTGATGCCTGTAATCCCAGCACTTTGGAAGGCTGAGGCGAGCGGATCACTTGAGGTCAGGAGTTCGAGACCAGCATGGCCAACATGGTGAAACTCTGTCTCTACTAAAATTACAAAAATTAGCCAGGCATGGTGGCGGGCACTTGTAATCCCAGACACTCAGGAGACTGAGGCAGGAGAGTCACTGGCACCTGGGAGGGAGAGGCTGCAGTGAGCCAAGATCACTCAACTGCACTCCAGCCTAGGCAACAGAGCAAGACACTGTCTCAAAAAAAAAAAAAAAAAAAAATCTTACTGTGTGTCAGGTTTCAGGTTCTTTCAGAATGTTGGTAGATGAAAGGGTCATTCTCTTCACATGAGAGACTGCCTAGCCAGTAATTAATATTTAGTGCTATAACTACATTGCTTGCATGTTCATTACTGTTTAGTTTTGTGTGTGCTAAAGCTTGTGTAGGGTGAGTAGTTCCTCAGAAAATGTATAATTGAAGCAAGAAGCAAAATTACTACTTCTCTAGGAGTAAAATTCTATTAACCAAATGCATAAGTACTACATGCTTTTTAGAAATTGCTTCATAGAGGTAGATGGAGGGACACGATCCAGAATTCTTAGTATTTGCTTGTGACCACCTGTTTTGTTTTTACAGAAGTGTAGCTTATAAGACTGATCACCTGTTATCTAAAGAAACAACTATGGCCAGGCACGGTGGTTCAGGCCTGTAATCCTAGCACTTTGGGAGGCTGAGGTGGGAGGATCACTTGAACTCAGGAGTTTGAGACCAGCCTGGGCAACACAGTGAGACCTCACCTCTATTAAATAAATAAATAAATAAAACTACATTCCAGTTTTCTTAGCTTACTCCTAATAGTATGGATTTTTTTTTTAAATGCTGTTAAATTGACTTTAATGTCAACAAAAATCTCAATATAAAATAACCTTCCAAGCCCCAACTGATAGCCTGTTTCTTTTAATAGTAAGAAAACATTAATGGACTTTTGTGGGTTGGGGGAATAACACTTGTGAGGCAGTATCAGATTTATAGTAACAATTTTACTGTTAAATATCTTTTCAGAATTGACATAAGCTGTTAACTTGTCAGACTCTTCTGAGCAATGTTACATTTTTAAAATAAGAAGGGGCCAGGCATGGTGGCTCACACCTGTAATCCCAGCACTTTGAGAGGTTGAGGCTACAGGATGACTTGCGCCCAGGAGTTCACGACTAGCCTGGGCAACATGTTAAGACCCTGTCTCTGCAACAAATTTTTTTTTTTTTTTTTTTTGGGACGGAGTCTCACTCTGTCCCCCAGGCTGGAGTGCAGTGGCGCGATCTCAGCTCACTGCAACCTCCACCTCCCGGGTTCACGCCATCCTCCTGCCTCGGCCTCCCGAGTAGCCGGGACTACAGGCGCCCGCCACCATGCCCGGCTAGTTTTTTTGTATTTTCAGTAGAGATGGGGTTTCACTGTGTTAGCCAGGATGGTCTTGATCTCCTGACCTCGTGATCTGCCCGCCTCAGCCTCCCAAAGTGCTGGGATTACAGGTGTGAGCCACTGCACCCGGCCTCTGCAACAAATTTTTAAAAATTAGCGGAGTGTGGTGGCGCATGCCTATAGTCCTCCTACTCAGGAGGCTGACGTGGGAGGATCACTTGAGCCCAGGAGGTCGAGGCTACAGTGAGCAGTGTTTGCACGACTGCACTCCAGCCTAGGTGACAGAGCGAGACCCTGTCTCAAAAAAATAAATAAATAAAAGGAATATTACTCAAATTTATCTGAATACTGTGAAGTATTTATATAATTTTTTTTTTTTTAGATCGAGTTTTGCTCTGTCGCCAGGTTGGAGTGCAGTAGTGCAATCTCGGCTCACTGCAACCCCCGCTTCCCGGGTTCAAGCGATTCTCCTGCCTCAGCCTCCCGAGTAGCTGGGACTACAGGCGTGTGCGACACGCCTAGCTAATTTTTGTAGTTTTAGTAGAGACGAGGTTTCACCATGTTGGCCAGGATGGTCTCGATCTCTTTACCTCGTGATCTGCCCGCCTCGGCCTCCCAAAGTGTTGGGATAACAGGCATGAGCCACCACACCTGGTAAAATATATATATTTGTATAATTTCATAAGACTATTAGAAAAAAAATCTTTAAACATTCATTGTCAGTAAACGTTAAAATTTTGGCCTTAAAATGTTAAATGTAGCTGAATTTAAAATATTAATATTCTAGTTAGGATGTTCATTACAGTTTTTTATGGATATAGTCATAGATCACTTAATGACAGGATACATTCTGAGAAACACATCGTTAGGCGATTCTGTTGTGCAAACATAGAGTGTACTTACCCAAATCTAGATGGTATGTATATTTAAATATATTTTTTCATGCAGAAATTCAAATGTCCCAGCACCGATACTGAATACCGGTAATGGGGATGTTTCCGCGACTTGATCTGCAGTGCCACATTAAGTGCCACGTATCAAGTTTCTATATATGCTCCATTATAATCTTATGGGACTACCATCATATATGTGGTCCATTTTTGACCTGAATGTTGTTAGGCAGTGCATGACTATATAAATTCTAGCAATTTTTGATATTGTTTTACACTTTATAATTTCTTACTCATATATCCTATTAAATAGGATTTTTTTAAATGCCACTTAAAAACATGGATGAAAATTTTGTATTCTAAAGTACAAATAGTCCTTTATACAAAGCTCTGAGCTGCCTGTCAGTGGTCAAATATAATTGATACTCATTTGGGCTTTTGTGACCACACCTTGTCCACCCTTTATTTTGACCAAAAGATTGTAGTTTCAGTGTCTATCATAGAAAGTGCAACTACGTTACTTAAGAAATAATTTCAAACAATGCTTTCAGCATCTCATTTACTTCACTGGTGTTAATTCAGCATGAAAGGCTTTAAAAGGCAGGAACCAGTGAAATGTTAAGAGTTGCATGCTGCCTTACACTCTACTCCCTAGTCACTTCAGTGCTAAGTAACCCTCAGTCAGCCCCTTTCTTTTCTGGGGACATGCATCTTTTATTTATTTATTTATTTATTTATTGGGACAGGGTTTTGCTGTGTTGCCCAGACTGGAGTGCGGTGGCTATTCGCAGGCATGATCCCATTACTGATCAGCACGGGAGTTTTGACTTCCTTGTTTCCAATCTGGGCCAGTTCATCCCTCATTACTAAACCTGGTGGTCCCCCTTCCCGGGAGGTCACCGTGTTGATGCTGAACTTAGTGTGGACCCCCCAACTGGCATAGCATAGTACAGCCCAGAACTCTTGGACTCAAGCCATCCTCCTGCCTCAGCTTCCCAAGTAGTTGGGACTATAGGCACGCACCACCGTGCCTGGCGACATGCATCATAAACACATTTCCTTTCACTGCTTGCAGTTTGTTATTCCACTTGCATTTCTTTAACTCTCTTCTCAAACCATGGACAGTTAATAAATCCCTTTCAGAATCTTTGTAGAGATGGAGAGTCTCACCATGTTGCCAGGTCTCGAATGCGGGCCTCAAGTGATCCTACTGTCTAGGCCTCCCGAAGTGCTGTAATTACAGGCATGAGCCACCGAACCAAGCCCTTTTCAGAATCTTTATAATCCCTACTTAACCTCTGTATCCTTCTCTAATTATTCTTCAAGTATTAACATTTATGTCAACATTAACATTAAATGTTATCTGTCACATTTCCTAAATAAGCCAGTGCTTAAATACGTTATGGTTTCTCTAATCTTTCAGCTCTTACTTACAATGGCCTTGGTGTTTCTGTCATTAACTAGAGTTCTGTTTTTTTAGATGTTATAACCAATTAACCAACCTACTTGAAAATGCAGAGGAAAACATTCAAAAGATTCAAAGTTTACAACCTCGTAAGATCAACTTATTTGTGCTGTATGCTACATATAAGTGAGCTTTTAGAATTATTAGAAAAAAAGCAAATATTCAAATTATATATAATGTTGGAGTTAACCAGTAAAGCAGCCTTAATTTTCCCCAACTCTATTTTCTTTAACGCTTTATTATAAAAATACTTAGCATAAAAAGAACGTTAAATGTAGCTGAATTTTAAAGTGGAACATCCATATACCCACTACCTAGATTCTACAGTTAGCAGTTAATTACACCTGCTTTGCCACATATATTTCCATCTATCCCCCAAGTATTTTGAATTTAACAAAGTAAAGTTTAAAAAAAAAACCAAAAAACTGGAATATTCGTACATGGGGTATTCTAATTAGCTAAAGTACAGCCAGAAAATGTAGGTTGAATAGCTTTCATAAACAATTCTGTTTTCTTATTTTTGAAATTCGGGATCTAGTCTCAGGCATCTACAAGAACTTAAGAAATAGACCTGGATGGTTAAGGAGACTGGACTGAATGTACAGTGACTCTAAGAGCCTTGAAAGACTGGTAGAAAAGGGACATTTCCAGTCTTTGATAGTAATCCTTTCTAAAATTTGAGAGCATACGTACTTATGACTTAGAGTAAAAACAACATTTGAGGCTGGGCGCAGTGGCTCACACCTGTAATCCCAGCACTTTGGGAGGCCGAGGCAGGCGGAGCACGAGGTCAGGAGATCAAGACCATCCTGGCTAACACGGTGAAATCCTGTCTCTACTAAAAATACAAAACATTAGCTGGGCATGGTGGCCGGTGCCTTCCCAGCTACTCGGGAGGCTGAGGCGGGAGAATGGCATGAACCCAGCAGGCAGAGCTTGCAGTGAGCAGAGATCCAGCCACTGCACTCCAGCCTGGGCGACAGAGCGAGACTCCGTCTCAAAACAAAACAAAACAAAAAAAATTTGAGAGCATTAAATGCCTAGTCATTTGAGGAGTAAGGTTAATTTTGTTGAACTTTGGAAGGGATTGTTGAAAGCCCTTGTTTTATAGTTAGAAAAGTCCCTCAAATTTTAACTTACCCAAAGTTTTGATGGGACCAGAAAGCCCTCTGATTCCATGTTGTCAAGTGAAATAATAAAGATCTTGTGTTTAAAAATCTTACTGTTAGTAGGCAATTGTGAGTTCAATTTAAATCAAACATTTGCAATTGGAAATAACCAAAAGTCATCAAAATGGCTACAAAAAAGGAAGAAATCACTTAAAAACCCTGAAAACATAAAAAGGGAAAATGTTTTTGGCTGGGTGTGGTGGCTCACTCCAATAATACCAACACTTTGGGAAGCCGAGGCCAGTGGATCACTTGAGCTCAGGAGTTTAAGACCAGCCTGGACAACACAGTGAAACCCCATGTCCATGTCCCTGTAGTCCCAGCTACTCAGGAGGCTGAGGTGGGAATATCACTTGAGACCAGGAGGCAGAGATTGCAATGAACTGTGATCCTGCCACTCACTGCACTCCAACCTGCGTGACAGAGCAAAACCCTGTCTCAAATAGAAAAGGCCCAGTGGGGTGGCTTATGCCTGTAATCCCAGCACCTTGGGAGGCTGAAGCAGGCAGATCACTTTAGGCCAGGAGTTTGAGACCAGCCTGGCCAACATGGCGAAACCCTGTACTTACTAAAACTATAAATAAAGTTAGCCAAACAGGGTGGCGCGCACCTGTAGTCCCAGCTGCTTGGGAAGCTTCAAGTTCAGAATCACTTGAACCCAGGAGGTGGCAGTTGCAGTGAGCCAAGATTGTGCCACTGCACTCCAGCCTGGGCGACAGAGCAAGACTCTGTCTCCAAAAAAAGAAAACAAAAGAAAAAAGAAAACACTTCTGCTTGCCATCCCTTGCCCAAGATCCTAAAATGCCAAGATGCCAGAACACATTTGTAATTTGCATTTGACAACGGCAGATTAACAAACTCTAATCTTGGAATGAGAGAACTATCTGTAATAATTTAGTAGGAGCAGCCGTGTATATATAACCAGCTTTGGAGAAGTGTGATTATTATCTAGTGTCTTTACAACCAGACATATTTTTCTGAATGCTAATTGTATTAGACTAGGAAAAATTACTTAACTTTCCTGAATCTTTTCTTCCACATTCATAAAAATATTGTGTGAGTAACTAGAGAAATGAGGTATTTTTATTATTGTTTAATGTCATTTTGTCTTTTATTGTTAAATGTTCAAGATTATCTGACCTCTTCTAATTAAATGCAGCTTGAATAGAACATGTAGACTCCTTTGATAAATGTGCATCTGACTTTCATAAATTATGTAGGTTGCTTCTATCAATTGTCCCACTGTTCCTTTTTACCATTACTAAATTCAGAAACTATGATTAATGTCACATAATCTATGATAAGCTATTCCTTTAACGAGGGAATTTAAAATTTGTGTAGCCAGTTCTACACTAAGCCCACATTATTATAAACCCTGCTCTAGAAAATGAATTCTAAAATCTCAACAGTGGACCCTCACTAAATGCAACACCTTTTATAAATCTTAAATTGTTATTGAATTAGGCATTTTTATAATTCAAGTTAACAAAACAAGTCGTTCTTGAATTACACGATTTGTGTTTACACAATTCTGTCTCCTACACCATCTCATCTCACAACACAGGCATACTTTCTTTCCCCATTTGAAAACTCATGGAACAGTTTCCGGGAGATTTCTAGATTCAGAAGGAAAGAAGTACAACAATGAGAAAACAACTTGCAGGAGTTGGCTCAGGGATCAGACTCAGCAAGGCAATTCTGTGATTTTAAAATGTATTTAGTTTAGCAATGTCCTTCAAAAATTTAAATATAGGAGTATGATGGCACTATCAGCCTTTCATACCCAAGGATGCATATACTTGATTCCTTCAACCTGAAGCAGATATCAATTGCATATAAATTGCCTTCCACCCACGAAAACAAAGGATAGTTTATCCAGCAATAAGATGAAGAGGGTTATAAGGAGGTGAGAGAGCTGCAAGAAGAGATAAAGAGTTATAAAAGATCAGTTTCACCCAATTTCAAATTGTAGAAAAGGAAAGGAAATTTCATTCCTCCTTTGCACCAACTGGGCCCCTGCTATCAGAATTCAGAATTCAAATTAGAACTGTCTGCTAACACAGACTTTTACAGGTATGGAAAAAAACCAACTTCTGTGTAAGTTTCATGAGGAAATTCTAATTCAACAACTAATTTACTATCACAGTGAAGTTGATAGTCCATAGGAGGCAGAGAGGACGAGGTCAAGACTACTGTTAAAGCATTATTATTATTATTTTTAGACAGGGAGTCTCACTCTGCTGCCCAGGCTGGAGTGCAGCGGCGTTATCTCGGCTCACTGCAACCTCTGCCTCCCGGGCTTAAGCAGTCCTCCTGCCTCGGCCTCCCAAGTAGCTTGGAACACAGGCATGCGCCACCACACCCGGCTAATGTTTGTATTTTTAGTAAAGACGGGGTTTCCCTATCTCACCCAGGCTGGTCTCGAACTCCTGGACTCAAGTGATCTGCCCCCCTCAGCCTCCCAAAGTGCTGGGATTACAGGCGTGAGCCACTGTGCCTGGCCTAAAAGCATTAAATCTTATGGGAGAAAAAGGAGACAGAGAGACAAAATATTCCACTTCATTTCCCTGTTGTAATTACTGCTTTGTGCACTATTTACCAAAGGCATACCTCTGGATCTGACCTATTTTCTATCTATTTGCTGTGCTTTTCCACATGGATGTCCTAGAGGCACCCCAAAGTTCAACATGCCAAATCAAAATGACCTTCCTTTATAATTCTGATCCCCCTGCAACCCCCTAATTGAGTGTTATCCTTTGAGTTGCTCAATTTCAAGTCTCTTCCTTACCCTCTATTCAGATGCTCAATCCTCCGTTCTAGCTCTAAAACATTCCCCCAAATAAGCCCATGCCTCTGATAATGCCCTCCAGGTCCTTTTTCTCTTTTGAGCTACTGAAATATCCTCACCTAAGTAGTCTGTTTCAAGCTTTCCCTTATGAAGCTGTCCTCCGTATTTCTACGTTTTCTTTTTGAAGCAAGCATTCCATTCCCTACTCATAAACCTTTGAGGACTGCCATGCTTACAGAATAAAGTTGAAGCTCTTCCGCATGACACTGAAGGCCCTTCGTGTTCTTACCCCAATATACCTTCAAAAAACTTCCCTTCCTTCCTTGCATTTCTCTTAAGCTACTGGACATTGTACATCTTTTTTTTTTTTTTTTTTTTGACACGGAGTATCACTCATTGCTCAGGTTGGAGATCAGTGGCACAATCTTGGCTCACTGCAACCTCCGCCTCCCGGGTTCAAGCGATTCTCCTGCCTCAGCCTCCAGAGTAGCTGGAATTACAGGCGTCCACCACCACACTCAGCTAATTTTTTGTATTTTTAGTAGAGACAGGGTTTCCCCATGTTGGGCCGGCTGGTCTCCAACTCCTGACCTCAGGTGATCTGCCAGCCTCAGCCTCCCAAAGTGCTGGGATTACAGCGTTATACATCTTCTTACACCACCATCTGCTCAGACTTTTACCTCTCGCAATTATTTTCCTTTTTTGTGTGTCAAGTACTTCTCTTTTAAGGCTCAACTGTTACTTTTTTTGAGGAGGAGTCTTGCTCTGTCGCCCTGGCTGGAGTGCAGTGGTGTGATCTCCACTCACTGCAACCTCCACCTCCTGGGCTCAAGCAATTTTCTGCCTCAGCCTCACCCGAGTAGCTGGGGGTGCACACCACCACGCCCGGCTAATTTTTTTGTATTTTTAGTAGAGATGAGGGTTCACCATTTTGGCCAGGCTGGTCTTGAACTCCTGACCTCGTGATCCACCCGTCTCAGCCTCCCTAAGTGCTGGGATTACAGGCCTGAGCCACTGTGCCTGGCTCAACTCAGTATTACTAAGGTGTCAGATTCCCAAAGAGAAAATTTTCTCACCAAAATTAGTCCCTTCACCCTACCTTTTTCTCTCTTCAGGCATTTGTTGTTGTAGAGTGGGGAATATAGCTTGTATTTTAGTTGTCTTTTCTCCCCATCCCACCTAAACTTTCAGCTCTGCCATTTATCCTTCTATTTTCTGAACATACGTTACACATAAGCCCCCACACATTAAATTGCAGACATACTGCTCAAAATGACAAGAGCTGAGAAACGTTGGACAAGGAAAGAAGGGTAGTTGAGGTAGTAGGACTATTACATTGTGTAGGAATTTTTATAACCATATGCAAAAATGTGTTAACACCTGTGAACATGTCCCTTTCTAGAATCACAAACTGATTTGGGAGAGATGTCAGAACTCATTGTCGTCAGTCATGAGTATTAATATTTACAACACATTACTAACAAGTTAAAATTGGTGACTAAAACTTGGGGACATCTTCAAACTAAACTTCCAAATGAGCTTCCCATCCATTTGTGAGGAAGGTCTATCTGCATTTGTAAGGAAGGAATGGTGACTCATACAAAACATCAAATAGAAAGTTCCTTTTTATCTTCCATCTTCTTTACTTGACCTGATTGCTTAACATGCCACTCAAAATCTGTCTCCCTTACTTCCTCTTGCCTTTTTTTTTTTTTGAGACTGTGTCTGTTACCCAGGCTAGAGTGGCCTGGTCCTACCTCACTGAAACCTCCACCTCTCAGGCTCAAGAGATCTTCCTGTCTCAGCCTCTATAGTCGTCCAGTACTATGCCCAAAAACCTCAATGCTGTTCCTGGTAAGAAAATGTAGATGATGGCCAGGCATGGCGGCTCACATTCAGCCAGTATGAGTAGAAGTTAAAAAAATCCAACCACACAAAATCATCTAGTCACACATTCAAACATGAGAAAGCCACACACAAAGAGTCAAGACTATTTTAAAAGGGGGGGCCAAATTATTATTATTTTAAAATTTGATTACAACCAATTTTGTTGGCATTAAAATTAGAGGCATTAAGCTGGAATGGATATATACCAAAACCAGAAATTGAGTTTGGCAAAAATGGGAATAGGAGTTGTTCAGTAATTTCAAATTAGAAATCAATTTAGAGAAACAAACCCCATGCTTACATTGATTGTGCCACAGATTTAAACTTCAGTAGTGCATTAGTAAACTGTTCACATTTAGATCTTCACCTTGAGATTTGACAGCTGTTTCTTGAAAAAAATCTCAGTACCTTGTGCAAATAAAATCGGTCTTCCATGTGCCTTAGCACACACTTAAAATTTCTCCATTGTATATATACAAAACACCTGCAATGTGGGCAGGGCAAAATACATACTTTCATAACAAAACTATAATATACCTCTCAAGTATGAACAATATACACATAATACATGGTATACAGTATTTACAAAATATAAAATATAATACAAGCTGTTTGTATGTAATTTTTTAAACTCATCTTTTGCAATTGTATGTTGCAACAAGGCAAATTTCCATTTCTGTACCAATTTTCTCAAGAGTCCAGGGGTATGGGAAAAATTATGTTTTACACACATACTGAAATCTGAAATCTAAGTTTGAACTTTCAGGAGCGTTTTTAAGTGTACTGCCATCAGCTCCCTGTTTTGGTTGGAATTTTCAACAGTGCTTCCCATCCAGTGACTAGGAGGCTTTGGAAGAACACTAGGAGAAGGTGGATCACTAAACTTTGCCCCAGCATAATTTTCCTTTTGGCTCACTTCAGTTAGAAATGCTGATTTCTTCAAATGCGAATTTTTAATGTTCTCGGTATTTTTAAAAGGCTTTTTTTCCTGCTTCTGAATTCTGTCAGATGAAACAGAATCCTGCCAAAAGCTGTTTTCATTTCTTTTTGCAGAGGTGATCTTGGTTAGTGGCAAGTTATATTTGCTTTTCTGTCTGTTTATCTTTGGTTGCTCATACAAGTGTATACCATGAACAAGCTGGCCGTGGGGAAGGGCAATTTTCTCCGATTTTCCCATCTTTGATTTTAAAACCTACAAAGACAAGAACACAAAAGTAAATATAGTTTCTAGATAAAAATCAGTTATGAACCTCGTATCACATATCTAGTTTTGTTGTGTTTAAGTTTGCCCACAGCCATAGAAAAGAACAAAATTATGTTCTTCGTAGCAATACATATGTAGTTGGGGGCCATTACCCTAAACGAATTAATGCAGAAACAGAAAAACAAATATCACAAGTTCTCACTCGTAAGTGAATTTGGGAGCTAAACATTGGGTACAACATGGATATAAAATGGGGAACAACAACAGACACTAGGCACTACTAGAAGGGGAGGGGACCTATTGGGTACTATGCTCACTACCTGGAATGGGATCATTCATACTCCAAACCTCAGCATTACGAAATATACCCATGTAACAAACCTGCTCAAGTACCTCCTGGATAAATAAAATAAGAGCTGCAATTACAAAAACTTTAATTGGGCAGGGTGGCTCACGCCTGTAATCCCAGCACTTTGGGAGGTCAAGGCAAGTGGATCGCTTGAGCTCACGGAGTTCGAGACCAGCCTGGGCAACATAGCAAAACCCCATGTCTACTACAAATATAAAAATAAGCCCGGCGTGGTAGCACGTGCCTTGGGAGGCTGGCTGAGGCGGGATCCCTTGAGCCTGGGATGGGGAGGCTGCAGTGAGCAGAGATCCATCGTGCCACTCCATTCCAGCCTGGAGTGCGATAGAGACAGACCCTGTCTCAAGAAAAAAAACAAAAAAAACTTGACTTTTCCCTTGACTTTTAAGTTCACTCTTGTTTGCCACTAAAAATGCAGTTAATCACCACTGCTAGTTACCAGTATGCAACGTGAACCAGTTCTAAAATGTCAAACTAAAAAAATCTGAAATAACCCAAGCCGACCTTTCTACAACTTTAAGTTAGACTAATGAGCTCTCTTCCAAATATCAGTGCCAGAAACAATGTTTGCTGTGTACCCCCCACTTCCTGGTTTAGTAACTGTTTCAAGAACGCTGCTTCACTGATCTTAATCTTTCCTAACTTAGGTGGGCCTTATAGGAGTCTTGACCAGATGGAAAATCATAACGTAATCCACTAGATCACTGCACTACCAACGCTTGTAACACGGTAGTAAGCACGACACGACACGAAAGTAGAGCACAACTTTCCACGTCTGTAGGTTCACTGCCAGAGCTCCCTGGTTAGTAGCTGTTCTAGAAAACAGGCCAGGAAACAAGCACAAAAGCTTTTAGGTAATCACGGATATTTCAAAAGTCGTGTAATTTTAAAAGGTGGGAGACATTGAGAAGATAGGTTAAACACGGTGGGCAAATTTAGTAATTTTTTCCCAAGGGCACAGACAAACTGCAAATCTCTAATTCAATGCAACATTCTTCACTAAATAGCGGGAACTTTTTCATTTCATTATTTCGAAAAGAGTCACTGAACTTAAGTCCATCAAACGTTATTTTGACAAGACTTTGAAATCATTTCGTAGACTTAATCCCATTTAAACTTCTATCCATTTTATTCTAATCCAATAGCACTGCAATCAGCAGTCGCTAACTCTTCTGAAAACTTCTTCTGGACACACTAACACGAAGTACACAGTGGCAACGGTAATAAAATCAGTTTTGTGCGGCTCCTGCCAACTCCGAACTTAGAAGAAACCATTAAGTAGGTCAAGCCCGCGGCGGGCAGAGCCCCAGCTGGACTGCGCGTCCCACACGGGGCACCTCATATTTCGGCACAACTCCAAACGAAACCGAGCTGCTCAGAGCCCACTCCACCCCCCACGGCGGGACGTCAGAATCCGTCTCCGCGTTTCACCGATTAGGACTGGGGCTCTCGACAGCCGGGAGGCCGATAGCGGGGCCCCGTCCTTCCCTGGCCGCCCACACCCGGCCTCGCCTCCTTCATGGGCGCCGTAGCGCCGGGCACGTAGCGCGCGCTGACGTCAGCCCTCCCGCGGGCCCCGTCCCTGCCCCCACACCGCCGCGCGCCCGGAACGCCGAAACCCCCTGGAACGCCGCCAGCCTTCTAAATCGGGGCTGTTGCTGGGGCGCAGCGGCGCTTCTCATTGGCCGACTCCTGGGAGCCAATCAGAAGCACCAGCGCATGCCTCCCCTTCCCCCTTCTTCCCCCAAAGCAAGAATGGAGAGGGCGTCACGGAAACTTCCCTCCCGAGTAAACAGCCGCCCCCCCACCCCGCCCCCACCCGTCCGACCCCCCGGTGCAGGACCTGCAGCCCCAGAGCTCAGCCGCGACCGTCTAAGGGCCCGACTCCCCAAAGGCCCGATGGCAGCCCTTACTTCTTTCCTGAGCGGGGTTTGGCCGGGAGCCGCGGGCCGCAACGGGGCAAGGTCGGGGCTGGCTCCCTCCGTGCGGGTTGCGGCTGCAGGACTCGGGGCCAAGGCGGCGGCCGGGCCCGGAACCTCCTGCGCTGCTCCGCTCGGGCCGGTCGCCGGGCTCCGGCCGCCCTCCAGACTCGGCCGGTGCTGCTGGTACTGGTGGAAGCGGCTGGGCAGCTGCCCTGCGGGGCTGGCCCGCACCTTCTTCTTTCGCCGCTTCTTCGGCGCTGCCCGAGGGGTGCCTCCCGCCACGGCGAGGCTGCGGTTGGGCAGAGCTGCTGGAGCGCGAGGCTGCGGAGTCAGACACGGGCCATCTCCCCCTAAGAAGTGAGGGAGGAAGAGGGTCGGGGGCAGTGCCCGGGGGTCCGGGATCCGGGGTAAAGGAGGCGGAGCCGTGGTCACCATCGGGAGGGCCCCGAAGTAACCGCGGGAGGAAAAGCCAAGCGGCGCAAGGCGGCCACCCAGGACGAGCGGCTCCCGCTGCGGGACGGAGACGACGGTCATAGCGCTAGGAAGCTTGTCGCTCAGCAACGAGGAGAGAAGGAGGTGAAGCCAGTGAAAATAGGGTGACGGCGATGGATGCTGCTAGGAGAGCCAGAGAAGATCGCGGAACATGACTCGGGCGGTGGCGGCGCAGCAACAAATAGCCACAGCCCCAGCTCCGAGTGTTGTTATCGGAAGCTCCGCCCCGCGCCCGCCCACTTCCCTGCGAAAGCCCAATCAGAGTGCGACAAGGCAGGCCACGCCCCCTCGCTCCGCCTCCGCCGCTTTGGGTAGACACACACAAACAACCAGCTTGCTGCAGCCTGGCACAAAGAGCGCGCACTGCGCAGGCGCTGCCAGGGAGCTCTTTCGGGAAGAGTCGGTCCCGGGAACAATGAAATTGGGTTTCCGCCCCACCCTCCTTACCCTCCCCAGCACGCCCCCGCGCTTCGCCCGGCTAGGGAGTGGTGGGATTGAAAGGTCCCGGCGGAGTTTGTTGATGGGGGTGGGGAAGGGAGGGGGCAGGGGGAGGGCGGCAGGAAGAACGGGGGCGGAGAAGAGGGGGACGACTCTGGCAAGGCCACGGTTGCCGCCTCCGCTGCTGACCTTGGGGAAGTATCCGTTTTATTTTCAGCCCAACATAACAGCGTTATCATTTTAAAATAAAGATTTCTAAGTACGCCGTAAGGATTTCTTCCCTAGCAATCGTGGAGAAAATCAGTCTACATTTAAATTATATCTACTGAAGTGTGGCTCACGATTCTTTCGTTTACTTGGTTCGGCATCGCTGCTTATTAGTCCCGGTGATCAGAGTAAAAATCAAAGCGACTTACTGATTGAATTAGTCCCTCAATGTATAAAAAGTTCTGCGTAAATCCATAAATGGAAGCTGGAGTTTTTACTGACTTCATAGTTGAAGGATTGTGAGACTTTGGGATCGCAACATTGTGCCTGGTTACTTGAGGAGGCGGCAATCCGGCTTGCATCTCAAAGGGAGAAAGTGAAACAGTTCTGCAATATACAGAGTATTTTGTTAGCTGCGTGTAGATAGAAATTTCTCATGATCTCCCCGCACTGCTCAACCACAGAAAAGAATTGTGGCCATAATTTATCAAGCATTTATGTTCCAGGAACTGTTATTTACATAAATTGTCTCACTTTAACCTCACAACAACTCTTATGAATAGGTACTAAGAAAAATAGATCAGACCTCAGCTCTGCGAAGTAGGCAGGCTGTCATTCTATTCATTTCACTACTAATGCCTGGGGCAATTGTTTAAAGGCATTTTGTTCCTGTTTAGCTGCCTACGCATTATCTTTATGTTTCTGGAATTTAAGATAACAAAGAATGTATAGCTAGTCAATAGCCCATGATATTGTATGGTAAACATACACATTCATGGTAAACAATTTAGAAGCTGCCTCTTTTCCTTTAGAAACTTACTTGTAACTTGCTAATCCGAGTGTATATTCAGGGCAGCTTGAACCTGTGGTCCTGGGTTGCGGTCCTCAAGCTTGGCCTAATTTTGCCTCAGCTTCTTTTTAGAGGGACACTACTATATTTTATCCCCATTTTACAGCTGGGGAAACAGGCTTAGAAAGGCTAAAGGACTTGTCAAAGATCAAACGGTAAGTTAACATCAGAATTTGATCTCCAGTCCAGGTACGGCAAGACAAAAGTTTTAATTTTTATTTATTTATTTATTTATTTTTTTGAGTCTCGCTCTGTGGCCAGGCTGGAGTGCAGTAGCGCCATCTTGGCTCACTGCAACCTCCGGCTCCCTGGTTCAAGCTATTCTCCTGCCTCAGCCTCCAAGTAGCTGGGATTACAGGCATGCGCCACCACACCCAGTTAATTTCTGTATTTTTTAGTAGAGACGAGGTTTCGCGGTATTGGCCAGAATGGTCTTGATCTTCTGACGTCGTAATCCACCCGCCTCGGCCTCCCAAAGTGCTGTGATAACAGGCGTGAGCCACTGCACCCAGCCCTGCCACACTAGATTCTATGTTATTAGAAGACCACAGTAATCTTACACTTATGTATCCTCACCGCCTCTCCACTAGTTTTCAGCTTTGGAGTAGTAAGCAGTTAGTAAGCAATGAAACGTTTTATGATTGATGGACAGATTGAATATCCGGAAAAATGCTTCCCAATCACTTTATAAACTTTTTTTTTTTTCTTGAGACGGGGTTTCTTTCTGACACTCAGGTTGGAGTGCAATGGCATGATCTCGGATTACTGCAATGACTGCCTCCCAGGCTCAAGCGATCCTCCAACCCCAGTCCCCCATGCCGCTGAGTAGCTGGGACCACAGGCACACACCCCGATTCCTGGCTAATTTTTTGTGTTTTTAGTAGAGGCAGTGTTTCACCATGTTGCCCAGGCTGATCTCGAACTCCTGAGCTCAAGCGATCTGCCTGTCTCTGCCTCCCAAAGTAATGGGATTACAGGAGTGAGCCACCAAACCCAGTCAACCTTATAAGCTTTTAAAACCAGGTTTCAGGCCGGGCGTGGTGACTCACGCCTGCAATCCCAGCACTTTGGGAGGCCAAGGCGGGTGGGTCACCTAAGGTCAGGAGTTTGAGACCAGCCTGGCCAACATGGCGAAACCCTGTCCCTACTAAAAATACAAAAATTAACCGGGCATAGTGGCGTGTGCCTGTAATTCCAGCTGCTAGGGGGGCTGATGCAGGAGGATCGTTTGAACCTGGGAGGTAGAGGTTGCAGTGAGCCGAGATCATGCCACTGCACTCCAGCCTGGGCAACAGAGTGATACTCCGTCTCAAAAAACAAACAAGAAAACTACATTTCATTCCAATTGCTGAATTTTACTCATTTTTGTTTCTGCAACATGTGATACATAGTAAGTGCTCATGTTCATTGGATGAGTGGGAATCATGTACATCCAGAGCTGCAAAAGAATCTACTTTTTCAAGGTACTTTCCATCTGTCATCTCATTTTATTCTTACTCTAGCACTTTAAAGTAGATAAAGACAGGTCCTATTTAACGTATGATGTAAATAAATCTAAATATATAGTAACGTGTGTGGGCGGGTCACCCAATGAGGTAGGAATAACTCAAACTCCTGATGCCTACTCCAATGTTCTTTTCACTATATCCCATGGTTTTTAGGCTTGACTTTATCTGGGGATAATATCATACTGTCCTGGAGAATAATTTACCCTTCAGGGACCTGGTCATTGGTAGCCAGCTCTGTGGGGCCCTTGGTCAAAGATACTTATTATTGTCTATGTGTATTTCTTGGGTGAATGTTGGAGTAATTATGTGTATAACTTATCATTTTGAGGCCTTAAGGGTAGGCTTCATGTTTGCCCTGGGTTCTGTACTGTTAGAAAAGTAACCTTGTAGCTGTGACCACCTGGGTGATGGATGCTGAAATTGCTAAAATGCTGCCCACCACTAAGAAACAGAATGGGAGCTGAAATGGGGCACCAGAAGAGAGCAGTTGAGGTGTTATAAACTAGATGATTGGATTTAATGTTACTCTGTGTGTGTAGTCTTTGTAAACTCTTAGTCTTTAGTAATGTCTAACTTTACTGTTTAAACCTAAGTGTTATAGGTTTAAACATATAGTGTTAGCTGTGCTATATGATATAAAGGAAAAAGATCAGCCTGGTTGCAGTGGCTCACGGAGGGCAAGGTGGATGGATCACTTGAGGTCAGGAGTTGGAGACCAGCCTGGCCAACATGACAAAACCCTATCTCTACTAAAAATACAAAAATTAGCCAGGCGTGGTGGTGCATGCCTGTAGTCCCAGCTATTTGGAAGGCGGAGGCAGAAGAATCACTTGAACCTGGGAGGTAGAGGTTGCAGTGATCTGAGATCACGCCACTGCAGTCTAGCCTGGGTGACAGAGCAAGACTTCATCTCAGAAAAAGAAAAAAAAAAAAAACATATCCTTTTGCTTGGGCCCAAAAGGCCAATCTTGGAGTTAACAAGATATTCCAAGGGTAAAGGAAATTTTAGGAGGACTCTCAGAGTTTTTGAAGCTTTTTGTTCCAGTGTGTACATCTTGGTTTTATTTTTGTTAAGCTAATCTTTAGAGGAGTTAGAAGAAAAATAAAAGATTGGAAAGTAAACCAGGTATTAAAGAGCAGAAAAAAGAGGTAATGCCCGTTTATGAAATAAGCAGCTTACCCGCATTAACACTAAGCAGAACTCCAAATTCCACTTCCCTCTCTTCTATCTTCCTTTGTCTCTCATGTATTTTACTTCTGTCCTCTTTCTCTCCCTCTGTCTGTGTGAAATGTCATTTTTCTTTCATCCTACCCTGAATGTCATTTTTTTCCTCTTTAATATAGGCTTTATTACCATTTTCTCTACCTATTATTACTTCGATTTTTTTTCTTTTTCTTTTTCGAGACAGGGCTTCACTCTGTCACCCAGGCTGGAGTGCAGTGGCGCAATAACAACTCACTGCAGCCTCCACCTCTGGTGTTCAGGAGATTCTCCCACCTCATCCTCCCTAGCTGGCGCATGCCACCGTGTCTGCTAATTTGTGTGTGTGCGTGTTTGGTAGAGACAGGTTTTTGCCATGTTACCCAGGCTGGTCTTGAACTCCTGAGTTCAAGTGATCCACCCACTCTGGCCTCCCAAAGTGCTGGGATTACAGGCCTGAGCCACACACCCGGTCTGTTGCTTAGATCTGTAATGTCTAAGGTGTGAGGGACACCTGTGTGAAAAGAGGAACACTTAATCCAACTTCTATTTTGCTTTTTTTTTTTAGACAGTGTCTCGCTCTGTCACCCAGGCTGGAGTGTAGTGGCATGATCTTGGCTCACTGCAACCTCTGCCTCCCAGGTTCTAGCGATTCTCCTATCCCAGCCTCCTGAGTAACTGGGATTACAAGTGCACGCCACCACGCGTGGCCATTTTTTGTATTTTTAGTAGAGATGGGGTTTCACCATGTTGGCCAGGCTGGTCTCAAACTCCTGACCTCAGGTGATTCACCCGCCTCAGCTTCCCAAAGTGTTGGGATTATAGGCGTGAGCCACCGCACCCGGCCTTCTGTTTTGCTTAATGCTCAAATTATTAATCTTTCAAATTTATAAAATAATAGTCTTCTAAACATAAAACAACCAGGAAATCAAAATGTTTTTGTTTAGCAAATAAAAATTTTCCTAACATTTCAGCATTGATTACCAAACTTATAATGTACTCTGAAGAGTTCAAATAAAAATCTAAAATTTGTGTTAAAAAGCAAAATATGCACAAATTTTCACAATAATGACAAATTTATGACACTTGGAGTGCTTATAAAGTATGTTACCATAGATTGAAATTAATGTCTCCATTATCCCTATACTTATACCTCTCTGGGGTTACAGGTTTATACAGGTTATAATTTGCATGAGGGTGCCTGGCCAAAGAGTGAAGGGGGAGCTGAAATAGAGCTTTGACTCTGCTCTTGAAGCCATCTTCCCAGGGGCTGGGGCCACCTGGGCATTGCTATGATTTGAATGTTTGTGTCTTCCCCGGACTCATATGTTGAAACCTAATAACCAATGTGATAGTATTAGGATGTGGGGTCTTTGGGGAGTGATTAGGTCATCAGGTTGGAGCCCTCATGCATATGATTAGAGGCCACAGAGGCCCCTCTTCCTTGTACCATTGAGGACACAGCAAGAAGTCTGCAGTCTGCAACCCAGAAGAGGGACCACACCAGAACCCGACCAGCTGGCACCCTGATCTTGAACATCCCGGCCTCTGGAAGTGTGAGATATAAATCTCTGTTGTTTGTTATCTACCCAGTTTATGATATTTTGTTATAGCAGCCAGAATGGATTATGACAGATGTCTTTTGCTTATTGGTATAAAGGTGTCAAAAGGACTAATGGCAGCCTTAGGATACAATAATAACGATGGACATTTGATTCTATTTCATCCTCGATATAAAAATCAAAAGAAAAAGTATGTTATGGCCAGCTGTGTTGGCTCATGCCTGTAATCCCAGGACTTTGGGAGGCTGAGGTGGGAGGATCGCTTGAGCTCAAGAATTTGAGACCAGCCTGGGCAACATGGCAAAACCCACAAAAATTAGCTGAATGTGGTGGTGCCCCCCTGTCATCCCAGCTACTCAGGAGACTGAGGTGAAAGGATGGCTTGAGCCCAGGAGGTGAAGGCTACAGGGAGCCATAATTGCGCCACTGCAGTCTAGCCTGAGTGACAGAGTGAGACCCTGTTTCAAAAAAAGAAAAGAATAGAGAAAGCATGTTATTTAGACCAGCTAATGTTTAACCAATTGCATCTTAGCTGGGTAACAGTCTCCGTTATGCCTTCCTTACCAGAGCCTTGCTCTCATTGTATACATTGATCAAGATTTTAAAAATCCTTGCCATTTGCAGAATGTATTTATTTATTTATTTAGTTTATGGAGATAGGGTCTTGCTCTGTTGACCAGGCTGGAGTGCAGTGGCACGATCATAGCTCACTGTATCAAACTCCTGGGCTCAAGGAACCCTACCACCTCAGGTTCCTGAGTAGCTGGGACTACAGGCAACTGCCACCACACCTAGCTAATTTTTAAATTTTTTATAGAGACAGAGTCTTGCTATGTTGCCCAGGCTGGTCTTGAGCTTCTAGCCTCAAGCATTTCTCCCACCTGTACCTCCCAAAGCACTAACATAAGTCAATGCCCCTGGCCCTGCAGAACTTTTAATTTCTAGTAACTTGATGCCTCTCCCTGAAATACAGTGTATTTTTTAAGTTTCAGTTGACTAGCCTTGCAGAACCTAGTTTCTTATCATTATATATTGACCTGGCCTGTTAATCATTTTGGCAGACTGATTTTGCCTCATTAATTTGTTATAATTAATAACAAATTGAAAGGGTTCATCTTGCATGAGACAGGGATAGAATGTGCACGGTTAGCTGTCTTCTTCAGGGCATTTGATTTGGCAAATCTTCATCTTGAAACACACTATTGAATTCTGTTTCTACATGGTCCTGTGTGACTCTGGTGCTGACTGACTATTGGATCTCCATTCTGCCTGGCTGGTAGGTGTGACAGATGCTGTGGAACAGTTCTTTCTGTTCTTGGTATGGTTAATTGTTTTCCCAGGACTGCTTGACTGATTCTCACTTCCCACTATTCTTCTCTCCCTTCTTTCACAATGAAAGTTATGTCTGTGCTTTATAAACTAATATACGCTTTAGATTAAAAAAAAAAATCATCCACACGTATAACTTTATTTCTGCAACTTTAAAAAAAATAACATCTATATTATCACATTCACTATCTTTTATAGTCAAACTGTTTATTACTAAATTTTTCCTTTGGAGAATCATTATGGACTTTAATAGATTCAAATAGTTTTAATTATCCATAACCATTTTCCTTTTTTTGCTCAAACCTTAGGGTGTAGCCAGTGAAAACCAAGATATTTCTATTGTAGCAGTTTTGTTGCCTGAAGTATTACCCGAGCTCTTTGTCTCACAACCAAGAAAATTAAGGAACATGGACACCAAGAGTGAGGTGGGAGCAAAAGTTTAAAAGACAGCAGAGAGGGAGTCTGAGTGGGTTGCCATTTTTACAGTTGAATACAAAGCTTTTATAAGAAACTCACCTCTTCTCTGTAGCTGTTTGTGTAACTTCCCTTATATGTGAAGCTGTCTGTGTAACTCCCCTTATCTGTGCAGCTGTAGACATGTCTTTAGTCAAACACAAAGCACAGCTTCTCTTGTTTGTGCAACTGTGGATATGTTTTGGGTAAGCACCCCCACTCTCTGTACAAGTTCCCCCGGAGCCCACCGTGTACATGCCTGGAAAGGGGAGGAAACTTTTTCCTGGGAGTCACTGACTATACCAAAACAAAGGCTTCTGTGTTGGGCCTTGCTTTCTTTTCTGTGCAGTTGCAACCTGAGTTTTTCCCCAGGCTGCTATATTGGTGCCTGTAGCTTGATTTCTCAGGCTGTCTTTCTGTTTAAAAGAATTTTACCAAAGACTAGCTTTAGCTGTCTGCCCAACTAATTTTTCCTTTTATCCTCCTGCACTATTATCTCTTTAGCACTTCTCCCAAATATTTAAAAAAACATTTTTGCTTTATATCCATAACAAGATGTTCCATACTTATCTTGGCCTTTCTCTGACCCAAGACATGAAGTGAACTATTCTATTCTATAAGAAATTTTCATTTCTTTAAATGAAGAAAAAGCAAAATCTGGGCATCAGGGATCAACATTGGATTCTTCCTCATGAGACTTGAGATAGGAAAGTATTTTTCCTACTCTCCACTCACACACTCACAACAATCAACACAGCACACTTCTGTGACCAGATGCATGGAGTTTTCCCTCACACACCAAGCACTTTAGGGGACAACAACTGAGTGTCCTATATCTATCATTCAATTTAATTCTGACACTGTCTACCTGGAGTTAGAGTCAGATCCCATAGGTTAAGGGCTCAGTCCCACAAGACTGCCACCACTTCAGACACCAATGACAAGTAGTAGGTTGTCACCTATACTTTATTTATTTATTTATTTTTGACACAGGGTCTTGCTCTTTCACCCAGGCAGGAGTGCACTGGTGCTATCATAGCTCACTGCAGTCTTGACTTCCTGGGCTCAAGCAATCCTCCCACCTCAGCCTCCTGAGTAGCTGGGACTATAGGTGTGTGCCACTACCTCAGGCTAATTTTAAAATTTTTTGTGGAGGTGGGGTCTCACTTTGTTCTCAGGCTGGTCTCAAACTCATAGGCTCAAGTAGTCTTCCTGCCTCGGTCTCCCAAAGTGCTGGGATTACAGGTATGAGCCACTGTGCCAGGCTTCCCTCTACCCTCTTCTAGAGTTAGATTAATTTGCTAAAACAGATCACAGAACTCAGGGAAACACATACATTTACTGGTTTATTATAAAGTATAGATAGGACACAGGAGGCCAGGCACGGTGGCTCACACCTCTAATCCCAGCACTTTGGGCAGCTGAGGTGGGTTGGATCACCTGAGGTCAGGAGCTCGAGGCCAGCCTGGCCAACATGGTGAAACCCTCTCTCTACTAAAAATACAAAATTAGCCGGGCATGGTGGCGGGCACCTGTAATCCCAGCTACTCAGGAGCCTGAGGCAGGAGAATCGCTTGAACCCAGGAGGCAGAAGTTGCAGTGAGCTGAGATCACGCCACTGCACTCCAGCCTGGGTGATACAGTGAGACTCCGTCTCAAAACAAAAACAAAAAAAAAAAAGAGAGAGGGAGAGAGAGAGATTATTGTTTACATTATTTTTTCTTCATTGCAAGAATTAACTTAGGTTACCTAAAGTAATGGGTTGTTTTAAGGATATGCACACATAGACATAAGGAAGACAAGAAGACTGACCACATACCAGGCCTCATAGGATACCAGGAAAACCTTCATACCCAGAACTCATGGAAGGAACAAGAATTATGATGTAGTACCCGACTGACTTGAAACGACATTTGGAAACTCAAAATTGATTCAAGATCCAATACAGCCTTAATTACTAGGTTATTTGTTACTTCTTAGCAAATGTTTGTTGAGCCTTACTGTAAAGGACTCAACGGCTCTTTCTGTTTGTTCTTTTTGTGTATTTCTACTTCTACTATCACTACCACCTAGTTCTCTGTTTACCTAAAGTTCAAATTCCAGAGAGAGGGAAGCTGATTCGTTCAATACGGATTGGTCGAGACAGGATAATTGGATGGTTAGTCAATATCATCTACATTCAGCAGCACTCTCTTACTAGACCTGTCCTGCGTGGCTTCTGGCCAGGATGGTGAGGCACCTGTCTATAAAGAACCACTGAGGTCCATTTCAGGAACTGTGGACAGACAAAGCATTGATAGAATTGGCCAGGACAATGTGGTAGTTTTAGGAGGTTGAGATTGTTTCGGGAATGAAAGCAAGAAACCCAGGGCAACTTGAGGAAGTAAGAATCCTAGGGCAACTCTAGGAATTTCTGACTTCTCTTGGAAAATTGAATTCCTTCCTTCCTTCCTTCCTTCCTTCCTTCCTTCCTTCCTTCCTTCCTTCCTCCCTCCCTCCCCTCTTTCTTTCCTTCCCTCCCTCCCTCCTTCCCTCTCTCCCTCCTTCCCTCCCCTCCCCTTCTCCCTTCCTTTCCCTTCCCTTTTCTCTTCTCTTCTCTTCTCTTCTCTTCTCTTCTCTTCTCTTCTCCTCTCCTCTCCTCTCCTCTCCTCTCCTCTCCTCTCCTCTCCTCTCCTCTCCTCTCCTCTCCTCTCCTCTCCTCTCCTCTCCTCTCCTCTTCTCTTCTCTTCTCTTTTCTTTTCTTTTCTTTTCTTTTCTTTTCTTTTCTTTTCTTTTCTTTTCTTTTCTTTTCTTTTCTTTCTGACAGGGTCTCACTTTGTCACCCTGGCTGGAGTGCAGGGGCTCAATCATAGCTCACTGTAGCTTTGACCTCCTGGGCTTAAGTGATCCTCTCACCTCAGTCTACTGAGTAGCTGGGACTATAGGCATGTGCCATCATGCCTGGCTAATTTTTTTTTCTAATTTTTAAAAATATTACAAAAAAGTAGTTTACGTAGCTTTACAAAAAAGAAATGGGGTCTCTCTGTGTTGCCTAGGCTGGTCTTGAATTCCTGGGCTCAAATGATTTTCCTGCCTTGGCCTCCCAAAGTGCTGCAATTACAGGTGTGAGCCAGTATGCTCAGCTGGAAAACGGAATTTCTAGTAACACTATCTCATTGATCTCTGGTGGAGCAACAGTTGGCTGAAGCTGAGTAGAGAATACCCTCTTAAAATAAGACCTGTGCTCACCCAGCTCATTTCGCCCCTTTACTTACCTGACTCTGGGCAAAAAGCTTGAAACTCCTACAAATATAGACTGGAGGCAGTGAGGCAAATGGTACTAACTCAGCTGTGGGCACTTGGGGACTTGGACTAAGATAGTTCAGAGGAAATGGAAACGTGGACCTCGGAATAAAAACCTGAGTCCTGGTAACTGGTGACATTGGTCAAGCTGGGAGACCAGACAGGGTAGAAAAGATGAGGGTCAGGAGAGGTGAGAAGAGAGAAGAGTAAAAGGATGGCTCCCAGGTTTCCAAATCTAGTTGACTTAGGAACGATAGCTTTGACAGGGATATGAAAACCAATAGGACAATTCGGAGAGAAAATATGATTATCTTATTTATTTATTTTTATTTTTTTGAGACAGAGTCTTACTTTGTCACCCAGGCTGGAGTGCAGTGTTGCGATCTCAGCTCACTGCAGCCTCCGCCTCCTGGGTTCAAGCGATTCTCCTGTCTCAGCCTCCCAAGTAGCTGGGATTACAGGCGCCCACCACTACACTTGGCTGATTTTTTTGTATTTTTAGTAGAGATGGGGTTTCACTAAGTTGGCCAGGCTGGTCTTGAATTCCTGACCTCAAGTAATCCACCTGCCTTGGCCTCCCAAAGTGCTGGGATTACAGGTGTGAGCCACGGCACCCAGCCATTATCTTGATTTTTTGTTTTTTTGAGACAGAGTCTCTCTTTGTCACTCAGGCTGGAGTGCAGTGGCATAGTTTTGGCTCACTGGGCCCTCCACCTCCCTGGTTCCAGTGATTCTCCTGCTTCAGCCTCCTGAGTAGCTGAGACTATAGAAGCCCACTGCCATGCCTGGCTAATTTTTGTATTTTTAGTAGATGAGGTTTCACTGTGTTGACCTGGCGGTCTCGAACTCCTGACCTCAAGTGATCCACCTGCCTCAGTCTCCCAAAGTGTTGGGATTACAGCACTTGAGTCACTGTGCCCATCTGATTATCCTGGTTTAATAACATTTTCTTTCTCTTTCTCTCTCTCTCTCTTTTGTCTTTCTTTCTTTCCTTCTTTCTTTCTCTTTTCTTTCTTTCTCCTCTCTCTCTCCCTCCCCCCCCCCTTCCTTCCTTCCTTCCTTCCTTCCTTCCTTTCTTCCTTTTTTCTTTTGAGACAAGGTCTCACTGTGTCACCCAGGCTGGAGTGCAGCGGTGCGATCATGGCTCACTGCAGCCTTGACTTCCCTGGCTCAAGCAATCTTCCCACCGTAGTCTCTGGGTAGATGGGACTAGAGGCTCATGCCACCAAGCCAGGGTAATTTTTTATTTTTTGGTAGACACAAGGTCTGGCTATGTTGCTCAGGCAGCTCTTGAACTCCTGGGCTCAAGTGATCTTCCCACCACATCCTCCCAAAGTGCTGGGATTACAGATATAAGCCACCATGCCCAGCCAGGTTTTATTTTTCATGTTCTTCACTTTCAAGCCTGATAAAGCTGGGTGCAGTGGGTTCACACTTGTAATCTCAACACTTTGGGAGGCTGAGGCAGGAGGAGAATCACTTGAGGCTAGGAGTTTGAGTCCAGCCTGGGCGACATAGCAAGACCCTGTCTCTACGAAAAAATTTTAAAAATCAGCTGAGCATGATGGCACACAACTGTAGTCCCAGCTACTCAGGAGGCTGAGGTCAGAGGATTGTTTCAGCCTGGGAGGCTGAGGCTACAGTAAGCCATGATTGTATCACTTCATTCCAGCCTGGGCAACAGAGTGACTCTGTTCCCCCAAAAAAGAAAAAGAAAAATCCTAATGAATTGAAATTTTTATGTTTTCTCTCTTAAAAACAAAAGAATCCCCAAATAACTAAGTTGCTTTTTAGTTACCTGTGAACCATTTATACAAAAAGTGTTCCTACTCTTGTGCAAAATATGGAAATCTATTTATTTAATCATTCTGGTTATCCTTGGTTATTTCACTTGACATCTCCAGAATGGGAGTAAAATTATTTTCAAGAAGTTTAAAATAAATTAAGGAAAATGGATTGAAACATACCCTGCCAAATGTCATTTACTTTTCAGGCCTCAAGACAGTCAGTTCATTCCTGTCCTTCTAGTCAGCTAAAATTCCATAAGGGAAATAGCATATTTCATTTTTACAAAATACTGCAGTGCCCCAATTTTTACAATATTTGAATTTAAAGTGATATGATAGAATAGAATTTCAGGCTGCGGAGATCTTTCAACTATGTGATAGTAAAAGGTTACAAAATGAACACTTGTTTTGGAGAAATGCTTATAATTTTTTAGCCTGAGTGAGACTGTATAGAGAGTTTTTTCTTTAGTTTGTAACACTGGAACATAAGAAGAAAAATGAGATTTGATTAATGATTTTCTGGCAATTCATACTAAGAAAAACATTTTCATGTCCTTATAACATCAGAACAATTTAGAATTTGTACAAAACAATCAAACCGACATTGCCTGATTTTTTTTTTTTTTTTTTTTGAGACAGGGTCTCACTCTGTCACCCAAGCTGGAGAACAGTGGTGTGATCTTGGTTCGCTGCAACCTCTGCCTCCCGGGTTCCAGTAATTCTCTCACCTCAGCCTCCAAGCAGTTGGGACTATGGGCGTGTACCACCATACCCAGCTACTTTTTGTATTTTTAGTAGAGATGGGGTTTCACCCTGTTGGCCAGGCTGGTCTTGAACTCCTGGCCTCAAGTGATCTGCCCGTCTCAGCCTCCCAAAGTCCTGGGATTACAGGCATGAACCATCGCGCCCAGCAAATTATCTTTATCATGTTTTTATTTTATCCTTCAAAATGTAAGTTTTGTACAAGAAGACAAAACTGACATTCCCTAAGTTATGTCGTTTTTAAAATTCCTGAACACACAGAGAAAGACCAGAAGTATGTTTGGATTTCAGAGCTGAAGAGCAAGCACAGCCGCCTTCACAGGAAAGCTCAGGATGAACCTGTGTGGTTGATATTCTGCCAGGTTTTATTTGAGACATTGATTATGATTCACAGCCAAATATGACTTACTGCTCTAAATGCTACATCTAAAATGATGGCATTAGCTTTTTGAGTTTCAGGGCAGAGGAGAGGGCGATATTTTAGCCTAACTTGTAAATTAGCATATTACAGTTATTCTTAACATATGCAAGTGCATATAATGTGATTAGTTTAAATATTGACACTCATATTCTTTAATTTCTAATGTTTTTTAAGATACATTTAAGCCAGAGGATCACTTGAGCCCAGGAGTTGGAGACCAGCCTGGGTGACATGGTGAGACCCCTCACCCCTGCAAGGACTAAAAAATCAGCTGGGCATAGAGGTATGGGCCTGTAGTCCCAGATACTCAGGAGGTTGAGGTGGGAGGATCACTTAAGCCTAGGAGGTTGAGGCTGCAGTGAACCATGATTGTGCCACTGCACTGCAGCCTGGATGACAAACTGAAACCTGTCTCAAAAAAAAAAAAGAGCCCAGCCAGATAGATCATCCCGTAGGGAAGTCCACAAGCCAGTGAACTGCAGGGGCCAAGGGAAAACTTCCTCTTTGCCCTCTGAAGGTTTGCTGAAAAATCAGCTCACAAAAGACATGAATTGGAGAAAAGGCATAGAAATTTTACCTGGGGAGAATCACAGAGTGATTACTTACCCCACACCACAGGGGAGTTAGGAAGCTTATATATCATCCTGGCAAAAAGGCTGTGGGAGGAAGAAGCAGCAGCATTCTGTTTAGGGGATTAGTAAAGAGAATGAAGGATAGGGGAACAGAGCTTAATTTATACATTATCTCCTGAAAGAGTCTCTTCAGATGTGGTCTTACAGGAAGAGGAAGAAAAAAATTGTTCCTTTTGGTGGGTCTGGATCTTAGGCCGATGAAGGAACTTCAGCTTGATCCTGTGCTTTGGGAGAGATGGTGGGAGTGTGGTCAGAGAAAGCTTGAAGCTTCTTCCATTTAGCACATCAAAGCACTATATTTTGGGACACTGGTTTCTGAATCCCCCAACAAACTCAGAGCATACAATTTGGCCTCTTACTGCAATATCCTGAAGTGTAAGCAGTCAGGCAAGGATGACTTAGTTTTTGAGGATCAAACCACACATACAATTAAATAGGAATAAAAGGAACCTGTAGGACATAAATACAGCAGAAGGAAAAATGTTTAAAGCCCCTCTAATTAATAGCCTCACTGTGTTAGGAATATAGTACATACATGAAACAAAAACAAGATGCAATAAAAAGAAAATTTTAAAACTTGCTGGGATCACAGGCGTGAGCCACCATACCGAGCCGAGAATCTGACCAGCAGAGCCTAGCCCAAATTATAAAATTGTGAGCAAATAAAGTGGTTCCTTTCTATATCTCTTTTGTCTTCTTCAAGGTTATTTTGAGCTATTATGTTTTGGGGTAGTTTGTTGTGCAGTAATAAATAAGAGAAAGAGTCACTTCAAGAAAACTAAGGATCTAGAACTAGAAATACCATTTGACCCAGTCATCCCATTACTGGGCATATACCCAAAGGATTATAAATCATGCTGCTATAAAGATACATGCACACGTATGTTTATTGTGGCACTATTCACAATAGCAAAGACTTGGAACCGACCCAAATGCCCATCAATGATAGACTGGATTAAGAAAATGTGGCACATACACACCATGGAATACTATGCAGCCATAAAAAAGGATGAGTTCATGTCCTTTGTAGGGACATGGATGAAGCTGGAAACCATCATTCTGAGCAAACTATCGCAAGGACAGAAAACCAAACACCACATGTTCTCACTCATAGGTGGGAATTCAACAATGAGAACACTTGGACACAGGGTGGGGAACATCACACACCAGGGCCTGTCGTGGGGTGAGGGGAGGGAGGAGGGATAGCATTAGGAGATATACCTAATGTAAATAATGAGTTAACGGGTACAGCACACCAACATGGCACATGTATACATACGTAACAAACTTGTACATTGCACACATGTACCCTAGAACTTAAAGTATAATAATAATAAAAAAAGAAAACTCCTCTGGCTGGGCGCGGTGGCTCATGCCTGGGATCCCAGCACTTTGGGAGGCTGAGGTAGAAGGATCACTTGAGCCCAGGAGTTCAAGACCAGCCTGGGCAACATAGGGAGACCCCTGTCTCTACAAAAAATAAAAAATTAGCTAGATATGGTGGCACGCACCTGTAGTCCCAGTTTCTCAGGAGGCTCAGGCGGGAGGATCGCTTGAGCCAAAGAGGTCAAGGCTAGAGTGAGCCCTGATCATATCACCACAGTCCAGCCTGGATGACAGAGCAAGACCCTGTCAAAAAAAAAAAGGAAGAAAGAGAAAGAAAGAGAGATAGCGAAAGAAAGGGAGAAAGAAAGAAAAAAAGAAAGAAAGAAAGAGAGAGAGAGAGAGGGAGGGAAAGGAAAGAAAGAGAGAAAGAAAGAAAAGAGAAAAAGAAAGAAAGAAAAGGAAAGGAAAGAAGAAAAGGAGGGAGGGAGGGAAAGAAAGAAGGAAGGAGGAAGGAAGGAAGGAAGAAAGGAAGGAAAATTTAAAATATTTATTGTGACAGAAATAAAAATTTGAAATTGAAAAATATAAGCAAATTTAAGACAACTTCCCAGAAAGTAAAATTTAAGGATGAAGAATGTAAAAAGCAGGAAAAGAGAAAGAGGATCTGTCCAGGAGGCCCAACATTTCAAATAGGAATTCCAGACAGAGAAGACAGTAAATGAAGAGAGGAAATTAACAAAAAAATAATTTATGCAAATACACCAGAACTGAAAAACATGAGTCTGCAGGTTGAAGTAGCTCACTGAGTGCTCGGCACAAAGTGTGAAATGAGTCCTACATCAAGAAACGAGTAATGAAAAGAGATGATCATTAATGTCTTTTTAAAATCGCTTCTTGGTTTTTTGCCTAAGATCAAGTACAGCGTCTCTTCTTATCAGTTTAATATCTGATACGTCCTCTGTCTGAGGACAATATATTAAATGGATTTTTGGAGCAGGGAGATGGAATAGGAGCTTGCTCTATCCACTCCATGCATAGACCTGGTATTGCAGTACCTCCAGGATCCGTGCTCCCTCACCTCACATGCTATAAACTAAAAAAAAAGAGGCCGGGTGCGGTGGCTCATGCCTGTAATCCCAGCACTCTGGGAGGCCGAGGTGGGTTGATCTCTTGAGGTCAGGAGTTTGAGACCAGCCTGGCCAACATGGCAAAACCAGTCTGTAGTAAAAATACAAAAATTAGCTGGACATGGCATGCCCCTGTAATCCCAGCTACTCAGGGAGGTTGAGGCAGGAGAACAGCTTGAACTTGGGAGGCGGAGGTTGCAGTGAGCCAAGATCATGCCAGCTTGGGTGACAGAATGAGACTTCGTCTCAAAAGAAAGAAAAGGAAGGAAGGAAGGAAGGGAGGGAGGGAAGGAGGGAGGGAGGGAGGAAGGAGGGAAGGCAGGCAGGCAGGCAAAATATCAAAATCTTATTTTTTGAGACAGGGTCTAGCTCTGTTCCTCAGGCTACAGTGTGGTGGTACAATCACGGCTCACTGTAGCCTCAACCTTACAGGCTCAAGCGATCTTCCCACCTCAGCCTCACGAGTAACTGGGACCACAGGGGTGCACCACTATGCCTGGCTAAGGTTTTTTTTTGTTTTGTTTTGTTTTTTCGGTTTAAAACTTATGCATTGTTTATTTCTGGAATTTTCTTTTAATATTTTGGGACCTCAGTTGACCATGAGTAACACAAACCACAGAATGCGAAACAGTGGATAAGGGAGGGACTACTGTACCTATTTTCGCCTAAGACAGTTCTGTATATTTTTCTGTTAACTGGGTAGCAAAAGCATATAGAAAGGTTTTGGGGGGATGCAGTGCATTGCTCTTCTGTAATGACAGTAATTTACTTCAAGACATTGCAGGAGAAGGGGCTAAAGGAGTGAAGGGAGGAAGAGAAGGATTCATTTCACGCCTACCTGTACAGAGACATTGTCTTGCATTCTACCTTTTTTTTTTTTGAGACAGAGTCTCGCACTGTTGCCCAGGCTGGAGTGCAGTGACACGATCTTGATCTCTGCTCACTGCAACCTCTGCCCCCCAGGCCCAAGCAATCCTCCCACCGCAGACCCCCAAGCAGCTGGGATCACAGGCGTGTACCACCATGCCCGGCTAACCTTTCTGCACCTTTAGTAGAGACAGGGTCTCACCATGTTGGCCAAGCTGGTCCTGAACTCCTGACCCCAAACGATCCACTCGCCTCGGCCTCCCAAAGTGCTGGGATCACAGGCATAAGCCACTGTGCCTGGCTGCATTCTACTTTTAAACTGAACTAAATTTAGTTAACAGTAAGCTTATTAATTAGCAAACCCTTTAAAATGTGGCATAAAAAGATTGGGCACAGTGGTTCAGGCCTGTAATCCCAACACCTTCAGAGGCAAAGGCAGATGGATCATGTGACCGCAGGAATTTGAGACCAGTCTGGGCAACATGACGAAACCCTATCTCTACAACAAAATATAAAAATTAGCCGGGTGGAGGGGGTGCATGCCTGTGGTCCCAGTTACTCGGGAGGCTGAGGCAGGACGACCTGAGCCCAGGAGGCAGAGGCTGCAGGGAGGCGTGATCACACCACTGCACTCCAGCCTAGGAGACAGAGGGAGATGCTGCTCCAAAAAACAAACAAAAAAGGGGGCATAAAGGATAGCTGTAGGGGCTCTCTGGGGCTCTCCTAACGTCTGACCATCCGTTGTTTGAAAGTAATGCTCTCTGTAGAGTTAATTACATAATGGCATTGTAATTACTAAGTGCCCTTAAAATGAGTATCAAAGGCTTTTACAAACTGGCAAATAAAATTTAACTCTGCAATATTTGTTAGGTAGACGTTATAAAAGTTTTTTTGTTTTGCTTTGTTTTTTTTGAGGCAGGGCCTCATGCCATTACCCAGGTTGGAGTGCAGTGTTGTGATCATAGTTCACTGCAGCCTCAAACTCCTGGCCTTGATCAATCCTCCCACCTCAGCCTCTTGAGTAGTTAGGAGTACAGGCACTCACCACCACCGCTGGCTAACTTTTTAAATAGTTATTTATTTATTTTTAGAGACAGAGTCTTGCTCTGTTGCCCAGGCTGGAGTGCAGTGGCATGATCTCGGCTCACTGCAACCTCTGCCTCCCGAGTTCAAGCAATTCTACTGCCTCAGCCTCCTGAGCAGCTGGGATTAGAGGCACCTGCCACCATGCCTGGCTAATTTTTTTGTATTTTTAGTAGAGACAAGGTTTTACCATGTTGGCCAGGCTGGTCTCAAACTCCTGACCTCAAGTGATCTGCCCACCTCAGCCTCCCAAAGTGCTAGGACTACAGGCATGAGCCACCGCACCTGGCTAATTATTTATTTTTTGTAGAGATATGGTCTTGCCTTGTTGCCCAGGCTGGTCTTGAACTGATGGGCTCAAGCAATCCTCCTGCCTTGGCCCCCCAAAGTGTTGGGGTTACAGGTCTGAGTCAACACACTCAGACTTTTTTATTTTTGAGACAGGGTTTGGCTCTGTCACCCAGACTGGAGTGCAGTGACAGGATCATAGCTCACTGCAGACTCGAACTCCTGGGCTCAAGCAATCCTTCTGCCTCAGACTCCCAAGCAGTCGAGACCACAGGCATGTGCCACCACACCTGGCTAACCCCTGCACTTTGTGTAGAGACGAGGTCTATGTTGCCCAGGCTGATCTCGAATTTCTGGCCTCAACGATCCTCCCTCCTCATCCTCCCAAAGTGCAGGAGCTACAGGTGTGAGCCACTGCACCAGCCCCACATTACAAAGCTTTTAAAGTTAGGCCCAGAAAGTCCAAGGTTGTAGTACAACATGATCATGGTTGTGAATAGCCACTGCAGTCCAGCCTGACCAACACAGCAAGACCTGCTTCTCTTAAAAAACAAAAACAAAAACAAAACAAAACAAAAAAACAAACAAAAAACATCTCTTGGCTGGGCGTGGTGGCTCATGCCTATAATCCCAGCACTTTGGGAGGCCAAGGCAGGCGGATCACCCGAGGTCAGGAGTTCAAGAACAGCCTGGCCAAACAGTGAAACCCCATCTCCACTAAAAACACAAAAATTAGCCAGGTGTGGTGGCGCATGCCCACAGTCCCAGCTACTTGGGAGGCTGAGGCAGGAGAATCACTTGAACCCGGGAAGCAGAGGTTGCAATGGGCCAAGAATGCACCAGGTGACAGAGCTAGACTCTGTCTCAAAAAAAAGACAGACTTCAGAAAACAACATTACTCAAAATGCCTTGTGTTTAAATTTTAAAACTTTATTGGCTGACAGAAAACTGCCATACTTTCTTTCCACTACCGTCCTGCTATTCCTGAAATAAGTGTGCAAAAAGCAGCATAGACCAAGAAGGGTTCCTTAGGTGCTCAACAGAATTTAAAGAAGTGGGAAAGATAAGTTTACAATTAGAAAATAAAACTTTTCTCTCAGTTAAAAAAATTTTGTTTCGTTGTACATATGTAGAAAACTCCTATTTATAATGTCTTTGGAAGGATACCCCATTTTGTAATTGCGGTCTTCCAGATTCTTCTGGGTTACAGATGATGGGATGTATTCCACGGTACTAGCATTTCCGATAAATCCATGTTGTCTGGAAGATACTTCCTTTCAGCTTTCTGACATAAAGAATTAGTAGAGGGGCAAGAATTCTTTCCCTGTTAGTTTCCACAATGCAGCCGTTTAACACCATCTCATCCAAAATGATGTGTACTTTATCCAAATTAAACATTTTATCTAATTCACTCACTCGGCTGAAATACTCATCTAAAACTTCCACAAAATTATGAATGAATTCATAAATAGCCATCTCTGTCTCAGTGTCATCAACTCCAACCACAATGAAGAGAGCTGCACACTGCCGATATATCAGCCGAAAATCCTTATATTCAGTGAAAGGGCATTGTTCACTGGACCGAGAGAGACAGCTCTTTATGACTTGTTTCCAGAAGTGTACGCTTATTAATATCTACATGTTCATAGTACTTACAAAGTTGAGTCTGCCCTTGTTTATTCACCATGAGGAAAAATTTTATCATTTTTCTTTCCTGGCCAGTATTTTTCCAAATGTAGTTCAAAAGTTATGACAAGGGATGGCTGTAACTGGAACCTGTGCTGCTCGGAGTGTGATGGTCCTCTCAACGGCTTTTCCTGGAGTCCCCCTCCCTCTTTCCTGCAGTAGCTTGCTCCCCAACCTTCACTAGCTACGCAGTGCGGGCCTCCTCGGGGCAGCCGTTTTGGCTTTTAGTATGGCGTCTGCCATGCCTGGCTAATTTTTTTAAAAAAATTATTTGTATTAATGGAATCTCCTTGTGTTGCCCAGGTGTTGCCCAGGCTGGTCTCAAACAACTGGACTCAAGTGATGCTCCCACGTTGGCCTCCCAAAATGCTGACATTACAGGTGTGAGCCACACTACAGTCTTTCTAAGGGAAAAACAGGTCACCCACAAAGCATCAGAATTGAAATAGTATCTGCAATCTCAGTTTGAAGCTAGAGGACAATGAACAATGACTTCAAAATTTCAAGAGTAAATTAATTCCAACTTAGAAGTCTGTTTCCTATCAAACTGGCAATCAGACATAAGAGTAGAAAAAAAATCTTCCAAACACCTAACACCTCAAGAAATTTATTCCCGATGCAGTCTTTTCCAGGAAGCTACCGGAAGAAGTGTTTCACTGAAGAGTGTAAACCAAGAAAGAATAAGCCATGGGATCTAGGACGCATGAGAGCTCACTCAGGAGAAGAGTGAGAGGAATTTCCGGGGGGGAGGGTAAGAGGCAGTCTCCACGTGGCATCTGTACAAGAGGGCCAGAGGGAGACTAGCCCAGCCTGCAGCAAGAGGACAGGTGAGTCCTGGAGCAAGGGGAAGGTTTCAAAGAAGAAGATGAAGTTGCTGGAATTCTCCGTATGTTTGGAGAACTTAAGAAGAGATGTACACTTCCGGCAGAGATCTTGGGGATGAATAAATGCTGGGTAAATAAAAAATGAGGTTAAAGAAAAGAGTGTAGGAGAGCCAGAGATCACCTCTATTCCCGCTGTTGGTCTAACGTGGGTTCTTCAGTTTGTTCTAGAACCCAAATCGACACCATGCAGATTAACGAGAGAAAAGCATACAAATTCATTAGTTTTTTTTTGTTTTGAGACAGTCTCCCTCTATCACCCAGGCTGGAGTACAGTGGTAATAGCTCACTGCAACCTCCACCTCCCAGGTTCAAGTGATTCTCCCACCTCAGCCTCCCGAGTAGCTGGGATTACAGATATGCGCCAACACACTCGGCTAATTTTATTTTAGGAGAGATGAGGTTTCAGCATGTTGGCCACGCTGGTCTCGAACTCCTGACCTCAAGTGACCCGCCTGCCTTGGCCTCTCAAAGTGCTGAGATTACAGGCATAAGCCACCGCACCTGGCCCAAATTAGTTAGTATTACACATACATGGGGAGCTTCACAAGAGCGTCAAGTCCAAAAAATGGCCAAAGCAAGACACTTTTATACTTTTGGGACAAAGAATGATAAATCTGAGAAGAAAGCACAGGACAAAGGGGACCTGAGTAGGAGCAATACATTTCGAGGGGTGTCATTAGGAGATATATGGAAGATAAGGGTGATTTCCATAAGTGTATTTGTCAGGTAATTGCAATCCCACTCGGGTAATGGCTCTTTTCTGAGCCTGGTGTGGGAGAGTGCCCCTCCCAGAGGAATGTTGATGGCTTGCTGCATGTGGGAGAAGATGGTCAGCTCACCCTTTCCAAAACTACAACATCTCCAATGTTTTCAACTCAAAATAATCAAAATACCGATTTGGTATATTTTGGGAAGGCATATCATTCACTTCTTCAAGCCAGTGTAAGGTACTTATTAATTGCAAAAAAAGAGAAAAAGTACAAGAAGTTGTCTCTATAGCACAATTCATTATACACGTAAACATAAATATCAATAGATCCAAACTTATGACATAACTGTATTAGGAGGATGGGGAAGGAGAAGGTATGTATATATTTAAATGTCTTTAGATGACATTCTGGGTAATAATAGAGCTAAAAACCTCATCTTCATAGTAGAAGTAATCCGTTTATATCTAAAACCAAGATATAAAAATTATAGCACTATACGGGCCAGGCACAGTGGTTCACGCCTGTAATCCCAGCACTTTGGGAGGCTGAGGTGGTCAGATTACCTGAGGTCAGGAGTTCCAGACCAGGAACCTGGCCAACATGGTGAAACCCCACCTCTACTAAAAATACAAAAAAAATGAACCAGACGCGGTAGTTCACGTCTGTAATCCCAGAACTTTGGGAGGCCGAGGCGGGTGGATCACTTGAGGTCGGGAGTTTGAGACCAACCTAACCAACATGGTGAAACTCTGTTTCTATTCAAATACAAAATTAGCCGGGCATGGTAGTGCATGCCTGTAATCCCAGCTACTCAAGAGGCTGAGGCAGGAGAATCGCTTGAACCTGGGAAGCAAATGTTGCATTGAGCCGAGATTGCGCCATGCCATTGCACTCCAACCTGGGCAACAGAGAGAGACTCTGACTTAAAAAATATATATGTGTGTGTGTGTATATATATATATTTCATATATATATAAAATATGCATTTTATTTTAAAATATGAAGGTATACACTGAAGGAAGAAGAAGGATTGAAAGGTTGTCTTGGGGAGGAGGGAGCAGACAGGAAGCAAGGGTGGTTAGAGGGAGTCCAGGAGACCTCTGGGATTGTTTTAGACCTGAGAGTACTTACTTTACTTCAAACAACAACATGAATTTTTTTTTTTCCCTTTTTAAGACAGGGTCTCACTCTGTCACTCAGGCTGGAGTGCAGTGGCACAATCACAGCTTACTGCAGCCTCGACTTCCTGGGTCCAAGTAATCCTCCTACCTCAGCCTCCTGACCCAGTCTCAAGATGAAAATAAAAATAAAAAATATATAAAATGAACTAACAAGTGTATATGATGCCAAAGTGAGCATCCTTAAATTTCAGTCCTTAAATGTCTATTCCCCAAATTCATATGTTGAAATTCTAATCCACAAGGTGGTGATATTAGGAGGAAGGGTCTTTGGGAGGTGATTAGGTTATGAGGACAGAACCCTCATGAATGGGTTAGCGCTTGTATAAGAGAGAACCTAGAGGGATCCCTTGCCCCCTTTCACTGTGTGAGTTACAATGAAAAGATGATAGTCTATGGGGGAGTGAGGCCTCACCAGACAATGAATCTACCAGTGCCTTGATCTTGGACTTCCAGCCTCCAGAACTGTAAGAAATACATTTCTGTTATTTATAAGCCACAGTCTATGGTATTTTGTTATGGCAGCCCAAATAGACTAAGGCAAATCCTTTGCCCATTTTTTAATCATGTTGTCTTTTTGTCATTGAGTTATAAGTGTTCTTTATATAGTCTATATAGTAGACCCTCATCCGGCATATGTGACTGACTTTTCTGGCTGCAGGAACAAAATCTCTTGCCATTTCTTGGTCACGATATTCTCAAAAAACAAGGTTTTGGTTTGAGCACATTTACCACATGTTAAAATCCATATTTTAAATGAACATCTAAGAATATCCTATACTTCTTTTTGATACAGTAGTTTCTGCTACAGAGGTGCTATTACTATTTATCATCGTCCCACTGCATTCCAGCCTAGGTGACAGAAGGAGATTCTGTCTCTTAAAAAAGAATATTAAAAATCATAAACACTGGTTCATAAGTTGACCAGCTTGTTTTTCCAAAAAATTAGGTTTTGGAGGCTTACTGCTGTCTCATGCTCGGCTGCTCACTGGTTCCAATGGTCAGGCATAATTTATCTCTCAAAATTCACTCACCCTTATTACTTTGATACAACAGCAACACCATTGCCACCAGGTTCTCAAAAGTGCCAAATTTTCTATTTGCTCAGTGCATACGGTTTCTTTCTTTTCCAGATTTTCATATGTGAAAAAGCAAGATTCTGCTTACTTTACAATCTTTGAGTGGTACTGGTATTTTAGAAGATGGATCACATGAATCCCTTGGCTTCTCATACTCCCTGGTCACTGACCAATGTATATGCACCCTATTTTACCACTCTGAGAGTCTTTAGAACCCACTTATTTTCCAGACAAAGAAAGTGAAACAATTTAGGATTAAGGGTAGTGGCCAGGCATGGTGGCTCACGCCTGTCATTCCAGTACTTTGGGAGACTGAGGCAGGTGGATCACCTGAGGTCAGTAGTTTGAGACCAGCCTGGCCAACATGGTGATAACACATCTCTACTAAAAATACAAAAATAAGCCAGGTGTGATGGCACATGCCTGTAATCCCAGCTACTCAGGAGGCTGAGACAGGAGAATCACTTGAACCCAGGAGGCAGAGGTTGCAGTGAGCTGAGATCGTGCCACTGCACTCTAGTCTGGGCAACAGAGTGAGACTCTGTCTCAAAAAAAAAAAAAAAGAGAGAGAGAGAAAGGAAGGGAGGAAGGAAGGAAGGAAAGAAGGAAGGAGGGAAGGAAGGAAGGAAGGAAGGAAGGAAGGAAGGAAGGAAGGAAGGAAGAGGAGGGAGGGAGGGAGGGAAGGAAGGAAGGAAGGAGGGAAGGAAGGAAGGATAGAACCCAGCATGCAGGGGCTGAGTGCTGTGGCTCATGTCTGTAATCCCAGCACTTTGGGAGGCCGAGGTGGGAGTTTGAGACCAGGCTGGCCAACATGGTGAAACCCCGTCTCTACTAAAAATATAAAAATTAGCCGGGGGTGGTGGCATGTGCCTCTAGTCCCAGCTACTCAGGAGGCTGAAGCATGAGAATCACTTGAACCCAGGAGGCAGAGGCTGCAGTAAGCCAAGATCACACTACTACACTCCAGCCTGGGTAATAGAGTAAGATTCTGTCAAAAACAAACAAACAAACAAACAAAAACACACACACACACACAGAATGGGAGAAATTATTTGCTAATCATATATCTGATAAGGGACTTGTATCTAGAATATGTAAAGAACTCTTACAACTTAATAATAAAAAGACAAACCAATTTTTAAAAAGGCAAAGGATTTGAATGAACATTTCTCCAAGGAAGATATATAAATAGCTGATAAGCACATGAAGAAATGTTCAACATTGTTACTGTAGTTATTAGGGAAACGCAAATCAAAAGCTGAAATGAGATACCACTTCACATCCACTAGTCCAGTTAGAATTTAAAAAGACAGAAAATAATAGGTGTTGGTGAAGATATGGCAAAATTGGAATCCTTATACATTGTTGGTGGGATTGTAAAATGATGCAATTGTTTTGGAAATAGTTTGTCAATTCCTCAAAATGTTGAACAGAGTTATTTATGACTCAGCAATTCTACTCCTTGGCATATAGCCATGATCATTGTAAACATATGAGCACACACAAACGTGTACACAAATGTTTATATCAGCATGATTCATAATAGCCAAAAAGTGGAAACAATCCAAATGTCCATCAACTAATGAAAGGATTAACAAGATGAGATATATCCATACATGAAATATTATTTGGCCATTAAAAGGAATGAAATACTGATACATGCAGCAACATGGATGAATCATGGGTACATTGTGCTCAGTGAAAGAAGCCAGACACAAAAGGCCAACTTTGCATGGATTCCATTTATATGAAGTGTCCAGAAAGGAGGAAAACCATAGAGACATAAAGTAAATTAGTGGCTTCCAAGGGCTGGGGGAAGGGAGACAATGGCGAGTGACTGCAAATAAGTATGGAGTTTCCTTTGGATTGAAAAAAAGGTTCTAAAATAAGATAGTGGTGATGATTACACAATTCTATGAATATACCAGAATCCACTGAATTGTAAACTTTAAAAGGGTGAATTTTATGCTATGTGAAATGTATCAACCGGTTGTGGTGGCTCACACCTGTAATTCCAGCACTTTGGAAGGCCGAGGCAGGTGGATCACCTGAGGTCAGGAGTTCAAGATCAGCTTGGCCAACATGGTGAAAACTCGTCTCTACTAAAAACACAAAAAAATTAGCCGGGCGTGGTGGCAAGCACCTGTAATCCCAGCTACCAGGGAGGCTGAGGCAGGATAATCGCTTGAACCTGGGAGGCAGAGGTTGCAGTGAGCCAAGGTAGTGCCACCGCTCTCTAGCCTGGGCGACAAGAGCAAGACTCCATCTCAAAAAGAAAAAAAAAAGAAAAAAGAAAAATATGTCAATAAAGCTGTTATATTAAAAAACAAAGACTCAGTGTTTTTTTTTTTTTTTGAGACAGAGTCTCGCTTTGTCGCCCAGGCTGGAGAGCAGTGGCACCATCTCAGCTCACTGTAACCTCCACCTCTCAGGTTCAAGTGATTCTCGTGCCTCAGCCTTCCACAAAGCTGGGATTACAGGCATACACCACCACACCTGGCTAATTTTTGTATTTTTAGTAGAAATGGGGTTTCACCATGTTGGCCAGGCTGGTCTTGAACTCCTGGCCTCGAGCAATCTTCCTGCCTGGGCCCTCCAAAGTGCTGGGATTACAGGCGTGAGCCACTGCGCCTGACCTCAACTCAGTGCTTTTTAAATTTACCAGTTGAGCTCAGAGTAAAGTGAATTCTTAGACAGAAATATTCTTTCCAAGTGGGAAATTCCTCTATCTAGCCTCTCCGTTAATTAATTCATCTCTTTAATGTCTGTCAAGTTTTTTATTGAAATATCACATCTTCCTTCCCAGGGCACTGCTGTACAGATTTAAGTAAAAATTTGTGGAAGCTTTTGAATTTTAAACAGACAAAAACAGAGCTTCTTTGATTATAAATGATATAGGGTACCTGGCATGTTCATCGTATGTTTTATTTTTATTTTTATTTAATTTTTAATTTTTTTTGAGACAGAGTCTTGCTTTGTTGCCCAGGCTGGAGTGCAGTGGCACGATCTCAACTCACTGCAACCTCCACCTCCCAGGTTCAAGCGATCCTTGTGCCTCAGTCTCCTGAATAGCTGGGACTACAGGCCTACACCACCATACCTGGCTAATTTTTGTATTTTTAGTAGAGATGAGGTTTCGCCATGTTGGCCCAGGCTGGTCTCGAACTCCTGGACTCAAGCAATCTTCCTGCCTGGGCCCCCAAAGTGTTGGGATTACAGGCGTGAGCCACCGAGCCTGGTCTATTATATGCTTTAATATGTAGCCCTATTTGATTACATAATACATAATGATTTAAGTAAACCATTTTAGCTGAACTGTTTCTGAATAAGAGGAAGCAATACATTAGACCATAAATAAATAACTTTCTCTACTCTAAAACCTTTAGTGGGACTTACCAAAATAAGCAAGTCTTGCCCTGTAGCAAAATGATAAATAAATATAGCTTTTAGTACTATAAAAGAAGAAGAAAAAAGTGTCTTTAAGAAGGATTTGAGGGGCACTGCCATAAGATAGGTGGGTACAGGATGATGTGTATAAAGTCTTTAATAAGCCTCAAATATATTGTACTTTTCCTGCTTTCAAAGAACTTATACCTTCTTGAGGAGGCGGGCTTTCCATGGACAATGTAATTAAATGGGATAATGTACGAAAAGCACATGCTTTTGGTTCACATTAAGTAAGACCATCAGGCCGGGCGCGGTGGCTCATGCCTAAAATCCTAGCACTTTGGGAGGCCGAGGCAGGCAGATCACTTGAGGTCAGGAGTTTGAGACCAGCCTGGCCAACATCGTGAAAACCCGTTATATGGTTAGGCTTTGTGTTTCCACCTAAATCTCATCTTTAATTGTAATCCCCACGTGTCAAGGGAGAGGCCAGGTGAAAGTAATTGAATCATAGGCGGTTTCCCTCATCCTGGTCTTATGATAGTGAGTTCTCACGAGATCTGATGGGTTTATAATGGGCTCCTCCCCCTTCACTCGGCATTTCTCCCTCCTGCTGCCCCATGAAGAGGGTGTCGTGCTTCCCATTAGCCTTCTGCCATAATTGTCAGTTCTCTGAGGCCTCCCCAGTCATGAGGAACTGTGAGTCAATTAAACCTCTTTCTTTCCCTAAATTACCCAGTCTTGGGCAATTCTTTATAGCAGTATGAAAATGGACTAATACATCTGTCTCTACTAAAAATACAAAATTAGCCAGGTGATGTGGCCCACGCCTGTAATCCCAGCTACTTGGGACGCCAAGGCATGAGAATCACTTGAACCCGGGAGGCAGAGGTTGCAGTGAGTAGAGATCGTGCCACTGCACTCCAGCCTGGGCAACAGAGTCAGACTCTGTCTCACAAAAAAAAAAAAAAAAAAAAAAAAAAAAAAAAAAAAAAAAAATTCGTCAGAATTCATTTATTTAACTTTCTTTCACTGAAAACTTAAGTGCCTTCTATGTACCAAACACTGTATTAGACTTGGGAATTGTGTTAAACAAGGACCATTTTAGGCCTCCCAAATAGCAATGTGGGCATTCATGCAAAAGGTGTCAGAAGTTAGTATAGGATGAAGAGCAATAGAGATAGTTTATTTCTTAGAAAAAGCTTTGGAAAATTCTAAGCACAAAGGTTGGACTTGTTATCTGCTTACTAAAATGTGACTCTTTCAGGTTGCAGCAGCAGTCACATACACTCATTTTTTCAGTGCAGAGCTGGACTACTTGTCATGGAAGGAAGGTGAGCAGTATTTGGGGCCTGGCTAGGGCTACTGACAGCTGGCCAACTGTATCTTTTCTCTGTAAAGCAGGTAAGGAAAATACACAGTAAAGGTGTCCTTGGTGGTGCTGGCCCGTGGCTGGACGAGCTTACAAACCAGAAAGTATTATCTAAGGCCCTTCTACCCATGGCTACAAGCCACTTCAACATGCTGAGGCTTTACTCGTCTTACATCTGTATCTGGTAAGAGTCTGCTATATTTCCACCAGTTCCCCGATGAATGGGGGCAAAGCCGTGGCTCTGCCAGCTAGACTCAGAAAGTTACAGAGGTACATATATAATTATGTCACCAACTTTTCTCCTTCTGAGAGCCAGCTCCTTCCACACACACCCAGCAGGCTGAGCTTCATTGTTTCTTCTTCAGCCTAAAACTGAGGCATGTTTGTTCATTAATGTACCTGAGCTTCTGAAGCTGTTGTCTCTCCTTCCTGAAACTGTATGATGTGTTTTCTTGTCCTCTACACCCCACTTCCTTGGGGTTTTTATTTGTTTGTTTTTAGAAACAGGGTCTTGCTGTGTTGCCCAGGCTGGTCTCAAACTCCTGGGCTCAGGCGATCCTCCCTTCTTGGTCTCCCAAAATGCTAGGATTTCAGATGTCAATCCTTTTCTAGGATGTCTAGTCCACTCGCTTTTACCCAGGACAAACATACTTCCTCAGGGACTCAACTCTATCCAGTTTTCCTGCACAAGGCTGCCAGCTGTTTCATACATTACTGGAAAATTGTGCAATTCTAAGAAAAGAGGCTGGAGGCTGGGATTATGTGCCGATATTAGAGTCTGAGGTTCCTGGAGGGCTGGGGGCTCTGTCACAGAGAAGATTGTTGTCCTTGTCACAGCAACTATTGCTCTAGGACAGCAGTTTCAGAACGTGGTCAGAGAAACCCTGGGGTCTCTGAGATCCTCCCTTTTCCAGTCGCCTATCTGCATGAGGTCAGATTTCAACCAAAACACTTCTCAACAGATTGAATGTAGATGTAGGTATGGGAATCCAGCTCTCTTCTATCAAGAGATTTGCAAAAAATTAAAGTTTTTGTTTTAATTTTAATACAATAAATATTGACACAACCCATGTGAAGAAAATGCCTTGGAGTCCTCAATAATTTCTAAAAGTTGTAAGGGGGTTCTGAGATCGAAAGTTTGAGAACTGCTATTCTAAGCTACTCTTGGCCCTACTTTGTTCTTCCCACTCATCCTGAGGGACCTCATAAGACTCATTGCTTCAACTACCATGTCCAAGTTGGTGATTGTTGTGGTCAGTACATAAGCTTCCGTGTGCTGTTCTGCAAGCGCCTGGGGATAAGAGAAATAAGATTGCCCCTGAGAATTAAACTGGATAAATCCATATACAGCAGATATGATGCACCATTCACACATTCAACAAATATTCATTGAACACCTACTCTGTGCCATACACTCTTCTCAGCACTGGGCTTACAAAACAGAAAATACCTGAACATCCTACTGGGGTATACTGAGAGATGATAAAAGAGTATAATGGGGTCTGGATACGGTGATTCATGCCTGTATTCTCAGCATTTTGGGAGGCTGAGATGGGAGGATTGCTTGGGCCAGGAGTATAACACTATCCTGGGCAACAAAGTGAGACCCTGTCTCTACAAAAAATTTAGGGAAAAAAAAAAAAAAAAAAGAAATGAAAGTAACGTGACAAGAACTGTATGTGTGTATGGGTTTGTGTGTATATGCCTGTATTTTCTTTCTTTCTTCCATAAATTATTCCCCAATAGCCATTCTGCTAGTAGCCCTCCTGGGAAGTGGTGTCTACAAATTTCATCTTGGTAAGGAGGCAGATATGATGTAAGACAAGTTCCTTCCAGTCATGGAGGTGGGGTAAGGAAGAGAGCCAGGACAGCAGACCTCAGGATTGGCAGCTCAGGGACAAGGGCAGACCAGCATCCTTGCAGCACAGGTTGGCCACCATCCAGAGGAGAAAAGCATGGGCTATGAGCCACCATGAGGTCACCTAAGCACCACCCTTCAAACACCATCTTAAAGGAGGAAAAGAAAAAGGGAGAGAAACAGCTCTAAGGCGGAGTTATTAGCTGGAATGCGGCCTTAAGTCCGAAGAATGAGATACTTTTATTGGTAATTTTAAGTTCCATTTCAAACATTTTATTTGCATGTCTGAGATGTAGTGTGATAAAATTTCACTCTGCGTGCATTAACGTTTTATTGTTCCTGGGCTGTGTCTGAAGCCTTGAGGCAGGGAACTCAGGCAAAAATGGCTCTATTAAACTCTTCCTTCTCATTCAATCTAAACCCAAGTGTTACCATCCAGATGGTCACATGGGAGAAAGGAGACTGAAAAGAAGACCCCAGGAGGCAATGAAAACAGGATGCAGGTCCTTTTCTCCTGAAGGGAACAGTTCCATCCTCTTAGCCACTTAGGCTACCTGGAAGGGAAAAGCAGAAGAGCGAAGAACTGGTCACTTATCACATGTAGCCTGCATTTAAGAAAGAAGAAAGGGCTACAGAGGGAAATAAAGGGCGGGTCTTTTTCTGAGGGTGCCAGAAAATTCTAACCTTCTGACAAGATGAAGAAAGAAAGACAACCCCTCTCATGTGGCCTAATCAGTGTCCCTGGAATGACTCATCAGACTGGGGTCTCCTTCTTGGAGTGGGAATGAAGATAAGGATCAAGGAGGAACCTGGATGAACTCCTCTCTCGTCATACCCGAACTCACAGTATCCCTAAAAGGCATTTTAAATGGAGAAATTGAGACTCAAAGTAGAGAAATTAAAGTGAAGTCATACACTAGGAGCGGAGCCAGGTTTTGAACCCAGATTTGACTGGTTGCAAAGTATAGCCAGTTCTTGCCAAACCCTACGCCTCCCCACTTCCACTCCCCATCAGAACCTGTTTGGCTTTCTGAGACAGCGTCTCGCCCTATCACTTAGGCTGGAGTGCAGTGGTGGGATCATAACTCACTGCACCTGGAACTCCCAGGCTCAAGTGATCCTCTCACTTCAGCCTCTTAGGTAGCTGAGACTACAGGTACGTGCCACCACACCCGGCTAATTTTTTTATTTTTTGTGGAGATGGGGGTCTTACCATGTTGCCCAAGCTGGTCTTGAACTCCTGAGCTCGAGTGATCTGCCCACCTCAACCTCCCAAAGTATTAGGATTACAGGCATGAGCCACCTGGCCCAGCCCAGAACCTGTTTTATTTAGTGGAGGCAATCTTTCTTGCATCTTGCAGTCTTGTGTCTTTTCCTACCCTGGGATATAAGGTGAAATTCCTTGTCTAGAAGAACCACAGCTATAGCAATTATTCATCTATCCAGCAAATATTTATTGAGCGTGAGGTCTGTCCTCGGTTCTGGGTCATGAAATCACTTCTATGATTAATTCAATTCCCTGAAATGTGATAAGCAGTTAAATGGATCCAGCCATAGGAGAATTGATTGAAAAGTGAGGAAGTAGAGGGTGAGAGGACAAAGACCAACATTTAAAAGCCCTAAAGTAGCTGAGGTTCCTCACTGAGGGTAGGACAGGAACTATGTTGTTCACACAAAATGAGATGGTGTCAATGAAGCTTTTCTGGGGGATGGGGAGAGAGTGTGTGCACATACTCGTTTCTCCCTGATCGTTTTCTGTGCTGATGGAATCTTATTCTACAGATAGATTGTGCTTTTTTTTTTTAATTCATTTTTTGAAGCTGATTGGCAGTTTGTAATCTTTCCAACCTTTTCCTGAGCAATTCTAATCACCTTTCAGCTTTTTTTGAGGTACTATGCAAAGCAATCTAATTGTTGACATAAACCAATGTTGGTTATACAATTAACCCTAGCACAGAGTGGATTTATCCACTCTGGTTTATCCTTAGCAAAATGTAAATCCCACACCTACCACAGTTTCAAACTACTTTCCTTCAGCCTTCTATTAATGTAAGTTCAGGTAATATTAACTTAAATGTGGTTTGCATGATAAATCTGTTCTCTAAAATTATACAATGTTTTCCAAACCAAGTATGCTTAATTTTTAGATCATCTAGGAGAAAATAGAGCACAATAATAAATATCAGGGGCCCTGAACTTCACCATCTAGGTGAAGCCCCAGTGACTGCATTTAGTAGCTCTGTGACCTTGGCAGAAGCATTGAACTTTTCTCTGCTTTTTCTTATATATAAAATGGGGATAATAAACAGCTTCTTTTCCAGAGTTGAGAGGGGAATAAATGAGTCAGTACTGCTCAGTAGGAAATACATGAAACTCAGTAAATGTCAGTTTTTTTTTAAATTTATTATTTTTTTTCAGGCCAAGCACGGTGGCTGTAATCCCAGCGCTTTGGGAGGCCAAGATGGGTGGATCGCTTGAGACAAGGAATTCAAGACCAGCCTGGGCAACATACTGAGACCCTGTCTCTACTAAAAAAAAAATTTACTAAAAATTAAAATAATTTTTTTCTTTTTCTTTTTTTTTTTCTCAGACAGGGTCTTGCTCTGTAGCCCAGGTTGGAGTGCAGTGGCATGATAACGACTGACTACAGCCTCAACCTCCCGGGCTGCAGTGATCCTCCCACCTCAGCCTCTCTAATAGCTGAGACTACAGGCATGAGCTGCCGTGCCCAGCCTAATGCCAGTTTTCACCATTATTAGTTTTTAAGTTTCTGCTTAAAACTCTGCTGCCTTCCATTTGAACAATTAAAGCCATTTATTTCATTTTAAAAAACCTGATTAAATAACTAATATTTATTGATTCTCTATTAATTATTGGTAAAAGATGCAGAGCAGACACAAAAAGATTAAACAATAAAAACTACCCCTTAATCCTAGGCCTAAGAAATATAACCACTTTTCAAACAACTTTCAAGAAATCTGGCCGGGCATGGTGACTCACGCCTGTAATCCAGCACTCTGGGAGGCCAAGGTGGGCAGATCACTTGAGGTCAGGAGTTTGAAACCAGCCTGGCCAACATGGCAAAACCCCGTCTCTACTAAAAATACAAAAATTAGCCAGGCGTGGTGGTACATGCCTGTAATCCCAGCTACTAGGGAGGCTGAGGCAGGAGAATCACTTGAACCGGGGAGGCAGAGGTTGCAGTGAGCTGAGATTGCACCACTGCACTCCAGCCTGGGTGACAGAGTGAGATTCTGTCTAAAAAAAATGAAAAAAGAAAAAAAAAAGTAATTTATTTACTAGACTTACTAGACTTTCTAAGAAATGTCCAAAATGTTGATTATTTGGATTTATGGAAAGAAAAAGCTCATTTGTACCAACGTGCTATTTCTCTCCCTTGACTGTTTCAGTAGGAATTTGTGTATGAGTAAACAAATTTCTAGTCATCACATAAAATTTTCTTTGCCAAGAAAGATTAATGAATCATCCTCAATTTCCACTCTTGTCTCCTCTGACACAGCCTCAGAGGAACCCCCCATCATTACACTTTTCCATCTCCATGCCTTCACGTCCTCATTTGAAGAACAGGGACAGCGAGAACTTGATGCACTTCTGGTCCATGTTTCTCACACAGGGACACAGAGCCTAGGAAGAAGCCGTAATTGCTGGAACTGGATTAGAGGCCGGTACACTTCCCTTTTTTTTTTTTTTTTTTGAGACAGAGTCTTGCTCTGTCACTCAGGCTGGAGTGCAGTGGTGCGATCTTAGCTCACTGCAATCTCTGCCTCCCCCTGGTTCAAGTGATTCTCCTGCCTCAGCCTCCCGAGTAGCTGGGATTACAGGCATGAGCCATCATGCCTGGGTAATTTTTGAATTTTTAGTAGAGACGGGGTTTTGCCATGTTGGCTGGGCTGGTCTCGAACTCCTGACCTCAAGTGATCGGCCCTCCTGGGTCTCCCAAAGTACTGGCATTACAGGCTGAACCACTGCGCCCAGCCAGGCCAGTCTCCTTCCCACACCACTGTGCAACCGTGCCAGGCTGAGCTCAGAGCATTCTGTCCTGCGCCGAAATCTGGCTTCCTACTTCTAAAACCACCCTCATCTGAGAGGGTGGCTCTAAAAAGGAAGCAAGGCCAACCTGTGAAAGAGCTTTGAAAGAGGAAGAGAGATATTCTGAAGCTGCAGGGTTTACTCTTTGTGCTCAAAAGCATGCAGACTTAAAACAATGGTTCTTAGATCTGTCTTTTCGGTGGAAGCCCTCTTCGTAATTTGGAGTAGCTTGCTTCCCAGGTCTGTGTGAGGGTAGGCTGTTCTTTAAAAATAAATCACAGCATAGCGTCTCAACTATGAGTAAGGAAAAGGGTGATTTTGGAAAATAGGTCGGCTTCAGGCTGGTGGACCACTCCCTCTCAGAAAAAGTGGGGTTGGGGGAGAAGCCCTGAGGACTGAGGAGGAAGAAAGCCCTCAAGGACTTTTACAGGAAAATAGTGTTACACTCACCAAGCGAACACCTGCAGAAACACAGAAACAAGTACACAAGGTGTGCAGATTCATACCAGGCGGAAGGCAGACATAGCTACATTGGTGAATATGTCTTTGAAGGAAACCCTGGCTTGTGTCTTTTTTTTCAGGAGGCTGAGGCAGGAGAATTACCTGAGGCCAGAAATTCAAGACCAGCCTGAGCAACTAGTGAAATCCTATCTCAGCATAAAATAAAATAAAATAAAATAAAATAAAATAAAATAAAATAAAATAAAATAAAAGTGAAATATTCAGGATCAAAAAGAAAAATGAAAGCCAGGCACAGTGGCTCACACCTGGAATCTCAGCACTTGGGGAGGCCAAGGCGGGTGGATCACTTGAGGTCAGGAGTTTGAGACAAGCCTGGCCAACATGGTGAAACTCCATCTCTACTAAAAATATAAAAATTGGTGGGTCATGGTAGTGTCCCACTACTCTGGAGGGTGAGGCAGGGAGAATTGCTAGAATCTGGGAGGCAGAGGCTGCAGTGAACCGAGATTGCGCCACTTCACTCCAGCCTGGGCGACAGAGCAAGACTCTGTCTCAAAAGAAAAAAAAAAAAGAAAAAGAAAAATTAGCTACTTCCTTTGTTACTTCTATTTGATCTTTTCATATTGAGTTTTGTCTTTTTTTTTTTTTTTTTTTTTTTTTGAGATGGAATTTTGCTCTCGTTGCACAGGCTAGAGTACAATGGCACGATCTTGGCTCACTGTAACCTCTACCTCCTGGGATTCTTCTGCCTTAGTCTCTGGAATAGTTGGGATTACAGGCATGCGCCACTACACCTGGCTAACTTTGTATTTTTAGTAGAGATGGAGTTTCTCCAAGTTGGTCAGGCTGGTCTCGAACTCCCGACCTCAGGTGATCCATCCGCCTCGGCTTCCCAAAGTGCTGGGATTGCAGGCATGAGCCACCATGCCTGACTGTTTTGTCTTTTTAAAGAAAAAGTAGGCTGGACACGATGGCTCATGCCTGTAATCCTTGCACTTTGGGAGGCTGAGGCAGGAGGATCACTTGAGTCCAGGAGTTTGAGACCAGCCTGGGCAACATAGAGAGACCCCTTTGCTACAAAAATATTTAAAAATTATCCAGGCATGGTGGTGTGTGCCTGTAGTCTCAGCCACTCAAGAGGCTCAGGTGGGAGGATTGCCTTAGCTGGGAATTCGAGGCTGCAGTGAGCCACGGAACTCCAGCCTGGGTGACAGAGTGAGATCCTACCTCAAAAAAAAAAAAAAAAAAAAAAGTGACAACGCTCTAGTGTGTTTATATTTGGAAGAGACAAAATTAAATAAGATCAAATATGCCAAGTGCTTGTCTTATATAGGCCTTTCTTTTCTTTTCTTTTTTTCTTTTTTTCTTTTTTTTTTTTTGAGACAGGATCTAACTGTCACCCAGGCTGGAGTGCATGGGCGTGATCATAGCTCACTGCAGCTTCAAACTCCTGGCCTCAAGCAGTCCTCCCACTTCAACATCTCAAGTAGCTAGGATTACACATGAGCCAACACACCTGGCTGATTTTTTATTTTTTGCAGTGCCAGGGTCTCACAATATTGCTCAGGCTGGTCTTGAAGTCTTGGCCTCAAGTGATCTTGCCACTTTGGCATCCATTGGTTCAACACTAGGAACTGGTTTCATCTGTGCAGTGGATAGGAAGAACCTGTTGGGTGATTACAGTTATAATTCCCTTCTGGCAGATGAGAAAACAAAAAGACAGGTTAAATGATTTGCCCGAGGCCAATAATTAGTACTACACGATCCCAAATCTATCAGATCTATTTTAACCTACTATGATCGGGCTTTCTGCCCCATCGACCACTCCACCAAAACCACTTTTTCAGTGACTTCTCCACTGCCAAATCCTATTATCAATTTTCAGTCCTATCTTACTCCACCTGTCAGCAGCATTTGACACAATTGATCACTTCCTCTTTCTTAAAACCTTTTTTTACTCTATTTGGTTTCCAGCACTCCACCCTGTCCTTCATTTCCTGTATCTCTCCAAGTCTCCTTTGACTAATCCTTCCCCTTGTCCTGAGCATCTCAGGGTTCAGTCCTTGGATTTCTCTGTCCATATCCATTCCTTGGATGCTCTTGATTTAAACACCCACTTCCTACCTCCAAACCTATTCCTTCTTGAATGTTCCCCATTCCAGTGGCTCAGGGCTAAACCTTAGGTGATCCTTTAATGTTTTTCTCTCCCATTTCACACCTAATCCATCAGTAAATCCTATGAGATATATATGTGTGTGTGTATATACATATTATATATATCTGAAATTAATATATATATAAAATCTCAAATTTGACCATTTCTCCCTGCCTTCATTGCTACTACCAAGTTCAACTCCCACCTAACACTGCAGAAGCCACCTAACTGGCTTCCTTTTGCTCTGCCTTGCCCCTCTACATTTAGTTCCCCACATGGCACCAAAGTGATTTTTAAAAATGAGAATCAGATCCTGTCACTGGTCTGCTCAGAAGCCTCCAACAGCTTTCTGTCTTGTAGAGAAAATTCCCAAGTGCTTACCATGACCCCTGACTACCTCTGATCACTCTCACTCCCTCTCTTGCCCCTCCCTATACACTAGCCTTGCTTTTCCTTGGTCATGCCAAGCTGGCCTGGTCTAGGGGCCTCTGTTCTTGCTGGAGTCTGTCTGAAACGCACTCCCCAGACCTCAGCAGGGCTTACTCCTACACTAAATTCAAGGATCCTGTCAAAGGCTGCCTCACATATCCTCTGAAATGACACCCCCACCCCTCTCTATTGCTTTACAATGATATGACTTATTTTCTTCATAGCACTTATTGCTACTTGTCTTTTTTGTTCACTGCTGTACCATCAGTGTTTATTATAAAACAGGACACATAGTATGCCAGGCACTGTTCTAGGCTCTGGAAATACGGCAATGAATAAAACAAAGTTCCTGCCTTGATAGAGTTTATGTTTCATGAGATGCCACAAAAATATACAAACATGTAGCACACCCGATGGTGGTAAGCTCGTTTTTCTTTCTTTTTTTTTGTTGAGACAGGGCCTCAGTCTGTCACTCAGGCTGGAGTGCAGTGGCATGATCATGGATGGCTCACTGTAGCATCAACCTCCCTGGGCTCAGGTAATCCTTCTGCCTCAGCCTCCCAAGTAGCTGGGACTACAGGCACATGCCACCACACCCGGTGAATTTTTTGTACTTTTTGTAGAGACTGAGTTTTGCCATGTTGTCCAGGCTGGTCTCAAACTCCTGAGCTCAGGTGATCCACCCGCCCCGGCCTTCCAAAGTGCTGGGATTATAGGCATGAGCCTCTGTGCCAGGCCCTGATGGTGATAAGTTCTATAGAGAAAAATAAAGCAGGGCAAGGGGGATTGGGAATGCGAGGACAGAGGTTTTGGATTTTGCTCTTTTGAATAGAGTGGTCAAGTCTCACTCATAAGGCAAGGTTTGAGTTGAGACCTCAACAAAGGGAGGGAGGAGGTCATAAGAATATATGGGGGAAAGAATGGTTCAAACAAAAGGAAGGGCAAGTACAAAGAACCTAAGGCAGGAGTGTGTATGACTTGCTGGAAGAGCAGCAAGGAAACCAGTGTGGCTGAACAGAATATATAAGAGGGAGAATCAGAAGATGGTGACCCAAGGCCGGGCACAGTGGCTCACGCCTGTAATCCCAGCACATTAGGAGGCCAAGGTGGGTGGATCACCTGAGGTCGGGAGTTCAAGACCAGCCTGGCCAACATGGCGAAACCTCATCTCTACTAAAAATACAAAAATTACGCAGGTGTGGTGGTGCATGCCTGCAGTCCCAGCTACTGGGGAGGCTGAGACAGGAAAATTGCTTGAACCCAGGAGGCGGAGGTTGCAGTGAGCTGAGATTGCGCCACTGCACTCCAGCCTGGGCAACAGAACCAGACTTCGTCTCAAAAAAAATAAATAAAAAAAAGAAGAAGATGGTGACACAGAGGTAAGAAGGGGTGAGAGTGTGTAGGGCTTGTAGTTTATGTAATGACTTTGATGCAAAGTTTTTCTTTGAGATAGGAAACTATTGGAGTGTTGGAGTGTTTTAAGCAGAGGAAGGGCATGATATGCTTACATTTAAAAAGAACTATTCTGGCTAGGCATGGTGGTGGTTCACGTCTGTAATTCCAGAGCTTTGGGAGGCTGAGGCAGGAGGATTGCTTGAGGCCAGGAGTTCGAGACCAACCTGGGCAACATAGGGAGACCTCGTCGGTCTCTTCAAAAAAAAAAAAAAAAAAAGAGAGAGAAAGCCAGGTATAGTGGCATGCACCCCTGTATTCATACCTATGGAGGAGGCTGTGGTGGGAGGATCGCTTGAGCCCAGGAGTTCAAGACTGCAGTGATTTGTAATTATACCACTGTACTCCAGCCTGGGTGACAGACAGACTATACCTCTGGAAAAACATTAAATAAATAAATAAAAAGGACTCCTCTGGTTGCCGTGTTAAAACGAGATTATAGAGGGGCAAGGGTGGGAGCAAAGAGACCAGTTGGCAGGCTGATGCAGTAATGCAGGCGGAAGGTGATGAAATCATGGTCCCCAGTGGTAATGATAATGGTGTTAAGAAGTGGTGAAATTCAGGATGTATTCTGTATTGAGTTAACAGACTCTATCAATGGATTGAATATAAAAAATGAGAGAAAGGGAGGAGTCAAGGATGAAACCAGTTCTTGATTGGGGTACTGGTAAGATGTAGTTGCCATTTACTAAGATGAGGAAGACTACAGGAGTGTGGAGACAAAAGTGACTCCATTTTGGAGGTTAATCTGCCATGTTGACTTCTGATTAACCCTAGTCCTGTGAATGCCTCCTGGTTTCTACTTCATTTACTGTCCCAAGTGTAAAAACAAAGCAACCTTGATGTTATCGCACACATTAGAGGCTATGATGCATACAGCACTCTTGCCTGTTCTGGAGGATTGCCTTTCATTGTCTTGCTGGAGGGAGCATGTATACCCTTTCCCTATGGTACATAAGCCCTGGGTCTGGGGAGTAACAATGCAGAGATCTACCTGTCTTGCGGCTTTCCAAGACCATGCGTGTATCTGTAAGTTCCTCCAGTAAGACACCCTATACTGACCTACATCTGCCTTGTTTTTGGGTTTCTTGGCTCTTTAGGCACTTGAGGCAGCTTTGCATATATGGCCCTTTCACAAAACAAGATTTAGGAGCTGGGGAATCAGGCATTTTCTTTTAGACATCTACATTTAACATGCCTAATAAATATACATTGGTGATATCACTCAGGCATCTAAATATATGATTGGAGTAGGTTCAACAGAGAATGGAAGAAAAGAATTGGAGACAGCACGTATAGACAATGCTTTCAAGTTTTGTGTAAAGAGAGGCAGAAAGATAAGGTGGGAGGCAGAAGGGACACATGAGGTTGAGAGATAGATGACGTCATATGTTAAGATGAGGTTATTTTAGAGCATGTTGATAGGCTGATTGAAATAATTTAGTAGAGAGTAAAATTTGACTGTGCAGGACAGAGGGATAATTTCTGAGGTAATACCTTTGAGTAGGCGACAGAATATTGGATTTAGTACACAAGTGGAGATAACAACCTTGGACAGGAGCTTACTTTATGCATGACAACACTCGTGGGAAGACAGAGAAAATGGTAAATGTGTTAATGGGAGCATGTAGAAGACTATTTTTCTGGTTGCATCCTCTTCTTAGGGAAATGGGAGGTAAGGTCATCAACTGTGTAAGATTTAAGGTGAGAAGAGAAGGTGCAAAAAAGTGAATGATTTGGGGAAATGCAGGATTGTCAGGCAGCACTAAGGGCACACCTAAGGATCGTGGTCATAATTTAACATGAGCCACTTCATATGGTTAATTGTTTTCCTCCAGCCATGTTTAAAGAGGAGCAGGTGTGATATGGTTTGACTGTGTCCCCACCCGTATGGTTTGGCTGTAGTCCCCATAATCCCCACAGGTTGTAGGAGGAACCTGGTGGGGGGTAATTATGGGGACCTCCATGTTGTTCTTATGATAGTGAGTGAGTTCTCATAAGATCTGATGGCTTTATAAGGGGCTTTTCTCCCCCTTTGCTCTGTACTTCTCCTTGCTGCCACCATGTGAAGAAGGACCTATTTGCCTCCCCTTCCACCATGATTGTAATTTTCCTGAGGCCTCCCTAGCCCTATAGAACTGTGAGTCCATTAAACTTCTTTTTCTTCATAAATTACCCAGTCTTGGGTATGTTTTTATTAGCTGCATGAGAACAGACTAATATAATAAACTGGTACCAGGAGTGGGGTGCCACTGTAAAGATACCTAAAAATGTGGAAGCAGCTTTGGAACTGGGTAACAGGCAGAGGTTGGAACAGTTTGGCGGTCTCAGAAGAAGATAGAAAAATGCAGGAAAGTTTGGAATTTCCTAGAGATTTGTTGAATGGCTTTGACCAAAATGCTGATAGTGATATTGACAATAAAGTCCAGGCTGAGGTGGTCTCAGATGGAGATGAGAAACTTGTTGGGTGCTGGAGCAAAGGTGACTCTTGTTATGCTTTAGCAAAGAGACTGCTGGCATTTTACCCCTGTCCAAGAGATCTGTAGAAATTTGAACTTGAGAAAGATGATTTAGGGTGTCTGGTAGAAGAAATTTCTAACCAGAGCCCAAGGGCTCTTTAGTCAGTAGGTGATGGATCCTGCCAGGACTGGGTCTTTCCCTTCAAGGCAAGGTAGTTTCCCTTCAGTCCCAGAGTGTGTCTAGACATGTTGTCTGGTAACTAGGGCTTGAAATGGGGCCTCATGACTCTGGCCAGTGCCCTATCTTACTGTGGCTGAGCTGGTATCCAAGATGAAAGACAAAGTCATCCTTTTTCTTCCCTTTCCTCTTGTCAAGCAGAAGGAAAAGTTCTCTTTTGGAGCTGTGAGCTGCACTGCCTGTGGTTGCGGGAGGGGTGGCATAAGCACTCCTTTTGCTGCCCTGGCTGATGTGTCACTGGGGCATGTGCTCTCCAAGTCCACTGGTTCCAAGCCCAGCACAGCATTAGGACTTGAAGTCCTTGCAGCCTAGACTGCCATTCAAGTTGATTTAGAGCCCCAGAGCACTTCAGCCTGTAGTGTGAGGCTTACCAGAACTCAAGTTCCAACCACTGGGATGGGCGATTTCCCCTCTGGCTAGGGCTGGTCTGAATGCTCCCTCTGTGGATGAGAGTCAGCTGAGTTCAGTCTGGTTTTTCTTTCTGTTGTGACAGGGCAGCACTGAGTTCAATGCAAAATCTCACAGTGCTTTGCTTTCTGTCTCCCAAGCACACATTTATCTGTGCCATGCAACAGCTGCTGTGGGGGTGCAGGAGGGGATGAGGGGTGGGTGGTGTTGGCAATTCAGGACTGTCTTTTATACCCTCTTTAGTGCCTCTTTCAGTGAGATGAAGTTAAAGCCAGGTACTGTGAGTGCTCACCTGATTTTTGGTTCTTATGATGGTGATTTTTTTATGCAGATAGTTCTTAAATCTGGTGTTCCTGTGGCAGGGGATGATTGGTGGGGACTTTTATTCTGCCATCTTGCTTCACCCCCAGTTACAGACTTTTTGTGGCTTATCATTTGCTCTTGAAATTATCATCTATTGAAAAACTGAAATAAGAAGCTCAAAAATGAATTCTTATTGTGGTGATGATTGTGCAACTCTGTAAATGTACTTAAAATTATTGAATTGTGCACTTCAAATGGATGAATTTCATGGAATGTAAAAAAACCCACAAAAACTGTTTAAGAAACTGAATTTATATTTATTAAATATTATAATGACATATTTGAAATTTAAAGTCAAGGTCTAGCTTAAAGTAGCGCTCAGTGTTGATTTTTTAAAATAATTAAGTAACCTACCAGAGCATAGCTCTAATAAAAGGAAAATCCACTGGAAAAGAAATAGGTCACTCATTATGTGTTTCTAGTACTCGTTAATATGAAACAGAAGTGAAACTGCATCATTGCCCGGGATTACTGGAGTTTGCATAAGACTCCAGGAAATTCCTTACTTGCAACACTCCTTGGCCAGCACTGTATCTGCCCTTGTCCTTTCTGATAAAGTCCACCCCATGTTGTCTATGTACTTGTCCTTAATCTTTCTTTGCTTGTCAGTTGGCTAGAAATGCTTTACTGCTAGGAGTGTAACCATTTTTAGTCCTGATGTAGGAAGACAGCTAGAAGATAGTAGTAAATTTTGCTGACAGGAAAAAGGCCAAGTTGGAACTCGCATGCATGTAAATCATCCTGCTAGTTAGTCATCTTTCTCACCAATAACACCAGGGATCTGGAGTGTGACTTGAACAGTGTGAATGCTCAGCTGGCCTGGATTCTGCGGACTTTGGAAAGCCCTTAGGTGGTTCCGGAGTGTTCTGAGGTGGGGCATGCTGAGTCATGTTTTTGCAGCTGCTCTTTTGTAATAATTATTCCTGACAGTGACCAGTCACTGAACATTCCAGGCTTACGCCTATGTTACTAGACTTTTTATGTTTATTGCCAAACTGAAATGCTGAAAACACGCAGCAGTGGTACGTACACTGCAAGTCTCCAGTCAGAAGGCCTCCATTCCGGGACGTTTAACATCACGTGCCAGTCCTGTCGCTCTGCTTCTCCTCCCAGGATGCTCCAAGCTCCCAGCTGCACTCCCAGCCCATCCAGGCTGGACACCAGGCACCTTCCTGTCTCAGCTCACGTTAGGCCTTCCTGAAGATCTGAGACAGTCTCTCCCAACTTCACGCACTGGCTCTGCCACTTAGCAACTGTGTGACTTACAGATGGTGGTTTGGCAGTAGATGGTCAACACAAATGATTATCTTTCCTGGCTGTTCTAGAGTAACAATACCATCACTTTCCTCTGACTGGAATTTACTTCGTAATTTAGCAGTTAACCTTAAACTCCCTTGCACATTTGCCCACTATTTCGTGTGGTGTTTGTTTCCTTAGCCTAAAACCTCCCTGGGAAGACAGAAAAGACTTTATTTTCTTTTGGAATCCTCTTAGAGTGTCTTCTTCATTCACAGAGCAAGCTTATGCAGGCTTTGAATATGTCACAGTTGGTGGGCAGTTTAGTCTGTTGACACCACTGTTTTCGGATCCATTAGGCTGGGGAATAGAATCCCATCAGGGCATCGGGACTGAGTTGTTGAACCGGAGGGACCACGGCTGACTACGATGTGGGCGTTGTCTCATTGCATCAGAAGAGTTCAGTTTTTCAGAAGGTGGGAAGTCCTCATTTACATCATCAGTCAAAACAGAGGGCTTCTCTTACAGCCTAATACATGAAATGTCTATTTCTTATCTTCATTACAGACACCCAGTTGCCCTTGCCAGAAACTTGAGTCGTTCTTAACGCTTCCCTCTTGACTTCCCTCATTGCCCAAGCTGAGAGTGTCAGCAAGATCCAGTAGACTCAGCCTCTCTGTGTCTCTGCAGTCTGACCCTCCTCTCTATGCCCTCCCCAGGGCTTTAGTTCTGGCTTCCATCGTGTCTTGTCAGCATCTTTATAATAACCTCACAGTAGGTCTCCCTGTCGTTCAGTTTACTTCTCTGTCATTTACCTCCAAAATGCTGCCGCCATTATCTTTCTCAAACAGTCTGATCGTGCCACTCATATATATATATATATTTTTTTTTTTTTCTTTTTTTTTTTTTTTGAGACAGTCTTGTTCTGTTGTCCATGCTGGAGTGCAGTGGCACATTCTGGGCTCACCACAAACTCTGCCTCCTGGGTTCAAGCGATTCAAGTACTGGGATCACAGGTGTGAGCCACCACACCTGGCCAAATTGGTATGTTGACAAAAAAAATCATTCTGACTACAATACGGGGAATAAATTGAAGAGGAAAAATTAAATTCTAGGATCTTTTTTTTTTTTTTTTTTTGAAATGGAATCTTGCTCTGTCGCCCAGGTTGGAGTGCAGTGGTGCGATCTCAGCTCACTGCAACCTCCACCTCCTGGGTTCAAGTGATTCTCCTACCTCAGCCTCCCGAGTAGCTGGGACTACGGGCACCTACCACCATGCCTGGCTAATTTTTGTATTTTTAGTAGAGACGGGGTTTCACCATATTGGCCAGGATGGTCTCGATTTCTTGACCTCGTGATCCGCCTGCCTCGGCCTCCCAAAGTGCTGTGATTACAGGTGTGAGCCACCACACCTGGCGGGTCTAGGATCTTATAATTACATTTGTAGCAGCCCTGCTTCCTTGGTACAGGCCTATACTTGACACATAGCTGATTCTCACTTTGTGTAATTTCACCTTAATTTGCTGTGCCAAAGTGGGTAACATTGTTTTACAGGTTTTGGAAAGAAAAAGTCAAAATGACATAAACAATTGTTAAATTATTTAACGTTATTAGGGCATGGAGTATTTAGCTGCCAGTTTATTTGCCTGATGCTAAAAAGTATAGTGGCTGCTTTGGAAAGTCCCCTGCTTTCCTGTGCTGGAAATTCCCATGGGTTGACAGTTCAGGGAGCACCAATTCCAATTCTCTTCTCATGAACTTCCTCCTTCTCTTGGTTTCAGATCCACTTCTATATAAGCTTAAGATTTGCCATTTATATGGGAATTTACTGTTTTTAAAAAAGTATTTTCAAAACAGTAGAGAAAAGATGAAGTATTCAATAAATAGCATCAAGATAATTGTCTAGTCATTTGGAAAATAAAATAAAATAAAATTCCTACCTCACACTAAGATCCTATGTTTGTGATCTTGGAGTTAGAGAAAGCCTTAAACACAAAAAGGAAAAACCATAAAGTAATGAGTAGGTAGGAAATATTTTGTATGTAGGTATATGTGGATACAGATATTTATATAGATATTTATCATAAAATACATAGAAAGACTACTAAAGATGAAAAAAGGCAAACACTACATAGAAAAAAAAAGGGACAAACAGTATGAAAATGTAATTCTGTAAATAGATGTTCAGGCCAGGTGCAGTGGCTCACGACTGTAATCCCAGCACTTTGGGAGGCTAAGGCAGGCAGATCACTTGTGGTCAGTAGTTTGAGACCAGCTTGGCTAACATGGTGAAACCCCATCTCTACTAAAAATACAAAAATTAGCCGGGCATGGTGGAGCATGCCTGTAATCCCAGCTATTCAGGAGGCTGAGGCAGGAGAATTGCTTGAACCCTGGAGGTGGAGGTTGCAGTGAGCCGAGATCATGCCACTGCACTCCAGCCTGGCCGACAGAGTGAGACTCCGTCTCAAAAAAAAAAAAAAAAAAAAAAAGATGTTAAATGTTATTAGCAATTATGCAAATAAGAATCCATAGTCCACAGATATGCATATATCCACACACACGTCAAGGTACAGGAAATGGGTAGCCTCATTCGCTGCCAGAGGGAGAATAAACTGTTACAGGCACTTCTGCAGCAACTTGGCAGTACTTGTAAAATTAAAATAGATCTAAGCTATGACCCAGCTATCCTACTTCTCAGTGTTTAACATGGAGAAATATTCAGACTTATGCACAAAGAGACATGTACGGGGATATTTATCTCTGCATTGGTTGCAAAATGAGAAAGTGGAAGCAACCTAAATACCCATCAATAAGAGAATGTTAAGTAAACTAGAGTCTATCCATGCTATGGAATACTATGCTACAATTTAAAAGAATAAGGCATACCTGGCCAGGCACGGTGACTCACGCCTGTAATCCCAGCAATTTGGGAGGCTGAGGCGGGCGGATCACCTGAGGTCAGGAGTTCAAGACCAGCCTGGCCAACATGGTGAAACCCCATCTCTACTAAAAATACAAAACTTATCCAGGCGTGGTGGTGGGCGCCTGTAATTCCAGCTACTCAGGCAGCTGAGGCAGGAGAATTGCTTGAACCCAGGAGGCGGAGATTTCAGTGAGCCGGGATTATGCCACTGCACTCCAGCCTGGGCAACAAGGGTGAAACTTCATCTCAAAAAAAAAAAAAAAGGTCGGGCACGGTGGTGGCTCACACCTGTAATCCTAGCACTTTGGGAGGTTGAGGTGGGCGAAACACGAGGTCAGGAGTTCACAACCAGCCTGGCCAACACGGTGAAACCCTGTCTCTACTAAAAATACAAAAACTAGCCAGGAGTGGTGGTACACGCCTGTAGTCCCAGCTACTCAGGAGGCTGAGGTAGGAGAATTGCTTGAACCTGGGAAGTGGAGGTTGCGGTGAACCGAGATCGTGCCACTACACTTCAGCCTGGGTGACAGCAAGAGACTCTGTCTCAAAAAAAACAAAAAAAGAATAAGACATACCTATATGGACTGGCATGGAAGGCTCTCAAGTGTGAAAAAAGCAAGATATGAAATAAAATACAGTATGATAAAATAAAAATAAAAAACACAAAATCCATACATAAAAACAAAAAATACATATTTCTGTAAGGAAACAGCCTGGAAGAATGAAGAGCTATTCATTTTAGGGGGAGGGTAAAGGATTAGACTTGCTTATCAAAGGAGAATTTAACTTTATCTGTAGCATTTCATTTTTTTAAAATAATGAGAATGAATTATTTCTTGTGTAATCAAACTTTTTTTTTTTTTTTTTTTTTTGAGACAGAGTCTCACTCTGTCACCTAGGCTGGAGTGGAGTGGCGTGATTTGGCTCACTGCAACCTCTGCCTCCTGGGTTCAAGCAATTCTCCAGGCCCAGCCTCCCTAGTAACTGGGATTACAGGCAGGCATCACAGGGCCTGGCTAATTTTTTTTTTTTTTTTTTTTTTTTTTTTTTTAGTAAAGACGGAGTTTTACCACGTTGGCCAGGCTGGTCTCGAACTCCTGACCTCAGGCAATCCACTCGCCTCAGCCTTCCAAAGTGCTGGGATTACAGGCAGGAGCCACCTCACCTGGCCCAAACTTTTAAAAAATATCTTCTTTAAATGCTATGTATAAGCAAAATATAAACACAATTTTTGTTGGGCATAAACAAAACATCTTTTTATTAAACAGCTTTGTTGAAATATAATTCACACACTATATAATTTATTCATTTAAACTGTGCAACTCAGATGTTTTTAGTATATTCACAGAGGTGTGCAACCATCCCCACAATCTAATTTTAGAACATTTTCATCACCCCCAAAATAGTCACTTCTCATCCATTACTCCCACCCCTCAGACAATGATGAAACTCTCTTTCTATATATTTTTTCCTGGAAATTTCATATAAGTAGAATCATAAAGTATGCAAGGTTTTAAAAGTTTGTTTGTTTTAGAGACGCAGGTTTCCCTGTGTTGCCCAGGCTGGACTCAAACTCCGGGACTCAAGGGATCTTTCTGCCTTGGCCTTCCAAGTTGCAGGGATTACAGGTGCACAGCCACTCTGCCCAGCTAATAGGTGTTTTTTTATGGCTGGTTTTGTTCACTTAGCATAATGTTTTCCAGGTTCAACGATGTTGTAGCATGGATCAGCATTTTATTCTTTTTTACATAACATTCCACTGTATGGATGTATTGGATTCCACTGGATGGCTATACATTATATTGTATGGATATTACATTCCATTGTAGGAATATGCCACATTTTGTTTGTCTATTGATCAATTAATGGACATTTGGGATATTTCCATTTTTGGCTATTATGAATAATGCTGCTGTGAACATTTGTGTACAAGTTTTTGTGTGGACGTGTGTTCTTGTTTCTTTTGAACATATACCTAGGAATGAAATTGCTTGGTCATGTTAACGCTGTGTTTAACCTCGTGAGGAACTACCAAACTGTTTTCCCAAGTGACTGAACCATTTCACATTTCTACCACATGGTTTGTCTTTTGAAAATTGCACTATGGGTTAATGTATGAGAGGCAATCACTGTTTCATTTAAACTACGTCAAAAAGTAGTTTAACCCATAATCATAATATAACCCATAGTGCAATTTTTGAGGTTACAGATACATGTGTATATGGTAATATATTTAAAATATACTAAAAGTAGTATGTGCATATATATACTGTTTATATATAATATAAAATTTATACTAAAAAGCAAAACCCTGGGTGAGTACTATGTTGGAAATCCCCATGGGCTGGGGAGGGGAGTGGGGGGTAAGAGCAAGGGTTTGGCAGCCACTGGGTAGAGCAATCTGAAAAGACGAGCAGGATGACTGAAGTCTATAATGCAAGCCTCTACATCTGGAGGATGAAGGAAACAACTTGGAGCCAGGAATCCTGTTTCTCTGCTTTCTTTGGGGCTTCACAAGGTATTGAAATAGGAGGACCTAATGCATAAGAGAGATGATTAGAAATAGGGTCAGTTTAAGGGGAAAGGGTCTGCTGAGAGTCAGAACCCAGTGCAAGGGTTGGTGGAGCTGGTTTTGACAGCCTGACAGCCAGAATTCAAGGCTAGGCTCTAGTCCTTGCATCTCAGGGCTGCAGACCACCTGGTATGAAAGATGCGCCCTCCTGGAGAATCAGGCACGATGGGAGCTGGGTGGCTCACATACCAGGCATGCCAGCTCTAGGGACCATTTCCCAACTGGCCAGTGGGAAGGGTCATTTTAATACAGCAGGACACAGTTTTTCTGTTTCTAGACCTGGAAAGCCAAGCAATATCATAATCAACACGGCAGGGGCAGGAGGGCTGGAGCAGGCATGGGCCCATAGTATATTAGCACAGCAATGACGAGTTTTAAAGTACTTTCATACCCTCTAGCTCCTTTATTCATACCTGGTGGGTTGGTTTGCTCAAGGATTATTATCCCAAGCTATCTTAAAACTAAAGTCTAAATTGCCATTTATAACTTGGTGTGGACTTTCACAACTCTTTCCTAAGCAATTAAGATATAATTGAGAAACTCAGCTCCCAGAATGGGAGCCCCTCAAAATAATAATATTTAAAGAATCTTAAGTAGTTGTTCAACATTTCTAAATGCAAGTGTTTTAAATGACATATTATCGATACAATTATTTACTTAAGATTAATTTGCTCTCTTCCACTAGCCAATGTAGAGTTTAATGATCTGAAAAAAGAAAACTAGCACAATAATTCCCATTTCTCTGTGGTTCTTGTTGTCTTTCTAGTTTCCTTTTGTGATTTTGTTTGGAACAAGATACCTTCTTGTAAGATGTACTAAAGAGATTAAAACGCAGTTAAGAAAATAAATCACTTGCTTCTTCTAGTAAACAGCACCAAGGCCATCCATTCACTGTTCAATCCAGAGGTTTAGTTGATGAGGTTGCTTATATGTACAATTCAAAAATATTCCAAAGCAGATGAATTCACATGATGAGATTTTTGTTTTTCTTTTCTTTAAATTCTTTTTTTTGTTTGTTTTTTTGAGATGGAGTTCGCTCTTGTCACCTAGGCTGGAGTATAATGGTGTGATCTCAGCTTTGCCTCCTGGGTTCAAACAATTCTGCCTCAGCCTCCTGAATAGCTGGGATTACAGGCACCCACCACCACACCCAGCTAATTTTTGTATTTTTAGTAGAGACTGGGTTTAACCATGTCGGCCAGGCTGGTCTTGAACTACTGACCTCAGGTGATCCACCCACCTTGGCCTCCCAAAGTGCTGAGATTACAGGCATGAGCCACCGTGCCTGGCCTCTTTTCTTTAAATTCTACTCACAGGCACCGTTTGTTTCAACAGTGCCAGGGAAATTTTACTGATGTAAACTGTAAGAAGCTGTATGTGGAAATGTGAGTTAACAAACACCACATTATATAATTTATTTGCAAATGATTTGTGCCTACGTGAGGCACCTGGGGCAACTGCCTGGCTGGCTTGACCCCGAACCCAGCCCTGTTTTGTAGTGTTTACTTTCTGTAGCCACCACCTCTTGGAGTAGTGGATTCTATATTTTAGTACATGCTATACATAGAGCTACTTCTTTTATTTTTGTTGGAAGGACGGTTAGGCTTCAAGGAATGTTGCCTATTTCGATTTTTTTCAGGATTTGAGAAAATTATGCTATTCTTTGTGAGTTTAAGATGAACTTTTTTACAATGGCATCTTTTTAATTTTTATTAGTGTACATGATTCCTTCTGCCCTTAATCATTTTTGGTGTCCTCTGGATCTTTTCTAGTTCCATTGTATCTTCAAGAAGCAGAGACTAGAACCCCATAAAATTTTCATCATATAAAAGATTCCAGGGCCAGGTACTCTTTCAGTTATAGTCACTTCTCTCTCTCTCTCTCTTTTTTTTTTTTACAATAATCTCCAGACATGTTTTCAATTGTTGCCCCTGATGCATCTCCCAGACCTGTGCTTGCCACAGACTGAAACTTATTTGAGAATTCACGGTTCCTCCATTTTTACATGAACCAAATCCAAACAGAAATCACACTTGAGATCATAAACTTTCCTTCATCAAATATTTTTTGGAGTTTGAGAAGGTGCCAGGCATTGTGCTAGGTATGTGGAAGTGGAAATAGGAGGTGGTTTCAAATATTAATAAAAAGCAGCAGTTCTTGGTGGGGCATGGTAGCTTACACCTGTAATCCTAGTGCTTTGGGAGGCCAAGGTAGGGGGATCGGTTGAGCTCAGGAATTCGAGACCAGCCTGGGTACCATAGCAAGACCCTGTGTCTACAAAAAATTACAAAAATTAGCCAGGCATGGGCACGTGGCTGTAGTCCCAGCTATTCAGGAGGCTGAGACAGGAGGATTGCTTGAACCTGGGAGGCAGAGGTTACAGTGAGCCAAGATCATGCCACTGTACTCCAGCCTGGGGTCTAGAAGGAGAATCTGTCTCAGAAAAAAAAAAAAAAAAAAAAAAAAGAAGGGAGTTAGAAAAAAAAGAGCAGCAGCTCTTAACACACAGCCCGACTGGGCGTGGTAGCTCACATCTGTAATCCCCGAACTTTGGGAAGCTGAGGTGGGAGGACCATTTGAGCCCTGGAGTTTGAGACCAGCCTGAGCAACGTGGCTAGACCCTGTCTCTACAAAACACACAAAAATTAGCCAGGCATGGTGGCACATGCCTGTAGTCCCAGCTGCTCAGGAAGCTAAGGCAGAAAGATCCCTTGAGCCCAAGAGGTCAAGGTGGTTTCAAATATTAATAAGAAGCAGCAGCTCTTGGCAGTTCACTGGGTGCAGTGATTGTGCCAATGCACTCCAGCCTGGGTGACAGAGTGAGACCCTGCCTCAAAAAAAAAAATTTCTTTAAAAAAAATGTTATTTTTTATTTATTATTGTTATTATTTTTTGAGACGGAGTCTTGCTCTGTCGCCCAGGCTGGAGTGCAGTGGCATGATCTTGGCTCACTGCAAGCTCCGCCTCCCAGGTTCACTCCATTCTCCTGCCTCAGCCTCCTGAGTAGCTGGGACTATAGGCGCCCGCCACCATGCCCGGCTAATTTTTTGTATTTTTACTAGAGACGGGGTTTCACCATGTTAGCCAGGGTGGTCTCGATCTCCTGACCCCGTGATCCGCCTGCCTTGGCCTCCCAAAGTGCTGGGATTACAGGCGTGAGCCACTGCGCCCAGCCTAAAATTTTTTTTTTTTTTTACTTTTAGAGCAGTTGATTCTATACTAAAAAAGAAAATAATAAATAAATTAAAAATTTAAAAAACATACCTACTGGGTGAGAAAAATGAATGAAAAATTATCTATCTGCATGTAAATGTTATGGGTCCAACCCATCTCTAGGAAGTTATATTCATTTCTATTACTGCTGTAAAAAATTACCACAAATTTTGTGGCTTCATTCAACACAAATTTATTCTCTTAACAGTTCTGGAGGTCAGAAGTTAGAAATGAGTCTTAAGGGCTAAAATCAAGGCACTGACAGACCCAGTTCCTCCTGAAGGCTCCAGAGGAGAATCCTTCCTCCCGGCTTCTAGAAGTGGCTGGCATTCTTTGGCACGTGGCTGCATCACGCCCACCTCTGCTTCCATCATCACATCACCTCCTCCTCTCTTTCACCTCCTGCCTTCCTTTTAGAAGGACCCCTTGTGATTACATCAGACCCACCTTGATAATCCAGGGTACTCGCCTATCTTAAGATTCTTAATCACATCTGCAAAGTCCTTTTACCATGTAAAATAACATACAAACAGGCTCCAGGGACCAGGATGTGAACACCTTTGGGGAACCATCATTCAGCCAACCGTAGAAGTCAAAAGAGCAATAACTTAACATGACACTTGAATTTTGAGTGCAGCAATAGCTGGCCTTAAGTGGGCCTTTGCTCTGTGCTAGGCATTTCACTAAGGGTTTTACGTTTGCTTTCTCATTCGATCTTTACACTAGGCAGAGCGTGGTGGCTCATGCCTGGATCCCAGCACTTTGGGAGGCCAAGGCGGGAGGATGTCTTGAGCCTAGGAGTTCAAGACCACCCTGGGCAACATGGCGAAAGTCAGTCTCTGAAAAGAAAGTGCAAAAATTAGCCAGGTGTGGTGGTACATGCCTGTAGTCCCAGCTACTCGGGAGGCTGAGATGGGAGGATCACCTGAGCCTGGGGAGACTGAGGCTGCAGTGAGCTGCAATGGTGCCACGGCACTCCAGCCTGGGCAACAGAGTGAGACCCTGTCTCAAAAACAAAACAGTTTTTACACTAGGTCTCAGAGGCTGTGGTTGCTATTATCTCCATTTTCCAGGAGAGGAAAATAAAGCTCAAGAAGTTAAGTAACTTGCCCAACATTCTGGCTAGCAAACAGAGGAGTCAGGATTTGAGTGAAGGTGTGACCCAATTACTATGCTGTACTGATAAAAGGAAAACTGAAGGAGAAGGGCATGCCAGGACAAGGAAGCAGTATATTAAAAGGCCTAGAAGCTGGAAAGAGCACAGAGCCTTCAAGGTATGACTGGGGCGAGGAAGTGAGGGGACAAGGGTAGGAGACAAAGATGGGAAGGGAGACAAGGGCTGGATGGTGATGGACTCCATGGGAGAAGAAGGGTTCCTGTAGACAATGGGGAATCACTAAAGGATTTTAGAAAGGTGATACTGCTGGGTGTGGTGGTTCAATGGCTGTAATCCCAGCGCTTCGGGAAGCCAAAGTGGGAGGATTGTTTGAGCTCAGGAGTTGAAACCAGGTCTTTGTGTTGGAGTGTGTGGAGGGTGGGAGAAGAGAGCCTGAGGGAGAGGATGCACTACAGGTGGCATGACCTGTAGTCCCAATTATTTGAGAGGCTGAGGTGGATCATTTGAGCCCAGGAGTTAGAGACTACAGTGATCTTGCCACTCTACTCCAGCCTGGGCAACAGAATGAGACCCTGTATCAAAAAGAAATTTCAAAATATAAAAGAGGCTGGGCGCAGTGGCTCACACCTGTAATCCCAGCACTTTGGGAGGCCGAGGCGGGTGGATCACCTGAGGTCAGGAGTTCGAGACTAGCCTGGTCAACATGGTGAAACCCTGTTTCTACTAAAAAATACAAAAATTAGCTGGGCGCAGTGGCTCATACCTGTAATCCCAGCACTTTGAGAGGCCCGGGCGGGCAGATCACGAGGTCAGGAGATTGAGACCATCCTGGCCAACACGGTGAAACTCCATCTCTACCGAAAATACAAAAATTAGCTAGGCGTGGTGGCGGGTGCCCGTATAGTCCCAGCTGCTTGGGAGGCTGAGGCACGAGAATCACTTGAACCCAGGAGGCAGAGATTGCAGTGAGCTAAGATCGTGCCACTGCACTCCAGCCTGGCAGCAGAGCGAGAATCTCTCTCAAAAACAAACAAACAAAACCCACAAAAATTAGCTGGGTGTGGTGGTGGGGTCCTGTAATCCCAGCTACTCCGAAGGCTGAGGCAGGAGAATCTCTTGAACCTGGGAGGCAGAGGTTGCAGTGAGCCGAGATCATGCCACCACTGCACTCCAGCCTGGGTGACAGAGTGAGACTCCATCTAAAAATGGAGAGAGAGATGGAGGAAAACAAATTCCTGATGATGTCATTTGAAGCCCTGGATACAGCCATACTTGAAGTCAAACCACTGGGCCCTGGACTTTCCAGGAACATAAATGGATAAATTCTGTTTCTCTTTTTATTTTTGTTTATTTTTTTTTGGTTTGTTTATATTTTTGCTTGAGTTGGTTTGTGTTGGGATTCTACCACTCGCATCTGGAAGTTTCCTAAAGAATGCAGTGGCACCACATTGTCTGGCCCCTTCCTGCCTGTACCCACTGTTCCCTTGATCTCTGTGCTCCAGCGAACTTGGCTTTCTTTCAGTCACTTAGAAACGCCCGGGGCTCCTCTGCCATGACTGCTTTGCATATACTACTGCCCTGCCTGGAACATTCTTCCTCCCTCTTTGCTCAGTTAACTCTTACTCATCTTCCAGGTTGCTGCCTAAGGTCACTCTAATAGCTTGTTACAAGGTGGCACCAGATGAATATCATCTTCCAGTATTCATGCCTTTGTGTGACAGTCCCCTCTCCTGGACTCTGGGTGGACTGCTTTAACCACTGGAATTCAGCAGATATGATGCTGTGTCAGTTCCAAGCCTAAGCCTTAGGAAAGACTGGCAGCTTCTGCTTCTGTACTCTTGGAAGGCTTAAGCCAACATACAAAAAGTCTGATTATCCTGCTGGAGAGATCAAATGGAAAGATTATATGCGAGAATCCCAGCTGTGGGCTAGCCTAAGTGCCAGCTGGATGCAGCCTCATGAGTGACCATTGACAAGACCAGAGAAACTGACCATCTGAGCCCAGCCCAAATTACAAATTTGTGTGCAAATAAAGTGTTTCCTCTCTATATCTCTTTTGTCTTCTTTAAGCTTGTTACTTTGTGCTATTATGTTTTGGGGGTAGTTTGTTGTGCAATATTAGATAAGGGAAAGAGTCACTTCAAGAAAACTCCTCCGGTCGGGCACAGTGGCTCACACCTGTAATCCCAGCACTTTGGGAGGCCAAAGCGGGAGGATCTTTTGAGTCCAGGAATTCAAGACCAGCCTGGGCAACATGGCAAGACCCTGTCTCTACAAAACATAAAAACTAGCTGGGCATGGTGGCATGCACTGGTAATCCCAGCTACTCAGGAGGCTGAGATGGGAGGATCGATTGAGCCCAGGAGTAGGAGGCTGCAGTGAGCCGAAATCACATCACTGCATTCCAGCCTGGGTGCCAGAGACAGACCCTGCCTGGAAAAAAAAAAAGAAAACTCCTCTAACACTCCTAGAACAAGTCAATCCCATTGTAGACATTTTCAGAGGAAAAAGGACGTGATTGTAGTACTCTGCACATTTCCTTTAGAACACTTACTACAATTCATAGTTGTAGCTTTAACTCAAGAATGACTTTTCTTTTCAGGGTCCCTTTTCTGTGATAAACTCAATAATTTCAGGAGTATTTATCCAACCTAAAGACATCAGTCTTTATTGTGGTTGGAAAGTTAGGTCTGTCTGCCCAAGGACCCAGTTCTCTGCTTCCGCTCCTGCTGAATCTGCTGCTGATCCTCCAAATGCAGGTTCAGTAGAAATTGTGGCACGAAAGTTTCCCACAGAAAAGGTCCCAGAGGGCTCCCTTCCCCCTCCCAATTTGTGATTCTACTCTTAAGCATTTAGGCACCATTAATAGGAAAACTAGCTTTTAAAAGATTCATGGTGCATGGTTTACAGTATTCAGATTTACACAGCAGGTTCTTTCGAATTACACTTAGGGGAATAAATCAGTGACTAACTTTGGCAATCTCACAAAGCACAGAGGCTTCCAATTTTAAAGGTTTTTGCCGGTGAGTCATTAAGTTAAAAAAGGAAATCTATATTGGTGATAAATCTTTGTAGAAGTACTCTATGTTCTGCTAAAATTGATTGTTTCTAGGTGACTACTTCAACTAACATTATGAAAAGACTAGATTTCAGTTGTAATATAAAATGATACTTTCTGAGGAATTGTTCCTAGTCTTGCTTTTTAAAAAAAAAAAAAAAAGTTGACACAGGAGATTTATTACAGAGGGTACTTCCAGAGGACCAGAACTTTTAATAAATTTATTCTGTGGTTATTTTCATTGTTTAACATTATTGATCATACACATTCACCAGATTAGAAATTCGTGGTTGCTGTACTTGTGGGGAGATGGCATGGTAGAGACCTAAGCGTTATATAGCTTAGAGCTTACTCTACTGGCAGTCCACAACTTCAACCATGAGTGAAGACAAAGGAGGACTCCTGAACCCCATCCTCTCCCTCAGGCTCTCTTCTCCCACCCTCCACACACTCCATCACAAAGACCTGTATAAGCTTTTTCTCCAGTTGTCACCTCCTCTCCTTTTCCACATTTGCTGCTTTAGTTCAGGCCCTTGTCAATTAGACCTTCAGACTTTTGCTATGTCCTCATGGATGGTATTCTTGCCTTTAGTATCTGCTTCCAAGTCCATCTTCTGCCACACTACTGCAGTGATTGGCTACTTCGTTTCTTAAAACCCTTCAATGATGCATCGTTTCTGCAAGAGAGGTCTTTAACCTATGGTCAGCAGATTTTTAGTAGACATATGGACAAAGGAACTCTCTAAAGTGGTGTAGACGAATGACATAAGTATATCCGTTCTCAGGAGAGGACCTGTAGCTTTCATTACACTCTCAAAAAGGTCTGTGTCTCAAGAAGAGGGAAGAACCACTGGCCTATAGGTGAAAAAACCAGTTACTTGGCATGTCACATGATATCAAAAGGGCGGAGGTGAAAAGATGCTGCGAACGCCACAGGCAAAAGGTACCAGTTCCTTCACCCTGCAGAACAAAACACAGGACTTGGCAGTATTCAGAATGGCCTCTCCCGATTGTTCTGAGAAGTGCGTAGCTGTCCTGTCTCCGTGACAGCCTGATGGTGCAAACTGCGCATCAACTTTCTCAGGGGAGGAGATATTTACCTTCATGCCTCTTTTCAGCTTGCTATTGGAGACAGTATGAATCAGTCCAAGCACATTTCTAAGGGACCACAGTGGGCCGAGGTGGAATCCAAGAACAGTTTCAGGTGAGCTCTGAATCCAGCTTTCCCAAACAGGTTGGGCTTCAAGCTTACCGAAGCTCCGTCTCTTACACAGCTTCCAAGGTCCTTCATGACCTAGCTGCTGCCTAGCTTTCCGGCCCCATCCTTCCCATGCGTCCCATGCTTCAGACACACAAAATATTAAAAACTCGGCCGGGCGCGGTGGCTCACGCCTGGAATCCCAGCACTTTGGGAGGCTGAGGCGGGCGGATCACCTGAGGTCAGGAATTCGAGACCAGCCTGACCAACATGGTGAAACCCTGTCTCTACTAAAAATACAAAATTAGCTGGACGTGGCAGCACATACCTGTAATCCCAGCTACTCAGGAGGCTGAGGCAGGAGCATGGCTTGAACCCGGGAGGTGGAGGTTGCAGTGAGCCAAGATGGTGCCACTGCACTCCAGCCTGGGCGACAGAGTGAAGCTTCATCTCAAAAAAAAAAAAAAAAAAAAAAAAAATCAAAACTCTCTGAGCCAGATACACACTTTCATGACCCTTTGACTTTGACATAACAATAACATAAATGATAATAATAGTAATAACTTAAAATTCTAATGAAAACTCTCTGAGGTAGGTAATACCCCGAGTTTACAAATGGGGAAACCAAAGCTAATGGCAGTTAATGTGCCCAAACCTAACAAAGGAAGTAAACATGACCTGGAATTACCCCTTTCTTTCTCCTCTGGCAGCTGCTGTTTGTTACAGTGTCAGCTCACATCACTTCCTCATAAGGTTCACTCTAACTTCTCTAGATAGAGTTAGGCATTCATGCCTCGGTTTCCAAAACATTCCAAATGATTTTTTATTTTAGTAGTAAAATATATTTATTCCAGAAAATTGGGAGACTCAGAAAAACAGTCCTCAAGAGTATATCTATCCGAATGCAGTTATTGTTAGCATTTTTGTAACATTCTGACTTTTTAATATTGCTATTACCATTATGTGTATATCATCTTGTATTCTATATTTTAGGGACTAGTAGTATAAGCATTAACATTCCCCATCTTGTTACACAGTTTTACAATACCTTTATTTGCTCTGTTAGGATGCTTTCAGGTGCAAGTAACAAATAACTGTTAATTCACATTGTCTTAAACAATAAGGAATGTATGGTAATCCCTGCTTTAAAAAATCTCAGAAGTAGGGTAGGACCCAGGCATGCTAAAATTTGGGTTCTAGCCCTGTTTTACTGCAGTTATCTCACATCTCCCTCTCCGCTTCTGACCATCTGTTATTGTCCTCAGGGATCCCTTAGATCACAAGCTGGGGCAGCCTGCTTCCTTGTTTATGTTCTGCACAAGAGGAGGAGAATGCTACCCTAATGATGGAATAAAGTTCCATTTTAAATCTGATGGGGTCATTTTTAGGTCATGTGTTTCTTCCTGGACATAGAATAGTCCTTGGGGCAATGTAACTCACTTTAAGCTTAACCCTTGGTTTATTTTTATTTTATTTTATTTTGTTTTACTTTATTTTATTTTATTTTGAGACAGGGTCTCACTCTGTCACCCAGGCTGGAGTGAAGTGACACTAACATGGTTTACTGCAGCCTCAAGCTCCGGAGGTCTTGCCATGTTGCCCACGCTGGCCTTGAACTTCTGGTTTCAAGGCATCTTCTCACCTTGCCCACCCAAAGTGTTGGGATTACAGACGTGAGCCACCCTGCACAGCCAACCCTTGGTTTAAACTTGTATTGTTGAAACAATCACTGGCAATCCCACTGGACAGGATTATGACCTTTGGTTTGTGTGAAATCAGCTTTTGGAATTGAGAATGAAGTCAGCCTCTCTTGAGTCACCAGATTGTATGGATGAGGTGCGCAAACTGGGATTCTGTTAGGATGGAACATGGTAGGATTGACTACTACTATTTTATTTTTATATTTGTTAATTTTAGTAGGGGAACAAAAGCACTTCATTGCTATTTTAACTACTATGTCTGTAGTATCCCTTTTATACTCTATTGTGGCACTTCTACATCATATGGTTATTTACTAACCTGTGGGCCTCTTACAGATCATGAGCTTCTTAAGGGTAGGAGATTTTTTGGCTGGGCACAGTGGCTCACTCCTATAATCCCAGCACTTGGGGAGGCTGAGGCTGGAGGATTTCTTGAGTCCAGGAGTTCCAGATTAGCCTGAGCAACATGGCAAAACCTCATCTCTACAAAGAATACAAAAATTAGCCAGGTATGGTGGTATGTGCCTGTAGTCCCAACTACTCAGGAGGCTGAGGTGGCAGGATGGCTTGAGCCCAGGAGGTTGAGGCTGCAGTGAGTCGTTACTGTGCCACTGCACTTGAGCCTGGGCAACAGAGCGAGACCCTGTCTCAAATAAATAAATACATTTTTAATAGTAATATTTGCTACCTCAATGCTATTGTATAAATGTTAGTTAAATAAGTGATTAAATGAAAGAATAAATGAATGGATATAGTGAAGAATACACACGATAAGACACAAGAAGATGGCTTTTAGGATGGTCCTCATGAAACTCGCAAATGGTGGTATAATGAAGAAGAGACAGAGTTTTTTTTTTTTTTTTTTTTTTTTTTGAGACAGAGTCTCGCTCTGTCATCCAGGCTAGAGTGCAGTGGTGCAATCTCGGCTCACTGCAACCTTCACCTCTTGGGTTCAAATGATTCTCATGCCTCAGCATTCCAAGTAGCTGGGACTATAGGTGTGCACTGCCACGCCCGGATAAGTTTTTTGTATTTTTAGTAGAGACAAGGGTTTTGCCATGTTGGCCAGGCTAGTGTCAAACTCCTGGGCTCAAGTGATCCACCTGCCTCAGCTTCCCAAAGTGCTGGGATTAAAGGCATGAGCCACTGTGCCTGGCTAAGATTTTTTTTTTTCCAAACAAATATTTATTGAGGTCATACTATGCATGACCTGATGAAAATATCACAGGGAACAAGACAGATTTATTTCTGCCTTTATGGAGCTTATATTCTCATGGGGAGAATCAACATTACAGAAATGACTATGAGTTCTACAAACAGGAGTGTGGGGAGTTACGGACATATGTAGTTGAGGGCTGTTCTACGCTCGAACCTTGAAGCTGCTTCCTTTCTCTTGGTCAGGATCAGATGTTACTCTAAATCTTGTGCTTACAATGAAGACAGACAACTCAGGGCACCCAAAGGCAGAGACTAAGCCAAAGTTTTTACCTGCTCTTGGCTCCTTGTTAATCTAGTTTATCAGTATTCAGCTATAAATGGCACTGCTTGCGGGACTCTGAACTGGCTGAGATGGTCTTGCATGTGCTGACCCACTGGGGGCTGATTGTGGATATCAGAGGCAGGCAGCAAAGGAGTCTTGCCCTCAGTCGGCTGATGAGCTACCGCACAAAATACCTGACTCCCATTCTGTGTGTGTGTGTGTGTGCGCGTGCGTGTGTTTGCGCGCGCGTGCACAAGCATGAGTGCTTTTGTTCTGGCCTGTTTTATTGCTTCCTGCAGCAGAAGTTGTAGATCCATAGAAATGTCCAATGACAACTCTCTTACCTTGTTTGAGATACTGAGGGGCTGTATTCCTCTTATCATTAGGTAATATAAAAAGCAAGCAAGAATGATTTCTAAACCAAAACAAGATTTTAACGGTAATTTTTCTTTTCGTTGTTTTACTGTAACTTTTATTTTAGGTTCAAGGATACACGTGCAGGTTTGTTATGTAGGTATATCGCATGCCACTGGGGTTTGGTGTACAGATTATTTCATCACCCACATAATAAGCATAGTATGCAATAAGTATTTTCTTTCTTTTTTAAGATTTTGGTTTTTTATGATTTTGTGGGTACAGAGTAGGTACATATTTATGGGGTACATAAGATATTTTGATACAGGCATGCCATGCATAATAACCGCATCATGGAGAATGGGGTATCTATTCCTGCAAGCATTTATCCTTTGTCTTACAAGCAATCTCATTATACATTTTTAGTTATTTTAAAATATACAGTTATTATTGACTATAGTTACCTTGTTGTGCTAGCAAATACTAGGTCATATTCATTGTTTTTAACTATTCTTTTGTACCCATTAACCATCCTGACCACCCCCCAACAACCTCCCACTATTTTTTCCAGCTACTGGTAAACATCCTTCTACTCTCTTTTTTCATGAACTCAATTGTTTTGGTTTTCAGATCCCACCAATAAGTAAGAACTTGCAATGTTTGTCTTTCCGTGTCTGGCTTATTTCACTTAGCGTAATGATCTCCAGTTCCATCCATGTTGTTGCTAATGACAACAACATTCTTATTCTTTTTTATGGCTGAGTAGTACTCCATTGTGTATAAGTACCACATTTTCTTTATCTACTCATCTATTGATGGACACTTAGGTTGCTTCCAAATTTTGGCTATGTGAACAGTGCTGCAACAAACATGGGAGTGCAGATATCTCTTCAATAAACTGAATTCCTTTCTTTTGGAAATATACCCGGCAGTGGGATTGCTGCGTTGTATTTTCGTTTTTTTGAAGAAACTCCAAATTGTTCTCCATAGTGGTTGTATTAATTTTCATTACCACCAACAGTGTACGAAGGTTCCCTTTTCTCCACAACCTCACCAGCATTTGTTATTACCTGTCTTTTGAATAAAAGCCATTTTAACTGGGAGGAGATGATACCTCATTGCAGTTTTGATTTGTATTTCTCTGACGATCAGTGATGTTAAGCACTTTTTCATATGCCTGCTTGCCATTTGTATACCTTCCTTTGAGAAATGTCTATTCAGATCTTTTGCCCAGTTTTTAATCAGATTATTAGATTTTTTTCTATAGAGTTGTTTGAGCTTCTTATATATTCTGGTTATTAATCTTCTGTCAGATGGATAGTTTGCAAATATTTTCTCCCATTCTGTGGGTTGTCTCTTCACTTTGTTGATTGTATCTATTGCTGTGCAGAAACTTTTTAAGTTGATGTGGTCCCATTTGTCCATTTTTGCTTTGATCACCTGTGCCCGTGAGGTATTTACTCAAGAATTTTTTTTCCCAGATCAGCGCCCTGGAGAGTTTCCTCAGTGTTCTCTTGTAGTAGTTTCATTACTTAGATTTAAGTCTTTAATCCATTTTGATTTGATTTTTGTAAATGATGAGAGATAGGGGTCTACTTTCTTTCTTTCTTTTTTTTTTTTTGAGATGGCGTTTTGCTTTCGTTGCCCAGGCTGGAGTGCAATGGCATGATCTTGGCTCACTGCAACCTCTGCCTCCTGGGTTCAAGTGATTCTCCTGCCTCAGCATCACGAGTAGCTGGGATTACAGGTGCCTGCCACCACACTTGGCTAATTTTTTGTATTTTTAGTAGAGACAGGGTTTCGCCATGTTGGCCAGGCTGGTCTCGAACTCCTGACCTCAGGTGATCCGCCCGCCTCGGCCTCCCAAAGTGCTGGGATGTGTGAGCCACTGCGCCTGGCCCTTGGGGAGTCTACTTTCATTCTTCTGCATACGGATATCCAGTTTACCCAGCACCATTTATTGAAGAAACTGTTCTTTCCCCAATGTATGTTCTTGGCACCTTTGTCAAAAATGACTTCACTGTAGGCGTGTAGATTTGTTTCTGTGTTTTCTGTTCTGTTTCACTGGTCTATGTGTCTGTTTTCATGCCAGTATCATGCTGTTTTGGTTATATATCTCTGTAGTATAATTTGAAGTCAGGTAATGTTATTTCTCCAGTTTTGTCCTTTTTGCTCTGGATAACTTTGTCTATTCTGGTTTTTTTTTTTTTTTTTTTTTTTTTTTTTTGTGCTCCATATACATTTAAGAATTGGCTGGGCATGGCGGCTCATGCCTGTAATCCCAGCTCTTTGGAAGCTGAGGCAGGCAGGTCGCTTTGAGCTAAGGAGTTTCAGAACAGCCTGGGCAACATGGCTAAACTCCATCTCTACAAAAAATTAGACAGGTGTGGTGTCTTGCACTTGTAGTCCCAGCTACTAGGGAGGCTCAGGTTGGAGGACTGCTTGAGCCCAGGAAGTGGAGGTTGTAGTGAATCAAGATTGTGCCACTGCACTCCAGCCTGGGTGACAGAGTGAGAACCTGCCTTCCCCCCCCTCCAACAAAAAAAATGTTTTTCCTATTTCTGTGAAGAGTGTCATTGATATTTTGATAGGGATTGCACTGAATCTGTAGATTGCCTTCGGTAGTATGGATATTTTAATAGTATTGATTCTTTCAATCTATGAACTTGGAATATCTTTCCATTTTTTTGGTATCTTCAATTTCTTTCATCAGTGTTTTATAGTTTTCATTATAGAGATCTTTCACTTCTTTGGTTAATTCCTAGGTATTTAATTTTATTTATAGCTACTGTAAATGGAATCACTTTCTTGATTTCTTTTTCAGATTGTTCACTGTTGGCATATAGAAATGGTACTGATTTTTGCATGTTGATTTTGTATCCTGCAACTTTACTGAATTTGTTAATCAGTTCTAACAGTTTTTTGGTGGAGTGTTTAGGTTTGTCCAATTATAAGATCACATTGTCTTCAAACAACAATAATTTGGCTTCTTCCTTTCCAATTTGGATGCCCTTTCTTTCTTTCTCTTGTCTGATTACTCTATATAGGACTTCCAGTACTATATTGAGTAACAGTGGTGAAAGTGGGCAACCTTTTTGTGTGACTGATCTTAGAGAAAAGACTTTCAGCTTTTCCCCATATAGTATGATACTAGTTATGGATCTGTCATGTATGGCTTTTATTATGTTGAGGCATGTTCCTTCTATACTCAGTATTTTGAGGGGTTTTATTGGTATTTTTTCTGATCCTCTCCTTCCTTCCACCTTCTACCCTCAAGTAGGCCTCAGTGTCTGTTGTTCTTCTCTTTGTTTTCATGTGTTTTTGGGGTTTAGCTCCCACTTATAAGTGAGAACATGTGATATTTTGTTTTCTGTTCCCGCATTCATTTGCTTAGACTAATGGCCCCCAGCTCCAACCATGTTGCTGTAAAGTACATGATCTCATTCTTTTTCATGATTGCATAGTATTACATGTTGTATATGTATCACATTTTCTCTATCCAGGCTACCATTTATGGGCATTTAGGTTGATTCCATGTCTTTGTTATTGTGAAGGTATGTGTGTATGTGTCTTTATGGCAGAATGATTAATATTCTTTTGGGCATATACCCATAATGAATGAAATTGCTGGGCTGAATGGTAATTTGGTTTCAAGTTCTTTGAGGAATCACTGCACTGCTTTCCACAATGGCTGAACAAATTTATAATCACATCAGCAGTGTATAAGCATTCCCTTTACTCTGCAACCTTGCCAGCATGTGTTATTTTTTGACTTTTTGGTAATAGCCATTCTGACTGTCATGAGATGGTATGTCATTGTGGTTTTGATTTGCATTTCTCTAATGATTAGTGACGTTGAGCATTGTTTCATATGCTTGTTGGCCACATCTATAAAGAGCCTAAATAGCCAAGGCAATTCTAAGCAAAAAGAATAAAGCTGAAGGCATCATGTTACCTGACTTCAAACTATATTATAAGGCTATAGTAATCAAAAGAGCATGATACCAGTAGAAAAACAGACACACAGACCAATGGAACAGAATAGAGAGCCCAGAAATAATGTCACACAACTACAACTGTCTGATGTTCAGCAAAGCTGACAAAAGCAAGCAATGGGGAAAAGACTCCCTAGTCAATAAATAGTGCTAGGATAACTGGCTAGCCATATGCAGAAGATTAAAACTAGACCCCTTTATTCCATATACAAAAATATACAAAAATCAGTTCAAAATGGATTAAAGACTTAAAAGTAAAATCTAAAACTAAGGCTAGGAGTGGTGGCTCATGCCTATAATCCCAGCACTTTGGGAGGCCGAGGAGGGTCGATCACTTGAGGCCAGGAGTTTGAGACCAGCCTGGCCAACATGGCGAAACCCCGTCTCTACTAAAAATACAAAACTTAGCCGAGCATGGTGGTGCATGCCTGTAACCCCAGCTACTCTGGTGGCTGCGGCACAAGAATTGCTTGAAACCAGGAGGTGGAGTCTTCAGTGAGCCGAGATCATAGCACTGCACTCTAGCCTAGGCGGCAGAGCAAGACTGTTGCCCAGGCTGGAGTTTCAAAAACAGAAAAACAAAAAACAAAACAAAACACCCTAAAACTATAAAAACCCTGGAAGATAACCCAGAAAATACCATTCTGGACATAAGACCTGGCAAAGATTTCATGATGAAGACTCCAAAAGCAATTGCAACAAAACCAAAAATTGACAGATGGGACCTAATTAAACCAAAAAGCTTCTACACTGCAAAAGAAACTATCAGTAGAGTAAACAGACCACTTACAGAATGAGAGAAAATATTCACAAACTGGGAATCTCACAAAGGTCTAATATCCAGAATCTATAAGGAACTTAAATTTACAAGCAAAAAACAAACAACCTCATTAAAAAGTGGACAAAGGACAAAATGACACAAACAGACACCTTTTTTTTTCTCTCTCTGTTTGTTTTTTTTTTTTTTTGAGATGGAGGTCTCAGTCTGTCATTCCGGCTGGAGTATGGTGATGTGATCATGGTTCGTGGCAGCGTTGACCGCCTGGGCTCAGGTGATCCTCCTGCCTCAGTCTCCTGAGTAGCTGGGACCAAAGGTGCACACCACTACACCCAACTAATTTTTATTTTATTAATGTATTTATTTAGAGACAGAGTCTTGCTCTGTCACCCAGGCTAGAGTGCAGTGGCGTGATCTTGGCTTACTGCAACCTCCGCCTCCTAGGTTCAAACAATTCTCATGCCTCAGCCTCCTGCGTAGCTGGGACCACAGGTGCACGCCATCACACCCAGCTAATTTTTGTATTTTTAGTAGAGACAGGGTTTCACTATGTTGGCCAGGCTGGTGTCAAACTCCTGTCCTGAAGTGACTCGCCCACCTTAGCCTCCCAAAGTGCTGAGATTACTGGTGTGAGCCACTGCACCTGGCTATTCCAGATAATTTTAAAAAATTATTTGTAGAAATGGAGTCTTGCAATATTGACTAGGTTGCTGTCAAACTCCTGGGCTCAAGCAATCCTTCCACCTTGGCCTCCCCTAGTGCTGGGATTACAGGCATATGCCACCGTGTACTGCTTTTCTTCTTTTTCTGGACACTTTTCAAAAGAACAAATAATGCGGATTTTTCTTTCTTTTTTTTTTTTTTTTTCTTTTTTGAGATAGTCTCGTTCTTGTCCTCCAGGCTGGAGTGCAATGGCATAATCTCGGCTCACTGCAACCTCTGCCTCCTGGGTTCAAGCGATTCTCCTCCCTCAGCCTCCCAAGTAGCTGGGATTACAGGTGCCCACCACCACGCTTGGCTAATTTTTGTATTTTTAGTAGAGATGGGGTTTCCCCGTGCTGGCCAGGCTAGTCTCGAAATCCTGACCTCAGCCTTCCAAAGTGCTGGGATTACAGGCATGAGCCACCGCGCCCGGCTAATAATGGGAATTTTTAATGTTACACATGTTCCTTCTTATCTTTGAGTAGGGGCATGTCTTTCTTAAGAACAGTTTATGAAGGTTACAGCCTATTAATGACATCAGCTTTCTTTGAGAAGGAAAGTCCATGGTTCCCTGCCGGCTTCAGGGAATTTCAGACCCTGTGAGGTGCTTTCCTATAGCTCCTCTGGGATAGAACCTGACCTAGTTTGGGAGGTGAGGGATTACTTCACTGAGGAAGTGATATTTCAGTTGAAACCTAAATGATGAGTATGACATATGGAAAAGAAGGGAGGCCTAGGGAGGTCAGCATTCCAGGCAAAGAAACAGCATAAGTGGAGGCCTTGAGACCTCAGACAAGCCTCAGTCTGGGGATTTCAGGGATCCAAAAGTCTCATTGATGTGCAGAGAAATGTGCAGAGAATGAAGAGGAGACAGGTGCTAGATGATGCTGGAAATGGAGGCAAGGGTGAGATAGAGTCTCATTCTGTCCCCCAGGCTGGAGTGGAGTGGTGCGATTTTGGCTCACTGCAAGCTCTGCCTCCAGGGTTGAAGTGATTTTCGTGCCTCAGCCTCCCGAGTAGCTGGGACTACAGGTGCACACCACTACACCCAGCTACTTTTTGTATTTTTAGTAGAGACAGAGTTTTGCTATGCTGGCCAGACTGGTCTTGATTTCCTGGCCTCAAGTGATCTACCTGCCTTGGCCTCCCAACGTGCTGGAATTACAGGCATGAGCCACCACGCCCAGCCTGTATAGCCTTTAGACGATGTTACGAATTTAGAATTCAGGCCAGTTCTGGAAGTAAGAAAGTCAAGGTGCCACTGAAATAGAGCTTTGAGGTCATAGCCAGGACAGAATTTATGTGCATAATTTTTTTCTGCTCTTAATATCTCATTACATAATTAATTAACATTATGAAATACATTAAAATTTAATATTCATGTTGCCAAAAGACAAAATTACGACAAATTTGGTTTAAAGATCTTAAATGGCTTTGATTTGTGATTCTAGCTAGAATCAGGCAACACCTCATTCCATAAAATAGAATGAATGTTCCAATGAGCTGAGCAGAGGTTGGTTTTATAGACAGAAAAAAAATGAGGAAAGCAGAAACAGAAAACGAAAAGTATATCGGTTGTTTCAAAGTTGCTTTTCTTGTAAAAGGTAAAGCAGAAGCGACTTCCTTATCATGCAACTTAAAACTGGCTTGTTAGGAGAAACAACTCACACCTGTAATCCCAGAACTTTGGGAGGGTGAGATGGGAGGATCACTGGAGTCCAGGAGTTGGCAACCAGGCAACGCAACATAGTGAGACCCCATGTCTAAAAAAATTAAAAGAATCAGCTAGGCATGGGGGTGTGTACCTGTAGTCCCAGCTACTCAGGAGGCTGAAGCAGGAGGAGCGCTTAAACCAGGAAGTTGAGGATGCAGTGATCTGAGATCGTACTACTGCACCCTAGCCTGTACGACAGAGCGAGATCCTGTCTCAAAACAACAACAACAACAATAATAACAACAGCAAAACCCCCAAAAACTGGCTTGAGGATTTGGCTATGATCACTCTCCTGATTTCTCAGAAGGTCCGATAAACAGCTTAGTTCTAGCTTGGTAGAGTGGAACTTCAGCATGAGTGACTCCGTTTTGGTTTAGCCTTGTCAGCCAAGAAGAGGTGAGAGACCAGACTGCAAAGCAGTGAACCAGGCATTTGTTGGGGTCTTCAGAATTGCAATTTGGGAGACACAGATCCAGCTCCAAACCAAACTGTTCTGAAGAGAGGGAAGGGAGTACGGTTTTTAAAAGGGAGCTGGGGGTGATTACCCAAGGTATTTTGAACGAATTCTCACTGGTGGAGGTGGCTGGCTTAGTATGTGTGTCTATAGTTCATTGGTTGTTGCTGTTCAGGAGTTGCTGCGCTGGTGAAGTTAAGCTGTTTTCCAGGATATTTACATTCATGATCATTACAATTTGGGCCAATTCAAAGGTTCAAAGCAAGTTTCTGCCTTTTTTTTTTTTGCTAGGTTGCAAGTTATGCAGGAAGTCCTTCTTAAAATGGCTTCCTGATGCCATTTTACAGCTCTGAACCAGAGTGGTGCCATTGTATATATCACATTTCACATTTCTGCCCTATTGCTCCAGATAGGGGATGAGGAAGCATCACTGATCAATGACTGGTGGTCAGTCGCAGAGCTATTATCTGTTTCCCTCAGAGCTGGGAGCATCTGTTTCTAAAGGGTTATGTTCCATGGAGGGGGTTGTTGTTGTTGTTGTGTTTTTTTTGTTTTTGAGACAGAGTCTTGCTGAGTTGCCCAGGCTGGAGTGCAGTGGCGCTATCTTGGCTCACTGCAAGCTCTGCCTCCTGGGTTCACACTATTCTCCTGCCTCAGCCTCCTGAGTAGCTGGGACTGCAGGCACCTGCCACCACGCCCGGCTAATTTTTTGTATTTTTAGTAGAGATGGGGTTTCACCGTGTTAGCCAGGAGGGTCTCAATCTCCTGACCTTGTGATCTGCCCGCCTCGGCCTCCCAAAGTGCTGGGATTACAGGCGTGAGCCACCGCCCGGCCGGAGGGGGGTTGTTGAAAGTTAGTGTGCATCCAAGATTTCAGAGACTGGCCAAATTTGAGTAACAAAGGAGCTATCATAAATAAGGAGGTCTGCATTAGTGATTAGCTGTATATCGGGAGAGATGCACATCTGATTAACTATGTCTAAAGGTTGTAATATCATGATCTTAACATCCTGGATAGTCCGGCAGCAATGAGAAATATAGATGGTACAAGTTGTTAAAAGAAAAACTTTAGACAAATTAAACTTAACAGAGTTTAATTGCACAGAGACTGATTCATGAATCTGGCAGCCCCCAAAACCAGAATAGGTTCAAAATAACAACAACACTGGGGCAGCCACATGGTCAGATAACATTTATTGACAGAAAAAGGAAAGTGACATATGGAAAACAGAAGTGAGGTACAGAAATAGCTGGATTGGTTACAGCTTGACATGTGACTTATTTGAGCACACTTTGAACAGTTAGTTAAATGTGATTGGTTGAGACTAGGCTACTTGTTAAAAGAGTAGGTTACAATCTGTTTACATATCCAGTTAGGTTACAGTTCACTACCTATGGTGAAACCTTTAGGCTATATTTAAAATACATAAGGAGGCAGGTTGGGCGCGGTGGCTCACGCCTGTAATCCCAGCACTTTGGGAGGCCGAGATGGGCGGATTACAAGGTCAGGAAATCCAGACCATCCTGGCTAACACGGTGAAACCCCATCTCTACTAAAAATACAAAAAATTAGCCGGGTGTGGTAGCGGGCGCCTGTGGTCCCAGCTACTTGGGAGGCTGAGGCAGGAGAATGGCGTGAACCCAGGAGGCAGAGCTTGCAGTGAGCTGAGATCACGCCACTGCACTCCAGCGTGGGCGACAAAGCAAGACTCCGTCTCAAAAAAAAAAAAAAAAAAAAAAGAAAAGAAAAAAGAAAAAAATATGCATAAGGAGTCAGCTTTAGGCAAAACTTTTAACACTTTAAAAATTTAACAATTCTCCCCTTCTCCATCTCAAAAAAAAAAAAAAAAAGAAAAGAAAAAATACATAAAGAGGCAGCTGTAGGCAAAACTTTTAACAATTTAAAAATTTAACAATTCTCCCCTTCTCTGTCTCAAAAAAGAAAAAAAGAAAAAGAAAAAAATACATAAGGAGGCAGCTTTAGGCAAAACTTTCAACAATTTAAAAACTTAACAATTCTCCCTTAAGGCTAATTTCTTAATTTTTGAGAGACTGACAAAAACTTTAGGAATTGACATTACACTCTCACCATTGTAAATGGACTTATTTGGGCTCAAATCTCTCTTTAAGACAGGGTCTTGCTATGTCACCCAGGCTGGAGTGCAGTGGCATGATCTCAGCTAACTGCAAGCTCTACCTCCCAGGCTCAAGCAATCCTCCCACCTCAGCACCCCCAGTAGCTGGGACTATAGGTGCATACCATCATGCCTGGGTGATGTTTGTATGTTTTGTAGAGACGGGGTTTTGCTGTGTTGCCCAAGCTGGCAGGTTACTTTTTGTTAAGGGTTAGAGCGGAGGAGGCTTCTTTATGACAGAATATCTTTTCTTCAGAGTTGTCAGGTCTTAGGTTCCCCTGACTGCAGTTTCCAGAAGAGCAGAGAAGTATCCTGCTCACAGTACCAAAACTGTATGGGCAAAAGGGAAACTTCCCCTTTGCTCTTTGAAAGTTTGCTGAAAATCAACAGACAAAAGGCATTTAATAGGAGAAAAAGGCAGATTTATTTATTTATTTATTTATTTATTTTTTTTAGTAGAGACGGAGTTTCACCGTGTTAGCCAGGATGGTCTCGATCTCCTGACCTCGTGATCCACCCGTTTCGGCCTCCCAAAGTGCTGGGATTACAGGCTTGAGCCACCGCGCCCGGCCAAAAGGCAGATTTATTAATGTGTGTGCGTATATGTGTTTGGGAACCAGAGTGTCATTGAATCTGCTACATTGTCTGGGGTATATACCCTGGGTTTCGTTGTTGCGCACCAGGAAAATTTAGGATGTGGACACACCCAAGGAGTTTAGAAGCAGAGGTTTAATAGGCAGAAGAGAAGAGAAAGAGAAACAGCTCTCCATAGAGAAAGGGGTCTCCTAGTGCAAAGGACCAGCCGGTGGTGAATGTGCCAGATTTTATAGTGTAGTTTGAGGAGGTGGTGTCTGATTTGCATGGGGCTCACAGATTGGTTCCATTAGGTATGACGTTTACATAGTACATACGGAAGGCTGGTTGCTCCATCTTAATCTTATTATGCAAATGGACTTTCCAGTTGACCAGCACCATCTTATCTGCTCCTTATAGTACACGTGGCTGACAAAGAGAAGGGAAGATGGAGTTGCCATCTTGAACATGTCTGGTCCCTAGTTCCTGCCAGTATTCACCTGTGCAAGCTCCCAGCTCAACTTTATAGGCTACTCTTTGTTAGAAAATAATTTGGGGCTGGTTTTCATTTAAAAAAAAAAAAAAAAAAAGCCTTATTGAAGACTACCATACCCTTACTCTCTACCTAAGTGATTTCTTCTTAACTCCTGTATCATCATTACCCCTACCCCAACAGGGTACAGAAGCTTGTATAACCTTTTTCATAGGTGAGAAAAAAGATGGGGAATATAGACAATTCTTTTGAGGTGCAGGAAGTGATCATTAGAGAGAATAAATGGGCGAGGGAGATAGAAATTAACTTATAGATGATTCTCTTTTGAATTTGAATGAGCCTGAGAGGCAGGCAGGCATTACCTTGTGACAAAGTCCATGTAGGTGTGTTTGTATTCCTCACTTTCTTTTCTGAACAAGATAATGATATTTCAGGGGAAAAATAGGAGGCGATTGAGTTTCTTTTGGAAAGAAAGTTTGTTGGTCAGAGGTTCCAAGATGACCGAATAGGAACAGCTCCAGTCTACAGCTCCCAGTATGAGTGACACAGAAGATGGGTGATTTCTGCATTTCCAACTGGGGTACAGGGTTCATCTCAAGGGGGCTTGGACAGTGGGTGCAGGACAGTGGGTTCAGCCCACTGAGCGTGAGTTGAAGCAGGGCGAGGCATCGCCTCACCCGGGAAGCGCAAGGGGCCAGGGAATTCCCTTTCCTAGCCAAGGGAAGCTGTGACAGACGGTATCTGGAAAATCGGGTCACTCCCACCCTAATACTGTGCTTTTCCAATGGTCTTAGCAAACGGCATACAAGGAGATTATATCCTGCACCTGGCTCAGAGGGTCCCATGCCCACGGAGCCTCACTCATTGCTAGCACAACAGTCTGAGATTGAACTGCAAGGCAGCAGCGAGGCTGGGGGAGGGGCTTCCGCCATCACTGAGGCTTGAGTAGGTAAACAAAGCAGCGGGAAGCTCAAACTGGGTGGAGCCCACTGCAGTTCAAGGAGGCCTGCCTGCCTCTGCAGACTCCACCTCTGGGGGCAGGCACAGCTGAACAAAAGGCAGCAGAAACTTCTGCAGACTTAAATGTCCCTGTCTGACAGCTTTGGAGAGAATAGTGGTTCTCTCAGCACAGAGTCTGAAATCTGAGAACGGACAGACTGCCTCCTCAAGTGGGTACCTGACCCCTGAGTAGCCTAACTGGGAGGCACCTCCTAGTAGGGGCCGACTGACACCTCACACGGCTGGGTGCCCCTCTGAGATGAAGCTTCCAGAGGAACAAGCAGGCAGCAACATTTGCTGTTCTGCAATATTCACTGTTCCGCAGCCTCCACTGGTGATACCCAGGCAAACAGAGTCTGGAGTGGACCTTCCAGCAAACTCCAACAGACCTGCAGCTGAGGGTCCTGACTGTTGGAAGGAAAACTAAGAAACAGAAAGGACATCCACACCAAAACCCCATCTGTATGTCACCATCATCAAAGACCAAAGGTAGATAAAACCACAAAGATGGGGAGAAACCAGAGCAGAAAAGCAGAAAATTCTAAAAATCAGAGCATCTCTTCTCCTCCAAAGGAACGCAGCTCCTGGCCAGCAACGGAACAAAACTGGACAGAGAATGACTTTGACAAGTTGAGAGAAGAAGGCTTCAGACGATCAAACTTCTCCGAGCTATAGGAGGATGTTTGAACCCATTGCAAAGAAGCTAGAAACCTTGAAAAAAGATTAGATGAATGGCTAACTAGAATAACCAGTGTAGAGAAGACCTTAAATGACCTGATGGAGATGAAAACCATGGCACGAGAACTACGTGACACATTCACAAGCTTCAGTAACCGATTCGATCAACTGGAAGAAAGGGTATCAGTGATTGAAGATCAAATGAATGAAATGAAGCGAGAAGTTTAGAGAAAAAAGAGTAAACAGAAATGAACAAAGCCTCCAAGAAATATGGGACTATGTGAAAAGACCAACTCTACAACTGATTGGTGTATCTGAAAGTGATGGGGAGAAGGGAACCAAGTTGGAAAACACTCTTCAGGATATTATCCAGGAGAACTTCCCCAACCTGGCAAGGCAGGCCAACAGTCAAATTCAGGAAATATAGAAAACTCCACAAAGATACTCCTTGAGAAGAGCAACTCCAAGACACATAATTGTCAGATTCACCAAAGTTGAAATGAAGGAAAAAATGTTAAGGGCAGCCAGAGAGAAAGGTCGGGTTACCCACAAAGGGAAGCCCATCAGACTAACAGTGAATCTCTCGGCGGAAACTCTACAAGCCAGTAGCAAGTGGAGGCCAATATTCAACATTCTTAAAGAAAAGAACCAGAATTTCATATCCAGGCAAACTAAGCTTCATAAGTGAAGGAGAAATAAAATCCTTTACAGACAAGCAAATGCTGAGAGATTTTGTCACCACCAGGCCTGCCTTACAAGAGCTCCTGAAGGAAGCACTAAACATGGAAAGGAACAATTGGTACCAGCCACTGCAAAAACATGCCAAATTGTAAAGACCATTGATGCTAGGAAGAAACTGCATCAACTAATGAGCAAAATAACCAGCAAACATCATAATGACAGGATCAAATTCACACATAACAATATTAACCTTAAATGTAAATGGGCTAAATGGTCCAATTAAAAGACACAGACTGGCAAACTGGATAAAGAGTCAAGACCCATCAGTGTGTTGTATTCAGGAGACCCATCTCACATGCAGAGACACACATAGGCTCAAAATAAAGGGATAGAGGAAGATCTACCAAGCAAACGGAAAACAAAATAAAGCTGGGGTTGCAACCCTAGCCCCTGATAAAATAGACTTTAAACCAACAAAGATCAAAAGAGACAAAGAAGGCCATTACATAATGGTAAAGGAATAAATTCAACAAGAAGAGCTAACTATCCTAAATATATATGCACCCAATACAGGAGCATCCAGATTCATAAAGCAAGTCCTTAGGGACCTAAAAAGAGACTTAGACTCCCACACAATAATAATGGGAGACTTTAACACCCCACTGTCAACATTAGACAGATCAACGAGACAGAAAGTTAACAAGGATATCCAGGAATTGAACTCAGCTCTGCACCAAGTGGACCTAATAGACATCTACAGAACTCTCCACCCCAAATCAACAGAACATACATTCTTCTCAGCACCACACCACACTTATTCCAAAACTGACCATATAGTTGGAAGTAAAGCCCTCCTCAGCAAATGTTAAAGAACAGAAATTTTATCAAATTGTCTCTCAGACCACAGTGCAATCAAACTAGAACTCAGGATTAAGGAACTCACTCAAAACCACTCAACTATATAGAAACTGAACAACCTGCTCCTGAATGACTACTGGGTACATAATGAAATGAAGGCAGAAATAAAGATGTTCTTTGAAACCAATGAGAACAAAGACACAACATAACAGAATCTCTGGGACACATTTAAAGCAATGTGTAGAGGGAAATTTTTAGCACTAAATGCCCACAAGAGAAAGCAGGAAAGATCTAAAATTGACACTCTAACATCACAATTAAAAGAACTAGAGAAGCAAGAGCAAACACATTCAAAAGCTAGCAGAAGGCAAGAAATAACAGATCAGAGCAGAACTGAAGGAGATAGAGACACAAAAACCCTTCAAAAAATCAATGAATTGGCCAGGTGTGGTGGCTCACGCCTGTAATCCCAGCACTTTGGGAGGCCGAAGCGGGCAGATCACAAGGTCAGGAGATTGAGACCATCCTGGCTAACATGGTGAAACCCCATCTCTACTAAAAGAAATACAAAAAACTAGCTGGGTGTGGTGGTGGGCGCCTGTAGTCCCAGCTACTTGGGAGGCTGAGGCAGGGGAATGGTGTGAACCCAGGAGGCGGAATTTGCAGTGAGCTGAGATCACGCCATTGCACTCCAGCCTGGGCGACAGAGCAAAACTCCATCTCAAAAAAAAAAAAAAAAAAAAAAAAAAAAAAAAATCAATGAATCCAGGAGCTGTTTTTTTTGAAAAGATGAACAAAATTGATAGACCGCTAGCAAGACTAATAAAGAAGGAGAAAAGAATCATATAGACACAATAAAAATGATAAAGGTGATATCACCACTGATCTCACAGAAATACAAACTACCATCAGAGAATACTATAAACAACTCTACGCAAATAAACTAGAAAATCTAGAAGAAATGGATAAATTCCTGGACACATACACCTTCCCAAGACTAAACCAGGAAGAAGCTGAATCCCTGAATAGACCAATAATAGGCTCTGAAATTGAGCCAATAATTAATAGCCTACCAACGATAAAAAGTCCAGGACCAGACGGATTCACAGCTGAATTCTACCATAGGTACAAGGAGGAGCTGGTAACATTCCTTCTGAAACTATTCCAATCAATAGAAAAGAGGGAATCCTCCCTAACTCATTTTATGAGGCCAGCATCATCCTGATACCAAAGCCTGGCAGAGACACAACAAAAAAAGAGAATTTTAGACCAATATCCCTGATGAACATCTATGCAAAAATTCTCAATAAAATCTGGCAAACCGAATCCAGCAGCACATCAAAAAGCTTATCCACCATAATCAAGTGGGCTTCATCCCTGGGATGCAAGGCTGGTTCCACATACGCAAATCAATAAACATAATCCATCATATAAACAGAACCAAAGACAAAAACCACATGATTATCTCAATAGATGCAGAAAAGGCCTTTGACAAAATTCAACAGCTCTTCATGCTAAAAACTCTCAATAAATTAGGTATTGATGAGACGTATCTCAAAATAATAAGAGCTATTTATGACAAACCCACAGCCAATATCATACTGAATGGGCAAAAACTGGAAGCATTCCCTTTGAAAACTGGCACAAGACAGGGATGCCCTCTCTCACCACTCCTATTCAACATAGTGTTGGAAGTTCGGGCTAGGGCAATCAGGCAGGAGAAAGAAATAAAGGGTGTTCAATTAGGAAAAGAGGAAGTCAAATTGTCCCTGTTTGCAGATGACATGATTGTATATTTAGAAAACCCCATCATCTCAGCCCAAAATCTCCTTAAGCTGATAAGCAACTTCAGCAGTCTCAGGATACAAAATAATGTGCAAAAATCACAAGCATTCCTATACACTAATAACAGACAGAGAGCCAAATCATGAGTGAACTCCCATTCACAATTGCTTCCAAGAGAATAAAATACCTAGGAATCCAACTTACAAGAGATGTGAAGGACCTCTTCAAGTAGAACTACAAACCACTGCTCAACGAAATAAAAGAGGACACAAACAAATGGAAGAATATCCCGTGCTCATGGATAGGAAGAATCAATATCGTGAAAATGGCCATACTGCCCAAGATAATTTATAGATTCAAGGCCATCCCCATGAAGCTACCAATGATTTTCTTCACAGAATTGGAAAAAACTACTTTAAAGTTCATGTGGAACCAAAAAAGGGCCTGCATAGCCAAGAAAATCCTAAGCCAAAAGAACAAAGCTGGAGGCATCACGCTACCTGACTTCAAACTATACTACAAGGCTACAGTAACAAAAACAACATGATACTGGTACCAAAACAGAGATATAGACCAATGGAACAGAACAGAGTCCTCAGAAATAATACCACACATCTACAGCCATCTGATCTTTGACAAACCTGACAAAAACAAGCAATGGGGAAAGGATTCCCTATTTAATAAATGGTGCTGGGAAAACTAGCTAGCCATAAGTAGAAAGCTGAAATTGGATCCCTTCCTTACACCTTATACAAAAATTAATTCAAGATGGATTAAGACTTAAATGTTAGACCTAAAGCCATAAAAACCCTAGAAGAAAACCAAGTTAATACCATTCAGGACATAGGCATGGGCAAGGACTTCATGTCTAAAACACCAAAAGCAATAGCAACAAAAGCCAAAATTGACAAATGGGATCAAATTAAACTAAAGAGCTTCTGCACAGCAAAAGAAAGTACCATCAGAGTGAACAGGCAACCTACAGAACAGGAGAAAATTTTTGCAATCTACCCATCTGACAAAGGGCTAATAGCCAGAATCTACAAAGAACTCAAACAAATTTACAAGAAAAAAATCAAACAACCCCATCAAAAAGTGGGCAAAGTATATGAACAGACAATTCTCAAAAGAAGACATTTATGCAGCCAACAGACACATGAAAAAATCCTCATCATCACTGGCCATCAGAGAAATGAAAATCAAAACCACAATGAGATACCATCTCGCACCAGTTAGAATGGCAATCATTAAAAAGTCAGGAAACAACAGGTGCTGGAGAGAATGTGGAGAAATACGAATACTTTTACGCTGCTGGTGGGACTGTAAACTAGTTCAACCATTGTGGAAGACAGTGTGGTGATTCCTCAAGGATCTAGAACTAGAAATACCATTTGAACCCAGCCATCCCATTACTTGGCATATACCCAAAGGATTATAAATCATGGTGCTATAAAGATACATGCACATGTATGTTTATTGTGGCACTATTCACAATAGCAAAGACTTGGAACCAACCCAAATGCCCATCAATGATAAACTGGATTAAGAAACTGTGGCACATATACACCATGGAATACTATGCAGCCATAAAAAAGGATGAGTTCATGTCTTTTGTAGGGACATGGATGCAGCTGGAAACCATCATTCTGAGCAAACTATCGCAAGGACAGAAAACCAAACAATGCATGTTCTCATTCATAGGTGGGAAATGAACAATGAGAATACTTGGACACATGAAGGGGAACATCACACACTGGGGCCTGTTGTGGGGTAGGGAGAGCGGGGAGGGATAGCATTAGGAGATATACCTAATGTAAATGACGAGTTAATGGGTGCAGTGCACCGTCATGGCACATGTATACCTATGTAACAAACCTGCACGTTGTGCACATGTACTCTAGAACTTAAAGTACTAAAAAAAAATTAAATAAAAAAAAGGAAGTTTCTTGGTTAATGAGGAAATTCCAAGGAGTCTCCAGCTGCTCTTGGGAGGGGGAGGAACAAAACAACATTAGTGAGACCTTGATTCTAAGGCTACTTTTTCAGGCCTTTCAATTTTCAGAAGTGCTCAAAATGCCAAAACATCATATTTTGGGGAATCATTTCCTGCAACCCCACATTTCCCTCTCTGAAACATCCCTAGTCGTTTCACACACCAAAAGCTGAGTTGTTGGCTGTGGAGAGAAAAACTGAGTGAATAGTGGAGTGGCAAGGGATCCTATTAAATCAGTCTCTCATTTCTGGAAACAGGCCAGTCCAAGTAACCAGGTGTGTCTCATTTTGTCAGAGGTATTTGAACCAGAGTGACTCCATCTTGAGTAGGGGCTGTGTAAAATAAGGCTGATACCCTGCTGAGCCACATTCCCAGGAGGTTAGGTATCCTTAGCCACAGGATGAAATAGGTCAGAAGGACTGGTATTACAAGATACAGGTCATGAAGACCCTGCTGATAAAACAGGATGTGGTAAAAAAGCTGGCCAAAACCCACCAAATATAAGATGGTGAGGAAGGTGACCCCTGGTCATCCTCAGTGCTTGTTATATGCTAACTATGATGTATTAGCATGCTAAAAGACACTCCCACCAGCACCCCGACTGTTAACAAATGCCATGGCAACATCCAGAAGTTACCCTATATGTCTAAAAAGGGGGGAACCCTCAGTTCTGGGAATGGCCTCCTCCTTTTTCAGAAAACTCATGAGTAGTCAACCCTTTGTTTAGCATATAATCAAGAAATAACCACAAAAATAGCTAACCAGCAGCCCTTGGGGCTGCTCTGCCTTTGGAGCAGCCCATTCTTTTTTAATTTACTTCTCTAATCAACTTGCTTTCACTTTCCTCCATGGACTTGTTACTGGTGGCGAATCCTTATGCGTCTGCAGCAACCTCAATTCTTGCCTCCTCAGAAGAAAGAATTTGACTGAGGGGCATAAAGGCAGAAGGAGAGACTGAGGTAAGTTTGAGAGGAGGAGTGAAAGTTTATTAAAAAGCTTTAGAGCAGAAGGCTGGGCACAGTGGTTCATGCCTCCCAAAGTGCCTGGAATTGCAGCAGTTTGGGAGGTCAAGGCGGGCCGATCACTTGAGGTCAGGAGTTCAAGATCAGCCTGGCCAACATTGGTCGCAGCCAGTGACAAGGAAAGGCAGTCTCTCAATACATAGAAAAAGCCTGAAGCCAATAAAAGAAACTCCGTCTCTACTAAAAATATAAAAATTAGCCAGTTGTGCACCTGCAGTCCCAGCTGCTCAGGAGGCTGAGGCAGGAGAATTGCTTAAACCAGGGAGGTAGAGACTGCAGTGAGCTGAGGTCATGCCACTGCACTCCAGCCTGGGCAACAGAGTGAGACTCCATCTCAAAAAGGAAAACATAAATAAATAAAACTTTAGAGCAGGAATGAAAGGTAGTAAAGTACTCTTGGAAGGGGGCCAAGAGGGTGACTTGAGAGATCAAGTGCCTGCTTTGATCTTTTGACTTGGGGTTTTATAAGTTGACATCTTTCAGGGTTCTTGCCTTACTTCTTCCCGGGTTCTTCCCTTGGGGTGAGCTGTCCGCATGCATAGTGGCCTGCTAGCGCTTGGGAGAGGCCGCATGAGCAGTGTGTGTACTGGAGTTGTACGCATGCTCACTTGAGACATTCTTCCATTACCAAATGCTCCTAGGTCATATACCAGTTAAACTCTGCTATTTGGCCTTTTAGTGCGCATGCTTGAGCCCACTTGACCAACTCCTGAGATCTTAATGGGGAGTTGCTGATCACCAGCTTAACGTTTTTTTTAATCTGTTGGGAGACTGCCTTTTTCTGGCACTGGCTGTGAGCAATTATTATTTGAGAGAGACAGTTAACAGCTGCTTGATGATCACCTGATGGTCGCCTGACATTCCTGGTTGGGGTGGCCCTCTCCTGCTCTGCTCATGTCTGACTAGCTGCCTACAGTAACAGACACCCTGAATTATTTCTTGCATGAGGTCCAAGAACTCTCTCGATGCCTGAATTGGGACCCCTTTCCAGTAACAATTTTAGGAGATGGCATTGCAGACAGGCTGTCAAACAGAAGAAAAACAAAGGGTAATGTTTGGTTTGTTGACAATGCCTGGAAAGAAAAAAAAAAGGTTAACGTTTGGAACAGTCTATATACCAGTTTTTTTAGAGTGTGGAGGGCAGTCGAGATGTCTAGATGTTAGAGTCGAAGCATCTTCAGTTAAAGTGGAAGTGGGCAGTGGCAATCGGACAGATTTTTCTGTTGTTTGCATGTCACAAGGTTGTTTACACAACCTTCAGCTTGCAGGGCATCAGGGAAAAGGTAGTCACAATTTTAGTGAATTTAAGTCAGAAAAATGAAGGAAAAATTTGGAAATGTTAGTTTGGAGACTTGTAGCCAGGAAAGAATTCAGAATTTTATCCAAATTGCAGACAAAGAATAAAATCTCAAAAACAATGGTAGGGCTAGAATCTTTTTTTTTTTTTTTTTTTTTTTTTGAGACAGGGTCCCACTCTGTTGCCCAGGCTGGAGTGCAATGGTATAGTCACGGCTCACTGCAGCCTCCACCTCCTGGGGCTCAGGTGATCCTCCCATCTCAGTCTGTCAAGTAGCTGGGAATACAGATGCATGCTGCTACACCTGGCTAATTAAAAAAAATATATTTTTGTAGAGATGGGGTTTCACCATGTTGCCCAAGCTGGTCTTGAACTCCTGGGTTTAAGTGATCTACCTACCTTGGCCGCCAAAGTGCTGGAATTACAGGTGTGAATCACTGTGCCCAGCCTAGGGCTAGAATCTAATAGCAGGTGTACTATAATTTTCTTCTGAAACACAACTTTTTTTCTCTCCAATCTTTCTTTCTACCAAAGATAAATTATAGTAAGACCAATTTACTTGCAAAATAAGTTTTACTCCTATTATACTTGGCCTGATTATTTGCACAAAATGCAGTAAGAATAGTGATTGGCTCTATAGGCTCTTTTAAACTTGGCTTTTGTTGATGAAAAGAGTTAAACTCTGTAAAATGTTTGAAGAGATTTATTCTGAGCCAAATATTAGTAACTATGGCTCATGACATAGCCGCAGGAGATCCTGAAAGCATGTGTCTAAGGTAGTCACGCTACAGTTTGGTTGTATACATTTTTTTTTTAGACAGAGTTTCACTCTTGTTGCCCAGGGTGGAGTGCAATGGCGCGATCTTGGCTCACCGCAACCTCTGCCTCCTGGGTTCAAGCAATTCTCCTGCCTCAGCCTCCGGAGTAGCTGGGATTAGAGGCATGCACCACCACACCCAGCTAATTTTGTATTTTTAGTACAGACGGGGTTTCTTCATGTTGGTCAGGCTGGTCTCGAACTCCCAACTTCAGGTGATCCACCCACCTTGGCCTCCCAAAGTGCTGGGATTACAGGTGTGAGCCACCACGCCTGGACATACATTTTAGGGAGACATAAAACACCAATCAGTACATCCAAGATGTACATTAGTTTGGTCCAGAAATATGGGACAACTCAAAGTGGGGACTTCCAGGTCATAGGTGGATTAAAAAAGAGTTTATCGGCAGGGTGTGGTGGCGGGCGCCTGTAGTCCCAGCTACTCAGGAGGCTGAGGCAGGAGAATGGCATGAACCCGGGAGGCGGAGCTTGCAGTGAGCTGAGATCGTGCCACTGCACTCCAGCCTGGGCGACAGAGTGAGACTCCGTCTCAAAACAAACAAACAAAGAAACAAACACGAAATTCAGTCGACTGGAAAAAATTCCCAGAAACAGGATCCAAAAGAGAAAAAGCAGAAAAAGATAAAGAAAAAGCTTTTTTTTTTTTTTTTTTTTTTGAGACAGGGTCTCCCTTTGTCACCCCGGCTGGAGTACAGTGGCACAATCACAGCTTACTGCAGCCTCAACCTTCCAGGCTTAAATGATCCTCCCACCTCAGCCTCTCAAGTAGCTGGGACCACAGGTACGTGTCACAACACTGGGCTCATTTTTTATTTTTTGTGGAAATGGGATTTCACTATGGTGCCCAGACTGATCTTGAACTACTGGCCTCAAGTGATCCTCCCAACTCGGCCTCCCAAAGTGCTGGGATTATAGGTGTGAGCCACTGCACCTGGCCAGTTTTCATTTTTCAAAAAAAAAAAGAAAAAAGAAAAAACAGAAAACAAAAACATTATAGTCTAAATATCAGCTTTTGATTAAGCTGACTTCTGAATGACCATAAAGATTAAAAAAAATACATTTTCAAATCCCTTACTATCAGATTTTATCCAGGACAAACAGCCAATATTCCTGGCTTTTGAACTTTTTACCAAAGATATCTTCCAAGAGACTCACAAAAACCAAAACACCTTAACCAAGATTATGACTAAACCAAGGATGTATAAGGCATCTCCAAAGAGGTGCAAATCAGTCCTCACAAGATTCAGAACCACCCCAAAGATAGCTCCAAGAAAGGAAAGTTTCATTAGACACAAATGGGGTACAACCCACATTTCTGTCTGACCATATCCCTATACATATCAGTCAAAGCAGATTTAAAGACAACGAGTATTTCTAAAGATAAAGAAGATCATTTTGCAATGATAAAAAGGTCATTTAAACAAGAAGACATAATAATTAATTTTATTTATTTATTTATTTTGAGACAGGGTCTCTCTCTGTCACCCAGGCAAAATACAGTGGCATGATCTCAGCTCCACCTCTCAGGAGCAAACTCCACCTCCCAGGCTCAAGCTATCCTCCCACCTCAGCCTCCCAGGTAGCTGGGACTACAGGCATGCACCACCATGCCTAGCTAATTTTTAAATTTTTTTCTCTATATGGGGTCTTGCCATGTTTCCCAGGCTGGTCTCAAACTCCTGGGCTCAAGCAACCCACCTGCCTCAGCCTCCCAAAGTGCTGGAATTACAGGGGTGAGCCACCGTGCCCAGCCAAGAAGACGTAACAATTCTAAGTGCACATGCACCTCATAACAGCTTCAAGGTATATGAAAGCAAAACGTTAACAAAAGAGAAATAGATCTCCAGGCATCCTTGGAGGTTTTAATGCTTCTCTTTCAGTGTGTGATGGGATAAGAAGACAAAATATCAATAAGGTTATAGAAGATTTGCATAGGCCCAGCGCAGTAGCTCACGCCTGTAATCCCAACGCTTTGGGAGGCCGAGGCAGGCGGATCACCTGAGGTCTGGAGTTCAAGACCAACACGACCAAAATGGAGAAACCCCGTCTCTACTAAAAATACAAAATTAGGCGGGCATGATGGCACATGCCTGTAATCCCAGCTACTCGGGAGGCTGAGGCAGGAGAATCGCTTGAACCTGGGAGGTGGAGGGTGCAGTGAGCCGAGATTGTGCCACTGCACTCCAGCCTGGGCAACAAGAGTGAAACTCCGTCTGAAAAAAAAAAGAAAAGATTTGGATAACACTCTCATCATTTTGACTTGATTTACATGTTTAGATAATCTAATAATTGCAGAGTATACATTCTTTATAAGTTCTTTCCACTGATCAAGATATGCTTTATGCTGCTGCATTATATATTCAATTTAAAAATAATATCATTTACAAAAGCATCAAAATATAAAATACCTAGGAATAAAAAATTAACTTTAAAAATTAAAAAAAAATTTTTTTTTGTTGTTTAGACATAGTCTAGCTCTGTGACCCAGGCTGGAGTGCACTGGCATGATCTTGGCTCACTGCAACCTCTGCCTCCTGGGTTCACGCCATTCTCCTGCCTCAGCCTCCCGAGTAGCTGGGATTACAGGCGCCTGCCACCACACCCAGCTAATTTTTGTATTTTTAGTAGAGACGGGGTTTCACCATGTTAGCCAGGATGGTCTCGATCTCTTGACCTCATGATCCACCCACCTCGGCGTCCCAAAGTGCTGGGACTACAGGCATGAGCCACCACGCCTGGCTGGAATAAAAAATTTAATCAACAATGTGCAAAACCTGCACACTGAAGAACATTAAATATTACAGTGAGAAATTAAAGACCTAAATAAATCGTGTGGTAAATTGTGTTCATGGATTGGAAGCATCCATCTTATTAAGATGTCTTCCAGGAGGTTGGGGGTGGGGCTGAAAGTTCCAATCCTCTAATCCTGCCTCTGTCTTTGGGGTGACTAGCCCCCATCCTAAAGCTGCATAGGAGTTGCCAGCCATCAGTCAACTAATTAGCATGCAAAAGTATATTTATCGCTTCAGAGAGTCCAAGGATTTTAGGAGTTATATGCCAGGAAGTGGAAGACCAAATATATATTTCACAATATTCAGTGACTAATGAAGGTTAATCAAAAAGGAAGTTCCTGCTCTAACAAACTAAAATGTAAATGTAATTTAGTTTTGAAAGCCTTTTCTATCACAGATTGTGTTTTGAGAGTGGTTTCTTGAGAAAAGATCAGGCTGCTGTATGATTCTGACTCCCAGATCAAGGGGGCTTTGTAATTGGGTCAAACTTGGTATTCTCCAAGGAGTTCCTGTCTTCAAAAGGGCCTATTGATACCAGAGGGTAAAGTTGCAGCTGGAGTAACCGCACAGTTTCTTTCTTATCATTCCAACAATCCAGGAAAGTCTCCTAGTGCTGAGACAAAAGCTCCCACCATGAAAGACGTGTTTTCTCTTCCATATAGTCAGAGACACACCATAAACTCTCTCTCTCTCTTTCCCGCCACCCTATTTTCGCAGTGTTTTTCCTGCTCTGGTCTGTGCAGTCAGTGACACTTCCATTACTATAATGTTACTTGACATGTTCAGGTTACTGGAGGAATGATTGGATTACATTCTCTTTACAGTTGCCCTTCAGTATCTGTTAGTGATTGATTCTAGGAGCCCCCTTTGGATAGCAAAATCCATGGATGCCCAACTCCCTTATATAAAATGGCGTAGTAGCTGGGGGTGGCGGTGCATACCTGTAATCCCACTTACTCAGGAGGCTGAGGCAGGAGGACTGCTGGAGCCCAGAAGTTTGAGACCAGCCTGGGCAACAATAGTAAGACCCTGTCTCAGAAAAAAAAAAAAAAAAAAAAAGAGAGAAAGAGAATGAGAGAAAATGGGGGAGTATTTGCATATAACGTATGCACATCCTCTTGTATACTTTACATCATCTTCAGATTACTTTTAATAGCCAATATAATATCAATGTTACATAAAAACTTGTTATACTGTATTTTAAAATTTGTATTATTTTTATTGTTGTATTTTTCTTTTACCAAATATATTCAATCCCCAGTTGGTTAAATCTGAAGATGCGGAACCCACAGGTAGGAAGAGACAACTGTAATTAAATAACATGCCTGAGGATACACACTTTTAACACTAACACTGTCATTACAACTTGCTTCTTTCCTTCCTTCCTTCCTTCCTTCCTTCCTTCCTTCCTTCCTTCCTTCCTTCCTTCCTTTCTTTTCTTTTCTTTCTTTCTTTCTTTCCTTTCTTTCTCTTTCTTTCTCTCTTTCTTTCTCTCTTTCTTTCTTTCTTTCTTTCTCTTTCTTTCTTTCTCTTTCTTTCTTTCTTTCTCTCTCTCTCTCTCTCTCTCTCTCTCTCTCTTCTTTCTTTCTTTCTTTCTTTCTTCCTTTCTTTCTTTCTTTCTTTCTTTCTTTCTTTCGTCTTTCTTGCTTTCTTGCTCTCTCTGTCTCTTTCTTTCTTTCTTTTTTTTTTTTTTTTTGAGACGGAGTCTCGCTTTGTCACCCAGGCTGGAGTGCAGTGGTCGGATCTCAGCTCACTGCAAGCTCCGCCTCCCGAGTTTAAGCCATTCTCCTGCCTCAGCCTCCCGAGTAGTTGGGACTACAGGCGCCCGCCACCTTGCCCGGCTAGCTTTTTTGTATTTTTTAGTAGAGACGGGGTTTCATCATGTTAGCCAGGATGGTCTTGATCTCCTGACCTTGTGATCAGCCCGTCTCGGCCTCCCAATCTTTCTTTCTTTTCTTTTCTTCTTTCTCCTTCCTCTCTTTTTTCCTTCCTTTTTTCCTTCCTTCCTTCCTTCCTTCCTTCCTTCCTTCCTTCCTTCCTTCCTTCCTTCCTTCCCTCCCTCCTTCCTTCCCTCCCTCCCTTCCTCCCTTCCTCCCTCCATCTTTTTGTCTTTCTTTTTCTTTCTTGTTTTGAGACCGAGTCTTGCTCTGTCACTCAGGCTGAAGTGCACTGGCATGATGTTGGCTCACTTCAATCTCTGCCTCCCAGGTTCAAGCAATTCTCATGCCTCAGCCTCCTGAGTAGCTGGGGCTACAGGCATGCGCCACCATGCCCAGCTATTTTTGTATTTTTTTTTTTTTTTTTTTACTTGAGACATGGTTTCACCATGTTGGCCAGCCTGGTCTGGAACTCCTGATCTCAAGTGATTCGCCCACCTCAGCCTCTGAAAGTGCTGGGATTACAAGCATGAGTCACTGTGCCCGGACTGCAGGTTACTTTCTAAGGCCTCCTACTACCTGTTACAAATGATCTCTCACGAAGGATAACATTTGCAAGTGGGTCATCTCAACCATTTGTGTTGATTCTTAATTTGCTATTTTATGGAGCATGTACCAAGGGCCAAGCTAAGTGCTTTATCCACATTTTTCTAATGTAATCCCTATGACACATTCTCAAATAGATACTTCTACTTCTCCATTTTACAATTAACTTACTTTGGGTCAGAGAATTAGGTGATGATAGAGCTGGATTTCAAAAGCAGATCTGCCACACTGGAAAAAAGCCTTATGAATACAGTGAATGTCGAAAGCCTTCACCTGAAGGTATCACCAACCTCTTTCAGCATCAAAATTCCACAATGGAGAAAGGCCTTAAAAAAAACAAACAACTGAAAAAAAAAAAAAAAAAAAAAAAGACGATCTGAGCTCAGAGGGTGACAATCCTGACCTTATCCCAAATCCTATGTATCTTTTTTGTTACTCTCTTTGTATTTTCTATCACTTCGTCACCTAATCTAGGCAGAAAAACTATATTAGGCAGCATAGGATGAGATACAGCAAAATGCAAGAAACTGCTTTGCCTTTGGGGAGAGTTTCATCTTGTTAAGATTTAGTTAAGCAGTGGGTCTCATTATGTTGCCCAAGCTGGTCTCAAACTCCTGACCTCAAGTGAGCCTTCTGCCTGAGTCTTCCGAAGTGCTGAGATTATAGGTGTAAACCACTATGCCCAGCCAAGCAGTGGCTTGGCTTTTCTTTTCTTTTCTGAGATGGAGTTTCACTCTTGTTGCCCAGGCTGGAGTGCAATGGCACGATCTTGGCTTACCACAACCTCTGCTTCCTGGGTTCAAGCAATTCTCCTGCCTCAGCCTCCCAAGTAGCTGGGATTACAAGCATGCACCACCACACCCAGCTAATTTTTGTATTTTTAGTAGAGATGGGGTTTCTCCATGTTGATCAGGCTGGTCTCAAACTCCCGACCTCAGGTGATCTGCCCGCCTCAGCCTCCCAAAGTTCTGGGATTACAGGTGTGAGCCACTGCGCCAGGCCAAGCAGTGGTTTTCAATTTAAGATACATACTAGAATCATCTGTGAAACTGTTTTTTTTCTTTTTTTCATTTTGGAGACAGGGTTTTGCTCTGTCATCTGGGCTAGAGTGCGGTGGCATGTTCATAGCTCACTGTAACCTCAAACTCTTGGGCTCAAGTGATCCTCCTGCCTTGGCCTCCCAAAGTGTTGGGATTACACGTGTGAGCCATTGTGCCTGGCCTATCTGTGGAACTTTAATAAATACTGATGACAGAAATTCTGATTTAATTGGTTTGGGCTGAAGGCTGGGCAACAGGACTTTTCAAAATGTCCCAGGTATTCTAATGTGCAACCAAGGCTGAGAACCAGGGTGAAGGTAGAAAGAAGATGGTAGAAAGAATATCCTCAAATGAAAAAACATTAGAGCAACTACAATGTACAAAATGGCATATTTTGAAATATATTTATTTCTGTGAAGGTTATCATAATCGAAATTGAGTCATTCATGTTAAAAAAAAACAAAACAACAAAACAACCTGGACAAATAGAGCCAGGGAAGGCTATGAAGAGAGGATTCTCATGCATGTATACCTGATAAAAACTATCATAAAAGATTCTGCAAATAATATAACATTGCACAAAGGCCATCATAATGTTACACAAAAAATATTTTTGCAAGGACATCTAACCAGTAACTGCCTGTCTAGCCCAGACTGGCGTCACCCTTGTTATTGATCTTTGTACCCAAGGATAATTATTTCAAAGCAATTATATAACCTCCTCATTTTTTTCCTTTAAAAAATCTTTGTCTTTCTTTACCTCCCTGAACACACACATAGTTTACTATGGCATGCATACTGCTGTTGCAATGCTCTCTTCCCACATAAACATCATTTTCTTTTAGAGAGTCTCTCTCTCTTTGTTATTTAGGTTGACATTCCTTACCTCCTTCCACAAAAGACATGATGTGGCTAAAAAACTATTGGGTACAGAATGAATTCCACTGAAGAGCACAGAGTTTGAGGTACTCATCGAATAGGCCAAAGAGGGGCTAGGACATGTGAGGTTGGTATTGAAATAATTCAGGTACATTTTTATTTCTCTGGTTTTGGTTTGCAAGGCAGCAGTGGCAGATTTTAGAAAAAAATAGTTCTTAGAAAAGAGCTGATTGGTCCAGGTACTGTTTCTAGGTGACTAGTCCAAGAACTGTTTCCAGGCGATTGATTGGTCCAGAAGCTGTTTCCAGGCTGCCTAGCCAGTAGATTGCCTTGTCTCCAAGGGTTACTCAATCTACAAAGTGATAACAGGTCTCCAAGGCTTGTGCGGAATTATAATTTTTCCCAGTACATAAGCTTATTGAAGAAAATACCAGTATTTTAACGATGACTCATAGGCACACTGTACATTTCTTTGATCCATCTTTCCTAAGGGTTATGCATTTCTTATAATGCAGAAGCTTTCTAAATGATTTTTTCACAAGTCAAGGAGTGGCTGGAGCTATTCTATGAAAAATTTATAGCTGTTAAAACAGCAACTTTAAACTATTTCGTACAGTTCAACTGTTAGACTATTTCCAGTCTTTTCTTTCCCCTTCTCAAGAATAGATGAAGCTGTTCTCAGTTTAATATCAGAAGAGAAAGAATGATGTAAACAATGATGGTATAATAATACATGAAGAAAACCAAATAAAAGGGTAAAATCACTGCAATCCTATAATCTTAATACTTAACAATTTTTATTTTCACATAGTTTTCTTCTAACCTAAGGTCAATATTATTTGGACAATGATATACATAAAATTTAAGGCTTAACTGTCAACCGTATGTTTAAAAGTACTTTCAGTGCCAGGTGCAGTGGCTCACATCTATAATCCCAGCACTTTGGGAGGCTGAGGTGGGAGAATTACTTGAGGCCAGGAGTTGGAGGCCAGCTTGGCCAACATGGCGAAACCCCATCTCTACTAAAAATACGAAAATTAGCCAGGCGTGTTGGCACGTGCGTGCCTGTAATTCCAGTTTCTTGGGAGGCTGAGGCATGAGAATCGCTTGAACTCGGGAAGCAGAGGTTGCAGTGTGACAAGATCACACCACTACACTCCAGCCTGGGCGACAGAATGAGACTCCATCTCAAAAAAAAAAAAAGAGAGAGATTTTTAGTTGATTTTATAGTGGCTAACCACATTTTTTTTTTTAAAGCATGATATAACATGATTTGTGAGCAAAATTAATGTTTTTATCTTCAGATTCAATGAATCTTTTGAGCAGCACACACACATATGCTGGACATTCATTTTACCAATTATCTCATTAAAAAACAACAACAACAATAAACATTTGTGGAGAAGCCCTATTATGGCAGGCTGTGTGATAAGGACTGGAGATATGGCTGGGACGAAAACAGACAGAATCCTCTTTCTCTAGAAGGGAAAAATAGGCTATAACAATCACAGCAAACACAAAATGGTTGTTGTTCCATGTGCTTTGTGTGTATAAACTCATTTAGCTCTCCTAACAACCCCATGAAGCAGGTGCTATCATTATCTCCATTTTACAGGTGAGGGAACCAGCGCACAGAAAGGTGAGGTAACCTGATGAAGCTGCACAGCTAGAGAGCATGAGAGCTAGGATTTGAACCCAGGCATGTGGCTCCACAGACTACATGCTTAACTGCTGTGCTGTTCTTTCTATAATTAGCTCCTCTATTCTATGTATTCTGGTGACACAAGGAACCAAAAGTTTTCCTTTTCCTTTCGCAAATATTTTCAGTTTTTGCTTCAAATATTTAACTATTTGAAAGCTAGGGCCAGGCATGGTGGCTCTTGTCTGTACTCCTAGCACTTTGGGAGGCCCAGGTGGGAGGATCACTTGAGCTCAGGAGTTTGAGGCCAGCCTGGGAAACACAGTGAGACCTGGTCTCTACAAAAAATTGAAGAAGCTAGCTGGGTGCAGTGGCACGCACCTGTAGTTCCAGCTACTGGGGAAGCTGAGGTGGGAGGATCACTTAAGCCCAGGAGGTCGAGGCTGCAGTGAGCTGTGAATGAGCCACGGCACTCCAGCCTGGGCAACAGGCAAGACCCTGTCTCAGGAAAAAAAAAAAAAAAATTCCAGACACTTAAAATCATGGTTGCTCTTAAAAGCACAGCTTTGATTTAGATTGACCTGGAATAAGTTCCATGTCTGCCACTCAGTAGCTGTGTGATTATGAGCAAGTTTCTAAATCTTTCTAAAGTTCTCTTTCCTCATTAGTAAATGAAAATAATCGTTTACCTCCTAAGGTTGTTGTGAGAATTGAGGATAATATGTGTGAAAATCATTTGATCCTGGCACAAAGTAAGTGCCTAGTGAATGGTTACTTTTATCCAGTCATACATTCATTCAATCAGCAAATATTTGTTGAGCATCTGCCATGTTTCAGGCATTGTTCTAGGTACTGGGGATACAGCAGTGAGTAAAACAGACAAAGGTCTTGCTCTCAAAGCAAGTCTTTGGCTTTTTAGCCCTAATAAAATGTGTTTAATCTTATTAAATGTGTTTATACTAATTAAATTGTACTTTAAATTTCTATTTATTTTTAATTAAATTGTGTGGTATAGAGTTACTTAAATGCATTTAATATTATTTTTAAAGCATTAGTAAAGTGTGTTTAATCAGTTATTCCCTCTTCTCTCCAGTGGCTTTTTGTCATAGTCACTTAAATGTAATCAAATTTCTTCTATACTTATTTCTTTTCTTTTCTTTCTTTCTTTCTTTTTTCTTTTTTTGAGATGGAGTTTCGCTCTTGTTGCCCAGGCTGGAGTGTAATGGCATGATCTCGGCTCACCACAACCTCCATCTCCCAGGTTCAGGCGATTCTCCTGCCTCAGCCTCCCGAGTAGCTGGGATTACAGGCATGCGCCACCATGCCCAGCTAATTTTGTATTTTTAGTAGAGACGGGATTTCTCCATGTTGGTCAGGCTGGTTGTGAACTCCCAATCACAGGTGATCCGCCCATCTCAGCTTCCCAAAGTGTTGGGATTACAGGCATGAGCCACCACACCTGGCTTATTTCTTTTATTTATCTATTTTTGTTTTTTAATAGAGACAGGTTCTCGCCATGTTGCTCAAGCTGGTCTAGAACTCTTGAGCTCAAGCAATCCTCTTGCCTCAGCCTCCCAAAGTGCTGAGATTACAGGCATGAGACACCATGCCTGGCCACATTTCTTTTAAAAAATCCCTGAATCAACCCTTTGACTTCAAGTTAGCTGACAGTGGCTGCTTTAGTTCCTTGCTCCCTTTGCTATACATATTGTCTCACTCACTGTCTCCATTCTCTAGGTTGACTTCATGACTTCTCATTCATACTCCAGAGCACTGGAAGCAGTCTCCTGTTTCTTGTGGAGAGGCCATGTTAGGCAGGCTGTGTTCTAAGGGCTGGAGATATGGCTGGGATGAAAACAGACAAAATCTTCTTTCTCTAGAAGGGAAAAATAGGCTATTGCTGTCAACAAGGTCACCGCCTTCCTTAAAACCATTCAATGACTCCATATTTGCCTCAGTGACTCATATTTACTCGATGAAGTTGCACAGCTCCAGATAAAGTCCCAACTCTTTAAAATGGCATGTAGGCATGTTCTAGCCTTCCTTCCCACCTTTCCCTTTTCTACCTACACTCCCTCCCCTGCTCAGTGCCCCAAACACACACACACACACACACACACACACACACACAGAGTTCCCATTCTATAGATGGCTTTGACATTGCCCAGAAGTACCATATTTTTACCTGTAAGCAGTGGTGTTCTAGAATTGATTTGTATGGGCGTGTGAGAGCATATGGTGCATGTCTCTTCCCAATTCCATGTTCAGTGAGGTCATGGTGGGAGTAAATCAAGGAAACTGGCAAAATCTACAAATTAGGGCATTCTTGCTTCTGTCTAGAGAGACAGTTATTAAACATTTACCAGCTCACCATAGCCCCTAGGCCTTTGCATTTGTGGCCTCTCCCCACCCTAAGTTGGCTCAGCTTAAATGTCACTTCCTCCTAGGAACCTCTTTTTGACTCTTCAAGATTGGGATAGATGCCCTTCACTGTGATTCTTTGGTAACTTTGGCAGCAGCCCCACTATTTTTCCTGTATTCTATACTGGCCAAGTAAAGTCCTTGAGGTCAGGGCCCTTGTCTTGATCATTGTTGTTGTCTACCTAGGATAGTGTTTGGCGCATAGCAAGGTGCTAAACCATATTTTTAAGTGAACAAATACATGAGTAATTAAAGTAAGCCCTCCCTACTAATAATAGGCTTTTTATAGTTCAAGAATGTCCCTTAATCTTTGTATCTCCTGAAATTCCTCACACAAAGTTTAGTAGAAGTTTGAATAGATTGAATGGACTAGACTTGAATATACTTTATATGAGTCTAAACTAGGGCCCACATTTAAGATACCCATTCTAGAAGTAAGTCAATGATATTTGAGATTATGATTCTGTAGAATCAGAACCTGGAGTACTGAAATATGTCACTGGAAACTTAAGATTTTCCCTAGCCATTAATCTGCCTTGATTTATTACTCTTATTTCCTTGTTTTTTCTAAGGTGATCCCAAGCTTGTTCCACTTCCTTCTTCCCCCAACCTGGCTTTTCTTTTTGAGGCAGGGTCTCACTCTGTCACCCAGGCTGGAGTACAGTGGCATGATCTTGGTGTGCGCCACCATGCCCAGCTAATTTTTGTATTTTTTTTTGTAGAGATGGGTTTTGCCATGTTGCCCAGGCAGGTCTCTAACTCCTGGACTCAGCAATCCACCCACCTTGGCCTCCCAAAGTGCTGGGATTACAGGCATGAGCCACCATGACCAGCCACCCTATTTTTAATGTACAGCTTGGGCATACTCTTTGCTCACAGAATGGTACGCTCATTGAACCATGAGTAGGAAAGCAATGTGGTGCAGTAAGAAGTGCTTGAAACTTGAAGTCAGGAGACACTGGATGTGTTCCTGTATGTCACAACTTTCTGGTCTTTTCATCTGCAATAGGAAAGGTAATATCTTCCCTATCCAATTCACTAAGTTTTAAAAGATGAAATGAGTTAACACAGGTGAAAATGCTTTTGTAAATTGTAAAGTACTACATAGAGCAAATGCAAATTTCTCAAACAAATTGATATTCAGCACATGCTATCATTTACTTAATAACTCCCTAGCAAGCAAGTGATATCTGCAAAGAAGTAAGAGTGATCCAGAATAGAGAGAGGTTATTTGCCTGGGAAACAGGATGCCTGTAATTAAGCAAAAATGATGGTTTCATGTTGCAAAGACTTAAAGCATCAGCTTCACATCAGATTCTACATAGGAAATCTGGGGTGATTCTGCCTGATGCCAAGTGTGCTATCAATCAAGTATAAAAAACAACTAACCTAAAACACAGATGATAAGGATATATTGGTGGCTGATGACTGGAATAACAAAGCTTCATTCTCCCAAAGGATCTAATAGACTTCAATTAATTTAGAAGCATAGAATGATGTCAAATACAGATCTGTATCAAGCAGCAAAGTTCTGCTTTCAAATAGACAATTATCAGTGAATATCTCAAATTGCAGACATCAATGCAGATATATGGTTTGCCCATTTCTTAGTTTTGGGAGATATTTTCCCTTTGCAGAAGTTAGTTATTAGCCTCACATAAAAGGAAGGGTACTCGGTGTGGTCCTCCAAACAACAGCATCGTCATGGCCCCAGAGCTTGTTAGATATGCAGTATCTCGGGTTCACACCACACCTATTTAATTAGAATCTGCATTTCAATGCAATCTCCAGGTGACTGAGTGCATTTGCGTTTAAAGCGTATCACCATAGGGACTATCTATTCATTTTTCAAATGAAATATACGAAAACTCAAGCCTTGAAGGGTGATTTTTTCTCTTCCCTTTTAAGGTCTAACACACTTAAATCCCAGCTTGGATTAGAACAAAGGTTTCCTGCCTCTGCTGGCAAGTTCCAGCATTGCACACCCTCTTGCAGCCTGGTTCTTTGGCTTACTGGTTGGGAGGTTTGGGGCAAGTTATTGAACCTATTGCTGAGCTGGTTTCCTTGTCTATAAAATGGAGACGATAGTAATGTCTACCTCATACAACTGTGAGGATTAGGCCAGGCATGGGGACTCATGCCTGTAATCCCAGCGCTTTGGGAGGTCGAGGTGGGCAGATCACTTGAGGTCAGGAGTTCGAGACCAGCCTGGATAACATGGTGAATCTCTGTCTCTACTAGAAACACAAAAATTAGCCGGGCGTGGTGGTGGGTGCCTGTAGTCCCCGCTATTAGGGAGGCTGAGGCATGAAAATCGCTTGAACCTCTAGGAGGCAGAGGTTGCAGTGAGCAGAGATCATTCCACTGCACTCCAGCCTGGGTGAGAGAGTGAGACTTGGTCTCAAAATATATATATGTATGTGTGTGTATATATATATATGTAAGGCACAATACACACATAAAATTGTATTATTGTCAAGTGAAAAGATGGTGTGCCACATAATTCAAACAGTAGAATTAATTTTTTAATTTTTTTAATTAAATTTTTATTGCACACAGAAGCAGAGTTATTATCTCTGAAAACCTTTGTGCCTTGACAGTAGTATTCAGAAAGCAGTTGTTTTCCTTTTAATCTTTAGTATTTTCCAGTAAAGAAACTTAAATAAAAGCTGGATAGGCAGAGGTACCCTGCTAGTCACTGTTGTTTAATCATGTGGTAGGTTAGGCTGACCTCTGTTATTAAGAGTTTGGTGAAGCGGGCCAAGCCCAACATTTGGAATAGGCACACACCATGTGTAATAGAAGAACCTGACTCACTGACCCACTTTCTTGGTTACCAAAGCAATGGGAGTTTGGATTATCTGGTTTTTAGCTCCACCTAGTGACCATATATATGGCTCAGTTTTCAGCTGTAAAATGATGGAGAATTCCAGTTTAACGTTTAAACAAAAATACATTCAACTTCTCACTATTCAGGGGAAATGATCCCAAATACACATTTTTGATGTTTTTTGTTATGCATAAAATAATAGGCTTAGAGTTCTTGGAGATGATCAGAAAGTTGGAGGACTTCCTATTTAGAATGGAAAGATTGGAGTCAGCTTTGATGCTTCCCTCATTTGGTATGTCCATTCTGTCATCAAGCTCTAAAAAAATTAATTTCTCAAAACATCCAGCCACATGTACTAATTTAATGCTTCCTTTGGGATTGTCTGCTCAGTGAAGGAACGTATTGGACATTACCCTAGAGTTTGGGATTCCAGGTCCTGCTCCTTTGCAGTGCTTTGGAGAAGAATTATTACAGGTGTATCTAGAAAGAGAAGGCTTGAGAAACAGGGTTTCCAGTCCTACAAAACTTGCCTTTTCCCACAGTGTGGTTGGTTGAGAAGCAGAAGAGAGCTTTTGGACCTGAGGGAGCCATGTAAAGGATCAGCGCAAGCTATGTGACCAGATGGTCAGTGATAATAGGCAACCTTTCCCTTCACTCACTTCTTGGAAATGTGTTGTCTGAGCCCTCAGAACAAATATATAACTCTAGGGATGGGGTAGGGCAGGAATCCCCAAGGATTCCAGAACTGAGGGCTGGGCGTGGTGGCTCACGTCTGTAATCCCAGCACTTTGGGAGGCTGAGGTGGGAGGATCACCTGAGGTCAGGAGTTTGAGTCTAGCCTGGCCAACATGGCAAAACCCCATCTCTATTAAAAATATAAAAATTAGCCAGGTGTGGTGGTGTGCACCTATAATCCCAGCCACTCAGGAGGCTGAGGCATTAGAATTACTTGAACCCAGGAGGCAGAGCTCGCAGTGAGCCAAGATCACGCTACTGTACTCCAACCTGGACAACAGAGTGAAACTCTGTCTCAAAAAGTTTAAAAAAATGCAAGAACTGAAATTTCCTCCCTGTTTAGCAAGGAGACTCAGAATCAATATTAAGGCGATTTATAGAAAATAAAGAAATGTCCATCCTGGCCAAAATGGTGAAACTAATACAAAAATTAGCTGGGCGTGGTGGCACATGACTGTAGCCCCAGCTACTAGGGAGGCTAAGGCAGGAGAATCACTTGAACCCGGGAGGCAGAGGTTGCAGTAAGCTGAGATCACACCACTGCACTCTAGCCTGGCGACAGAGTGAGACTCTGTATGAAAAAAAAAGAAAAGAAAGAGATGCAATATTTTTGCACACAGGTTTGTGGCTGGAGAATCAGATCTCTGAATGTAGGAACCTGTTCAGTGTTGGCTGTACTTTGCAGTCCTGGAACTGGAGTTATTTCATATTGAGACCTTGTTAAGGAATTGATGTGCAGACATGAATTTGGGCCTTCAGAAGTCACTGATCAGTGAGGGAATGCCTGCAGACTCTGAGGCAACAAGATTTGAAAGCATGCTATGGAAAATTTTAAACTCCTTGGCACCTCAACAACATACCAGCAAACCAAATCCAACAACACATCAAAGAGGTAATTAACCATGATCAAGGGGTTTCATCCCAGGGATGCAGAGATTGTTCAACATATGGAAGTCAATAAATGTAATGCACTACATAAACAGAATTAAAAACAAAAAACAATATGATCATCTCAACAGACACAGAAAAGCATTAGATAAAATCCAGTATCACTTTATAATACAAACTCTCAACAAATTAGGCGTAGAAGGAACCTACCTCAAAAATAATGAAAGCCTGGGCACAGTGGCTCATGCTTGTAATTCCAGCACTTTGGGAGGCCAAGGCAGAAGGATTACTTGAAGCCAGGAGTTCCAGACCAGTCTGGGCAACAAAGTGAGACCCTGTCTCTACAAAAATAAATAATAAGTAATTAAATAAATTAAAAAAATATAAAAGCCATAGATGAAAAATCCAGAGCCAACATTATACTGAATGAGGAAAAGTTGAAAACATCCCCTCTAAGACCTAGAACAAGACAAGAATGCTCACTTTCACCACTTCTATTTAACATAGTACTGAAAGTCCTAGCCAGAGCAATCAGGCAAGACAAAGAAGTAAAGGGCATCCAAACTGGGAAAGAGAAAGCCAAACTATCCCTGTTTGCCAATGATATAGAAAACTCTAATGACTCCTCCAGAAGACTTTTAGATTTAAGAAATTGATTCAATAAAGTCTCAGGTTACAAAATCAATGTATACAAGTCAGTAGCACTGCTATACACCAACAAGGACCAAGCTGAGAATCAAATAAATAATTATAATAATTATAACTTATAAATAAAATTTATAATAGCTGCAAAAAAGTAACAATAAAATAGGAATATACTTAACCAAGGAGGTGAAAGATCGCTACAAGAACTACAAAATATTCCTGAAAGAAATAATAGATGACACAAATGGAAATACATCCCACGCTCATGGATTAGAAGAATCAATATCATGAAAAAGACCATTCTGCCCAAAGCAATCTATACATTCAATGTAACTTCTATCAAAAAACCAACATCAGTTTTCACAGAATTAGAAAAAACAATCCTAAAATTCATATGGAATCAAAAAAGAGCCCAAATAGCCAAAACAATCCTAGGCAAAAAGAACAAATCTGGAGGCATCACATTACCTGACTTCAACTTATACTGTAAGACTACAGTAACCAAAATAGCACAGTACTAGATAAAGTAGATATGCAGACCAATCAAACAGAATAGACATCCCAGAAATAAAGCCAAATACAACCAATTGATCTTTGACAATGCATACAAAAACATACATTGGGGAAAGGACACCCTAATTCAGTAAATGGTGCTGGGAAAGCTGGATAGCTACACGAAGAAGAATGAAACTGGATCCCTATCTCTCACCCTATATAAAAATCAACTCAAGATGGATTAAAGACTCTGCCTCCCAAAGTGCTGGGATTACAGGCATGAGCCACTCCACGCAGCCAAGGACTTCAACATATTTTTAGTGGTGGACAATTCAACACATAACAGTTTTGAACTTAAACAACTTGGTGGTGGGGGGGAAGGGGGTGGTAAGAGGGGAGCATCTCTCTTTAAAATTATCCTTTTCAATGATATAAAATTACAGATACCTAATTTGTCCTTGGGAGGAGCTTATGCAAGTAAGAAGCCTCATAGTAAGTCTTCTGGTATCTTCTGTTGGCAGGTATCATTTGACAACAACGAAGTAACATCACATTCATATTTAATTCCTGTGAATTTACCTGTACAAGTGTGAGCATACGAGCGAGAGCGCTGCTTGTTGTTTTGCTCCCTGGACCTGTACCCTGAAGTAAGATGTGAACTGAGACCTTTGGAGAGGAGCATCAGGCTGTGAAAAGTGTGATTCTGTTGTTTAAAGATTGCTATTTTTTATATGACAGGGCCCTAAATGCTAATGACTTCAAGTGGTGTTCAAATGAAAAAACAATCGAGGGTAATTTTGAGTTTTTCTTTTGTCCAAAACCCTGAATTTAGAACCTGACCTCTATGTGAGAAGGGACTCTAGTGTTCTTCCTCAGCTCTAAACTTAACCCAGTTTGATCTCCTTCTGAACCTCTCCCATCCACTGAAGCTGGTACAGTACAGGTAGGAGGCGGAGGTGCTGGGTCACCAGTATGAGAAGGGAGCTAGGCACATATGACACCAGCTCAGTCCCTGCCTAGTAGAGAAGATGAGGATCGGTCAAAAAAGCAACACTGCTCAGTCTCAGAGGGGGTACATTTCTGTAATAGCCTTTAATAGTTGAGTAAGGCATAAACACCTGTTGGGGAAAAAGCTAGCAATAAAACCTCCTCTCAACCCAGACAATTCTCTTCATAAATGTACGGAAAAGAAGAGTTTTATTATTGAGTAGGGATTAAACCAGACTGAGATGTACAACAGAAGCTATCCATTAAGGAGATTGCAGAGACAGAAAGAAATCTCACTCTTCTATATATCCAAGTACATACAATCCTTTATATATATGTTCTCAAGATAAACAATAACTTGTCCTTATAGAGGAGAACTTGGTAGTATCATTTGTTATATACTCAAGGTTCATCCTAGGTTCACTTGGTTATTGGCAGTGGCCATCTGTGTTAGTTAACTGCTGTTATTTGAAAGAAAACCAAAACTCACTCCTAACACAAACAGGTAGTAACTAAGAACAAAGAGCCTTAGGCTAAACTATCAAGGTGACAGGAAGATAGGGGCACTATCTTACTTAATGTCAAAGAGACAGTGCAGGTGGGAGGATCTCTTGAGCTCAGGAGTTCAAGACCAGCCTGGTATAGTGAGATGCCATTTGTAAAATAAAATAAAATAGAATAAAATAGAATAAAATAAAATAAAGTAAAAATAAAATAAAATAAAATAAAATTAAAATAAAAGTAAAGTAAAATAAAGTAAAATAAAATAAAAAACCAAGACATACTTCCCAGACCCTAAAAAAACACTTATTGTTGTAAGGGCTGTAAGGCAGGTAAGAGGCTCATTTTGCTTTTGAAAAGATTTATCTGCAGATCAGCTGGGTGCTGTGGCTCACACCTGTAATCCCAGTGTCGTACGACTTTCTTCTTGGTTCAGCAAAGAACTGGGTCCTTGTCACATGGCTATGAAATATTAGGCTCGCAGACACTTTGAAGAGTGAGAATAATGATATTTATTGGGCAAAAAGGAAAAAAAGGGAAATGGGCACTCTCTGCAAAGCCAGAGTCCTGCAAGTGTGCTTCCTGGCTCGCAGATTGAATCCCAGGTTCCACTCAGGAAGAGGAGGGGCCAGGCTCTTCCCCCCTGCAAATGGTGCAAACTTCCCGAGGCTCCACCCCAGTGCGCACTTCTCCCAAGGCCCAGGCCGGCTGGAGTTTCTCTAGGGACTCCTTTACACTTGGCTGTACATTGCCAGGGAGGAGCTACCTATACTCTGAGAAGGGGTGGGTGTTCCCTGGTCCCCTTTCTTGGGCTGGGGTGAGGAATGGGGACCAGGGAACACCTGCCTGCCCAGAAGAGTATCTGTACCTCCTAGAAAGAAGCCGAGCAGCCTCTGGAGATGACACTCCAGAATGAGTGGGAGGGAGCTTCCATTTAGCAGGTGTTTAAGGGTCTGTGCTCTAAAGAAGTCCATTTAACTGCCATTAGGATAAAGATAAAGACAATGACTGATCTTAACTGCTTCCTGCTGATGGGGGGCGCTGTTTGGGGAAACAGCAGTTAGAACTCCCTCAGATGCCTATTTAAGTGTTCCCGGCAGAAGAGGCCATCATCAGAAGCTCTGGTTGCGTGATTGTTTGGAATTTGATGGCTCCAAGGCAAGAAGAGATAAATTGGGTTATTAGAAAACATGTATTAAAATGAAACAAGGGGAAGGGTAAGGGCAGCTCAAAAATCCCAAGGCCTTTTACCAGGTGCATGGGGAGAGGGAGGCCACAAGCCCTACTGGTAGTAAACTTGACCCTTTTGCCAGCATATTGGGCTTCTGCGTTCCCTCCCCCTGAGCCCAATCCTAAGCCAACCAGGTTAAGGTTTGGGAAATTAACCTTTCCAGTTTGGAGGATGCATCTGATGGGAGTGTCCGGTATGACGTAGATGCATACCGGACACCTCCCGGTGAAGAGAGGACAGAGGAGGAGAGAGGAAAAAAGATGGAGCTTTTTAAAGGAGTCTCAGGGGTTCAGATGCATTTGAAAGAGGTATAGACTGAAGATGAATGGCTACCCATCTAAAAGAAGGAGAGCAGGAATCCCTGGTTCCCTTCTCTTCCTAGCAGATACCCCAGGTATGTGAGGGAGAGAGGGAAGAATGTTCTCTTTTCCTCTTCTGTGTTTGCATCCCTGAGTCCCAGCAACCTTGTCAGGTGCTGCTGTGGGTGCCAAAGCGGCTTGCACCCATGAAGCAGGGAGGGCCTAGAAGATAGGAATTATCTGATTTTACCAATGTTTCTATCCCACCTACTGTCAGTGATCTGGAGTTCCCTAGACTTTATTTCCAATGTGCCAGGATTACAGGTGTGAGCCACCGTGGCAGGCCTTTGAGCTCTTTTTATAGACATCATGTATACAACACATATATAGCTACACAGGCAGAAGAAAACCAGTCCCAACAAGATCATTTTTCACAACCAAACTTTACAGAGAATATAAACAGGGATCCTTATCATTCCTAGCCTAATGAAAAAGAAAAAAAATCTGGTTTAAAAGTTAACTGATGGCCGGGCGCGGTGGCTCAAGCCTGTAATCCCAGTACTTTGGGAGGCCGAGATGGGCGGATCACGAGGTCAAGAGATCGAGACCATCCTGGCTAACACGGTGAAACCCTGTCTCTACTAAAAAATACAAAAAAAAAAAAAAAAAACAACTAGCCAGACGAGGTGGCGGGCGCCTGTAGTCCCAGCTACTCGGGAGGCTGAGGCAGAATGGCGTGAACCCGGGAGGTGGAGCTTGCAGTGAGCTGAGATCTGGCCACTGCACTCCAGCCTGGGCCACAGAGCGAGACTCCGTCTCAAAAAAAGAAAAAAAAAAAAAAGTTAACTGCTGATGGGGTGAAGAAAAAAGGATGCCTGGGGGAAGAACCTCTTATTCTTATGCAAATGGTTCCTCTACCAGGGAGAGAAGCTTAATTACTGTCAGCCTTGGCCAGGAAAGGGGAAGATGCTGTGGACATGTGGCATTCTCCAGCCCCAGCTGGGAGGAGAGAAGGAGCTTGGAGCCACGGCTTGCCTGTCCTTCCCAAAAAATGAAGGCAAAGGCCACGGAAAGGCCCTTGACCCCGGGGAGGGTTGGGGGTGGGGGCACGGTTTCCCTACCCTCAGAAGTCCATGCATGAAAAGGCTTAGAAATGACAGAGAAGTTTTGAGTCCCCATGTCACTCACCACTTCTCAAGTCCCACATTGGGTGCCAAAGCTGTTGTAGGACTTTCTCCTTAGTTCAGCTAAGAGCTGGGTCCTTGCAACACGGCCATGAAATACTAGGCTTGCAGATGCCTTGAAGGGTGAGAATGGAATTTATTGGGCAAAAAGAAAAAAAGGGAAACAGAGACTCTCCCCAAAGCCAGAGTGCTTCCTGCCTGGGAGACTGAATCCCAGGTTCCACCAGGAAAACGAGGGGCCAGGTTCCTCCCCACTGCGAATGGCACAAATTTCCCAAGGTTCACCCCAGTGTGCATTCCTCCCAGTGCACAGGTCAGTAGGAGATTCTGCCAGGGAACCCTTCCCACCTGGCTGTCTTACCAGCACTTTGGCAGGCTGACGTTGGAGGACTGCTTGAGCCCAGGAATTTGAGATGAAAAAAGTATAAAAAAGTTAGTGGGGTGTGGTGGCCTGCACCTGTAGTCCCAGCTCCTTGGGGGCTGAGGCGAGAGGACTGCTTGAGCTTGAGGGGTTGAGGCTGCAGTGAAGCTGCCCGGATCATGCCCACTGCACTCCAGCCTGGGTGAGACAGTGAGACCCTGTCTGCAAAAACAAAAGATTTATCTACATAGCAAAGTGAAGAGGAAGGATTAATAAATACAAGTGTTTCTCAAGGAAATGTCTTAGGAAAAGGGAAGACAGATAAGATCTCTCTCTTTTGCCAAAAGAGAACGTTCAATCTTATTTTTTACATGTATACACTCTTCCTTAGGGGCAAAATGGATGTTTGATGAAAGATTCACCAACGACGAGAATCTACATCTGATAAAGAGGAGACGAAGACATATCTGAGAGTGTGAGTCAGGGGTTCCAGGAAGCGGGGGAGGAATCACGTTGGTCCATCTGTGTCTATTTTTCTTCTCACAGAGAAGAAAGAGACTTGGGCCTAGGAGCAATATGGCAGAAACACACATCAGGCAAGTCATTCCTGACAGGCAGAGAGAAACTGCCTACTCATCGGGATGCCACTCTCTTATTCTACTCTCTATTGTGGGCAAAAGGTAGCCCCAGGGTCCTCCCAATTCTGTGGCACTGAGTATGGAGAGGGCATAACTGGATAGCTGAGTAAAAATCCAGTGCACATTGCTGCCTTACAGCCAATAATAGTTGCTCACCAGTGGTATGAAGCCTCTGTGTGCCTAGAACTGAGCTACTGGGTAGATACAGTGTGTGTGGGAAGGGGAGTCTCCAAGGGGAGTCATCCCCAGAAGGGGAAGGTAAGATACTCTTCCAGGATCAGGCTCACCTTTCCCATCCTTGAAGGGGGCTGGGGATGGAAGGTTTTATTTTTTTACCATTTTGGGCATGGTACACACTCTATCAGCAGAAAAGGGAATTAATAGGAGATTATTTGGGTAGACTGATGGCCTTAAAACAAACTGGGTATTATCTTGTTCTGTCAGGGGAGGAGTTGACACTTTCACTAACAGTTCTGAGCAGACGCAACAGCAGGACAGACCAGAAGTGTGACCTAACTCAGGCTGCCTCAGAGAGATGGCTGTCAGACTGTCTCTACTGATGGGACTCTTACTGAGGGGGTCCAGGCATTCAAGGGGTTGAGTTTCCCAGAAAGTTCCCCATCGAAGCTTTAAAAATGTATTCCCTGCAGCCTTATGCTCTTGCAGTTCCAATACAGCATTGGTGTTTAAAGCCAAACTACTTTATAATTGATTTGCCATCATCCAGCTTTATATTTAACACTAATTTAATCTGGTAACAAAGGAAAGGCTCGTTAAAGGACGGCATTCATAAAATGCTTCCAAGCACCTCTGCTTAACTCGAAGGGAAAATAAAAGGGACTGTTTATTTGGTAGGCAGAGGAGAACACCGCCACGAAACGGTTCTCCACTGAGCAACTCCTGCCTTTGTCAATTATACACATTATTTAGTAACTTTTTTGGAGACATGGACCTTCTCAAACTCCCCAGTATGCTTTGAAACTTTGATAAAGAAATGTACAAACAAAACTCTAAGTGTTCTGGAATTAATTTCAGACGCTTCATAGATCCTCGTAAGTACTCACCGTAAGAAAAATTCCCCATTTCTGGTACTCCAATCTCACGCCCTTAGAATTCTCCTAAGACTTATTCCCTTGAACAACTTTCCCTAATACCAAATCAAACCTAGATCCAGCTGGGACGCCAAGCTTGCGCTGTGGTAACGCTCAGAAGGCCTCCTTCATCAGTAAAACAGATGCCTTAATGGAAGTGACGGGCAATCAACGCATGGAAAGGGGCTTGGCTTCCCTCTTTTTTGGGTTTCTCTAGGTTGTCTAGATTGGAAAAAAATACACGCTTCGTCCTGCGGAGTTCGGTACAAACGCAATTGCACATATGCAAAGGCAAACCAGGAGCGCAAGTGCGCGTCCGGGGACCGCGACCGGGAGGGGCGGGGCCGAGCGGGGCGAGAGACGGACCGCTCCTCCCATTCGTCGCCGCCTTAACTCTTTGCTATCCTTCCGCAGAGCTTCCTCTTCTTTCCCTCTGACCTCGGAAAGAAGGGGGCGGGGCCTTCGGGGGCGGAAGTTGCAGTGCATTGTGGGTTCTCCTGGAGCGGTGGAGTTGATCCTGAATGAAAGTGGCGCGCTGCCCCTGACGTTACCCGGATTTGAGCGGCTGGAATTCGGATTACTGCTGCGATTCGGGTGTCTCGGACCCCGGTGCGCACCGGACCACGGGGAGGCGGCTGCAAAGGCGCGGCGAACGTTGGTGAGGGAGGGCAGCTCTGCGCAGCCCCCAAGACATGGCTCACAACAAGATCCCGCCGCGGTGGCTGAACTGTCCCCGGCGCGGCCAGCCGGTGGCAGGTAACCTGGACTGGGGGGTATTCGAATCCCCACACTCCAGCGTGCCCGGGGGTGGGCCGACTGAGGAGCTCAGCTTTTGGTGGTTCTGTGCCCGTTAGTGGTATTTCAGGAGTGGGATATGCTCCATCTGATTACGCTTCGTGGACGAATGTTTGGGAACATGAACGGGAGGGGATGGTCGGCGGATGGGGGGCACTTGTCACTATTCCTGCCAGGCTAACTGTGCGAATGTGAAGGTAGACAGTAGGTTGGTGGCAGGAGGTGAGGATCCAGGAATACAGTGGGCGTACTTTGAGTCTTAGTAGTTTGTGAACCTTTTAGGGTTCAACCTTCCCCTCGAATTAGAAGGGATGAGTGTCAGTCTTGAGATGGAGGAGGATAAGGAGGGAAGGGGCGGTTCCCAGCGGTGAAATGGGGTCACATTGAGACTGGGAATCTGGAGGGTGTTTTTGTTAGTTTTTTGTTTTTATTTTTTTTTGTGAAACAGGGTCTCTCGCTGAGGCTGGCGATCCTCCCACCTCAGCCTCCCAAGTAGCCGGGACTACAGGCTCCTGCCATCGCACCCGGCTACTTTTTTTGTTTATTTAATATATATATACACATTTATAATATATATATTTGAGACATAGTCTCTCTCTGCCGCCCGGGCTGGAATGCAGTGGCGTGATATCGGCTCCCTGCCTTAGCCTTCCAAGTAGGTGGGATTACAGGTGCGTGCCACAACACCTGGCTAATTTTTGTGTTTTTAGTAGAGACGGGGTTTCACCATGTTGGCCAGGCCGGTCTCCAACTCCTGTCCTCAAGTGATCCGCCCGCCTCGGCTTCCCAAAGTGCTGGGATTACAGCCGTGAGCCAGCACGCCCAGCCATAATTTTTTTGTTTATTTCTTGTGGAGACAGTTTCACTATGTTGCCGAGGCTGCTCTTGAACTCGTGGACTCAAGCGATGCTCCCACTTCGGCCTCCCAAAGTGTTGGGATTATAGGCGAGAGCCACCCTGCTTGGTCTGGTTTTTGTTTCTTTAAATCATTTTTCTTGTAGTTTTTTTCATCTTTATTGAGCTTGAATACAATAGGCTTTAAAGTGTACAGTTTGATAAATTTTGACTATATATACACAAATACATCTCTTTCCTAGGAAACAACCATGAAACCATCACCCCTCAAAGTTTCCTCCTGTCCCTTTTTAAATCTCTTCTTTGCCTGGCAACTGCTGATCTGCTTTCTGTAATTATAGTTTGCATTTTCTAGAAATTTTTAAATAATTGGAAACATATAGTGAGTACTCTGCTTGGGGTGGAAGGAAGTGTGTGTGGCTTTTTTCACTAAGCATAATTATTTTGATACTCATCCAGATTATGCATGTATCAATAGTTTATTCCTTTTTTATTGCAGTGTAGTAGTCCATTGTTCTGGGTATACCACAATTTGTTTACCTCTTCATCTATTGATGGTCATTTGGGTTGTTTCCAGTTTTTAGCTATTACAAATAAACCTGCTGTGAACATTTATGTACAATTCTTTGTATGGACATATACTTTCATTCCTTTTGTGTAAATCTCTAGGAGAGGAATGGCTGCATCATATAATAGGTGTATGTTTTAAGAATTTTAAGAAACTGCCAACCTCTTTTCCAAAGCGGTAACACTTGATAGCCCCACCATCAATGTATTATACAGAATAAATTCAAAGGACTTAAAAACTCGCAAAAAATTTGGACACTTCACAAAATAAGATATATGAATAGCCAAAAAGCTATGATGGCGTGGTGGTGTGTGCCTGTAATCCCAGCTACTCGGGAGACTGAGGCAGGGGAATCACTTGAACCCGGGAGGCGGTGGTTGCAGTGAGCCGAGACTGCACCACTGCACTCCAGCCTGGGTGACAGAGTGAAACTCCATCTCAAAAAAAAGTAATTTGTACTTAATCGTGTAATTTATTAGTAAGGGTTCTCTACAGGGACAGAACTAATAGGATATATATATACACACACACACACGTAAAGGGGAGTTTATTAACTATTAACTCACACAATCACAAGGTCCCACAATAGGTTGTCAGCAAACTGAGGAGCAAGGAGAGCCAGTCTGAGTCCCAAAACTGAAGAACTTGGAATCCAGTGTTTGAGGGCAGGAAGCATCCTGTACAGGACAAAGATGTAGGCTGGGAGGCTAGGCCAGTCAAGTCTTTTCACATTTTTTTTCTGCCTGCTTTATATTCTAGCTGTGCTGACAGCTGATTAGATAGTGCCCACCCAGATTAAGGGTGGGTTTGCCTTTCCCAGCCCACTGACTCAAATGTTAATCTCCTTTGGCAACGCCCCCTACACCCAGAATCAATACTTTGCATCCTTCAATTCAATCAAGTTGACACTCAGTATTAACCATCACAGTAATTTCTTTGATATTTTGCATATTGAGGAAAATGTTATGGCAGTTCAAACTTATATGTTGCAAATATTAGGATTCACTTTACTAGTACTAGAAGTTCATAATTTTCCTGAATCAGAAAGAAAATGGTACTAACTACATATAATATGTTCTCCTGTGAAGTCACCTTCTCTAATGAAACCAGACTTGCAATGAGAGAGAGCTCTTGGAGACAGGGCCAAGCTTTATTTTCTGGAGAATTGTTTTTTCCTCCTTCTGAGTTAATAGATTTCAGGTGAATACTTGGAAGAAAACAAACTTATAATTTCTTTCCCTTTTTCCTTTTTTTTCCTTTTTTTTTTGAGACAGGGTCTTGCTCTGTCACCCAGGCTGGAGTGCAGTGGCGAGATCTTGGTTCATTGCAACCTTTTCCTCCCAGGTTCAGGCTATTCTTCTGCCTCAGTCTCCTGAGTAGCTGGGACTACAGCTGTGCACCACCGTGCCCAGCTAATTTTTGTATTTTTAGTAGAGATGGGGTTTCACCATGTTGGCCACGCTGGTCTCCAACTGCTGACCTCAGGTGATCCACCTGCCTCGGCCTCCCAAAGTGTTGGCATTACAGGCATGAGCTACCGCACCCAGCCCTCCCTAGTTTCTTAAAGGTATATCATTCAACATAAAATTATTTCATATCTGCTATGTAAAGAGCTTACTAGGAACTGTGGGAATGTAAATATGAGACACAGCCAGGTGCATTGGCACATACTTGTGGTCCCAGGTACTGGGGATAGTGTGATGGTGATAGTGATGGTGATTTTGAAGTCATTTTATTTAGCAGATATTTAAATGTCTACTTTGTGCTAGTCCTGGGTGCTAGGGAGATGGCTAAGATATATTACCCTTAAAAAGCATAGTCTCATGGGAGTAGCAAACCATCCATTTTAAGCACAGTTCTGTTGTAAAAAATGTAGCAAAGACTATTGTAGTATACGATGGGAATCAGAGGTAATAAACCTAATTCCCTGAGGTTGAGGAAGAAGAGATGGGAAGGAAGGAGATCAGGTGAGACTTCCCAGAGGAGGTCGTACATGAATTATCTTGAGTAAATAGAAGTTTTCTAGATAAATAGTTGGCAGGGGGTGTTTTTGGAAAGTTTCTGTTAGGATAGGATGATGTAGGATGATGATGGGAGAGATAATAGACTGAAAAAGTGTTTTTGTTCTGGAAGATGTAAGTGAGGTTATGAGGTTGGAGAATAGCCTGATCATAAGGCAAGTAGGGTGTGATAAGGTATCTTAATATTCATATGCTTTAAATTTTCACTGGTATACAATTGCAGTTTTTTTCAGCATCAAGATGAGATTATTTGAATCCAGGTTAAAAGCTTACTTTGACTTTTCTGTGTTTAATGAATTGATGGAGAGAGGAATGGAAATAGACTGATTAGGAACTTGTAGCCCAGGTGAAAGACAGTAGTGATGGTTTAGAAGTGAGACATGAAGCGTAGAAGGCTAATTTGAGAGATATTAAGAAGGGAAAATGGATGGAACTTAATGTTGTATTTAGAATGAGGGAAAGAGGGTCAAAATTTAGTCTGAAATGTCTGGCTTATGCAGTGAGATATTTGATATTATTAGGGCTTATGGAGAGAGAAGCAGGTTGGAGGCGATACTAAGATCCTGATTGCTCAAATAGAGATCTTTAGTAAAGATATTTTTAAAGAACATTTTAATTTTATTTCAGTAGTTTTTGGGGAACAGCTGGTTCTTGGTTACATGGATAAGTTCTTCGTGGTGATTTCTGAGATCTTGGTGCACCTGTCACCCAAGGAGTGTACACTTTAGTAGTCTTTTATCCCTCACCTCCCTCCCACACTTCATCCTGAGACCCCAAAGTTCATTATATCATTGTTACATCTTTGCATCCTCATAGTGCAGCTCCCGCTTACAAGTGAGAACACAGGATATTTGGGTTTCCATTCCTGAGTTACTTCACTTAGAATAATGGGGTCCAACTCCATCTAGGTTGCCGTGAATGCCATTATTTCATTCCTTTTTATGGCTGAGTAGTATTCCATGGTATATATACATACCACATTTTCGTTATCCACTCATTGGTTGTTGGGCATTTAGGCTGGTTCCACATTTTTGCAATTGCAAATTGTGCTGCTGTAAACATGCCTGTGCAAGTGGCTTTTTCAGATAATGACTTATTTTTCTCTAGGTAGATACCCAGCAGTGGGATTGCTGGATCAAATGGTAGTTCTTCTAGTTCTTCAAGGAATCGCCACACTGTTTTCCATAGTAGTTGTACTAATTTACATTCCCACCAGCAGTCATTCATGCCAACATCTGTTATTTTTTGATATTTGATAATAGACTGAAAAATGGTCATTCTTGCAGGATTAAGGTGGTATCTCACTGTAGTTTTAATTTGCATTTCCCTGGTAGTGATGTTGAACATTTTTCATATGTTTGTTGGCCAACTGTTTATCTTCTTTTGTCTGTTCATGTCCTTTGCCCACTTTTTGATGGGATTATTTATTTTTTTCTTACTCATTTGTTTGAGTTCCTTGTAGATTCTGGATATTAGTTCTTTGTCAGATGCATAGTTTGCGAAGATTTTCTCCCACTCTGGGGGTTGTCTGTTTACTCTGCTGATTATTTCTTTTGCTGTGCAGAAGCTTTTTAGTTTAATTAGGTCCTATCTATTTATTTTTGTTTTTGTTGCATTTGCTTTTGGGTTCTTGATCATGAACTCTGCCTAAGTCAATGTCTAGAAGAGTTTTTTTCTGATGTTATCTTCTAGAATTTTTATGGTTTCAGATCTTACTTAGGTTTGAGTTGATCCATCTCCAGTTGATTTTGTATAAGGTGAGAGATGAGGATCCAGTTTCATTCTTCTACACATAGCTTGTTAGTTATCCCAGGACCATTTGTTGAATAGGGTGTCCTTTCCCCACTTTATATTTTTGTTTGCTTTGTTGAAGATCAGTTGGCTGTAAATGTTTGGCTTTCTTTCTGGGTTCTCTATTCTGTTCCATGGGTCTGTGTGCCTATTTTTATACCAGTACCATGCTGTTTTGGTTACTGTAGTCTTGTAGTATAATTTGAAGTTGGGTAATGTGATGCCTCCACATTTGTTCTTTTTGGTTTGTTTACTTTGGCTATTTGGGCTCTTTTTGGGTTCAATATGAATTTTAGGATTGCTTTTTCTGGTTCTGTGAAGAATGATGATGGTACTTTGATGGGAATTGCATTGAATCTATAGATTGCTTTTGGCAGTATGTTCATTTTCACGGTATTGATTATATCCATCCATGAGCATGGGATGTGTTTCCATTTGTTTGTGTCATCTGTGATTTCTTTCAGTAGTGTTTTGTAGTTTTCCTTGTAGAGATCTTTCAGAACCTCCTTGGTTAGGTATATTCCTAAGTATTCTATTTTTTTTTTTTTTTGCAGCTGTTGTAAAAGGGATTGAGTTCTTGATTTGATTCTCAGCTTGGCCACTGTTGGTGCATAGCAGTGCTACTGATTTATGTAGGTTGATTTTGTATCCTGAAACTTTAAAGAATTCATTTATCAGATTTAGGAGCTTTTTGGATGAGTTTTTAGGGTTTCCTATGTATACAATCATATCATCAGTGAAGGCTGACAGTGTGACTTCCACCTTACCAATTTGGATGTCTTTTATTTCTTTCTCATTGCTCTGATGAGTACTTTCAGTACTATGTTCAATAGAAGTGGTGAAAGTACCATCCTTGTCTTGTTGCAGTTCTCAGGGGGAATGCTTTAAACTTTTCCCCATTCAGTATAGTGTTGGTCATGGGTTTGTCATAGATGGCTTTTATTACCTTGAGGTATGGCTTTATTACTTTGAGGTATGTCCCTTCTGTGCCAGTTTTACTGAAGGTTTTAATCATGAAGCGATGCTGGATTTTGTCAAATACTTTTTCTGTATCTATTGAGATAGATCATGTGATTTTTATTTTTAATTCTGTTCATGTGATGTATCACATTTATTTTTATTTTATTTGTTTATTTTTGAGACAAGAATCTTGCTCTGTCACCCAGTCTGGAGTGTGGTGGCAGCATCTCAGCTCATTGCAACCTCCGCCTCCTGGGTTCAAGCGATTCTCTTGCCTCAGCCTCCTGAGTATCTGGGACTACCTGCCACCACGTCTGGCTAATTTTTGTATTTTTAATAGAAGCGGGGTTTCACCATGTTGGCCAGGCTGGTCTTAAACTCCTGACCTCAAATGATTCACCCACCTTGGCCTCCCGAAGTGCTGGGATTACAGGAGTGAGCCACCATGCCCAGCCAATGGTTATTGACTTGTGTATGGTAAACCATCTCTGCATCTCTGGTATGAAACTCACTTGGTCATGGTGTATTACCTTTTTGATATGCTTTTGGATTCAGTTAGCTGGCATTTTGTTGAGGATTTTTGCATCTATGTTCATCAGGGATGTTGGTCTTTAGTTTTCTTTATTGTTATATCCTTTCCTGCTTTTGGTATATTAGGGTGATACCGGCTTCATAGAATGATTTAGGGAGGATTCCCTTTCTCTGTCTTTTGGAATAGTTTCAGTAAGATTGGTAGCAATTCTTTGACTGTCTGGTAGAATTCAGCTGTGAATCCATCTGTTCCTGGACTTAAAATGTTTAAATTTTAATTTAATTTAATTAATTTTTGTTTTCTTGGACTTTTTTCATTGGCAGTTTTTTTTTGTTACTGTTTCAATTTTGCTACTTGTTATTAGTCTGTTCAGAGTTTCTATTTCTTCCTGATTTAATCAGGGGGATTGTATATTTCCAGGAATTTATCCATCTCCTCTAGATTTTCTAGTTTGTGCATATAAAGTGTTCATAGTACTATTGAATGATCTTTTATATTTTTGTGGTATCGGTTGTAATATGTCCTGTTTTGTTTCTCATTGAACTTACTTGAATCTTCTTTGTCTTGCTAATGGTCTATCAATTGTGTTTATATTTTGAAAGAACCAGTTTTTTTTTTTTTTTTTTTTTCTGAGACAGAGTCTCGCTCTGTGCAGTGATGACATCTTGGCTCACTGCAACCTCTGCCTCCCAGGTTCAAGTGATTCTCCTGCCTTAGCCTCCTGAGTAGCTGGGACTACAGGTGCCCCCCCACCATGCCTGGCTAATTTTATTGTATTTTTAGTAGAGATGGGATTTCACCATGGTGGTCAGGCTCAAATTTCTGACTTCAAATGATCTGCCTGCCTTGGCCTTCCAAAGTGCTGGGATTGCAGACATGAACCACTGTGCCGCACCCAGAACCAGTGTTTTGTTTCATTAATCTTTTGTATATGTTTGGTTTTTTTTTGTTTGTTTGTTACAGTTTAGTTCTGCTCTAATGTTTGTTACTTCTTTTCTTCTGCTCGGTTTGGGTTCAGTTTATTCTTGTTTTTCTAGTTCCTTGAGGTGTGACCTTAGATTCTGTTTGTGCTCTTTCAGATGTTTTGGTGTAGGTTTTTTTTTTTTTTTTTTTTTTGAGATGGAGTCTCACTCTGTAGCTTGGGCTGGAGTGCAGTGGTGCGATCGCGGCTCACTGCAAGCTCCGCCTCCTGGGTTCAAGCGATTCTCCTGCCTGAGTAGCTAGGATTACAGGCGCCCGATACCACGCCTGGCTATTTTTTTGTATTTTTAGTAGAGATGGGATTTCACCATGTTAGCCAGGCTGGTCTTGAACTCCTGACCTTGTGATTTGCCTGCCTTGGCTTCCCAAGTACTAGGATTACAGGCATGAGCAGTGCACCATGCCTGGCAATGTAGGTATTTAATGCTATGAACTTTCCTCTTAGTACTGCTTTTGCTGTGTCTCAGAGGTTTTGATAGGTTGTGTCACTGTTATCATTCAGTTCAAAAAATTTTTAAATTTCCATCTTTATTTCATTGTTGACCAAAGATTATTCAAGAGCAGAAATTTTAATTTCCATGTATTTGTATAGTTTTAATTTTTTAAATTTTATTTATTTTTATTTATTTGTTTTTTTTTGAGATGGAGTCTTGCTCTTTCGCCCAGTCTAGAGTGCAATGGCGCAATCTTGGCTCATTGCAACCCCTGCCTCCCAGGTTCAAACAATTCTCCTGCCTCAGCCTCCTGAGTAGCTGGGATTACAGGTATGTGCCACCACGCCCAGCTAATTTTTGTATTTTCAGTAGAGGTGGGGTTTCATCATGTTGGCCAGGCTGGTCTCGAACTCCAGACCTCAGGTGATCCACCCGCCTCGGCCTCCCAAAGTACTGGGATTACAGGCGTGAGCCACCATGCCCGGTCCTGTATCTGTGTAGTTTTGAGGGTTCCTTTTGGAGTTAATTTTCAATTTTATTCCACTGTAGTATGAGAGGACATTAAATAGAATTTCAATTATCTTAAATTCATTGAGACTAAATATCTGTTAAGTCCATTTGTTCTAGGGTATAGTTTAAGTCTATTCTTTCTTTGTTGACTTTTGTCTTGATGACCTGTCTAGTGCCGTCACTGGAGTATTGAAGTCCCCCACTATTCTTTTGTTGCTGTGTATTTAATTTCTTAGGTCTCTAGTATAATTGTTTTACAAATTTTGGAGCTCCAGGGTTAGGCACATATATAGGATTGTGATATTTTCCTGTTGGACAAATCCTTTTTTCATTATATAATGTCCTTCTCTGTCCTTTTAAACTGTTATTCCTTTAAAGTTTGTTTTGTCTGACATTAGAATAGCTATTCCTGCACACTTTGGATTTCCATTTGTGTAGAATATCTTTTTCTACCCCTTTACCTTAAGTTTATATGAGTCTTTATGCATTAGGTGAGTTTCTTGAAGGCAGCAGATACCTGGTTCATGGGTTGTTATCCATTCTGCCATTCTGTGTCTTTTAAAAGGAGCATTTGGGCCATTTATATTCAATGTAATGCAGTATTGAGATGTAAAGTACTGTTCTATTCATCTTGCTAGTTGTTGCCTAAATACTTTTTTTAAAAAAAATTCTGTTACAGTTTTATAGGCCCTGTGAAATTTATGCTTTAAGGAGGTTCTGTTTTCGTGTAATTTGAGGTTTTGTTTCAAGGTTTAGAACTCCTTTTAGCATTTCTTGTAGTGTGTCTTTCATTTCTTGTGGCCAATTCTCTAAGCATTTGTTTATCTGAAAAAGACTATCTCTCCTTCATTTATGAAGCCTAGTTTTGCTGAATACAAAATTCTTGGCTGACAGTTATATTGTTTCAGGAAACTAAAGATAGGACATCAGTCCCTTCTGGCTTGTAAGGTTTCTGCTGAGAAATCGGCTGTTAATCGGTTAGGTTTTCCCTTATGGGTTATCTGATGCTATTGTCTCACAGCTCTTAAGTTTCTGTCCTTCATCTTGACTTTAGATAACCTGATAACTATGTGCCTAGGTCATGATCTTTGTGATGAATTTCCTAGGTGTTATTTGAACTTCTTGTATTTGGGTGTCTAGATCTCTAGCAAGGCCAGGGAAGTTTTCCTCAATTATTTCCTCAAATAAGTTCTTCAAACTTTTATATTTCTCTTCTTCCTCAGGAATACCAGTTATTCTTAGGGTTGGCTGTTTAACATAATCCCACATTTCTTGGAGGCTTTGTTCATTTAAAAAGATTTTTTTTCTTTGTTTTTGTATGATTGGGTTAATTTGAAAGCCTTGTCTTTGAGCTCTGAAGTACTTTCTTCTACTTGTTCTAGTCTATTATTGAAATTTTCCAGTGTATTTTGTATTTCTCTAAGTGTGTCTTTCATTTCCAGAATTTGTGATTGTTTTTTCTTTATGATATCTGTTTCTCTCTGGAGAATTTTTCATCCATATCTTGTATTTTTAAAAATTTCTTTAAGTTGGTTTTCACCTTTTTCTGGTATCTCCTTGAGTAGCTGAATAATCAATCTTCTGAATTCTTTATCTGGCAATTCAGAAATTTCTTCCTGGTTTGGATCCATTGCTGGGGAGCTAGTATGGTATTTGGGGGTTTTATAGAACCCTGTTTTGTCATATTACCAGAATCACTTTTCTGATTCCTTCTCATTTGGGTAGTCTGTTTCAGTGGAAAGGTCTGAAACTCAAGGCCTCTGTTCAGATTCTTTTGTCCCACAGGCTGATCCCTTCATGTTGTGCTCTCTCCCTTCCTCTAGGGATGGGGTTTGGGGCTTACTGAGAGCTGGATTGGTGTGATTGTTATTGCTCTTCTGGTTCTAGTCACACTGTGGAGCTACCAGGTCCCAGGGCTGGTGCTGAAGAATGTCTGCAGAGTCCTGTGATGTAATCCATCTTCAGGTGTCCCAGCCATTGATACCAGCTCCTACTCTGGTAAGGGTGGCAGGGCAGTAAGTAGACTCTGGGAGAGTCCTTGGTTGTAGATATATTTAATGTGCCGGCTTTCTTGAATGCTGGTTATGCTAGCAGTGAAGTTGTCATGTGGACAGACTCAGGACCTCTGATTAGCCAGATTGTTGCAGGCAGTGGTATATTAGCTGTTATTTTATCTTTCCTGGGAGCAGGATTATTTTGTCATGAGTTGCTGTAATGGCCTGAGTTAGTTGGCTTGCAGCCAGGAGGCGGTGCTTTCAAGAGATCATTAGCTGTGGTGCTAGTTCGGGGACTAAGTTTGTCCTAAGTTGGCCAGGGTAAGTATTCTGGTTTCTCAGGCAATGGGTGGGGCATAAAGCTCCCAAGAATTTCTGTCTTTTGTGTTCAGCAACCAGGGCAGGTAGAGAATACCATCAGGTAGGGGAAGGGTTAGGTGGATCTGAGCTTAGACTCTCCCTGGGTGGGGCTTACTGCAGCCACTTTAGGAGATGGGGGGTGGTTCTTGGGCTAATGGGGTTATGTTCCAGAGAGGATTATGGCGGCCTCTGCTGTGTCACATAGTTTGCCAGGGAAGTGGGGGATAGCTGGTAATGAAAGACTTCACCCAGCTCCCATGCAGTTGGTGAGGCTGGTCTTCTGTGGTGCACCCCCCCACTCCTCAGACCTTGCCTCTGAATGTAAGTTTCCCCACTGAGAAAGTGAGCATGGCTTTCAGGCCCTGTCCCTCCCTGTCTGCCTCCCTGTGTACCCACTGGGCAGCTTCTGTGCTTATATCTGCAGCAGTTCCCATTCATTCCCTGGATTCTGCTCAAGAAAATTCATGCCCAGTCAGAATTATTATGAGTTTCATTTGGAAGCTTTTTTCCCCCATGACCCTCCCTAATTCTGCTGTCTGCTTTCCCTGAGGGCCCCTGTGAGATGTAGTCAGGAATGGCTTCCTTGGACTTGAGCTGGAGACTGGGAGTGCCTACAAGACTCTGCCTGCGGCTGCTTCTACTTTTAGACTTCACTCGGCTCCCTAAATTCATTTCAGCTGTAGGTAAAGTTAAATCCTTCTCCTGTGATCTGGATTTTCAGATTCCCCAGTGGGGAATGTGTGTTCAGAGGCAGGTTTTTCCCCCCTTTCACACTTTGGGAGCTCATGGTTTTTCGCCTGTCGCATGGAATTTGCAGCGCTGTGTGGCTTCTTTCAACAGATCTGTTTGGCTGTGGCAAGTTTTTGAAATCAGACAGCACTGAAATTTGCTGCATAGATTGATTCTTCCCTTCATGAAAGATTTCTCTGTAGCATTTTAGCCATGGTAGAACTTTCTTTAGCCATGGCAGAACTTTCTTCCGGGTTGGAGTCAGTTCTCCCCAACCCTGCTGCTGCTTTATCAATTAAGTTTATGTAATATTCTAAATCCTTTATTGTCACTTCAGCAATATTCACATCTTCACTGGGGCCAGATTCCATATCAGGAAACCACTTTGCTCATTTGTAAGAAGCAACTCCTCATCTGTTGAAGTTTTATCATGAGATTGCAGCAATTTGGTCACATCTTCAGGCTCCGCTTTAAAAAATGTTTGTATTGGCCAGGCGCGGTGGCTCACATCTGTAATCCCAGCACTTTGGGAGGCCGAGGCGGGCAGATCACCTGAGGTCAGGAGTTTGAAACCAGCCTGGCCAACATGGTGAAACTGCGTCTCTACTAAAAATATAAAAATTAGCTGGGCATGGTGGCAGGCGCATGTAAACCCAGCTACTCATGAAGCTGAGGCAGGAGAATTGCTTGAACCTGAGAGGTGGAGGTTGCAGTGAGCCGAGGTCGTGCCATTGTATTCCAGCCTGGGCGACGCACTAAGACTCCGTCTCAAAACAAACAAACAAACAAACAAACAAACAGTTATTTATTTATATTTTTTTGAGACAGGGTCTCACTGTGTCCTCCAGGCTGGAATGCAATGGCATGATCCTGGCTCACTGCAGCCTCGAACTCCTGGGTTCAAGCGATTCTGCCACCCCAGTCTCCTGAGTAGGTGGGACTACAGGTGTGTGCTACTATGGCTGGCTAACTTTCAGGCTGCACTTCTAATTCTAGTTCTTCTGCTATTTCCACTACATCTGCAGTTACTCCACTGAAGTCTTGAACTCCTCAAAGTCATCCATGAGGGTTATAATAAACATTTCAAACTCCTGTTGTTGATATTTTGACTTTCTTCTATGAATCATGAATATTCTTAATGGCATCTAGAATGGTGAATCCTTTCCAGAAAATTTTTTATTTATTTTGCCTGATCCATCAGAGAAATTACTACATATGGCAGTTATAACCTTATGAAATGTATTTCTTAAATAATAAGACCTTTTTAGGGAACCCACTCTGTGAAGAAAAACAAAAATAATATAGGACTTGAAAACTGAAACTACCCCTTGATCCATGGGCTGTTATGTTAGTAGGCATGGAACCAACATTAATCTCCCTGTACATTTCCATCAGAGCTCTTGGGTGCCTAGGTGCATAGTCAGTGAGCAGTAATATTTTGGAAGGAATCTTTTTTTCTGAGCAGTAAGTCTCAAGAGTGGGCTTCAGAAAATTCAGTAAAACATTCTGTAAACAGATGGGATGTCATCCAGGCTTGTTGTTCATTGATACAGCACAGACAGAGTAGATTTAGCATACTTCCTTAAGGGCCCTAGTATTTTCAGAATGGTAAATGAGCACTGGCTTCAACTTGAAGTTACCAGCTCCTGACAAGAAAGTCAGCCTGTCGTTTGAAGCTTTGAATCTAGGCATTGTCTTCTGTCTAGCTATGAAAGCCCTAGATGGCATTTTCTTCTGATAGAAGACTGTTTTTCTGTTGTTTAGTGTAGCCATGTTCGTCAATTATCTTAGCTATATCTTCTGGATAATTTTCTACAGCTTCCATAACAGCCCTTTACCTTGTACTTTTATGTTAGAGAGATGGCTTCTTTCCTTAAACCTTATGAATCAACCTCTGCTAGCTTCAGATTTTTCTTCTGCGGCTTCCTTACCTCTCTCAGCCTTTGTAGAATTGAAGGAAATTGTTGCCTTGGTCTGGATTAGGCTTTGGCTTAAGTGGAAATGTTGTGGCTGGTTTGATCTATTCAGACCACTGAAATTTTCTCCATATCAGCAATAAGACTGTTTTGCTTTCGGCCAGGCATGTTGGCTTACACCTGTAATCCTGGCACTTTGGGAGGCTGAGGCATGTGAATCACGAGGTCAGGAGTTTGAGACCAGCCTGGCGAATATGGTAAAACCCCGTCTCTACTAAAAATACAAAAAAATTAGCTGGGCGTGGTGGCATGCACCTGTAGTCCCAGCTACTCAAGAGGCTGAGGCAGGAGAATCGCTTGAACCTGGGAGGCACACGGAGGTTGCAGTGAGCCGAGGTCGCGCCACTGACTCCAGCTTGGTGACAGAGCGAGACTCCGTCTTAAAAAAAAAAAAAGACTGGTTATTTCGCTTTCTTATCATTTGTGTGTTCACTGGAGTAGCACTTGTAACATCCTCTGCGAATTTTTCCTTTTCATTTACAACTTGGCTAACTGGTGCAAGAGGCCTAGCTTTTGGCGTATCTGGGCTTTCAGTGTACCTTCTTCACTGAACTTAATAATTTCTAGTTTTTGATTTAATTGAGAGACATATGATTCTTCATTGCACTTGAACACTTAGAGGACATTGTAGGGTTATTAATTGACCTAATTTCAATATTATTGTGTCTCAGGAAATAGGGAGGCTTAAGGAGAGGGAGGGAGACGGGGAATGGCTGCTTGGTGGAGCAGTGAAAACATGTACAGCATTGATTTATTAAGCTTGCCATTTTATGGGTGTCATTCATGGCACCCCAAAACAATTACAGTTGTAACATCAGAGATCACTGATCATAGATCACTGTAACAAATATAATAATAATCAAAAACCTTGAACTGTTGTAGAAGTTAGTTCCACAAAATGTGGCACAGACACAAAATGAGCACATACTGTTGGATAAATTATGGTGCTAGACTTGATAGACAAAAGGTTGCCACAGACCTTCAATTTATTAAAAAATGCAGTATCTGTGAAGTGCAGTAAAGCAAAGTATGCCTGTAATACTAGTTCCTCTCATAAACAACTGCCCAAAACTCAGGAGTTCCAATCAAATTATATTTCTTGCTCATATCAGAATGTGTTGTATTGGGCAACTTTCCCAGGCTACTCTTCTGTGATTAGCAACTTGCTAGGCTCTTTCCATCTTGTGATGCTGTCATCTTAAACATGTGACTTCTAAAGTTGCCATGAAAGTGGAGGAGCAAGCATGGGTGATCTCTCAGGGGGTTTTTGGCCAGCCTTGGTAGTCGTATAGTTAACTTTGGCCCGTATCCCGTTGGCCAGAATCCAGAACATGGCCCTCACCCAACTACAAGAGAAACTGAGAAAGCTAGTCTTTCATTGTGTCCTGGAAGAAGAAAGTAAATTGAATGTGACCAACAGATAGTGTCATTTCTACCATGGCAATAGATAAAACTTCTCCCAGGCAGAGACCGTAGAGAGAGTAGAGAAGGTGCACAAAGGAACCCCTAGAAACCTGACATTTATAAGTTGGTTAAAGAAGAAAGAGGGAACAAAGGAGTTGAGGACGAATAGCTAGAAATTGAGGGAGGTGTGAGGTGGGTGATTGAAACTAACAGGAGTTGGGTGTCATGGAAGACAGAAGAGATTTTCAAGAAGGAAGGAGTTGCCGGATACGTGAAATGCTGCTGAAATGTTAAGATACCAGAAAAGTTGGTAAAATCTGTTGGTGACTGTGACAAGTATTTTCAGTGGCAATGTGGGATCAGAGGCCAGATTGGAGTGGATTAATGAGCTACTTTGTTGCAAGTCTCTTAGAGAGTTGTAGGGGATTGCTGAGGAATATGTGTAGATGGCTCTGAGACCTGTTTAAGAGGCTAATTGCTACCTTTCCTACCTTTCGGATAGAGTGGTCAAAAGAGTGGGCATAGAGTGGCCAAAAGGAATGATCAGCCAACTGGCTGAGGAGGAGGCAGGGGCTGGAACATGGAAGATGTAGGACTATCTTCATTAACCCATCTACCAAGGCTATGGATGGGCCTTAGTCATATCAGCAGATGCCGCTGGGATGGAAACTAATGATGCCCGAAGACCAGATGCAATACAGTTCAGTTTACTGGAAGCAAGAGAGGAAAAAGATGGTGTACAAATAGCAGTTGCTCCCCTTTCCCCCAGTGCCAGGGTCTTTACCTTTGAGGAATGTAATCACATCCAGGAGGAGAGTCCTGATTTGACTGTGGGCTATCTTGAATGAGAGCTCAAAAGCTAAATTATGCACAGTTATAGAGAAGTAAAGTCTACACTTCTGCTGACACATGTATACATAAATGAATTGGAGGTAATGAAGTAAAGATAGGAGTATGTGTATTAAACTTTTTAAAAAGTTTGGTTATGAAGAGGAGTAAAAATGAAGCATAAGTTGGGGGATAAGGGAGAGTTTAGGGCTTGTTTAAATGCTGATGGGAATGAGCCAGCAGATGTCTGAGATCTGAAGATGTTGGGGGTGAGGGTTGGGAGAAGAAGAAAGGGTTGATTGATGGCCCTTGAAAGGTAAGATGGTAAGGAAATCTTGAGCAGAAGGGAGGATTTTTAATGGGAGGAGGAGTATGGGCTCAGATACAGAAAGGTTTATAGATTAACGGCAAAGACAAGGCAAGTTTCTGCCTAATGGTGGAGAGGCATTGTTGAATAGCAGTTTCATTCATGGGCTCTACATCCATAGTCTTCATTTGAATCACTGTTTTTACCATTTATTTGTGGTGTGACATGCGGCAAGTTGCTTAATCGCTCTTGCTTTGTTCTCCTCATCTGTAAAATGAGGAATAATAACAATACTTATTGTTAGGAGTAAATGAATGAATTATGTACAATATTTTAAACAGTGTCTGGCATGTGGTAAACATACACAATTAGCTTTAATTATTATGGCTCCTTTTTTTTTTTTCTTTTCAGTGAAGTCTAACTTAAAGTTGTCAGTTGAAAAGGGGATGTTTTAGGAATGAGGAAAAAATGTAAAATATTTATCATAAGGCATAGGGGTGTGTGGGGACTGCCTTTAATATTGGTGATTATGAAGTATAGTGTCACCCATCTTTTGTGCTGTGAGATTTGCTCTAGGAGGCCTCAGCTACATATGTGTAGGCACAAAGAAGTTAGGTGGTTGGGTTCATTGAGGTCTGGATTTTTCTCAGGTGAGTGTGACTGGGTAATGGGGGCAGCGCAAGGAGGTTAAGGGTATTTACAGAGGACTAATTATGATGATCTACTGTGGACTCTGATGTTGGATAAGAAGGAAAGGGAACCCTGAAAGAGCTGATGGAAATAGGATTGGACCTCTGAGAGTAAGTAAGTAGTAAGAGGGAGAGAAAGTCTGATGGGATGAATCTTCTTATTTATTTTTTATGTTTATTGTTTATGGTTTATATTTTCCCAATAGAATATAAACACTATGAGGGCAGCAGGGTTTTTCTGGTTTTTGTTTGTTTGTTTTTTTCCTTTTCACTAATGTAATCCATGTGCCTATAACAATGCCTGGTACATAGTAGATACCCACTATATATCTGTTAAACTAAATGAAGTAAAAGAAACCTAACTCAGATGATGGTGGAGGTGGTGAGAAGTGGTCAGATTTTGGATGTATTTTGAAGGTGGAGCTGCAGGATTTGCTGATGGATTGGATGTCAGGTGTGAGAAAAGGAGAATAGTCAAGGATAACCTAAAAGGTTTTGGTCTTGGGCTGCTAAAAGAATGATGTTACTATTTGCTGAGATAGGGAAGAGCATGAAAGGAGCAGGTTTTAGAGTTTGAATATTAAGAGATGAGATTTGGATATCAAATCTGAGACATCTGTTAGGCGTAAAGTAGAGGCTCAGTAGGCAGTTGATATCCATCTAGAGTTAAGGGAGTGATTTGAGCTGGAGATATAAATTTGTAAGTCATTAGCACATTGATGACTTTTAAAGCCATGAGACTAGATGAGACACCAAGGGAGTGAATGAAAATATAAAAGAGATCCAAGGATTGAGTCCTGAGACAAAACATAGAGGAGTCAGGGTGATGAGGGGGAGCCACTAAAGATGACTGAGAAGGAGAGGCCAGAGAGCTAGAAGGAAAACCAGGAGGATATAATAGTATTCTAGAAGTCACATGAAAAAATGGTTCAGGAATTCCCTCTTTCATCAAAAAGTGATCAGTTTTTCTTATGTTGCTGAGAACTTAAGGTGAGAACTGAGAGTTTACCATTTGATTTAGCAACGTGAAGGTTATGGGTGGTTTTGATTTTGCAGAAAACAAAATCTTAAAAAATTATTTTTTTTCATGAAATCTAGTTTAAAGTCTTTGGACAAATATTAAGACTTCACTTAGGTAGATAATATTGTTTTTATTGTGTTTGGAATATAAGGCCAGGCTCAGTGGCTCACGCCTATAATCCCAGCATTTTGGGAGGCCGAGGTGGGCGAATTGCTTGAGTTTAGGAGTTGGAGACCAGCCTGGGCAACATGATGAAACCTCATCTCTACAAAAAATACAAACAATTAGCTGAGTGTGGTGGTGTGCGCCTGTAGTCCCAGCTACTGGGGTTGCTAAGGTGGAAGGATCGCCTAAGCCCAGGAGGTTGAGGCTGCAGGGGCTGACATCACGCCACTGCACTCCAGCCTGGGCAACAGAGTGGCACTCTGTCTCAAAAAGTAATACATATACATAGATCAGTTAAAATACGTTTTTAAAAAATTGGTTATATGAAGTGACTTCCTCTATGCTATACTGTCATTCAGGAAAAAAGGTAAAAAAAAAAATCAGTCTTTCTAGCTGAAATAACCACTAATAGTTGTTTGAAGGAAGATTTTGGTTAGCATTCTCTCAGAATGATGTCATGTTCTAGCATGATCTTTATCCTGAGATATAGAATAAGGTCTACAACCTTTTAGTATCAGATTGGAGAAAGTTCCAACCTGATAATAAAAACCGCATAGGGCATGTAATCCCAGCACTTTGGGAGGCTGAGGTGGGTGGATTGCTTGAGCCCAGGAGTTTGAGACTAGCCTGGACAACATAGTGAGACCCTGTCAACCTGCTTCCCCCAGCAAAAAAATTAGCTGGGTATGGTGGCATGCACCTGCAGTCCCAGCTACTTGGGAGGCTTAGGCAGGAAGATTGCTTATATTTTTAAGGGTTTTAAATTAATAACTTTTAATGTAGTGGTATAGAACTTAGAGTTTTAATGGAAGTTCTATTCACTGGTAATTTTTCTTTTGCTGTTATATTTGATTGTCAATTTTAATAATTTTTTTGTCCTTAAAAGATATAGGGTAGTATCTTTTAAAAGTACAGTTTAAATTGAGAGTACTTCATGAACACTTGCATTTTTAGATTGCTTTTCCATTTAAAATGTTTTAAGAGGCTGGATGTGGTGGCTCACGCCTGTAATTCCAGCACTTTGGGAGGCCAAGGCAGGTGGATTGCTTGAGCCCAGTAGTTCGAGACCAGCCTGGGCAACATGGTGAAACCCTGTCTCTACTAAAAACACAAAAATTAGCCGGGCTTGGGTGGTACACACCTGTAATCCCAGCTACTTGGGAGGCTGAAGCAAGATAATCACTTGAACTCGGGAGGCAGAGGTTTCAGTGAGCTGAGATTGCACCATTGCACTCTATCCTGGGGGACAGAATGACACTTGGTCTCAAAAAAAAAAAAAAAAAGTTTTAAGAAGGTGATATTCGAGAATTGTTAATTATAGAAATTTAATCTGAAACATTTCCTTTAATGGAAATTATTACCTATCTTTGTTGTTTAGGAAGATTCTTACCTCTGAAGACAATGTTAGGACCAAGATATGATAGTCAAGTTGCTGAAGAAAATCGGTTCCATCCCAGCATGCTCTCAAATTACCTAAAGAGCCTAAAGGTAAGAAACAAAACTTCTTTTTGTCACTGATTTAATATACTTTGTTCACTCTTATTCTTCAGGTGACTTTTAAAAAAATCTTATTAATTAAAATAATTAATAGACTCAAGGGAAGTTGCAGTAATTGTACATAGAATTCTGTGAACCCTTCTCCCAGCTTCTCACAATGGTGTCATTTTATATAATTGTAGTACAATATCAAAAGCAGGAAATTGACATTGATACAGTACTGCTAACTGATTTCTGATCTTACTTACTTTGTATATGCATTTGTGTGTGTGTGTGTAGTTCAGGACAGTTTGATCTCATCTGTAAATTCATGGTGGTGGTTATAGAACTGCTGCATCTCCACAAAGGAATTCCCTCATGCTACCTCTTTATAGCCAGACTCTCTCCTCACCCCTGTCCCTGTACTCTGGCAGCTGCTAATCTGTTCTCCACGTGTAGTTTTTCCATTTAAGAGAATGCCCACCTGACGTCCCGGCCCCCAGCAAAACTTACTATAGCCTCCACTAACAACCATACCCTAAGCTACCAAGGAAACTGACTCTGTTTACAGCTGAAGAAACCATACAGAGACTACACTACTGCATGCATCCACAATCATAGCCAAAGTGCTCTACCCAAGCAACACCACAAATATATCTTCAGGAAAAAGTCCTTCCCTACAAAAACTAATTCCAAAAATTGGGACTGGGGCTGGGCGCCGTGGCTCATGACTGTAATCCCAACACTTTGGGATGCTGAGGCAGGTGGATCACTTGAGGATAAGTGTTTGAGACTAGCCTGGCCAACATGGCAAAACCCTGTCTCTACTAAAAATACAAAAATTAGCCAGGCATTTTGGTGTGCACTTGTAATTCCAGCATACTCAGGAGGCTGAGGCACAAGAATCGCTCGAACCTGGGAAGCAGACAGAGGTTGCAGTGAGCTGAGATCACACCAATGCACTCAAACCCAGGCAATAGAGCGAGACTCTATCTCAAAAAAAAAGAAAAACTGGGGCTGGGATGGTGGCTCATGCCTGTAATCTCAGCACTTTCGGAGACTGAGGCAGGAGGATCGCTTCAGGCCAGGAGTTTGAGACCAGTGTGGGCAGCATAGGGAGACCCTGTCTCTACAAAATGTTAAAAATTAGCCGGGCATGGTGGTGTGTGCCTGTAGTCCCAGCTACTTGGGAGGCTGAGGTGGGAGGACCACTTGAACCCAGGAGGTTGAGGCTGTAGTGAGCCATGATCATTCACTGTAGCCTGGGCGATAGTGAGACCATGTCTCAAAAAAAAAAAAAGGAGAAGCACGTGTTACACCAGATGTGCAGATGTCAATGTAAGGACATGGGAAACATGAAAGAACAAGAAATATGGCACCTCCAAAGGAACACAATAATCCTTCAGCAGCAGATAAAAAATTCATAATCCGTCAGCAGCATAATAAAAAAACTTCATGAAGTGGTGGACAGATAATTCAAAATTTTGATACTAAGGAAGCTCTGTGTAAGAAAGAAGAGAATATTGAAAAGCAATACAGAATACTGAAAAGCAGTACAAATCAGAAAAACGATTCAGGGTATGAATGAGAAGTTTACCGTAGATAGATATCAGAAATCCAAACACGTTCAGGAACTGAAGAATTTATTGAATGAAATAGAAAATAGAATGAAAGCTTCAATAATAGACTAGATCAAGCAGAAGAAATAATCTCAGAACTTAAAGACAGGTCTTTGGAAATAACCCAGTCAGACAAAAATAAAGATAAAAGGCTAAAATAGAATGAGCAAAGCCTTCATGAGATATATGACACCAGAAAGTGACCAGATATTCAAATTTTGGTGTTCCAGAAGATGAAGAGAAAACAAAAGGGTTAGAAAACCTATTTAATGAAATAATAGATGAAAACTTTCTAAGTTTAACAAGAGGTTTAGACATCCAGGAGGATCAAAGATCCCCAAAAGATAACATCTAAAAAGTTCTTCTCCACAAGACATTATAATCAAACTGTCAAAAGTCAAAGAGAAAATGCAAAAAACATTAAGAGTGTCTAGTCATTTATAAGAGAGCCCCCATTAGACTAATAGTGGACTTCACAGCAAAATCCTTACAGACCAGGAGAGAGCAGAGGATATATTCAAAGTTCTGAAAGAAAATGCCTACCACCCAAGGATACCATACCCAGCAAAGTTATTTTTTCTTCATAAATGAAGGAGAAATAAAGTCTTTCCCAGACAAGCAGAAGCTGAGGGAATTCACCACCACTAGACTGGTCCTGTAAGAAATGCTTTAGAGAGTCCTGTACCTGAAATTGAAAGACTAGTAACTATCATCATGAAAACACAAAAATATAAATAAAAACCACTGACAGAGCAAACACATCAACAATGAAGGGGAAAACCTCAAATGTTACTACTACACAATACCACCAAACCGCAAAGATAAAACAATAAGAGAGAAAGAAAGGACAAAGGATATGCAACCAGAAATAAACAACCAGAAATAAATTAATAAAATGACAGGAATAAGCCTTAACATATTAATAATAACCTTGAATGTAAGTGGATTACACTTTCCCTTTAAAAGATGTAAACTGGCTGAATGGATATAGAAACATGACCTATCCATATGCTGCCTACAAGAAACTCATCTCAACTGTAAAGACACACATAAACTGAAAGTAAAGGGGTGGAAAAAGTATTCCATGCAAATGAAAACCAAAGGTGAGCAGGAGTAGCTAAACTTATATCACATAAAGCAGACTTTAAGCCAAAAACAGTAAAAGGAGATAAGGTCATTATATAATGATAAAAGGATCAGTTTAGCAAGAGGATATAACAATTCTAAACATATATGCACTCAACATCAGAGTACCTAGATATATAAAGCAAATATTATTAGATCTAAAGGGAGATATAGTCTCCCATACAATAGTAGTTGGAGACTTCAACACCCCACTGTCATCGTTAGACAGATCGTCTAGACAGAAAATTAACAAACATTGGACTAAATGGACCTAACAGACATTGACAGAACATTTCATCCAGTAGCCACAGAATACCCATTTTTCTCATGAAGAAATGGAACATTCTCTAGGATAGACCATATGTTAGGACATAAAACAAGCCTTAACAAATAAAAAAGTCAAAATCATATCGCATACCTTCTCAGACCACAATGGTAGCAAAGCTAGAAGTCAATAATAAGGGACTTTGGAAATTGTACAAATACATGGAAATCAAACAACATGCTCCCGAATGACCATTTCGTTAAGGAAGAAATTAAGGTGGAAATAAACCTCTTGAAACACATGAAAATTGAAACACGACATACCAAAACCGAAGAAGTATAACAAAAGCAGTGCTAAGAAGGAAGTTCATAGCATAAGTGCCTACATCAAAAAGGTAGAAGGATTCAGATACATAATGATACACCACAAGGAACTAGAAAAGCAAGAACAAACCAAAAATCAGTAGAAGGAAAGACATAATAAAGATCAGAGCAGAACTAAGCAAAATAGACACTAAAAAAAAAATACAAAGAATCAACAAAATGAAAAGTTGGTTTTTTTGAAAGGATAAACCAAATCAATAAATCCCTTCCTAGACCAACCAAGAAAAATGAGAGAAGACTCAAGTAAACTAAATCAGAAATGAGAAAGATAATATTACAGTTGATACCACAGAAATACAAAAGATCATCAGATACTTTTTTTTTTTTTTTGAGATGGAGTTTTGCTCTTGTTGCCCAGGCTGGAGTACAATGGTGGGATCTCAGTTCACTGCAACCTCTGCCTCCCAGGTTCAAGAGATTCTCCTACCTCAGCCTCCTGATTAGCTGAGATTACAGGCATGCGCCACTGTGCGTGGCTAATTTTTTGTATTTTGTACTTGAGACAGGGTTTCTCCATGGTGGTCAGGCTGGTCTTGAACTCCCAACCTCAGGTAATCTGCCTGCCTCGGCCTCCTAAAGTGTTGGGATTACAGGTGTGAGCCACTGTGCCCGGCCCATCAGAGACTATTATGAACAACTATACACTAACTGGAAAACCTGGCAGAAGTGGATAAGTTCCTAGATATATACAACCTACCAAGATTGAATCAGGAAGAAATAGAAAAGCTGAGCAGACCAATAACAGGTAGGGAGATTTAATCAGTAATAAAACATTTCCCAACAAAAAGTCCAGGGTCAGATGGCTTCACCACCAAATTCTACCAAACTTTAAGGAAGAACTAACACCAATCCTCAAATAATCCTCAAAAAATTGAAGAGGAGGGAATTCTAGCTAATTCTTTAAAGCTAGCATTATATTTATACCAAAACCACAACAAAAAGAGAAAACAGGCCAGTATCTCTGATGCAATGATGGTTCAGCATACGCAAATCAATAAATGTGATACATTACATCAGTAGAATGAAGGACAAACACCATGCGATCATCTCAATAGAGTCAGACAAAGCATTTGATAAGAACCAACATCCCTTCATGATAAAAACTCTCAACAAACTAGGCATAGAGGGAATATACGTCAACATAATAAAGGCCATATATGACAAGCCTACAGCTAACATCATACTGATTGGGGAAAAGCTTTCAACTTTTTCCCAGAGAATTAGAATGAGACGAGGATGTCCACTTATTCATCATGGTACTGGAAGTACTATCTAGAGCAGTCAGGCAAGAGAAAGAAATAAAAGGCATCCAAATTGGAAAAGAAGTCAAATTGTCCCTCATTGCTGATGATATAATCTTAAATCTAGAAAAACGTAATGACTCCACCAGAAAACAGATCTGATGAGAAATTCAGTAAAGTTGCAGGATACAGAATCAACATACAGACTGGCAGCAGGTCACACCCCTGTAGTCAGAGCGCTTTGGGAGGCTGAGGTGAGAGGATTGCTTGAGGCTAAGAGTTCAAGAACAGACTGAACCCCAAAGCAAGACCCCATCTCTACAAAATACTTTTTAAAAATGTAAAAGTTGTCCAGGCACAATGGTGCGTTCTTCTAGTTCCAGCTACACAGGAGGCTGAAGTGGGAGGATCACTTGAACCCAGGTGTTCCAGGCTGTGGTGAACCATGATTGAGCCACTGCACTTCAACTTGGGCAAAAGAGTGAGACCCTGGCTTTGAAAGAAACAAAAAAGAGAAAACAACATACAGAAATCAGTGTTTCTGTATGCTGATACTGAACTAGATGAGAAAAAAATCAAGAAGGCAATCCCATTTATAATAGCTTCAAAAAGGGTAAAATACCCAAGAATAAATTTAACCAAGAAAGTGAACGATCTTTACAAGGAAAACTAGAACAATGATGAAAGAAATTGAATGGGACACAAACAAATAGAAAGACCTCCATGCCCATGGATTGGAATAATTAATATCATTAAAATGACCATACTTTCCAAAGCAATCTGCATATTCAGTGCAATCCCTATAAAAAATACCAATGACATTTTTCATAGAAATAGAAAAAACTCCTTTTTTATTTTATTAAAACATTTTTTTTTAAAAAAATGGGGTTTCACTGTATTATCTAGGCTGGTCTTCAACTCCTGGGCTCAAGCATTTCTCCCACCTTGGCCTCCCAAAGTGCTAGGATTACATGCATGAGACACTGCACCCCACCAGAATCCTAACATTTATATGGAACCTGAAATGACCCTGAATAACCAAAGCAATCTTGAGCAAAAGGAACAAAGCTGTGGGCATCACACTACTTTACAATATATTACAAGGCTATAGTAACCAAAACAGCATGGTAGTGGTATAAAAACAGACTAATGGAACAGAATAGAGAATCCAGAAATAAATGCACGCATTTACAGCCAGCTGATTTAAACAAAGGCACCAAGAACATGCACTGGGGACAGGACACTCTCTTTAATAAATGGTGTTGGGAAAATTGGATATCCATATACAGAAGAATAACTGGACCTTTATCTCTCACCATATACAAAATCAACTCAAGATGGATTAAAGACTTTAAATGTAAGACCTGAAAGCGTAAAACAGTAGTTTTGAGAAGAAAGCATAGGGAAAACACTGTAGGACATTGGTTTAGTAACAATTTTATGGCTAAGACCTCAAAAACACAACTAAAACAACAGTAGACAAATGGGAGGATAGGAAACCAGAAAGCATCTGTGCTGGGTGCAGTGGGCAGTGACTCACGTCTGTAATCCTAGCACTTTGGGAGGCCAAGGTGGGAGGATTGCTTGAGCCCAGGAATTGGAGAACAGCCCAGGCAACAGAGTGAGACCTCATTTCTTGGTGGCACATACCTGTGGTCCCAGCTACTTGGGAGGCTGAGGCAGGATGACTGCTTGAGCCCAGTAGGTCAAGGCTGCAGTGATTTACATTCACAACACTGTACTCCAGCCTGGGCAGTGAGTGAGACTCTGTCTCAAAAAATAAAATTAAAAAAAAAAAAAAAAAGCTTCTGCACAGCAAAGGAAACAACAGAGTGAAATAACAACCTATTGAATAGGAGAATATATTTGCAAACTATTCTTCTGAGGGATTAGTATCCAGAATATACAAAGAACTGGACACAACAGGAAAAAAAATCCCATTAAAAAGTGGGCAAAGATGTGAATAGACATTTCTCAGAAGAAGACATACAAATGGCCAACAGATATATGAAAAAATGCTAAAAACATGCTCAACATTACTAAACATCAGGAAAATGCAAATCCAAACCACAGTGAAATATCATCTTGCACCAGTTAGAATGGCTATTTGTGACCAGGTACACTGGCTCATGTCTGTAATCCTAGTACTTTGGGAAACTGAGATAGATGGGAGGATTACTTGAGGCCAGGAATTTGAGACTAGCCTTGATAACATAACTAGACATCATCTTTAAAAAAATTTTAAAAATTAGCCAGGCTTGAGGTACATGCCTACCATCTTACCTACTCAGGAGACTGAGGTGGAGGGATCCTTTGACCCCAGAAGATCGAAGTTACAGTGGTGAGCTATGATTGTGCTACTGCACTCCATCCTGGGTGGCAGAGCAAAACCCTGTCTCTCTCAAACAAGCAAACAAACAAAACAACAAAACTATTATAAAGACAAAAACCCACAGATGCTGGCAAGGATGTGGAGAAAAGGGAACTCTTATATGTTGATTGGAATGTAAATTAATGCAGCCACCATGGAAAACAGTATGGACATTTTTCAGAAAACTGAAGTAGAACTGCTATACGATCTAGCGGTTTCACTACTGAGTATGTACCCAAAGGAACAGAAATAATTATATCAAAGGGATACATACCTGCACTTGCATATTTATTGCAGCACTGTTGACAATAGCAAAGGTATGGAATCAACCTAAGTGTCCATCAGTGGATGAATGGATAAAGAAAATGTGGCATATATACACAATGGAATACTATGCAGCCATGAAGAAGAATGAAACCGTCATTTGCAACACATGGGTGGAACTTGAGGTCATTATGTTAAGTGAAATAAGCCAGACACAGAACAACACATTTCACATTTTCACTCCTGTGGGAGCCAAAAAAGTTCGTCTCACATCTGTAGTTCTAGAACTTGGGAGGCTGAGATGAAAGGATCACTTGAACCCAGGAGTTTGAGGTTACCATGAGCTGTGATTGTGCTACTACATTCCAGCCTGGGCAACAGAACGAGACCCTATCTCTTAAAAAAAAATTGATCTCATGGAAATAGAGAGTAGAATGATAGATGATAGATATCAGAGGGTGGGAAGGGTGTGTGGGCAGGAGGGGCGTGGTGAAGGGAGGTTGGTTAGTGCAAACATATAGTTAGATATAATGTATAAATTCTTATTTTCGATAGCAGGGTAAGGTGACTGTTGTTAGCAATGATTGTATTGTGTATTTCCAAGTAGCTAGAAGAGAGAACTTGAAATACTCTTTAACACATAGAAATGATAAATACTCAAGGTGATGGATACTCCAGATACCCTGATTTCATCATTACACATTACATGCAGTAACAAAATATCACATATACCCCATAAATACATAAAATATATCAATTAAAGTAAGTGCAGATTGTTTCTCTTGCCTTTTTTTTTTTTCCTGTGGCGACCCAAGGGGGGAAGAGGGAGGGAGCGGAAACTCAAGGATTAAAGGAGAAAGCGTGGCTTTTTCATCCTGGCTAACACAGTGAAACCCCGTCTCTACTAAAAATACAAAAAGAAATTAGCCGGGCGTGGTAGAGGGCGCCTTCCCAGCAGCTCGGGAGGCTGAGGCAGGAGAATGGCGTGAATCCGGGAGGCGGAGCTTGCAGTGAGCCGAGATCGTCCCACTGCACTCCAGCCGGGGCGGTTTCAAAAAAAAAAAAAAAGGTAAGAGGGGCTTTTGGAGGAAAGTCGGGGTGCTGATAGGAGAGAAAATAAAGATAAATACCAAGCAGGAAAATTTGGGGATTGAAACAACCATCAACCTATGTGGTATAAATTGTCTTCTTTTTATATTAGAGTATATGCTTCAGAATGAGGTGGAAGATGTGTGAATTTACTACTACTTTTTCTAGCCTCAGTATTGGTGTGCATTTGTTAGTGAGACTGCCTTGCTGGCTGATTGTGATTCTAGGTTTTAAAGATTTTTCATACTTAAGGCCCCTGAACGCAAATCAGCGTCTTCAGCTAGTGCTCAACGGAAGAAATAATGATTTTTGTTCCAATCCAGAAAGAAACATTGGCTATGATCGACTTATTGGGATGGGATTAAGCCTCCGGTAATACGCATATGGCCATGTATACTGTTCTTCATTGGTTATTTAAGGAATTTATGAGAGAATTTTGACTATACGTACTTTTTTACCCTGTGTGTTAGAATTTAACTGCCCAAGGTGTGATTCTTAGGCATCACATGGTACCTAAAAATCATGATAATGATTTTTGTCATTTAAGAAATAGACAATACGTTCACTTATTTCAAAAATCCAAAAGTTTTGAAAGGTTGGTGTCATGAAGTCTCCCTCTCACTGTTGCTCTCTATCTGCCTAGTCCCTCACCACATACCACACAGGTTCCAATGTTTTTAGGTTTTTTAATACATCCTTTCAAAATTTCTTTATGTGTATATAAGCAACAAAAAACACAGATTGCTGTGTTCTCCCCTGCACACTCAAGGTAGCACATTATATATGCTGGTGTGAACCTTGCATTTCCAACTTAAGAGTATGCTCTGAAGATCTTCATATATCAGCACATAGAACTTCTTGTTTTTTTTTTTTTTTTTTTACAGATTTATAGTATTCCATTAAAGTATGTACAAGTTGAGCATCCCTCATCCAAAATTATAAAATCTGAATCTTTTTTTAGCATCTACATGATGCCCAAAGGAAATGCTTATTGGAACATTACAGATTTTGGATTTTCGTATTAGGATTGCTCAACCTGTAAGTATAATGCAAATATTGAAAAATCTGAAATCCTAAACACTTCAAGTCCCAAGCATTTCAGTTTAGAGTCTTCTTACTGCTTTACTTGGATGGTTTCTTTATGAAACCGGAATATGTGTGCTGACATTTTGTGAAATTTACCAGCATGGGGTCATTTTTACTGCTTTTGTGTGTCTTCACTGTATTTCCCCCTTGCTATGCTTCTGCTTCCCTGTAATCTGTCCCATCTTCTCCAGATTTCTCAGCTCTTGTGTAGATGAGAGATAGGTCTACCACTTTATGGTGAACTCTTTCTTACCGGAAATGTACTTTTGTTGCCTTTTTTCTAAAATCTGCTGCTCCTGGGTCTGCTTCTCTTTTCTTCCTTTCCATATAGCTTCTGCAGTGTTCTTAACTTTTTGGCAGAACTTAGACATTTTTTATGAATGTGTGGATTTTATGTGCCTTAGTTTTACAGAAAATGAAACTCTTTTTTTTTTTTTTTTTTTTTTTTAACAATGTACCTTGTTTTTATATGATAAGGAGAGGGAAATTTCTTATTTAATTTTTTAATCTTTTTTCCCCCAAACACATGGTTTTTCAAGTGATCCTCTTGCCACGGCCTCTCAAAGTGCTAAGATTACAGGCATGAGCCACTGTGCCTGGCCAAATTTCTCTCCCATACTGCCATCTTCTTAATAAGATTGTTTCTATTTTTAACCTTGCTTCTTTTCAAAAAAATGTAACTTGAGGCTTTAGTATATTTTCAGAAAATAGAAGAGTTGTTAATAACAAAGAAAGGGACACCTATATAATATATATAATGAGATAAGATATATATATACACACACACACACACACACACATCATATATATGATATAAATGGTTTGTCTCATCTTTTAAGCCTGGGATATAAAATGGTGTAGTCAGTAGATATTAACAGAGTTATTGGTAGTGGCTGCTTGGAAGGCTGGGGTGGGTGATGTGTGCCTGGAGCTTGAGTTGTGGTATATTTCAGATAGGTGCTATTCCTGCTCTGGCCTCTTGTCTAATAAGTCATAGGTGCAGAGGTATATGCAGCAAACACTAGAGAAAACTCTAGTGTTTTCTCTTTTGCATAAACTTTTGTGATGTTGGCAGTAGAATTTGTTTTGCTTATATTCCTGTTCCTTCCTTAGTTTGGGAGTTAATTTATTTTATCAAGTGCCTGCTTAGTTTTAGTGTCTTGAATAAGACTTAGATAAGTGGTACTTTTATTATCAATTGCTCAAGGGCAAAGTACATACAAAATCTCCCTCAATGCAGTTGGATGAACTGTAGAATTGCCATGTAGTCAACTTATTTGGGAACAAAGTAAGTTACTAGTAAATCTGCCCCCCCCCTTTTTTTTTTAGGTTAAAATGGGCTTATTGGTGGACCTGACAAATACTTCAAGGTTCTATGACAGAAATGACATAGAAAAAGAAGGAATCAAATATATAAAACTTCAGTGTAAAGGGTAAGTTATATATTGAGATTCTTTAATATTGAAACCTTTCATCACAATTTGTAATCTCTTTTTTCAAAAAAACTTTTTCTATATTACTAGACATGGTGAGTGCCCTACCACTGAGAATACCGAGACCTTTATTCGTCTGTGTGAGCGCTTTAATGAAAGAAATCCACCTGAACTTATAGGTATGTTTGGCTTTACTTTGCCACTGTTGAATATTTTATTTTGCAGTTAGGTTTCTGTTTTCTTGTTTGCAAATAAGTTGATATGACAGTTTTTTTTTTTCTGTTTTAAATAATGACCAAGTAGTATTTATTAAAATGAGAGATTGACTTTTGTGAATTATGTAATAAATGTATGTTCGTAATTTTTACATTTTTCAAGATAAAGCCCTAATTTCCCCTCTTCAGGTGTCCTGTTGGGAAAGTCTGTCCTAAACACTACATATTTATTTTTTATACTTCTACATTTTATAATTTTACATTTTATACTGTATGTATTATTCTGAAACTTCATTTTTTTCATTCAGTATTTCTGAGAGCGATGTATGATGATGTAATTGTAATTTTTGCTGCTATATAGTATTCCATTATACAAATACACTATAGTTTATTCTCTTGTTGATGCACAATTCCTTCATCAGATTTTTATTGATTGCTACTCTATCTATGCCAGGCATAGGCTCTTGGAACATATCAGTGAAGGAAACAGAAAAAAACATCCTGCTCTTCCAGAGCTCATATTCTAGTGTGGGCCGGAGGCTGAGGGAAGGAGGGCAGGCAATAATAAATATAATACGTAAATTTTCATAAAATGGCAGTTACTGAAAATGACATTTTGAGTTATGTTTAGGTTTTTTTTTTTTTTTTTTTTTTTTGCTTTTATAAACAATGCTGCTAGGAGTGGTCTTCTAGAATTTTTAAGGTTTGGTTTTAAATTTAATTTTTTTTAATGAAAGAAAAATTAGTTTTTGAGACAAAGTCTTGCTATATCGCCAGGCCAGAGTGCAGTGGTACGATCTTGGCTCACTGCAGCCTTGAACTCCTGGGCTCGAGTGGTCCTCTCTTCTCAGCTTCCTGAGTAGCTGGGACTACGGGCACATGCCACCGTCCCCCGCTATTTATTTTTATTTTTATTTTTATTTCTTGTAGAGACAGGGTCTCACTATGTTGCCCAGGCTTGGTTTGAACTCCTGGTGTCAAGTGATCCTCTTGCTATGGCCTCTCAAAGTGCTGAGATTACAGGCATGAGCCACTGTGCCTGGCCAACTTTGATTCTCTGTTATTTGTGTTGGTATATGGTTTAAATTGAGGATGCAATTTAAAGTTTCCTTTTTTTTTTTTTTTTTTTGAGATGGAGTCCCACTCTGTTGCCCAGGCTGGAGTGCAGTGGAGTGATCTTGGCTCATTGCAACCTCTGCCTCCCAGGTTCAAGCGATTCTCCCACCTCAGTCCCCTGAGTAGCTGGGATTACAGGCGTACACCACCACACCCCGCTAATTTTTGTATTTTTGTATTTTTTTTTTTTTTTGAGATGGAGTTTCGCTCTTATTCCCCAGGCTGGAGTGCAATGGCATATTCTCACTTTACCGCAACCTCCGCCTCCCGGGTTCAAGTGATCCTCTTGCCTCAGCCTCCCAAGTAGCTGGGATTACAGGCATGTGCCACCATGTCCACCTAATTTTGTATTTTTAGTAGAGATGGGGTTTCTCCATGTTGGTCAGGATGGTCTTGAACTCCCGACCTCAGGTGATCTGCCCGCCTCAGCTTTCCGAAGTGCTGGGATTACAGGTGTGAGCCACCACACCCAGCTTAAGTTTTGTATTTTTGGTAGAGATGGGGTTTCACCATGTTGGCCAGGCTGGTCTTGGACTCCTGGCCTTGGGTGATCTGCTTACCTGCCTGGGCCTCCCAAAGTGCTGGGATTACAGATGTGAACCACCGTGCCTGGCCAATTAAATGTTTTCTACATAACCAGCCATTTGTTTCAGCATAGTTTATTGAGTAGTTCTTTCTCTTCTTAGGACTAGATGATGTAAATTAGCTTCATATATCTACTCTTTGAAAATATTTCCTATTCATCTCGTTTTAATTTTTTGGTAATATTTTAAAACTTTTTTTAATCAAATTTTTTTATGTCTTGCTTGATTTTAAGTAGCTAATGTTTTTCCTTATTTAGATAATTGACAGAAAAACTGTTAGAAAGTTTGGGAATATATTGAGAACATAAGATAAAAAAGAAGACATCAGCAACTTTCCTGGAAACAAGCAATAATTAGTTAGAAAATATGATTAGAAAATAGTCCCATTAATCTTAATAATATTGGCTATCACATATTGAACATTTCCTTCCTGCAAGTCTTTGTGTAAACCCTATCACACACATTGTCTCATTTTCTTTTCATAGCAGTTATATTAGGTAGATAGTATTGTTATGTCCCTAAACTGAGACTTGGAAAAGTTAAGACTGCTGAAGGGTAACTCACACAGCTGGTAAGGGCTAGAGCCTGGATTACATCCTAAGCAATCTGAGTTGCAAGTTCATGCTTAAAACTACCTCTCTCTTCTATAACAGAAGTACAAAACACCAAGGAATTGTTATTAATAAATGTAGATGGTCTTAAGGAAGAAAATATATTTAAATATTAAAATAAACACGAAGAAATGGAGAGGCATTACTTGTTTCCACATTAATTTCAAAGTTTTAATGTTATTCCAACAAAAATCCCAATGAAAGGCAGAATTACTTTGAAATTAATTTGTAAAATCCCCCACCTCTGTTAAGTCACTGAATATCACCAGGCACAGAAAAAAATAGTTTGGCAAATTAGACACGCAAGATTATGAGCAAGAAAAATTTGAAAAACGAGTAATGAGGAGCTTTTTCTTTCCAGTCATTGAATCATATGGTAAAGCAATGGAACCAGCAGCAGTAGTTCCTGGTGGTAAAGGAGATGCTTTTAAATTAGAGAGGAAAGGTGTGATTTTTCACCAAATGGTGTTCCGTTAGCCAACCACATAATAAGTGAATTTTAGGTGTATTAAATATTTTTAAAAGGATCAATAAGAATATAGGAGAAAATAGTCAATATTTATTTAATTCTGGAGTAAAGAAAGAGGGATATTCCATGTATATCACCAAAGACAGAATCCATAAATGAGTATTTTTCTTTTAGGAGTGCTCCTAGACTGCCTGCGTCAGAACCACCTGCAGATACTTGTTAGAAATGTATGTTTTAGGGCCTATCCTGGACCTACATAATCAAAATATCTAGGGATGAATGTGAGGAATCCAGATTTTTTTTTTTTTTTTTTTTTTTTTTAAAGAGACAGGGTCTTGCTATGGTGCCCGCTTGGAGTGCAGTGGCTATTATTAGGCATGATTCTAGCATACTACAGCCTTGAACTCCTGGCCTCAATTGATCCTCCTGCCTTGGCCTCCTGAGTTGCTAGGAGTACATGCACCACTGCACTTTTGCCAGGAATCTAGATTTTCAAAAGAAAAGTATTCGGTGTCTTTTATGCAGACTTAAATTTGAGAACTGCTGTTGGAATTTAAAGTGTGGTGCCTACTAATGATGATAGTAACAGCTAGTTTTTTGTTTTTTGTTTTTTGTTTTGTTTTTTGAGGTAGGGCCTTGCTGTATCGCCCAGGCTAGAGTGCAGTGGTGTGACTTTGGCTCACTGCAACCTCTGTCTCCAGGGCTTAAGTGATTCTGCCACCTCAGCCTCCCAAGTAGCTGGGACCACAGGCATGCACCATCACACCCTGCTAATTTTTGTATTTTTTGTAGAGACACAGTTTCACCATGTTGCCCAGGTTGGACTTGAACTCCTGGGTTCAAGTGATCTACCCACGTTGGCCTCCCAAAATGCTGGGATTACAGGCGTGAACCCTTGTTTATTAATAAGCTAGTATTAATAAATGCTTATTATTTGCTCAATGGACTTGGGAAACTACAGATAAGGAAACTGAGTCTCAGAGAAGTTAAGTACTTTGCCCATGGTCATGCATCTAATAAGTAGTTGAGCCAGGTTTTTTCTTTTTTTTTTCTTGTCACTGCTATACTAACATGGATAAGCCAGGTTTTTAATCCAGTTTCTGGCTTTAACATTGAAATCTGTAATTAGTTGCTATGCTGGTTTCTAGTTTCACATAAAAGTGAAACATTTTCGTGTTAAAAAAAAAAAAAAAAACAAAAACAACAGGTGGGTGTAGTGGCTCACTCTTGTTATCTCAGCACTTTGGGAGGCCAAGATGGGAGGATCACTGGAAGCCAGGGGTTTGAGACCATCCTGGATAACAAAGTGAGAACCTGTCTCTGTAAATAAAAACATTAGCTAAGTGCAGCAGTGTACTCCTGTAGTCCCTTAAGAGGCTGAGGTGGGAGGACTGCTTGAACCCAGGAGTTTGAGGCTGTAGTGAGGTATGATCACACCTGCACTCCAGCTTGGGCAATATAGTGAGACTCTGTCTCTTAAAAAAAAAATTGGAGAGGAAAATGTTTGAGGGCAAAGAAAAAAACAAAACATAAAACAACAACAAAAGACACAACAGAAGGAAGGCAAAAAGATGTTGGACAAATTGGGGTCTGGCTTGGTGGCACATACCTGTAATCCCAGCTACTTGAGAGGCTGAGGCAGGAGGATTGCTTGAGCCCAGGAGTTTGAGACTGGTCTGGGCAACATAGCAAAAATTCTGTCTTGAAAAAAGATTTTGACAAATTTGGAAAAATATCTGAAGCATATGTGACATAAAAAAGTAATAATCTTATTTATGAAGATATCTTATATACCAGTAGGTGAAAGAGGCATTCCTTAATAGAAAATTATGGAAAACAATGAAAGAGCAATTTACAGAATATGAAATACAAGAAACCAAGAAACATGAAAAAATTGTTCTCACTTGCTAATGAGATACAAATTAAAATACATGCTGTTAGCTGCACTCCACATCAAATTGGCAAAGATTAAAAAAATTATATTTCTGAGAGCTCCTGGGGGACTTTGCCCTGCACCAGCTGGGAGTGGTGTCAGTTCAGTTCCGGATTGAACAAGGCCCTTGCACATGGCATGTTGGGGGCCCAGCCTAAAGTTCTTGTCACTTCCTCATGCGAAGCCAACCAGCCATCACTATCCTGGGTGGAGCCCCACAGCATTCAGGTGGCCCTTGGCCACGCCTCCTCAGGGCCTCCCGGATAACTGAGTACCCCTCCCAGTGGCTTCCCCTTCCCCTCCCTGGGGCTGCCAGGGGCACGTCGCTCTGTGCCATGGACTGAGACCAGCTCCTGGTGACAGAATGACCTGTTTGTTGGAAATGCCTTGTTGCCAGAGAAAGGAATCTTGGAACAAAACTATTTAGTTTAATTGTGAACTGGCCACAGGGCAACTTTTTAAAAAAATCAACTTATTAAGTTGGAGCGCTATAATAGCTCCTGCTGATTTAGCAACGATGTGTTTGCTAAACACATAATGTTACGTTTTATGAGGAAAAGGGATCATAAGGAAGAGTGAGGACATTAGGTGGGAAAAGTAGCCTCGTGTTAGTGTCTGTTTCTACACAGACAAAACCTTTGGGTTTTGTTCTCTTTGTCAGGTAAATATTTGTTGCATACCCTGCTGCACAGAGAACCTCCCTGCATCTGTTTCTCTGTTCCTCTGTGGCTGACTCAATAAACTTTTCCTTCTTGGCAAAAAAAAATTATAATATCTGTTAGTGTCAAGGATTGGATAAAATGGGTGAATTCATACATTTTTAGAGTGTTAATTGATAGAGTCTCTGCAGAGGGCTCTGTGGAGAGAGAACATCATGGTATTTCTCAAGATCCTTAAAAGTGTTTCTCTTGACTCATCAAGACTATGAACTTATTTTACAGAAGTAGTCAGAGATGGACATAAAGAGTTATGTGAAAGAATTTCATCACAACTTCCTTGGTAGCAAAAAAACAACCTAGAAACAACAATCCTCAATAGTCAGTAAAATCATTAAGTAGAAGACAAAATGAGCAACCACCACTTGAACCCACTTACTCATCTTAGTACCACTAAAAGTGGGACAACCAAACATTATGTGCTGCTGGATGTGTTATGAAAGAAAATACACAGTACCGTCTGTAAAATATTCTTACCTAAAGTCTTAAAAGTGAATCTAATTATGTCTCTGGATTTCACTATCAATTTACAAGACATGCAGGAGATAAGAGAACAAGCTAATTGATACCATGAGGATGCAATCAGATAAATCCAGAATGTGGAACATTTCACAGAACAGCGGCTAGGTTTTTCCATCATATTGATGGCATTTAAAAAAAGAGGGAATCAGGGACACTTGAGAGACATAACAAAAAAATGCAATTTGTGGATATTGTTGGATCCTGGTTTGAAAAACTAACTTTATCCCAACACTTTGGGAGGCCAAGGAGGGTGGATCACGAGGTCAGGAGATTGAGACCATCCTGACTAACACGGTGAAACCCCATCTCTACTAAAAAAATACGAAAAATTAGCCAGGCGTGGTGGCGGGTGCCTGTAGTCCCAGATACTCAGAGGGCTGAGGCAGGAGAATAGCATGAACCCGGGAGGTGGAGCTTGCAGTGAGCCGAGATTGCGCCACTGCACTCCAGCCTGGGCGACAGAGTGAGACTCTGTCTCAAAAAAAGAAAAAAAAAATTTTTTTTTAAAGGTACTCGAGGAAATCTGAAAAGAAACTAGGTTCTAGATGACATTAAGGAATTTGTAACTCTTCTTTTGGTGTAATTATTGCATGGTAATCATATGAAACCCTGAGTCCTTATTACAGATGTATCCTAAAACATTTTTAGTGACATATCTGTGATTTGCTCTAAAATACAGTTAAAGGTCATGAAAATGCTAATTATCCTGATTTGATCATTATACATTGTAGACATGTATTGAAATATCACACTGTACCCCACAAATATGTACAGTTATTGTGTATCAGTTAAATAAGAGCTGGGCCCAGTGGCACATGCCTGTAGTCCCAGCTACTTGGGAGCTAAGGTGGAAAGATTGCTTGAGCCTAGGTGTTGAAGTCCAGCCTGGACAACATAGCGAGACCTTATCTCTAAAAAGCTTTTTAATATAATCATAATAAAGGCAAAAAAAAATTAATACAGTTGTTCCTCAGATTCCTCGGGGGGTTTGGTTCTAGGATCCCCCTCAGATACCAAAATCCTCTAATGCTCAGTGCTCAAGTGCCTTGTATAAAATGGCATAGTATTTGCATATGACCTATGAACATCCTGCCCTTTTCTTTAAATCACCTCTAGGTATTAACTTATAATACCTAATACAGTGTAAGTGCTATGTGAAGTTACCATGCTGTATTTTTAAATTTGTATTATTTTTTACTTTTTAATTTTTTTTTACTGAGCTTTTTCCCAAATATTTTTAATACAGATATAGGAAGGCCAATTGTAATCCAAAAATATTATTAAGGGTGGAGGATGAAAAAAAATCAGCAAAATGACAGTTACCAAAGCTGGATGATGGATACATAGGGTTTCATTTTTCTATTCTCACTACTTTGGCTATGTCTGCAAATTTCCATAATAAAAATAATTTGAGAGTACTGCCCCAGAAAAGCTAACAATATGGTAAAAATCGAAAACATCTGGTTCTAAGGGTTTCAGATAAGGGACTATGAAGCTGTTACTGCTAAGGATTAGAAAAGGTTTCAAGCTTCTGTGTGTTTCAAGAACTTTGTATTTCCACCAAGCCTACAGCATTAGCCCACAGCTTCACAAATTATCAACTGATAACTGAATCAATTGTCAACTGTAACTGATAAATTAACAATTATATTAGCTAATTTAAAAGTTACTTTTTTTTTAAAGACCAGGTGTCACTATGTCACCCAGGCTGGGATTTTTTTTAAAACCAAGACAGCTTTGAAAAGAAACCTGAGTCTAACTTTTACCACAACACAAATGTTTACTATTTGTGGTCACAAATATTGATCAGCAAGAGTTTGTGCAAGGTTGATAAAAATCCCTTCTCTGAAACTAAAAATAAATGAAAGTGCTATAAAAGCAGGACAATCTTTTCAGATCCTAAGACTATTTAAGCTTGATTCTTTAATGCTTTTTATTTAAAAAGGTGTTATCAGCAATCAGTTCTGAGACCAGTTCCTGTTATTGTCTCTACAGTAATATTATAAGAAATAACTGGCAATACATCCTGTGCTCCAAAATTTGGCAGGCCCAAAGCAAATGTTTCCACTTCAATCCACATGAACAGAATCACTGCTGGGAATATAAAACAAGCTACATATATATCACTAGGTTCTATAAATTTTATAACCTGTAAACACTCAAAACAATTAGATTTTTTTCTTATCAGTTCTTCTAAGAATACACCTGCACAATTTATAACAAGGATGAATTTGTTTTCCTAAACCTGGAGTATGAATCCTTCTAAAATCATGACCTCTAATGCCAGAGATTAAAATTGCTTGACTGCCCTCCTTTGAATTCATTAAGCATATTTAGCGTTTACCCCTATAATGGCTTCTCTCAAATGAGAAAACACTTTTGTGAGTTGTTTTTAATTATTCAGATAAAGGCCTCAGTATTACCTTAAGCTGTGTAGGTTCAAGTCATATACCTCAGTATATGAGTATATATGTGTGACTGTTACATATATTCATGTAAGTATGTGAATATATACACACACACCCTTAATATATTTCATGTATATCCCATAATATTGTTCTGTTAAATAATAGCTGCATACTGTACCATATAAATAACCTGCTTTTTTCAAAACAAAAAATATAATATACTAACTGTTCACATAGCGCTTACATTGTATTTGGTATCATAAGTAATACCTAGAGGTGATTTAAAGAAAATGGCAGGATGTTCATAGGTCATATACAAATACTATGCCGTTTTATACAAGGCACTTGAGCATTGAGCATCAGAGGATTTTGGTATCTCAGCGGGGGTTCTAGAACCAATCCTCTGAGGAGTCTGAGGAACAAATGTATTAAATTTTTTTGCCTTTATTATTATTATATTAAATAAGTTTTTAGAGACCAGGTCTTGCTGTGTTGTTCAGGCTGGACTTCAACTTCATCCCACAAATTGTGGCAATTAAAATTGTCTCTGGACATTGCAAAATGTCCCCTGGGGGGCAAAATCTTCCTCAGTTAAGAACTACTGAACCCTGGGTGCAGTGGCTCACGCCTGTAATCCCAGCACTTTGGGAAGCCGAGGTGGGTGGATCACCTGAGGTCAGAGTTCGAGACCAGCCTGACCAACGTGGTGAAATCCTGTCTCTACTAAAAATACAAAATTAAACGGGCGTGGTGGCGCATGCCTGTAATCCCAGCTACTCAGGAGGCTGAGGTAGAGGTTGTAGTGAGCCAAGATTGCTCCATTGCACTGGGCAACAAGAACAAAACTCCATCTCAAAAAAAAACAACAACAAAAAAACAAAATAAAATAACTACTGACCTAATTAGACTGATCAGATAATTAGGATTTTTAGCATTAAAAAATTTATCTAGCTAGTGAGATAGAAATAAAATTGTGGGCCAGGTGTGGTATCTCATGCCTGCAATCCTAGAAGACCAAGACCAAGGATCTCTTGAGCCCAGGAGTTCAAGACCAGCCTTGGCAACATAGAGAGACCCTGTCTGTCCCCCCCCCCAAAATAGTATATGTTGAGACCAGGCTTTATTTAAAAAGATACATTGTCACCAGCCCTTTATACACTGCCCCTAGCATGTATAGCTATAGCTGATCTCTCTGTCCATTTGTTGGGGAGTTTCTTTTCCTAGTTTGATTGTCAATGCCATATACATTTATTTCATTATATTAGCGTGCCTAGAAAAATTTGAATAGAAGTTGCCTTGAAATAGTTAATTGTGAGCTAATATTTAGTTAAAAACTGAGGCTTACTTACCACTAGATGGACCCGTTCTCATGATGAAGAAAACTGAAAATTGCTTTAAAAAAATACTGAAGACATATCTAAGCTTGTAGTATACCTAATTAATGGATTTTTAATATCAAATATGTAATCTCCCACATTTTTCTATAGAGGTTTATTATGATGGTTTTGTAACTTTATAACCCTATCTGTAAATGTTTTAATGTATAACTGAACCGTTAGACTAAGACTGTGTATTTGCATATAAAGAATAGTAAAAGGAAAATGGTACTTTCCTAAATTACATGACTTCACATGGCATATTAGCTAATTGACAATTATTCTTACATTTCCCATTCATAAAAATATTTAATCTTGCAAGAGTAAAAATTGGATACAAAAACAGTAGCTTAGGTGAGAAACATCAAAAGTTGAAATATTTGTTGCTTGAATTGGTCTGAAATAGAAGATAGTAAGGAAATTTAAATGTTGGATTAAGACACATGAATACAAAAATGCATTTGCAGCGCACATCTTTGTGTGGCTTTTTTGAAGCACTTTTTCTTACAAAGTAATGGAGATAATGGAATTTATAGATTTTCTTGGTCATAGCTATTTATTTCTAAGTGATATCTTTCAGTTCAAGACTGATCTCTTTATTTTTTATCTTCTTCCTTCAGAAACTTCATTTCACTTATATTGTTTCTATTATTGCCAAGCTTTGTGGTTTAACTAGGTTCTTGTCCTGAGCCTGTAAACATACCTAAACTTGTTAAATAATAGTAACTGTTCACATAGTGCTTACATTGTATTAGGTATTATAAGTAATACCTAGAGGTGATTTAAAGAAAAGGGCAGGATGTTCGTAGGTCATATACAAATACTATGCCGTTTTATACCCGCTAAAAAAAAAAACCCCATACACTTCTGTTTTGCATTCCCTCTTCCTTTCTCAGCCGACTTTTTAAAAGAATCTATACTTAAATCCATTTATTCCTATCGACTTTATTGCAGTCTGGAGTCCTCCCTCAGCACTGTTTTTTGTTTGTGTGCTTTTTAAGACTGTGTCTCACTCAGTCATCTGGGCTAGAGTGCAGTGGTGTAATCATAGCTCACTGTATCCTCAACCTCCTGGTCTCAAGGAATCCTCCCACCTCAACTTCCTGAGTAGCTGGGACTACAGGCACTTGCCACCATGCCTGGCTATTTTAAAAATTTTATTTTTTGTAGAGATAGGGTCATACTCTATTGTCCAGGCTGGTCTTGAACTCCTGACCTCAAGTGATATTCCCGCCTCCGCCTCCTAAAGTGGCAGGGATTACAGGCGTGAGCCACTGCACCTGGCTAGCACTCTTAATCAAATAGTGATTTTCCATTCTAATCATTATGTGACATTTAAACACTCATATCTTAGAAAAGTTCCCTTACTTGGCGTACATGACCCTGTGCTTTTGTTCTTTGAAGCCCATCATGGTTCATTCTCAGTCTTTTTTTGAGATGATGTCTCACTCTGTCGCCCAGGCTAGAGTGCAGTGGCATGATCTCAGCTCACTGCAGCCTCTGCCTCCTGGGCTCACGTGATTTTCCTGCCTCAGCCTCCTGAGTAGCTGGGATAACAGGCCACTGACACCAACTCCAGTTGATTTTTGTATTTTTAGTGGAGATGGGGTTTCTCCATGTTGGCCAGGCTGGTTTTGAACTCCTGGCCTCAAGTGATCCACCAGCCTCAGCCTCCCAAAGTGCTGGGATTACAGGCCAGAGCTGTAATACAGCTGTAATCAGCTGCAATCAGCAGTAGTTTTTCTAAACTCTGGTAATTTTATTGCCATGCTTAAAATTCTTCACTATATCTCCATTGCCTTTATACTCTTTAGTATGTTTCACAAGTTTTTTCAGGATTTTGACCCTTTCATTCTCTGCAACTGCATTTAGCATTTCTTACCACACCTCATATTCCAGCCATTCTAATTTATTTATAGTTTGCCATATGTGCTTTTTTGATGAATATATTTACATTTGCACAGATTGTTCCTACTGTCTGCAGTTCCATTGTATAAATATCCTTGTTTATTGAGGGTTGGTCAATGACTAAGGTTTTTATTCTAAATATTAATGGTCATTTTATTATACCAGGAATGTAGAAATTGGTGATTTGGCTCAATTGATAGTTTTCAAAAAATTTTTAAGAGTAACATGTTTTGTGGTGGGCAGGCCTATGCAAACCTATCCCCAAAGTCCAAGGAAGCAAAGAAACCAAAGAAAGAGGCTGACAAATCCGATTTCTTAGAAAGAGATATTTAATAGGGACTTAAGAAGAAACCAAGCCTGCATCTCAGGTGGCAGTGAGATAAGATGGTGGATCCCCAACATTACTCCCAAGAGCCAGGGCTTATATACCTTAGGAAACAGGTGATTGAGAAGGGATAAGTAGAACAAGTAAGTACAATCACATTAAGGTTGTTTTTACCCATGGGCAGGATTTATAGTTGGGACATGCTGTTACACAAAGAACAGAAGATAAACTAGAAATCTTAGAGGCCTTCCCAGAACTGGGGTTAATCAGAAGTCAACATGGGCAGATTAGCATCCAAGATGGAGTTGCTTTGGCCTCCACATAGCAAAAGCTTTTTTTGGAAAGAACTCCTACCATAATAAACAAATGAGATTAAAGTGATTTTTTTGGCATATATTTTTAAATGTATCAAATGTATAACCTGGATTTTTGATAAAGTTCATTGCTGAGAACAAGGCCATGTTGATGAACACAAACATTTGGATAATGTTATTAATACAAACTGTAGACTTATACCAGCATCTCACTTTAACATCTAGCTAAAAAAATCAACATATTGAGGTATAATTTTATATAAAACAGGATTCATTTACATTGTACAATCTGATGATTTTTTTTTTATTTTTGAGACAGTGTCTCACTCTCACCCAGGCAGGATTGTAGTGATGCCATGGTGGCTCACTGCACCCTCCACCTCCTGGACTCAAGCCATCCTCCCCTCTCAGCCTCCTGAGTAGCTGGGACTACAGGCACACACCACCATGCATGGCAAATTTTTGTATTTTTTCTAGAGACAGGTTTCACCGTGTTGCCCAGGCTGGTCCTGAACTTCTGGGCTCAAGTTATTTACCCGGCTTGGCTTCCCGAAGTGCTGGTATCACAGGTGTGAGCCACCAGCCTGGAAGAGTCTGAGGTTTGATAGATGTAGATACTGGTAAAACCACAGTATGAGGGTTCCAGTTCCTCTGCATCCTCAGGAACACTTGATAGGGGGTCACTCTTTTCAATTTTAGCTATTTGAATGAATGTATACTAGGATCTCGTTGTAGTTTTAACTTGCATTTTCCTGACAATTGATGATGTTAAGCAACTTATGTGCTTTGTGGTCTTACATATTTTATAAAGTTCAGATCTTTTGCCCAGGTTTAAAAAAAATTGAGTTATCTTATTGAACTGTAACAGTTCTTTTTAAAAAAAATTTTTTTTTGTATCAGCAAATATTGCCTGACAAAATAGTTCTTTATATATTCCAGATGTAAGTCCTTTGCCAGATATATGTGTTGCAAATATTTTCTGTGGCTGGCCTTTTGGTTTCTTTATTTAAATTTAAATTTTAGATTCAGTGGGTAACATGAGCAGTTTAAGACCCGACCCATTGGATCATCTGGAACTTCCGTCCGGAGACGAGAGACAAGAGACGAGAGACTGACTGGAAATTCTCTCGGTCAAGGTCCAAACCTAAAAGACTCACTGGCACAGACATGTTATAAGGGTATATTGTGAGAGGCAGCAGTTTGGGCGTCTGTTGGTTTTATTACCCAGATAGTGAACATAGTACCCAATATGGAGTTTTTCAGCCCTTGCCGTTATTCCTGTCTTCCTCCTGTTGGAGTTCCCAGTGTCTGTTGTTCTGTCTTTATGTCTGTGTGTACCCAAAGTTTAGCTCCAGCTTATAAGTGAGAACATGTGATATGTGGTTTTCTGTTTCTGCATTAATTCACTTGGGATAATGGCCTCCAGCTGCATCCATGTTACTGTGAGGGATGTGATTTCATTCTTTTTTATGGCTGCATAGTATTCCATGGTATATGTGTACTACATTTTGTTTACCCAGTCCACCATTGATGGACACCTAGGTTAATTCCATGTCTTTGCTATTGTAGATAGTGCTGTGGTAAGCATAGAAGTGCGGGTATCTTTTTGGTAGAATTTTCCTTTGGGTATATTTCCAATAATGGGATTGTGGGTCAAATGGTAGTTCTGTTTTTAGTTCTTTGCAAAATCTCCCAATTACTTTCCACAGTGACTAAACTAACTTACATTCACCCCAACAGTGTATAAACATTCCCTTTTCTCTGCAGCCTCTCCAGCATCTGTTATTCTTTGACTTTTTAGTAATAATCATTCTGACTGGTGTGAGATGGTATCTCACTGTGGTTTTTATTTGCATGTCCATGGTAAGTGATGGTGAGCATTTTTTCATTTTTGTTGGCCACTTGTATGTCTTCTTTTGATAACTGTCTGTTTATGTCCTTTTCCCACTTTTTAATGGGGTTATTTGCTTTTTGCTTGTTGAATTATATAGATTCTGGATATTAGTCCTTTTTCAGATACACAGTCTGTGAATATTTTCTCCCATTCTTAGGTTGTCTGTTTACTCTGTTGATAGTTTATTTTGCTGTGCAGAAGCTCTTTAACTTATGTCCCACTTGTCAATTTTTGTTTTTGAGGACTTAGACATAAATTCTTTGCCTCGGCTGCTGTCCACGAGGATATTTCCTAGGTTTTCTTCCAGGGTTTTTGTGGTTTGCAGTCTTACATTTAAGTCTTTAACCCATCTTGAGCTTTTTTTTTTTTGTATGCGGTGATAAGTAGGGGTCCAGTTTAATTCTTCTGCATATGATTAGCCAGTTTTCCTAGCCCAGTTTATCGAATGGGGTGCCCTTTCCCCATTGCTTATTTTTGTTGACTTTGTTGAAGATTGGTTAGTTGTAGGTATGTGGCTTTATTTCTGGGTTCTCTATTCTATTCCATTTGTCTATGTGTCTGTTTTTGTAGGTGTATCATGCTCTTTTTGGTTACTGTAGCCTTATTAGTACAGTTTGCGATTGCTTGTAATGTGATGCCTTCATCTTTGTCCTTTTTGCTTAGGATTGCTGTGGCTATTTGGGTTCTTTTTTTGGTTCCATATTTTATAATAGTTTTTTTCTTCTGTGAAAGAAAAATGCTGTTGGTAATTTGACAGGAATGGGGTTGGATCTGTAGATTGCTTTGGACAATATGGACATTTTAACAATGATTTGGACATTTCATTTAACAATTGATTCTTTCAATCCATGAACATGGAATTTTTTTTATTTGTGTTGTCTGTGATTTCTTTCAGCAGTGTTTTGTAGTTCTCCTTATACAGATCTTTCACCTCCTTGGTTGGGTATATTCCTAGGTATTTTATTTTTTTGTGTGGCTATTGTAAATGGAATCGTGTTCTTCATTTGGCTCTCAACTTGAACATCATTGGTTTATAGAAATGCTATTGACTTTTGTATGTTGATTTTGTATTCTGAAAATTTACTGAAATAGAGAACATTTGATGTCCTCTCTTCCTATTTGGATGCCTTTTATTTCTTTCTTTTGCCTGATTGCTCTTGCTAGGACTTCTAGTACCATGCTGGATAGGAGTGGTGAGAGTGGGCATCCTTGTCAGGCTCGTTTTCTTAAGGGATTGGTTCCAGCTTTTGTCTGTTCAGTATTATGTTGGCTGTGGGTTTAGCATAGATGGCTCTTATTATTTTGAGGTATGTTCTTAAGTGTGTAGTTTGTTTAGGATTTTTATCATGCAGGAATGTTGGATTTTGTCAAATGCTTGTTTTGCATCTATTGAGATGATCATGTGGTTTTAGTTTTGAATTCTGTTTATGTGTTGAATCATACTTATTGATTTGCATATATTGAACCAACACTGCAACCCAGGAACAAAGTTTGCTTGAAGCAGTGAATTAACTTTTTGATGTGTTGCTGGATTTGGTTTGCTAGTATTTTTTTGAGGATTTTTGTGTCTGTTTATCCGGGATATTGACCTATAGCATTATTTTTTTGTTGTGTTTTTGCCAGATTTTGGCATCACAATATGCTGGTTTTGTAGAATGAATTAGGAAGGGGTCCCTTCTCTTCAATTTTTGGGGATCGTTTCAGCAGGATTGGTACCAGCTCTTTGTATGTCTGGTTGAATTGGGCTGGGAATCCATCTGGTCTAGGGCCTTTTTTTTTTTTTTTTTTTTTTTTTTTTTAAACAGTTTCACTCTATTGGCCAGGCTGGAGTGCAGTGCTGCAATCTTAGCTCACTGCAACCTCTGTCTCCTGTGTTCCAGCAATTCTCATGCCTCAGCCTCCTGATTAGCTGGGATTACAGGTGTGTGCCACCATGCCTGGCTAATTTTTGTACTTTTAGTAGAGACGGGGTTTCGCCATGTTGGCCTGGCTGGTCTTGAATTCCTGGCCTCAGTGATCTGCCTGCCTCAGCCTCCCAAAGTGTTGGGATTATAGGTTTGAGCCACTGTGCCTGACCAGGGCTTTTTTGGGGTTGGTAGGTTTTTTATAACTGGCTCAATTTCGGAGTTCATTATTAGCTTGTTTTGGGTTTCAGTTTCTTCCTTCTTCAGTTGTGAAGTTGTGTGTTTCCAGGAATTTATTCATTTTCTCTAGATTTTCTAGTTTGTGTGCATAGAGGTATTCAGAATAGTCTCTGAGCATCTTTTGTATTTCTGTGGGGTTGGTTGTAATGTCACTGTTGTCATTTCAGATTCTGCTTATTTGGATCTTCTTTCTGTTTTTTTCTTTGTTAATCCAGCTAATGGCCTGTCAATCTTGTTTATCCTTTCCAAGAAACAACTTTTCATTTCACTATATAGTTTTCTTTGTATGGCTTTTTGGGTCTCAATTTCTTTTTGCTCTGCTCTGATTTTAGTTATTTCTTTTCTCCTGCTAATTTTGGGATTTGTTTGTTTTTGTTTTTCTAGTTCCTTTAGATGTGCTATTAGATAGTTTGAGATCGACTTTTCTTTTCTTTTTCTTTTTGGTGACAGGATCTCACCCTGTCAGCCAGGCTAGAGGTCAGTAGCATGATCATAGCTCACAGCAGCCTCAAGCTCCGGGGCTCAAACTGTCTTCCTGCCCTAGCCTGAGTAGCTAGGATTACAGGTACATGCCATCACGCCTGGCTGATTTTCAATTTTTTTTTTTTTTTTTTTTTTTTTTTTTTGTAGAGCTGGGGTTTTGCTTTATTGCCCACGCTGGTCTTGAACTCCTGGGCTCAGGTGATCCTCCTGCCTTGGCCTCCCAAAATGCTGGGATTACAAGTATGAGCCCCCATGCCCAGGCATCTCTATCTTCTTCTTCTTTTTATTTTATTTTTTGAGATAGGGTCTTACTTTATCACCCAGGATGGAGTTCAGAGGCACAATCTCGGCTCACTGCAGCCTTGACCTCCCGGGTTCAAGCAATCCTCCCACCTCAGCACTCCCCCAGTAGCTGGGACTATAGGCACGTGCCACTATACGTGGCTTATTACTTACTTTCTTTCTTTTTTTTGCATTTTTTTTTTGTAGAGACGGGGGTCTTGCTATGTTGCCCAGGCTGGTTTCGAACTCCAGACCTCAAGCCATCTGCTTGGCCTCCCAGAGGGCAAGAATTACAGACATGAGCCACTGCCTCCAGCCATTTCTATCTTCTTGATATAGGCATTTAGTACTGTGAATTTTCCTCTTAACACTAATTTTGCTGCGTATCAGAGATTTTGGTATGTTTTACCTCTGCTTTCATTTGTTTTCAAATAATTTTTTGTTTTCTTCCTTAATTTCGTTGTTTGCCCAAAAGTCATTCAGGAGGAAGTTGTTTCATTTCCATGTAATTGTGTGGTTTTGAGAGTTTATCTTGGTATTGATTTCAATTTTTATTTCACTGTGGTTCAAGCACATACTTGGCATGATTTAGATTTTTTTAAAAAAAATTTATTGAGACTTGCTTTATTACCCATCTGGAAGTTCTTGTTTTATGAATCTGCATGCTACAATATTGGGTGTATATACATTTAGGATAGTTAAGTCTTCTTGTTGAATTGAACTTTTTATTATTATATAATGATCTTTGTCCTTTTTTATTGCTGTTGGTTTAATGTTTATTTATCTGAAACAAGACTAGCAACCCCTGCTCTTTTTTGTTTTTCATTTGCATGATAGATCTTTCTCCATTCCTTTACTTTGAAGCTGGGCATATGAGTTGGTTTCTTGAAGATAGCAGAAAGTTGGTTCTTCTTCTTTTTTTTTTTTAATTCAATTTGCCACCCTGTGTCTTTTAAGTGGAGTGTTTAGACTGCTTACATTCAAGGTTAATGATATGTGAGATTTTTTTCCAGTGGTGGTGCTGTTGGCTGGTTGCTTTGTAGCCTTGATTGTGTAATTGTTTTACAGGGTCTGTGGGCTGTGTACTTACATGTATTTTTGTGGTAGCAGATACTGTTTTTGTTTCCATGTTTACAACTCCCATAAGTATCTCTTGTAAGGCCAGTCTAGTGGTAACAAATTCCCTTAGCAATTGCTTGTCCCACAAAGATTTTATTTCTCCTTTGTTTATGAAGCTTAATTTGGTGGGATATGGAATTCTTGGCTTGAATTTCTCCTAGGATGCTAAATATAGGTCCCTAGTCTCTTTCTGGCTTGTAAGATTTCTACTGAGAAGTCTGCTATTAGCCTGATGAGGTTCCCTTTGTAGACTCTTTTTCTAGTTGCCTTTAAGATTTTTTCTTTTGCATTGACCTTGGAAAGTCTGATGACTCTGTGCCTTGATGATGGTAGTTTTGTATAGTACCTCACAGGGGTTTTCTGAATTTCTTATATTAGCATGTTGACCTGTCTAGCAACTTTGGAGACATTTTTGTGGATTATTTCCTCAAATATGTTTTTCATGGTGCTTATTCTCTCTTCTCAGGAATACCAGTGGGTTGTAGGTTTGGTCACTTTATATAATCCCATTATTTCTCAGAGGCTTTGTTCATTTGTTGAAGATCCTTTTTCTTTATTTTTGTCTGACTCAGTTGCTTCAAAGGATTGGTCTTCAAGCTCTGAGATTCTTTCCTCTGCTTGGTTTAGTCTGTTGTTAATCATCTCTTATAAGGCCAATTGTTAAGGTTTTTAATTGTATTTTGAAATTCCTGTGGTGAATTGAATTTCAGATTGGTTCTTCCTTAGTATACCTATGTTCTATTTCAAATCTTGGATTGTTTTTCTAGCTTCTTTGGATTGGGTTTCAACCTTCTCTTGGGTCTTGTTGAGCTTCCGTGCCATCCATATTCTGAATTCTGTGTCTGTAATTTCAGACATTTTCTTCTGGTTGGGATCCATTGCTAGGGAGTATATGCAATCCTTTGGAAATAACAAAACACTCTCACTTTTTGAATTGCCAGAGTTCTTGCAGTGATTTCTTCTCATCCGAGGGAACTGGTGCTTCTTTTTCTCTTTGTATTTGCTGTTGATTGAATGGGGGGTTTTGTTTTTATATTCTTTTGTCCCTTGAGAGTTTGACGGTGGTGTATATTGTGTACAGTCAGTTGGCTTCATTTCTGGGTACTTTCAGAGGGCCAAGGGTCCTGGGTTGTAGATAGGCTTCTGTGAGGGTTTCACAGGCTTTGCATGTTAAAGCAGTGTGTTTTTGTTTGGTGGTGTAATTCAAGCTGCAGTTGGTGCTTAAATGTAAGGGCAGATAGGCTCTTACACAGCTGCGCATGCCCTCTTTGTATTTCACTGTATCCTCAGCAGTGCTCTGGAGAGAGGAGGCAGGGGGTAAGATATGACTTTCTCTCCAAGTCTGTTCTTAAGCCTTGGTGGTATCCCCCTCAATACTGGCACTGTCCACGTTTCCTTTGCTCTGTGTGGGGCTTTGGTGGGCTTCTCTTCCTGCTCCCTTAGGTATGATTCAAGCCAAGGGTTAGGCTACCAGGAGACCTAAAACTCCTTAGGGACCTACCAGTCTCCTGTGCTTGTCAGTCAGAGTGGGTTGTGGGTATGTCTGCAGGTAGTCTGATAATGCAGTGGGTCAAGCAAGGGTGGTGGATCCTCAGGCAGGGAAGTGGCACTGTGTGTGCGTAGCCAGTATAATGACCATGGCCTGAGGTTTGCAGCCCAGCAGATGGCTGTGTGGCCCTCACAACTTGCACTCCCCCGACCAGGCTGGTCTCTCTCTGATGTCTGTCCCAGGAGCAGGCGCAACTGGACCGGCCAGGCTTGTCTCAAAAACCCTGCGTGCCCAGTTTTTTGAGCCATTTCAGATGTTCCAGGCCATGGGGCTTCCTGGGGAAGAAACCTTGTCTGGCTGTCAGGCCACACCTATCCTGGACTGGTCTTCTGAAGAGAGGGATACCTAGTTTCCAGGCCACACTCTTCTCTGTGTTCTGAGAGTGAGGGCTCCTTTTCTGCCCAAGCTCAGGCTGTAGATCTCAGCTCAATACTCCTGGGCAGTGTGCCTGAGTCCTGGGGAGTTGGGACCAGGCCTGCACATTTGTCCTCCGGCCCCTTGGGATCAGGGACTGTCTGTGCTGGGAGTGATAAATTGCTCCCAGGCTGCCAGCAGAACACTCAGGCAGGGAAGTGGAGGCTGTTCGGTCGGCACCCTCTTGCGGGAGCAGCCAGGCAGGCAGTCTTGGAAGAGCTGGCAGGTAAAGGGGCATGTGGATCAGATACACTCCGGTCCTATGGCAGTGTCAGTCTTACTCTCTTTGCCCAGCAGATAGCAGGACCTACAGCCACTCAGTACAAGGTGGAGAGCCTTGGAGGATGGGCCCTGTGGTGGTGTTTTGCTGCAGCTGCACTGTGGTCTGTGGGGCTCATGGCTACAATCTTGTAGCTAGGATCCCAGAGGACCACGGTGGGAGTGTGGTGCCCAGGGTTCCTTCTCTCAGCCCTCCCTTAGGTCCAGACCGGAACTGGGGGCCAGTCCTGGTGCCTAGTTACTCCAAGCAGTCTGCCTCGCTTCCTCCCTCTTCAAACACTGTCTGCATTGCCTCTTTATTGGCTTTCAGTGTTTTCTCTCAAAATATCTGTTCAAAGTTGCAGGATTTTTATTGTCAAGTTTTTGGTGGTTCAAAGTTTGGTGGCTTACCTGATACTTTGGTTCCTTTTCATGGAAGAGGCGTTTTTCAGCTGTAGGTAGTTGGCCATCTTGCCCAGAACTCCTTTTTATTTTCTTAATGATGTATTTCAAAGAGCAAACCCTTACTATTTTGAAGTAGTCTGATTTATCAATGTTTTTCTTCATTTCATGCTTTTTGTGTTTTATCTAAGAAATCTTTTCTACTCTAAGCTTGCAAAGATTTACTTCTATATTTTCTTCTATAAGTTTTGTAAATCTATCTAGTTTATTTCTGTATTTGATCTTAGTTGTACTCTGTCAGTATGATCTATATATACAGAGAAGAATAATTTGTAGAAGGTAATGTTAGAAAGATACAGGCTGGGCATTGTGGCTCACGCCTGTAATCCCAGCACTTTGGGAGGCTGAGGTGAGAGGATTGCTTGATCCCAAATTTGAGAGCTGCCTGGGCAACATAGTGAGACCCTGTCTTTACCATAAAAGAAAAATTAGCTGGGGACAGTGGTGTGAGCCTATAGTTCCAGCCACTCCGGAGGTTGAGGTGGGAGGATCACTTGAGCCCAGGAGGTCAAGGCTGTGGAAACCGATCATGCCACTGAACTCCAGCCTGGTTGACAGAGTGAGATCCTGTCTCTAAAAAAAAAAAAAAGATACGGCTTAAATATCAGAAAATCCTTTAATTAAATAGAAATAACAGGAAAAGCTTCATTTTGAAGACTGTAGGAGAGTCAGCAATATTGTCATGTTTTAATTACTGTTTTCAAACTAGTTATATTAGCCTGTTCTCACACTGCTATAAAGATACTACTTGAGACTGGGTAATTTATAAAGGAAAGAGATTTAATGGTCTCACAGTTCTGCATGCCTGGGGAGGCCTCAGAAAACTTACAATCATGATGGAAGGGGAAGCAGGCACGTCTAACGTGGTGAGAAGAGAGAGCGAGCGCGTGAAGGAGGAACTGTCAAACACTTACAAAACCATCAGATCTCATGAGAACTCACTCACTATCACAAGAACAGCATGTGGGAAACCACCTCCATGATTCACTCACCTCCCACCAGATCCCTGCCTCGTGGGGATGGTGGGGATTACAAATTGAGATGAGATTTGGGTGGGGACACAGAACCGAACCATATCAGTAGTTAAAATGATCTTGAATATGTTCTGAAAACGAGTTTAAGAAAATAAATTTTCTTTCTCAGCTGGTTTCTTTCTTCTAAAAATTTATTTCAAAAGATTATAACCTAACTTGAAAATACAGTTAGTTTCTAGAGAGCTTCAAGGTAACTTTATTTTTATTGTACTATGTATCTATCAATTAATTGTTTTCTGTAGCTAGTCACTTTTGTTGATTATAGTTAATTAGTATCAGGCCCCATATGAATTTATATTTCTATTAGTTTATTTGCTCTGGTCTAGTTTCTGGATTTTAGAAAATAGGGTTTGACTATTTTGCAAATATATGCCATTGATCATGAAGAGGACCGTTTTTTTTTCTACTAGAGAAATTTAAAGCTTGAGGGTCAGAAGGGTCTTGTGTGTATGTGTTTTATGTGTCCTTTTGAGTTGTGTGTTTGATGAAAATACCTTCTTATTTAAAATGCTTGGAATGCTTGGAAACTTCTAGTTTCAGTAGAACTTGTTAAACAGTAGAGACAGTTTTAAATCAATATACTTATATATTGCACTTAAACTTCTAGCTAGCTATAAATTAGATTCTAAGCAATTTAAACTGACAAGTTATCAAGTTATAAGAGGTGTTTCAAGTTAAAAAATTAAAAAATGTAATTGTTTTATAAACTAGCTGAAATGTTTTGGTTGCAGGTTGGAATTTTAAAGTAAATGTGGCCTCTTAAGTGACTTATTAATTTTAACCAAAGCTACTTTATTTCCTAGGTGTTCATTGTACTCATGGCTTCAATCGCACTGGTTTCCTCATATGTGCCTTTTTGGTGGAGAAAATGGATTGGAGGTATCTGTATCTTGTTATAATGGAAGATATATTTGTAATTAAAATTTTTATTGATATTTTAGTTGCAGAATTTTGTATTATTAAGTTTTTGGTGAACTCATGATTAATGTAATTTGAACTGCTTTTCATTTATATATGGTTAATCTTTATACTATCATTACTTGGTGGGGTGTCTGTGTGTGTGTGTGTGTGTGTGTGTGTGTATGTGTGTATATGTATGTTTTATTTTGTTTTTTTGAGACAAGGTTTCTTCCGTCATCCAGGCTGGAGTGTAGTGGTGTGATCATGGCTCGTTGTAGCCTTCACCTCTTGGGGTCAAGCAATCCTCCTACCTCAGCCTCTCAAGTAGCTGGGACCACAAGTATATGCCACCTATGCCTGGCTAATTTTTTCTTTTCTTTTTTTTTTTTTTTTGTCTAGTGAGGTGGTCTCCATGTGTTACCCAGGCTGGTCTTGAATTCCTGGGCTCAAGTGATCCTCTACCCTTGGCCTCCCAAAATGTTGGGACTACAGGCATGAGCCACCACATCCAGCCAGCTGTTTTGTATTAACCAGCAAAACACTTTGAGTGCTTATTAATTTCATAAACTGTGTATTTACTTTTTCAGATTTTTTTTCACCTCTTATAGAATTATCAGAGACAGATTCTTCCAATATTTTGTATTTGTATCCAGCTTTGGAAATTACTATTGTTGTTTTTTACCTTTTAAATACAGGTTGTGTATCCCTTATCTGAAATGCTTTTGAGTAGATGTGTTTTGGATTTTTTTTCACATTTTGGAATATTAGCATTATATTTACCAGTTGAACATCCTTAATCTGAATATCCAAAATCAGAAATGCTCCAATAAGCATCTCCTTTGAGCTTCCCATCAATGTTCAAAAGGTTTTGGGTTTAGGAACATTTAGGATTTAATTTTGGATTAGGGATACTCAACTGATAGCTTTTTTATAGCTGTTGAGTACTAGGACAAGTTTATAATGACATACAAAAGGAATTATTTTTGGGAGAGTGTTACTCCTTTTAAGTCAACCAGCAAATGTTTATTGAGCATCTGTTATTTTTGAAGTATGTTTTTAGATCCTGAGAGATTATGACTTTAGTACCTAATATTCTTAAGAGAATATATTACTAACTGAATCTTCTTGTTGACTGATGGAGCGTCATTATTTATGTTTACAAAGGCTTTCACATAGTAGGTCCTTTTTTGAATATAATCAGATGAAGTACACATATGATTTTTGCATTTTGCAGTATGCGTTGGTGGTGGTTCTGTACTGCATGTACTTTCTAGCTCTGACCATTCAGATGCTCTCCACAGTTATCTCAGTTTCCTGTGTCAGATTCAGCCTGTGCTTACCCTCTCTTTGATGATCTAGACTCTTAATGCCTGGATCTGTTGAAAGTTCCTGTAAAATCAATATGCTTTTATTTTGCTCACATTGTTGTTTTTTTTGACTGGTTTCCCTGCAGAGTCAGACCTCAACCTTCAAGACTTTATTTAAATTCTTCACAGACCCTATCTAGGCCTCTACTATATACTCACAGCAATTTAGTTTTAGAATTTCAGAATTTTCAGAATACCTTATATTAAAACGTTTTCAGAACGAATTTGTCCCTTAATAGATTGAATGACTTGAGGGTGAGGATTGTGATTTGTCCATTTTATAAACTTCTATTATACTTTATATGTAGCCTTGAATAATAAGTGAGATTTTGATAAGCCTGCATAAATGGAGGATAGCGAGGAAATTGCATGGTGTTTGTTTCCCATAGTATCGAAGCAGCAGTTGCTACTTTTGCCCAAGCCAGACCACCAGGAATCTACAAGGGTGATTATTTGAAGGAACTTTTTCGTCGGTATGGTGACATAGAGGAAGCACCACCCCCACCTCTATTGCCAGACTGGTGTTTTGAGGATGATGAAGATGAAGATGAGGATGAGGATGGAAAGAAGGAATCAGAACCCGGGTCAAGTGCTTCTTTTGGCAAAAGGAGAAAAGAACGGTTAAAACTGGTAATGTTTAAAAATATTATAATAGGTTTTATTTCTTGTGCAAGCTTGTCGAGATTTATAAAAATGGAATATTGGCCATGTTTCTTTAGCTAGGTCAGATGATTCATCCTAGCCCTTTCAAAAAAAAAAATTTTTTTTTTTTTTTTTTTTGAGACAAGGTCTTGCTCTGTTGCCCAGGCTGGAGTGTAGTGGTAGCCTTGACCTCCTGGGCTCAAGTGATCTTCCCACCTCACTTTCCTGAGTAGCTGGGACTGTAGACATGTGGCAACATGACTGGCTAATTTTTAATTTTTACATTTTCTGTAGAGAAGGGTCTCACTTTGTTGCCCAGTCTGGGTTTGAACTCCTGGACTCCAGTGATCCTCCTACCTTGGTCTCCCAAAGTGTTGGCATTACTGGCATGAGCCACTGTGCTTGGCCTTTAAAGATTCTTAATAGCCACGAGTCTTTTTCAAAGAGAAAAATTGCAGTTATGTAAATTTCTCCTGCTTTTATTTCTTAGGGAAACCAAATAACTTTTAGATATTAGATTGAGAACTTACTATTTCTTTACAAAGTATTGTGAGATTTCAACTAAATACCTAGTGAATATTTTTGCTAATGCTTTACAAAATTGTCACACAGTTAAAGTAACTTTACATATGAATTCTGCATCCCCCTCCATGGGTGATGCTTTCATGCTTTCCATAAAATTAAATCAAGAAGACTCACTTCTCTAGCCAACCTTTAATAATCTTCTAGAAATAAAAGAGCTAACCATAAATATGAGGGGTTATCTTCTTTTATTGGAGGATAGAAGAACTGTCGAGAGGAAAAGTACTGGTTGTACTTGTACACACACAAGTATATGAGATAGGCCAAAGGGAAAAGTTAGGAAAAGTATGGAGGTAATTGTGTTAATGAAATTATTAATTAAGGTTTCTGGTATATTATGGTTGAGTGGTATACACCATGATTCATTTATTAGTAGGCATGGTTCACAGGCAAGGAAGTAAATGCTTTGTTAGTTTATGTAAACCATATAAGTTATTTTTGGCTTAAAAAATTTTTTTTGTTTGTAAAACAATTTTTTTTTTTTTTTTTTTTTGATACGGAGTCTCACTCTGTCACCCAGGCTGGAGTGCAGTGGTGTGATCTCGGCTCACTGCAAGCTCCCCTCCCAGATTCATGCCATTCTCCTGCCTCAGCCTCCTGAGTAGCTGGGACTACAGGTGCCCACCACAATGCCCGGCTAATTTTTTGTATTTTTTAAGTAGAGATGGGGTTTCACCATATTAGCCAGGATGGTCTCGATCTCCTGACCTCGTGGTCCACCTGCCTTGGCCTCCCAAAGTGCTGGGATTACAGGCATAAGCCACAGCATCCGGCTGTAAAACAATGTTTTAATTACATTTACACATTTTAAATTTCAAGACTATAAGTACACTGAAAAGTGTTAATTGCTTTGAAACGTAGAGATTATTTCAAAAGTAATTTATTCCTTTAGTCTGATTTATTATTTTCTGAATTTAGATATCTGAAATTACTGAGTCACATACCTAGAAAAATAACAATCACATTCTAAGGAAACTTCAATAAACAGCATAGCATAAAATACAGGTTTTGTTTATTTGTTTGTTTTTGGAGACAGGGTCTCAACTCTGTTGCCCAGGCAGGAGTGTGGTGGCAAGATTATGGCTCACTAGTGGCAGCCCAGCCTTGACCTCCCTGGGTTCAGTGATCCTTCTACCTCAACCTCCCGAGTTGCTGGGACTACTACAGTGAATCTCTTACAAGCACCATGTTGCTGGATTCAGACAACAGTTTTTGCCCTATTATTTAGTCCATGTACATTTTGTGTAAAGATTAGATTCAAATTGTCTTACTATTTTTTTTTGTGCCACTAGTGGTATGTTCCTTTCTCGCCTTCTTTATGGTTGCTTTTATTCTTCTATCACCCCAACCCATTGCTTGTTGACCATATCATATATTCCTTTACTGTTCTTTTATTAGTTACTCAAGATTTCATGGCCAGGTGCGGTGGCTCATGCCTGTAATCCTAGCACTTCGGGAGGCCGAGGTGGGCGAATCACGAGGTCAGGAGTTCAAGACCAGCCTGGACCACATGATGAAACCCTGTCTCTACTAAAAATACAAAAAAATTTAGCTGGGCAAGGTGGCAGCCACCTGTAATCCCAGCTACTTGGGAGGCTGAGGCAGGAGAATTGCTTGAACCCGGGAGGCAGAGGTTGCAGTGAACTGAGATTGCGCCACTGCACTCCAGCCCGGGTGACAGAGTGAGACTCCATCTCAAAAAAAAAAAAAAAAAATCAGGGTGCTTGACAGTTATTTTTTTTTCTAGCACTTTGAATATTTTATTCCAGAATTTATTTCTGTTGAGAAGTTAGGCACCTTGTTGCTTCTTTGAAGATAATTTCTTATTGTTTTTGATTTTCAGCAATTTTACCATGATATTTCTACTTGTGGTTTTCTTTGTATTTATCCTGCATGATGTACGTAGGGATTCTTAAATATATGGTTGGATTTGTTTTCCTAATTTGTTTTAGACAATTTTTGGCTGTTATCTTTTCAAGTATTGTTTCACATCCATTCTTTCTTTCTTCTGGAGCTCAACCTAATACCAGTAGACCTTAAAAAGTTTTTTGTTGTTGTTGGATATGGAGTCTTGCTCTGTCACCCAGGCTGGAGTGCAGTGTTGTGATCTTGGCTCACTGCAACCTCTGCCTCCTGGGTTCAAGTGATTCTCCTGTCTCAACCTCCCAATTAGCTAGGATTACAGGTGTGCACCACCACACACAGCTAATTTTTGTATTTTTAGTAGAGACAGGGTTTCACCATGTTGGCTAAGCTGGTCTCAAACTCCTGACCTCAGGTGATCCACCCGCCTCTGCCTCCCAGAGTGCTAGGATTATAGGCGTGAACCACCATGCCTGGCCTAAAAAAAAAAAATTTTTTTTTTTAAAAAACTACCTCCTGTGTTCTTTTTCATATTCTTTATCCTTTTGTTTATTTTTTAGTTTGGATATTTTCTTTTTCTTTTTATTTTTTTTGAGACAGAGTCTCCTTCTGTGGCCCAGGCTGGAGTGCAGTGGTGCAATCTCAGCTCATTGCAACCTCTGCCTCCCGGGTTCAAGCGATTCTACTGCCTCAGCCTGTTGAGTACCTGGGACTACTGGCGCATGCCACTATGCCTGGCTAATTCTTGTATTTTTAGTAGAGACAGAGTTTCACCATGTTGGCCAGGCTTGTGTGGATCTCTTGACCTCAGGTGATCCACCTGCCTCAGCCTCCCAAAGTGCTGGGATTACAGGCGTCAGCCTTCTTTGGATATTTTCTTCTGACCTATCTTGGCGTTTACTAATGTCCTCATTAAGCTTTGTCTAAGCTGCTGTTAAACTCATCCTTGACTACTTAGTTTTAGTTATTTTACTTTCACTCCTGGAATTTCCATTAGATTTTTTAAAAAATGATTTTCAGTTCTCTGCTGGAATTCTTCACCTTGTCATTTCAGTTTTTGAAAATATTAAAACCAGTTTTTAAAAAGTCAAATAAAAAATAAAACTAATATGTGGGTCTCCTGTGGATATTTTTAAATGTTTTTTTTCTCTTGTCCTTTTGATATCTAGTCAATTATAGTTTTTTTTTGCATACTTGAGTGTGTTTGTTTATGAAACAATTGTTTATGAAAAATTATGGGAATAATTTGAGGCTCTGGTCATGTTATCTTTCTTTAGAGAGGATTTACTTTTGCTCCTACAGAGAATTAGCAGGATATCTTAATTAAGGATTGAGGTGTTAGAAACTAGACTTTAGTTTTGGGGCACTGGTCTATTTTTGCTCTGCTCTTACTCCTGTAGCCTTTGAGGATCTTAACTAAAAGTGTGGGGAATTAAACTGGACTCCTCCTACTTGATGGCTTGTAACTCCAGCTTTTATTTCCCATTCCTGTGATATTGCTGAAATTTCTCTTCAGCTTCTTACTGTCTTAGCTACCATTTTTGAAACAGTGCCTCTTGAGGAGAGTAGTATAAGGGAAAAGCTGTAGAAGATGTCTAGCTCAGCTTTCTGGGCTCCCCTTCCCTCTTGAGTTTTGGCCCTTCAAGTCCTTATTGCCTTTCTAATTCTCTGAGGTCTTCAAATGAATTCTTTAACATTGTCCAGCTTTTTTTGTGTGTGGCTACAGAATTAGTCTAATTAGGCTGGATGCGGTGGCTCATACCTGCAATCTCAGCACTTTGGGAGGCTGAGGTGGAAGGATTGCTTGAGCTCAGGAGTTTGAGACTAGCTTGGGCAATGTCGTGAGACCTCGTATCTACAAAAAATTAAAAAAATTAGCCAGGTGTGGTGGTGTGTGCTTGTAGTCTCAGTTACTTATGAGGCTGAGGTGGGTGGATTGCTTGAGCCTGGGAGGTTGAGGCTGCAGTGAGCCGTGACCATACCACTGCATTCACCTGCACTTCAACCTAGGTGACAGAGTGATAGGCTGTCTCAAAAAAAAAAAAAAAAAAGCACAAACCTTCTTTCTCTCTTTTTGGAGAAGGTAGTTAGGCTTGATTTCTGTTATGAGATGGTGATTTTTGAGAATATTTGTGCTTATACCTCCAAAGGCTGAATTAGGGGAAAAAAAAATTCTAAATCCTTATATAGCATTTTGATAGTTTTTTCTTTTTTCAAACCTTAATTAGTAAATCCTAAAATTATTAAATATTTTACTCATGTAAGTAATATATTAAAGATTAAAGAACATTAATCTTTAGTTTATTAAAGAAAGTTTGAAAATGAAAGAAACAACTTATAATCCTTCAACTTTCATACTACCACTGGTATTTTTGTCTTCTTAGAATAATTTTTCCCTATTTATTTATTTACTTTTAAAACATACACAGATGTCTTAAAGATTAGTTTTTTTTTTTTTTTGTAAAATATAAATGCAAACATCTAGGAGTATATAGAGTTAAAAGGCAAAATATTTCTTCATTCCCAATCCAGTTGCTCTCTACTTTTTGGTTATTTCTGTGCATATGCATAGAAAACTTAGTATAGAAGAATAACTTAGTGTAGAAGAATATATACTGGGAATATATATATATATATATATATATATATATATATGTATACACACACACAGTATATATACTAAAAATTATATATTGTAAAAATTAAATACTATATAAAAGTAATACTATATATACTAAGAAAGGAAAAATTTAATTTTTCTATTTGAGAAAGCAAATAGAACCTTTCTTTAGAAGACAAGAGAGGCTGTCAATCCATAAAATAATAGCAGGCTATTAAGAAGAGGAACAAATTAGAGATATTGGAAATGAGAAGATTAAAAAACCACTTAATATGTGGGATGAGTAGCAGAATGAAATTATGAAGCTAGAGGATCTAGCTAAGAAATCCAGCATGCAGCATGAAAAGACAAAAAAAATGTAAAATATGAGAAATAGTTTAGAATTAACATAAAGGGAGCAATTTAACAGTATGATTTAACAGAGGACAAAATTCGATAACAACAGAAAGTATTTATCTGAGGATTATTTTCTGTGGTGCAGTAGGGCTGGGTCAGACTGGTAATTTTAAGAAGCTAATGGAAGGCGAGAAAGTGGAGACAGAGTTGTGTTAGGGGTTCCCTGTACCACCTTCACTTTTGGAGATTTACTAGAATAACTCAGGACTCAGCATATGGTTGTACTTATAACTGAGATTTATACAGCAATGTACTAAGGATATACAGCTGGATTGTAAGAGACAAAGACAAGTAGAGTGGGGGGAGTTAATGTGCTGGCTTTCCTATGCTCCTCTTTCTCATGAGGGGTCATCCTGAGCTCACTCTTCCTGCAGCAATGTGTTTGTGACGTTTCTGCCTGTGGAAGCTCATTAAACTCTCACTGCTCAAGATTTTTATTGATGGCCAGTCACGTGGGCACTCTCTGCTTAGCATGTACCAAAATTCCAGGATCCCAGGAGGAAAAAAAATTTATTCAGCATTAACTGTATTGTTGGCACAAATAATCTAGGTTTGGTGAGTCATCCTTATCAGCTGACTGAGAACACTCTGAAAGTCAAGTTCTCAGGTGCCATTCAGAAGCCAACTTTGCAAGTACTAGTGTTAGGTTAACCCTTTTCTGCACACTACTGTAAACTATTCATTCAAGTGGCTTGGTTATGATAAAAAAAGGAGAAGGGTAATTGATGCAGACATAGCCAGAAAAGACTTTTTAATATGGGATAAATTCAAGCGTATGTGGATACGGAGCTAGTGAAGTCAATGAAGTTGAAAGTAAAGATTTAGAGAATAATGATAGAGAAACCTCTGAGGAGATGCAAGGGAATGGAGGTCAAGTGTAGTTTTTGGAGTAATAGGTCTTCAGCAATAGGAGGGAAATATCTTTCTTAGTACTGGAGATGTAATTGAGATTGTGATTTTTTCCTCAATAAGTTTCAGCTGCCTATGTGTGGGAGTAGAAAAGACTAACAGTAGGTTGACTCAAGGTTGGAGAAATTTAGTTTGGGTGTGATGAAGAACAAGAGGTAAGGGGCACTGAGGCTATCAGGGGAAAAATAATTGAAGTAATCAGCCATAGGTTCTTGGCTGAATAGGAAGTAAGGTCAGGATGAGGTGCCGTTAGAATGTGTAAAGGAGAAATGAAGGGACTGTTAGTCTTGGTGAAATTGAAAAGTGGGCATAGTGACAGTAAAAGAGTTTATAAAAGTTAGAGCAACATGTTGGTTTTAGAATGCTGTTGGCACTCAATCAATGTGAGTTGAATTGAATCTAAAGGTAGAGTGGTTTGAAATGATTGTGGTATGGCCATGGAGCAGGATGTTCCAGTTGGACAAAGATGAGGGTCATTGAAAATGAGATGACTGAACTGTAAAGGTTGTACGATAGGTTGAGTTATTTCAGTGGATGTTGATGTTACCAATATAATGATAGAAGTTAGAATAGTGAGAAAGACCAACTTTTTTTTGATGAATGTAGGGCAGTATCTTTCAATACACAAAGGATAGAGGGTTTTACTACTTTAGACTTTCTGACTGTAAGTAGCAGAAAATAACTTTAGCTTAAATATTAAGGGTACTTATTCATGAGTAAATTGGTGGAACTCAGGCACCAGAATATGCCAGATTTTAGGACAACATTGGAACCTGGACCTGGAAAGTTACTTAGAACCTAGTTTCTGCTATTTTTTCTTAATATCTCACCTCTGCTTTTGTCCCTTTATTTGTATCAGTCTTCTCATTGGCTCTGTCTCTCAAGACAGACTCTTCCTGATTTCTCATTTTCCTGGGAGATTGTTAACTGTCTCAAAGCTTCTAAGGTAACCTGTAATAATTTTAGCCACATGCAGAGACTAACTGCTTGTCTCTGAATCCCAATTCCAGATTACCAGGAGAGAGAATCTGATGGCTTCAGATTGAGTTAGGGTTATTTGTGCTCCCATCAACTTTGGCTGGAGTAGTATGTTACCTTGTAATGTCATATAAAATGGCCATTAGGCCCCATCTTTGTGGGTGGGGAGGGCAGCTCTTAAAGACAGTTGTTATGCCAGCACCCACAGTGGATTTCTGCTTTACTACAGCTGAGTGGTATAGCTGAAAGGAATTAGTGTAAACGGAAGAGGGGCTTTTGAAAGACATTAGAAAAGCAACGAGGAGGTAGAATAGTAGTTTAAATTACTGCCATGGATCTTGGGCAGTAGGAGAATAAGTAGCTTTAAGATGAAGTGGTCTCTCTGGGGAGAGCTAGCTTTTAGCTGAGACACAGGGTATGGGGTGTTCAAGAAAATGGTTGAGATGATAGGGGAAGGTTATTTATGAAAAAGGAATTCCAGGGTTTACATTGGAACTCTTTGGGAAGGCGATTATTGATAAGATGAACCAAGGAAAGGGGCTTTAAAGCAGTGAGTACAAAACCATCAGAGAAGAAAGGGGACTGGAGAGTTGAATCGTGGATGGTGTCAACAGTAGTTGACCTATGGTTAACAGGGATGAGAAGCATAGATATAATTACTTATTACATTTATGGTTGGAAAAGCTTTCATTTTTCTTTTATTTCCATCTGAGGTTGAAGATAGTTGACAGAGGCAATCTAAGAATGACTAATTATTTTGTAGATCACATCTCTTGACATAATGAAGGTATTTTTGGTTTGAGACTTTGTTAAGCACAGTCTTTTCTGATTCTTATATTGATGTAACTATATATTCAAGTAATGGACTCCTTGTAGTTACTTTTGATAGCTCTCTTTGGGTTTGTAACTGTGGTACATGTCCTATTCTGTGCTTGGCCCCTTACATTCCTAAGACACCTTCTTTTTTTTTTTTTTTTTTTTTTTGAGACGGAGTCTCGCTCTGTCGCCCAGGCTGGAGTGCAGTGGCCGGATCTCAGCTCACTGCAAGCTCCGCCTCCCGGGTTCATGCCATTCTCCTGCCTCAGCCTCCCGAGTAGCTGGGACTACAGGCGCCCACCACCTCGCCCGGCTAGATTTTTGTTCTTTATTCATCTTTTGAGGACATGCATTACTGAGTTGCAGGAGTATGACTGACATGTAGGTTGCTTGCTCCTTGAACTGATGTCCGAGATCATTTCTTTGAATACAACAATGAATGTATTTTCCTCATTATGAAAATATGCTTGTTGTACATATATACTTGTATACATTTTCTCTGTACATACACACACACACATACGCAGCTGTCTGTCACATAAATTGCCCCCATCTTCTGTAATTACTAAATTTCTGTCTAAAGGATCACTCATTTCTGTTGCGATAGCCATGCAGATTTTAATTTTAAGGCTAGTTGACTCTGTTTATGAAATATATTTCTATAAACATACTTTTTAAACTTTTGATTTTTTTATTTTCACAAATAGAAATAATAATTTGTTGAAAAGTGAAAATAAATGTCAGTGACTTTAATACTCAATTATAGTATGTATGTAATAATTCCAGACCTAAGACATTGCTATTTATAATTTATTTTTAAAATTAATTATTTATTTTTTATTTTTATAAATAGAGATGGGTCTCACTATGTTGCCCAGGCTGGTCTTGAACTCCGGGGCTCAAGCAATCCTCCTGACTCAGCCTGGGACTACTGGAATGAGTCACCACATCTGGCCACTGTTTAGAATTAGTGATCTTCCATTATAAAGATTTAACTATTTAATGCTGAAGTGGCCATGTTTTCAAGGAGTGAAACCATCTCATACATAACAATGAAGGTTGTCAGCCATAGACTTGGAATGAGATCACATATGGGGATGAGATCTTTCTAGTTAGCCTAGTACTGCTGTACTGGCCTGTGTGTACATGGGGTCCTTCAAGTCAGGCCTTGCAAGGCATGCCGGCTGTGCCATGTTTGTAAATGGGGCAGAGGAAGCTACAGCAATGGAAAACTAAGCTATGTATGTTAGGTACAGCTGTTAAAACAAGGTAGGAATGAGGCTAGGCCCTTAACTTCCCTAAGGCATACTTTTCTAGCTACCTTCTGCTCTGTGTCTGGCACCTACATCCTGGATGATTGTTCTCTTTTATCCATTCTGGATTTTTAAAATAAAATAAATATGAAAAGCATCTTGATCTCTTGTTTGTGAGAAGTGATGCCCTGAGATTTAGCTTCAGGAATATGTCATGGCTAATGCTTACCATATTTCCCAAGGAGGGAAATACAGGATTTTCTAACACTGGTTAAAAATGCAAATTCAAGATTTGGAAGGGCTGGTATAATGAAATAATGAGCAGTATCAGCATGTGCAAATCTTGTTTGAAGGATTTTATTTTCTCCCCTCTTAGACCTTTTGTACATTTAGAATGTTGGAACAGTTTCTAGATCTCTTATATGAAAACCAAGATAGCTGCTTTCAGGTTGCTTTCAGCTCTAAGTAGAAATAACCAGAATTGGCTTACATTAAACAAACTACATCTAGAAATAAATAAAAAAAAATTAGTGATCTTTCTTGGAGTTATTACATAATTTTGAATAATATAAAAATGGTATTTTGTCAGAGAACTATTATGGTAACATTAAATAGCAAATTATGTTAACCTAAAGTTATCAAGGATGATTTGTGTATGAAGTGTATCACACTTTTTTTCATTGGACTTAACTTCTACTTTTCTTTTTACTTATTTGTTGTGGAAGAAAATAGAGGAAGTTAAAAAAGAAGTTGATGCATGGTAGGAAAGATTAAGGAAGAAGAACAGGCCAGGCGCGGTGGCTCAAGCCTGTAATCCCAGCACTTTGGGAGGCCGAGACGGGCGGATCACGAGGTCAGGAGATCGAGACCATCCTGGCTAACACGGTGAAACCCCGTCTCTACTAAAAAAAAATACAAAAAACTAGCCGGGCCAGGTGGCGGGCGTCTGTAGTCCCAGCTACTCGGGAGGCTGAGGCAGGAGAAGGGCGTAAATCCGGGAGGCGGAGCTTGCAGTGAGCTGAGATCCGGCCATTGCACTCCAGCCTGGGCGACAGAGCGAGACTCCGTCTCAAAAAAAAAAAAAAAGAAAGAAGAACAATAAATGCATGACAGCCATTTACTGGATTATTAGGGTTAACTTTTATAACCAACCTCAGTAGTTGTTAGATCTGTACTGATGCTCAGTATTTATTGGCTCTGTTAAATTAAAAATATTCAGCTTATTCAACCGTATAGAAATGTTATTAAAATATTTCTGTGGTAATATTGTGGGAAAGTGCTTGGTTGAATGTTGATCATATTTTCTATGCATTAGTCCTTTTTATTGTTTGTTAAAAAAAGAAATAGTGTTTGTGTTTTTAGTAGTAACTTAGGTTAATTTGGCCTTTGCTTTTATTTTGCCTATTTCAGAAGCTAATGTAAATTTCTTAACTTTGCATAGGAAATCCATGTTGATAAATGAAGCTAGACACTTTCTTCGTGTAAAACTTAAAAAGAACATCTCATGCTGTTAATACCATCAGAATTAAGATGCTTAATATTGAACTCTCTAAAAAGAAGTGTTCTCTTTTTAATTAGCATAAGATATAATTTTATAAGGATATTGAAATTATCTGAACACTCAGTAAGTAAGTATGTTACAAACCTCATTATCTGATTGAGCTTTCTTTTCAAAATACTCTTTTTTTTTTCCTTTGGCTGTTGTACTTAATGATAGAAATGGTTTTAAACAGAAAAGCCATTGACTAGTACAGAGAGGTAATGGTATAATAGGAGAGGGATGGTACTCCTTGGTCCTTTGGCTTATGAAGTTCCTGAATTATGATTATTTAAGGAAAGCAAAGTAGAGACAGATAAGTACAAAAAGTGATTCAAAATTAGGGACAAACAGTAGGACTAGTGTCGCTGGAAGGATTCAGGATTCTTCTAGATTTGACAGGAATGTATGTGGGTGAAATATTAAGTGTTCTTTTTTTCTTCTCTCAGGTGGCTCAGGTTGCCAAGTCTTTGCCAGAAGGCTGAACGTTGTAGCTTGTAGACTAAATTTTTATTCCCTTATTACATTAACAGCTAGAATTGTTTTATATATTTTTCTTAAGACTGATGCCAGCCTTTTCTGGACCTGAAAAGAACTGTAGCATACATCTAGACTATTTTTTTTAGGTTTTAAAATTTCCAGAAGTGTTCCTTATTTGTTTGATATTCTCCATCTGCTTTACTTTGCTGTGATATTTCAAAATATGTAGTTCTGAGTTAAAAAATTTAGATTAAAAGTTCCATGATGGGTAATATTTTGTTCTATTAATATGTTAATATATCCAATGACTGTGGCTTAGCCACTTTGCCTTACACTCTTACTCTGGTTTACAAAGGTAGAGGTTTTGGTGTTTATCCCCTTAAAGTCCATACTTCACTCATAATAACAAAACTCCTTCTTCCTTCTCTCCATTGGTGACTGGTATAGTGTAGGCCTGTTCAAATTCTGTCTTTTACCAGTTGATTTACATAAAATCTTTATGCCTTATTTACTCATCTCTCAAATAAATATAATACAATCTATTTTTTCAGTGTTGTAAGGATTAGAGAGAATATTTGCAAGATGACATTCTGCTTGGCTCTCAGTAAATGGTAGATAAATTATTATTACTGTTACGATTTGAGAAGTGCCTGTAGAGTACATATGTATATTGAAGAAAACTATATGCTGGATTTAGGAAAACTAGTGTACAATCCTAGGGGAGTTTATACAGCAGACCATTTCTGTTAGATATATTGACTTGCTAAGATTTGTGAAAACAAACTAATTTATCTCTTAGTCACTTCTTTGTAAATGAAGTTGAACTCTAATAAAATATTTTTCTTTTTCTTGTTTTTCCTTTTTTTTTTAAAGGGCGCTATTTTCTTGGAAGGTGTTACTGTTAAAGGTGTAACTCAAGTAACAACACAACCAAAGTTAGGAGAGGTACAGCAGAAGTGTCATCAATTCTGTGGCTGGGAAGGGTAATAAATATTTTAAAATTTTAAATAAAATTTACTCTTACTTTGCAACACTTAAAATTAATAGAAGCATTGGCATATCTTCTTGGCTCCTTGAAGTTAGTATGTTTGCAATAGAATACTTTAAAGGTGTCAGATTTCTTTCAAGAGAATCAATGCAATAACCAGACAGTTGAGTCAAAATTAGATGACTCACATATTTTCCTAAAGTAATAGAAAATTGTTTTCACTGACTAGTATTTGTTTCATGTCTTTGACTCTACTGCTACTGATTAATGTTTGAGCTAGTCTCTCAGTTTGTTAAGAGGGAAGAGGTGAAATTTTGATCTGCCTCATTTTCCAGTTTTTCTGTAATCAGAAGTCTAATCAGCTTTAAATATATTCAAGTCGTGGCATTCCCTGCCACGACTTGAAAATATCTTTCAGACGTGTCATAGTGGATTCAGGAGAGCATACATTGCTTTTACCTGTTGCTCTCAGGTCTTGGTCTGTGGTTATTTCTGCTGGTCATTGGTATCTGTGGCAGAGAATTGTAATACGGTTGAATGTAATGAAAAAGGATTATTGCTAAAAATTCCTAATATGAATTCCTAATGGAAATAACTTTTATTACTGTTAGAGGAATATCAGATAAATCATCTAGAAGTAGTTTTAACTAAAATATGAAAATAATGAAGAAATAAGATCGGTTTTAAAGTTGTGTTAAACCTTAATCTTGACCTACACCCTTGGTTTTAATGTTGTGTTAAACCTTAATCTTGATCTGCATTTCTCCTGTTTTGTCACTTCTGGGTATCTTTCGAGGAGAAAGTTGCCAACCTTGCAGTTATGTCAAGTTGGCAGTGTCATGTTGGAGAAATATGGGGTCTAGAATATCATGTAAGGTAATAAAGCCAAGATTTAAACTTCTTCCTGAAGTACAAGACTTGTAAACATACCTGCTTTACTATTTAGATAATGTATACTAATATTTTAAAATTAGCTCAGTGATTATACTATAGCAGTGGTAATTTAGAACTCTGTTAACTTGTATTCTAAAATGTCAAGAAAATGATGATCTTTTATTAGTATTTTTGTGAACGCAGATGTTATTCCAGTTGACATTAATCTCATGATAGAGAGAACCTTGTGATAAATGTGTGATTCATTTGAGATTGGTTTAAGACATGTATTGCTTTGTATGAATACCAGCCACGATAGTTAATACCATGTTCTTCTTTAAGGTCTGGATTCCCTGGAGCACAGCCTGTTTCCATGGACAAGCAAAATATTAAACTTTTAGACCTGAAACCATATAAAGTAAGCTGGAAAGCAGATGGTACTCGGTAAGTTAGACTTCTAAAAAAAATTATACAAATAACCTTAATGCTTGAAGAATATTGCTTTGTTGTTAGGAAAGTTTACACTCTTCAGAGTGTGAATTTCTGATGTGAACAGAACAATAAATGTTTCAAAAAATTATATATTTTTTGTTTTGCTAGTATTCTAAGCTGTGTAGTACAGTTGTTATCTCTCATTCTGCTAAATTTTTGATTTTCGAGCGTAGCTAGTTTAATATAAATTATAATCAGATGTTAAGTTTGAAAGTGTTTTTCTCTTAATGATACAGTTTTTGGTATGTCTGCTGCCCACTACCTTGTTTTTTAATGATATTGGACATGTTAAAGTTAATAGAAAAATTGCCAGTTTATAATCTAAAAATGATGAACTCTCTCTGATTCATTCTGTATTTTACTTCTTTGAATAATTTGCCTTATTCTCTTTATATACTCGTAAAGTTATTGCATTATTACAACAAAACTTAATTTCAAATTTTATATTTCTAAGTTTTAAGATTTTTAAAATTTGAGATAGGGTCTTGCTCTGTCACCCAGGCTGGAGTACAGTGGCACGATCAAGGCTCATTGCAGCCTTGAACTCCTGAGCTCAAGCAATCCTCCCACCTCAGTCTCCTGAGTAGTAGTTCAGCGTCCTGAGTAGCTGGGATTATGGGAATGTGCCACCCTGCCTGGCTAATTTTTAAATTTTTGTAAGGATGAGGTATCCTTATGTTGCCCAGGCTGGTCAAGATATTAGTAGAGATTTTATTCTTCCTCAGCAACATTTTACTTTTTTCTTTTGTAATCCATATTTTTTGGATCCATTACAGTTTTGCTATATGTATGTATTCATTCAGCAAATGTTATAAATAGTTGAAATAATTATTTTAACATATTAACATAGAAGTCATTATTTCATATTACAATGTTTTAGAGTAACTAGAAGTACATATATGTTAGCTTTTAAATGTTATTTTGAAGATGACAGATTCTATTTAATTTTTATGAGTTTTGGAAAGTCTTAAGTGGCAGTCATACTCTTTGTATCATGACATCTCCATCTCCATGTAACATGTAGTTACCTTAAAAGATATATATGGAGACAAGAAGTGGAGCAGATATAACTTGGTTTCAATATTAGGTGACTGTAATGATCTAACCTGATACACTTTCTAGAATGTTTAAGTATTTTATTATATTTGATGTTATTGGTAATATGTAAAAATATTTTCATTCATTTTAATTGTCTGCCTCTGTTGGAAACAACTTTGCCCCTTAGTTTAGCATTTTTTAGCTTTTTAAGGGTATTTTATAGGCAAGACAGATGCATTTGACAAAATTCAGAACATTAAAAAAAGAAGAAAATAAAAAGAAATTTTACCACCTAGAGATTATCACTACCACCATTATGGTTTGACCTTTTTCTCTGGGTTATATGGCAGTTATGGTTTTTATTATTATTATTTTTTGAGATGGGGTTTCGCTCTTGTTGCCCAGGCTGAAGTGCAATGGCGCAATCTTGGCTCATTGCAACCTCCACCTCCCAGGTTCAAGCAATTCTCCTGCCTCAGCCTCCCAAGTAGCTGGGTTTACAGGCATGTGCCACCACGCCTGGCTTATTTTGTATTTTTAGTAGGGACAGGATTTCTCCGTGTTGGTCAGGCTGGTCTCGAACTCCCCACTTCAGGTGATCCGCCTGCCTTGGTCTCCCAAAGTGCTGGGATTACAGGTGTAAGCCACCATGCCTGGCCTATGGTTTTTATTATTAATGCTTTGTGTACTAATTCAAGTAGTTAAATAACAAGTATTTGATATGTATATGTTTACTTGTTCATATTATTTTGAATTTTCTTAATGAACTAGCCTTAAAAATTAATAATAATGCATAATGCAAAATTGAAACAGTGTAGAACTGAAAAAATGTGCCTTGTGTGCTTGCAGTAGTTATACAAAGACAGGTATAGATCAATATACAGATCATTTGGATCTTTTACCCATTCTGCACCCTTCCCTGTGAATATGTGTTTTTGACGGATAAATGAAAATTAGCCTCTCTGCTTATTTTCAGAATATTAAAACTATATTTAATATGTTGGGTTAGATTATGTTCAGAATCTATTGGTAGTAAGGATGTTAAGGATACTGTTGAGACATATATTTTAATAGATACCTAAAAACAACAAATGGGTTTATTACCTGCTTCTTTGGGTGGAGAACGAGTGGAAAAATGTGAGGTCAAGGTGTCTATCTCTAGGCTTTACACTACAAAATGAACTGAATATTTGGGATTGAGGCATAAATTAAACCTCTTAGGAGTTTCATATTTTAGGTACTCTTTTTTTTCTGTTAAAATTTATTTTATTTTATTATTTTGAGACAGGGTCCTCACTCTGTTGCCTAGGCTAGAGTGCAGTGGCACAATGATTGCTCATTGCACCCTTGACCTCCTGGGCTCAAGTCATCCTCCCACCTCAGCCTCCAAAGTAGCTGGGATTACAGACATGTGCCACTATGCCCAGCTAATTTTTAAAATTTTCTGTAGGAATGCGACCTTGCTATGTTGTCCAGGCTGGTCTTGAGCTTCTGGGCTATAGTGATCCTCCCGCCTTGGCTTCCCAAAGTGTTGGGAAGCCACCACGCCTGGCCTTAGATATGCTTTACTTTCTGCATTGCTTTCTTCACAGTGTCATGGTAAGCTTTGGGCAAAATAATAAAGCCTGCAAAATTTGTCTCTAGCTTCTTTCATCCAACTTTTGTGGATTTTGTTTCTCCTCTGTAGTTGTGTGCCCCTTTCTTTGTGTCTCGGTATTGTTAGACCCTTAGATGATTGGCTAAAGTAATTTTTTATGAAATAATTGGTTAAGGTGTTTTTGATTGGTAATGGAAATATCTGATTTCTCCTAGAACCAGGCTCCACCAAACACAAAAGGAAAATCCCTGAGTATTTATTGAATACCTACTCTGTTTTAGGATACTTTATTCTGGGAGAGAAAAAATTTTGCAAGGTGTTTCTGGAGCAGTGTAAAATCTGTCTTTTGCACAGTAGGATTTAAGTCCAATAGCATGGAAGAGGGACTTTCTGTGAATAAGGTGAAAAGAGCCTGAGGAGGCTGTAGAATGGTCTTGGAGGCTATGAAATCAGAATAGCTGATTAATAGCTATGAACCCTGGACTCCATTGTCATTAAAGCTATGTCAGGATAGAGTGTAGGATTTCTTTTTATTATCCTTATTTCATAATTTAATGACAATTTGTTATATCTATTAACAATATTTAAACCAGGGATCTCTGAAATTGAGTGTAATAGGAAACCTGGATATAGTTAACAGTAAAAGGTACTGTGTAAGAATTTTGCATTAGCCTGACCAAGGCCTGAAGGCCTGGAGATAACAGTAAGTAGAGTGACTTAAAAAAAAAAAAAAAAAAAAAAGAAAGAAATTGTGTTTTGGTATGTTGCCCAAGATGGTCTCAAACTCCTGGCCTCAAGTGATTCTCATCCCTGTTGGCCTCCTGAAGTACTGGGATTATAGGTGTGAGCCATTGAACCCTGCCTAGAATGCTTTTGACAGGAAACTCTAATGGATTCTAAAACATTGTAGAATAGGGAATATTTCTGAAGTGTAAAGCTGGGTAATAAAACAGAAATACAAAAGTTATTGAAAATTAAACAGTGAGAAATTTATATTAATTGTAATAGGTGAATTGATGGAGACTAAGCTACTGTAGTCTCAGAAACAAATGAAATGAAAGTTTGTTTGATGGACGAATTAATTGTGTTTCGTGTATTTCAATAAACTCATACTTTTAAAAATGAGATTTCTTTAGTTTTTATAGTTCTGAATACTTTTGATTGCAGTTTTTGATCTCTAATAATTAAACATTTAAAAAAATCTTCTAATTTGGAATTATGTCAGACTTAGAAAGTCTTCCAAAATAGTACAAAGAATTTCCATGTGCCCTTAACCAGATTCCCCAAATGTTAACATCTTATACTATTACAGTACAATGGCCAAAATCAAGACATTAACACTGATGTATTGATTATTGATGTTATTCAGATTTCACTAAAAGTGTCAATATTATGTCCTGTTTCTGGTCCAGGACCCAATCCAGGATCATGTGTTTCATTAGGTTGCCATGTCTCTTCTTCTTTTTTCTGCAATAATTCTTTAGGCTTTCTTTCATGACTTTGACACTTTTGAATAGCATTGGCTAGTTATCTTGTAGCTTGTCTCTCAGATTGAGTTTGTTTGATGTTTCCTCATGATTCAAGTTGGGCATGCTTGCAAGAACATCACAGTAGTAATATTTGCGTGTCATTTCAGGAGGCACATAATGTTGAATTGTCCTATTAGTGATGATTGTAACTTTGATCTCTTGATTTAGTTGGTGTGTGCCAGATTGATAAAGGTATTTTTGCTTATTATTTCATTTTTGTTTTGTATTTATTATTTTATTTATTATTTATTTATTGATAAAGTCATGTCTGCCATGATAAAGTTATTATTTTTCCTTTGTACTTAAGAATCTGTGAGGGAGATACTCTGAGATCATGTAAATATCCTGTTTCCTATACTTTTCCCCATTATTTTTAACATTCTTTAATGATTCTTACCTGAAACAGTTACCACTGTTATGTTTGCTAAGTAGAATAGTGGAATTCAGCTGTTGGGAAGAACTTTCCGTTCTTTCTCATTTCTTTATTTTTTCTTTTTTTATTCCTATCAGTGTGGACTCATAGACACATACTATATTCTGTGGGTTATAATCTATCTTAGTAATTATTTTATTGTTCCAAAGGTCTTATTTGACCATTGAGAGACCCATCAAGTGAGTCCTGTCTTTTGACATCTCCCCCTCATTTTTTGAGTACTTTCTTGTTTCTGGCACCCCTAGATGTTGCAGACTTATCTTGTGCTTTTCCTACCCCAGCCCTGGAATCAATTGTTTCTCTAAGGAGTGGTATTTAGAAACCAATTTCTGCACACAAGTTGGGCTTATTAGTACCGGGATACCATTGCTTCTAGGCCCTCTCAGAAGATAGAGCTAGGAAATGTGTGTGTGTGTGTGTGTACATAAATACACACCTATATCTGTTTCAGTATCTGTCTCCATCTGTATGTGCATGTATACATTTTTTTTTTTTTTCAAAATCATGAGTTCATACTGATACTTCCAGTTCTAATGTACTACCATAGGATTTATTGAATTTTTTCTCATTTTCTATTTGTAACTCCTCTCTCTGGTAGGGAGACACTAGGTTTTCATGATCCATAATATTTACTATAATACACATAAAGTAATTTTGGAATTGCTATTCCAAACCACTGTGAGAAATCCATTTGAATAGAGTGTAATATTTGTGAACAGTTGGTCTGACTTTAGAGCCTTAGGGTATATAAAGTATACTGTGTTCCAAGGTTACTTAATTGTTTTCTCTCTTCCTGCCAACCCCTTTAGTGTAGATAGTTTTCATTTGTAATACAATTAGTTTCATTTGTTTCTGCTTATATTCTGAGTTTGCCGTCATCCTTTGTTGATGTTAATTTTTCTTTTTTCTGAGTGTGTGAAACACTATGGTGATTCTAAAAGTCTACACTCAGTGTAGTTCTGAGTATACTCCAAGAAATGTTACTTTCTCCTATCCCTTTTAACCCTTTCCTGAGTCTACTCCAAGAAATATTACTTTCTCCTGTCCCTTTTAACCCTTTCCCTTTCTCTTTTCATTCTGTTCCTACCCACCCGCTTAAGTAACCAGCCTCATCATTTTCTGATTTACCCTTCTTGCATTTCTTTTTGTACAGATAAACAGATGCACTTTTCCTTTTCCCCTTTCTTACAGGAAAGATACCATACACTTTAGAATTAGTCTTTTCACCTTGCTTTTTCCATTTAACAGTATGTTCTAGAAACCACTGCATTTCACTTCACAGATACCATCCTCATTCTTTTTTTACAGCTGCGTTGTACTCATTGTGTGAATGCATAGTTTATTCAACCACTCTCCTATGTGGAGATATTTAGATCGTTTCCAGTATTTTGTAATTACAAATGATGCTGTGATTAATAACTTTGAGCTGACTTTCCCCACCTAGGTTGGGGTTGAAAGCCTAACCTCAGGGTCAGTTTCTAGAAAGAAGGATTGCTGAGTTGAAGGCTAGGTGTATATGAAGTTTAATTAGATACCACGAGTTTCTGCTTCAAAGGGGTAGTGCCAGATTGTCTTCCCACAGGCAGTTTGTGAGAATGCCTGTACCACTGCAGCCTTGCTAACAGAATGTTTTGGCAAATTTTTCAATTTTCATCAATCTGGTTAGTGAGAAATGGTATTTCATTCTCGTTTTAATTATGAATGAAGTCGAACATCCTCTCATATGTTTAAGGGCTATACTTATCTTTTTTGTGAATTATCTGTCCTTGTTTCTTTTCTGTTGTCTTTTGACTTTGTTCATGTTGTTTTTTTTGCCATACAAAATTTTATTATTTTTATGAAGTCAAGTTTATTAATTTGTATTGCCTCTTGATTTTGATTTATAGTTAGAAACCTTTCCTTATACTGAGATTAAAGAAGAATTAATTTTCTCATATTTCTTCTAATATTTGTATGGTTTGATTTTTTTAATCTGGAAGACTTTTTAAATTATAGGCAATCTAGCATTTCTATATATTTAAAAACTCCTTCTATTGTCATTGTTATTATTACTTTGCTGTGAAGAATTAATATCGTAAATTCATTTTCAGTGAAGACTATCTTCTAAGATTGGAACTGAGTCATGATGATTCACTTTGAAAGTATGTCATCCTGATAGTGACCACCTTGCCTGTGTACTAGGTGTTAATATACAGAAGGCTTATTTTAAATTTACTATTCATCAGTGTTTTGTTATTTCTTTGCAGTATCTTTTACAGTAATGGAAGGCTTTTAAGATGAGAAATGTATGGTTTTGGTAGGAGTTGAGGAGTTGAGTTGAAGTCAAAAGGAAGGCCTAGTATCTCTAATTCCGATCCACAGGCTTCTAACTTAACTTTGCAAAGAAGGACATGGATTTACAAATGTTTTATATAGTGTGTGCTGTGCACCTACTTCCCAAATGTACTTCAATTTTTTTTTTTTTTTTTTTTTTTTCCCCGTAAAGAGTCTGGGCTCCTTCCTGTTCTTGTCTCTACAACTCAGCCTGTACCCGAGTGGTATTAGCTATTCTTATATTGCTTTTCTGTGGAGGAAAACAGCTTCTAGAGCTGAAATCTTAAGAATGTTTTGGGAAGATCAGAGAGCTTCTTTAGAAAAAGTTTCCAGGCATTTAATCATACTTAGTATCTTATCTTAGTTCATTTGTGCTGCTATAGCAGAGTACCTCAGATTGGGTAATTTATAAAGAACAGAAATTTATTTTTCACAGTTCTGGAGGCTGGGAAGTTCAGAGTCAAGGTGCTAGCAGGTTCAGTGTCTGGTGAAGGCTGCTCTTTGCTTCCAAAATGATGCCTTGTTGCCGCGTCCTCCCATGGCTGAAGGGGTGAATGCTATGTGCTCAAATGGTGGAAGAGCAAAAGGGCCTAGCTAGTTACCACCAGCCCTTTTGTAAGATCGCTAATCCCATGCACGAGGGCAGAGCCCTCATGGCTTAATCACCTCCTAAAGGTTCCATCTCTCAGTGCTCTTGCACTGGAGATTAAATTTCACCATGAATTTTCAAACCGTAGCACTTGTTTATATTTTAACTTGTTGAATTTTTGAATTTTTAAATTTTATTTAACTTTTTCCTGAGCTTTGAAAATTATTTCTTGTTACATTCCCCACTTCTAAGACTTTAGTAATTCACTAAATTATAGTTTCTGTTTCTTGGATTCCTCTGTGTGTCAGGTACTGTGCTAGGTTCTGGGGAAACAGCAGTGAGCAGTGTGGACACTGTCTCTATCTCATAGAACTTGCAGGTAATTATTTAACTAATAATAAATTATTTGGGGATAATTGATTAACAGCTTGACACAAATTCAATTTAGACCTTCAGCACATATCTCATAGACAGATAAATTCCCAACTGATTAAATAAGTGTAAATAAAATTTATTTTCTGAGAAAACAAGATAGCAGAATAAATTAGGTTAGATATACCTCTGGCACATGTTTCCTTAGCATTCTTTGGATATTTAGGTAGTTGGATCTTGGGTTTAGGAGAAGAATGTGGATTGAAAGTACAGATTTAGGAGACAATAGCATGTGATAGACAGGGATATGGACAGGCTGCTGAGTAGAGGAAGCAATGGTGACTGAGCGTAAGGGAGGTGGGTGAAAAGCAGGAGAAATATCTGCCATTCAAGCTGAGGGAAAGTAAAAATGTCTCCAAAGAAAGGTTAAATCTTATAGAGAATTAGTAAGCTAAGGAGTGAAAAGTGTTTGTTGAATTTAGCAACAAGATATTTTGGATTGGGTTGGGATGTTCTCAGTTTTTGTATAGTATAGAGTAGGGCAGTGGGAGTAAGTTGAAAGTGATGACACTTTCCCTTTAAACATTTCCTCTCTTTTTTCCTTTGGCTGTTGTTAACAAATGTCTCTTCTGAGGGAGATTCCAAGAGAGCAAAGAGAACGTTATTAAGAGTTAGTGAAAGCACCTTATTTCATCCAAGAGACAGTTATGGCAGGGCATTTTACCTGTCAGTGTCTGCCTCCCTCCCTGCCTGCCTGCCTGCCTGCCTGCCTGTCTGTCTCACATTGAAATTCAAATGTGAGATAATTGGCAATAAATGTTTATTAACTTGTTTATTTGGAATAAAAATGAAGTTGGACTCTTCCTGTCAGATAGTGGGACTTTCGATTTGGCTGAGGTTTTGATAGTGAGAGTCGGTCAAATGAGTATTACATAGCAAGCATTTTCGTGTAGATTAAATCAGCCAAAACTGCAGTTTTGGGATTTTGATGAAAATAGACTTCAAGCATTTGATAAAATAAAATCATTTTATTTAACCATAATATTGGTGAAGGTGTATTGAAATATAACACTCCCTCTGCCCCCTCCCCCCACTTTCAGAGTTAAACAAAATGATTCTCAATGAAAGACTCACAATTACATTTGATAGTCACTTCATATGTCTTTATGCCTCCTTGATTAGATTGTCCTTCAATTTTGTTGAAAGCTGCCGAATAATCAAAGTTTATTTTAAAGGAGCTCGTTGAACTTCTGACAGTTCCTAAAATACATTAAACTTTTTTCTTAATATTTCTTTTGTCTTCAGCACTCTTATTTCATTATTTTCATGGCTCTCCCCAGGAGGGGGGAGTCAGTTCTACTTGAGTGTAAATGCAACACCAGGAGAAGTGATACAATGTTACTACAGTTACAGTTGGAATTGAACTGTCTTGTAATTGTGAAATACTGCTTTTTCACAGATATTTTGGGAAAAGATAGAATTTTATAATAAGGATTTATCTGTGTACTTAGTTTATTAGCAGACTTTGTAATGCAGTTAAATAAATTAAGTTTTCAAAATAAATTAATTCAACATCCATTGAAAGTTGTGAAGACTTAGAACTATATAAAAATTTTAGAATTAATTTTCACGCATTTTAATTCTTTCTGCTGAGAGTTTGAGTACTATACATTTAATTTCAACTGTTATTGAATCAGTAGGTAAAAACCAAATGTTTTTAACAACTACTGTTGTAAAGCAAATAGTAAAGTAAAAGATAATAACTCAGATTATGCTTGACGTAGGAAAAATGTAAGGCTATGGGAATAATGTAATAGACCAACAAAAGGGTTGGTGCTGTGGTTGCAATTTTTACATATGTATCTATAGCTGTATTTATATCTGTATTCTTTGACTTACATATTTATATAATACACACACATATACAAGCAATCCTGCTTCAAGAAAAACTGAATATAAAAGGTAAATTTGGGACTTGCTTTATAAGGAAAATTATTGCAGGGAATAAAAAAAGTCACTTAGGCATTTATGGAAATGTAATTTATATTCAGCTTTTTATAACACATTTGTTAAGTAGGTGAGATACATTTGCAGAATATTTCTTGAAGGAAATTATAGACAGGTTTATTTTCCTAGATCCTGGTCTGGGGATTTCCTCTCTCCCTCCCTCCTTCCCTCCCTCCCTTCATTCATTCAGAAATTATACTGAAAACTTATTTGCCTCTAGGGCTCTGTGTTAGGTGCTGCATGGATTAGGACTGCTTAAGACAGAATCCTCCGCTTTAACTTGCTGTAATTCAGCTTTAACTTTTCATTCTAAACATTCTCTGTAAAGGACCTAATAGTAAATATTTTATTTGTGGGTTTTGTGGTCTCTGTCTCAAATACTCTGCCATATAGCACAAAAGCAGCCATATCCCACTGATCTTACATAAACCAAATGATGTATTTCAATAAAATTTGGGGGGTGTATTTCAATAAAATTTTATTTACAAATTAGCAGGTCACATTTGGCTTTTGGACCATAGTTTGACAACCCATCATTAAGTACATTCTCCTTAAAAGACGGTCTTTACATCTTAAGTGTTCTTTCTTTGTAAGAAAGTGTAAAAAGTGAGCTTAAGGTAGGGAAGCATATTAAACATAAAGATTTTTTAAAATTTGCTTTTTTTTACATTTTGAAGTAAGATTTCTTCCCATTAATTGTAAGTTCATGCTAAGCCATTGGTACTTTGACAAGATTTTTTATGTAATTTACTAAATGTATACATTTGAAAGACAAGATTTTTTTCCTCATGAAAATCATTCCTATGCCTTTGTTAGAGCAGGGTGCTCAATGTATGGTCATACTATATGTGCCCTGACAAATACACTTCGTGACTTGTGAATAGCATGTAGAAATAGCTGTTGTGTGGATAAACTGTAATATGTTCAGGCAGCTTCTGTATTTTCTGCTGTAACCGTATTTATTTATTTATTTAGAGACAGAGTCTCACTCTGACACCCAGGCTGGAGTGCAATGGCGTGGTCTTGGCTCACTGCAACCTCTGCCTTCCAGGTTCAAGTGATTCTCCTGCCTCAGCCTCCTGAGTAGCTGGGACTACAGACGCGTACCTCTACACCTGTCCATTTTTTTGTATTTTTAGTAGAGACGGGGTTTCACTATTTGCCAGGCTGATCTCGAACTCCTGACCTCATGATCTGCCCACCTCAGCCTCCCAAAGTGCTGGGATTACAGGCGTGAGCCACTGTGCCTGGCCTGTGAAGGTTTTTATACAGAACCATGCAATTACCCCAGGTGGTTAGTAGCTTGCTTGGGTCCCTTGATATGTATCTCATTAATAATGTTTGTAGCATATGTTTATTCTAATGACTGGAGCTGAATGTTCAGACAGGTATAGTGTGGATAAGGTAATGCGATGCTAGACTAGAAAAGTTTTACATACTGAGAATATTAAAGAGGTTTCAGATGTCTCTGGAATAATTTTCAGTGAACTACAAACAAAAAAGTGTATCTTACCATTTAGGAACAGAATGAGTCAAATTATGATCAATTAGGTATTGTGTCTACTGCTTTCATTTAGATTTGTTCACTTAGCTCTTTATAAATTTCTTTTTGGCTCTAGTTTTCTTTTGAAAGCAAAGCAAATGGCTCCTGATATGTAACATAAGAACTGGAGATGAAATGAATATTGGAATTAAATAAGAATTTATCTCCTATCTTATTATTTACAAATAAATATCAGTTATAGCCATTATATCATATCTAGTATTTAGGAATTCAGCAGTAAATAAAGTTATGTCTGGGAAGGACTTTTACTTTTTTAATTGTTCTGGGGAAACTTAGAGTTTTTGTGGAGGTGTCTGAGGGACCAGACTCTGGAAAAGTAAAATATTTGTTTCAAATCATATAAGTAGGTAGTGGCAAAATCAGCATCATTCTGTATTCTAGTACTTGGGCTTTTACAGTTAGGTTTAAGCTGGGCATGGTGGCTCATGCCTATAATCCCAGCACTTTGGGAGGCCGAGGTGGGTGGATCACTTCAGGTCAGGAGTTCGAGACCAGCCTGGCCAACATGGCAAAACCCTGTGTCTACTAAAAATAGAAAAAGTAGCCGTAGCCAGGCATGTTGGCTTGCACCTGTAATCCTAGCCACTTGGGAGGCTGAGACAGGAGAAACGTTTGGACCCCGGGAGGCAGAGGTTGCAGTGAGCCGAGATTGTACCACTACACTTCAGCCTGGGCTACAGAGCAAGACCCTGTCTCAAAAAAAAAATAAATACATAAATGAATAAATAAATAAGTAAATAAATAAAAATTAGGTTTAAGGTAGTTTTTCCTCATAATAATGGGAATTATACTAACTATACTAATTTTAGGACTCAATCAACGTTTAGTATCATACCTCTGGTGATAACCAAAACTCTTAGAGAGAATGTAGGCCAGATCTTGTCATTTAAAGACTCCAGCCCTGTTTTTAATAGTAGTTTCATCAGAACTATAGTTAGGGATCCAGTCCAGTTTCCTTGCAACTGGGTGGAACACAATAAAGCTCCTGTGTTTCTTTTATCACGGGGAAGTGAGACTACCAGAGAATATTTAAAGGTCAACTCAGAAACACTGTTTATTGATCTGAAGCTACGTTTAATGATATGTTGTGGTAAATTGGTTCAAAAAGAAGGACTCTTTGACTCCCTCCCCAAGCCTAAATCTTTCTTTGAGTCCCCCTATATGGAACAGATAAAAGTAGTAATGCTTTGGTTGCTGCAAATTGAGGAAAGCATATGGGGTTGCATTCTGGCGTGGCGTCTGAGGTTACCGTGAACCTTTTTAGGGCAGCATTTCCAGTTTACCATCATAGGAACCTTTTATTAAAAAAATATTCAGAGATTCAAATTCATTAAGCCTGGATTGGTTCTGAGAAAATGCATTTTTGAAAAGCACCCCAATTATTTGTGATTTTTAACGTGATTTGGGAGCTGCTATATGTAGTGCCTCATGGAACAAAATTTAAAAATCAGTGACCTAATTCAAAGTACTATTTAGCCAGCCATTGAGTTAAGAATATACCTGAGAATTTCTCCATTAGTTGGTGGAGACCCACACAAAATGCTTATTAGTACATTATTCAATTCATATTAGTTATTGTTGTTATAACTGAAGACTGTTTTGAAAACCATTATTACATGGGAATCAACATTGGTTTCCCAGAGTTCACTCAGAATTCTTTTAGGGTGTGGTATAGTTATTGTACAAGAAGAAAATTAAGTAAAGGCAAAACAATCTAACATTTTAAAACCAAATCTTTGAAATGCCTGTTGGCTACTAGTCACATCTTTAGGATTTACTAAAGGATAAAAAGGTCCCTTAAATAGTAGTTTCTTTAATCAAATCCTAAGTATGAGAGTTTCTACTGGTTAATAGGGATACTATCTTTGAAATGGTATTTAAAAATAAAAATTAACCAAATTTATTACCTATTACCAAAATCTGGCTAGAGAACTCTTAGAGCTAAGCAGATACATATAAAACTTTGGTTGCAAACATAGGTGCAGCCCTAAGTCAGAATTTTCAGTTGTCCAGGTTCTGGGGGCAGCAAACATATGAAGCTTTGAAAGATTAAAACAAATTTTTCATTAATATTTTCAAACTTTTTTTGCACTATATAGAGCTGGGCTACTGGACCCAAACAAATGAGAAACAAGGAATATATGATAAAGAGATTGAATTTGTCTCTTTGTTCATTCATGTAGTTGACAAATATTTATTGAACATTTACCATATGCCAAAGATTGTGCTAGCTGTGGTAGGCTTAGCAGGTAATTAGAACTAAACTGTTTGATGATTATGATTATTGTTTTTTGAGACAGGGTCTCTGTTGCCTAGGCTGGAGTGGAGTGGCACACTTAAGGCTCACTGCAGCCTCAACCTCCCACCTCAGCCTCCAGAGTAGCTGGGATTATAGGCTTGTGCTGCCACACCCAACTAATTTTTGTATTTTTTTCTCGTTGAGATAGGGTTTCCCCGTGTTGCCCAGGCTGGTCTTGAACTCCTGGGCTAAAGTGATCTGCCTGCCTTGGCCTCCCAAAGTGTTGGGATTACAGGCCTGAGACACTATGCCCAGCCAGGATTATTTTTGTATGCTGCTTTTTATGTTAACATGAGTATATTTCATTGTTATGACATGTATTTTTAAAGTGACTTAATTGCTGCGAAGAAAAAAATAGTTTACCCTCAATTATAGGGGCATTTAGACTCCAGTTTTTCATTGCTGTAAATAACTGTACTGATCTTCTTATACCCATCTTTGCATAAATTTTGACAAAAATAGTATTACTTAGATATAGTATGGAAACCTTTGAAGTCCTTGATATACCTTGCTAGAGGTTGTAGTGATAACGCCCGCAACAGCAGTGCTCGAGTGTACATCCTTGGAAATTTGGGGTAGTTTCACTTAATATAAGTAATGTAGCCAAGTTGACAATTGGAAAATGAATTTTTTTCTTAAAATATTTTATTGATGTAAAAATTAAAGGAAAATGAATTTTAAAATTGCTTTGATTAGCATTTTTTGAATACTAGTGTGGTTACACAAGTTCATTCTGTATTTTGGCTAGCAGCAGTTATAACACGTAATACTTGTTGAACACTTAATGTGTATTAGGCTATAAGATAGCGTTGTGAATAAGTAGCTTTTTCAAGGCCATACACACAGTTATTGTAAGTAGCAGGACTGGGATTTGAATTTAAGTGATCTGGCCTCAGAGCCCAGAATCTTTTTTGCCAGGTCATGTCCCCATTATTTTTTCAGTATTTTGATAGTTATTTTTACTGTTTTATTCTAATAGATGAATTTTTCTGTCTTAAAATATATGTATTCTGATAATGTCTTCCTTATAAAACATTAAAAAGAAATTAAAAAGTTCTTCCTGTGAGAACTTTTATCCCACCCCTTGGGATAATCAATATTAAGAGTTGGGTGTTTGGTTTCTCGAGACATTATGCCTTCATCTCCTTACCTGCTGTTTTCTTTCCTTACTTTCTGATCCTCCACATAATGGGAATGATATATGTTGTTCTCTTATAAATAAATAATAGAAAAAACTCTATCAATGGTTTTCAAATTGCTTTGTGATGGTAATTCAAATTGCATTGTTCCTTTCACTTAATGGGATAATAAATATATTTGCAGAAAGAATATTTACTGCTTTAATAGATAACTATTAAGCTACTGTAAGCTTTAGAAGGTCTCAAAGACAATACAAGACACTAGAGGAAAATAAAACTATAATTCCTACTCTCAGCAGGAAAATGAAGTACAATTTACGATGTGGTAAGAGATATAACAAAACTATGTGTAGTACCAGACAACTAAGTAAGAGACACCAAAGAGCTAATAAAGAGCATTACTTGATACTCTATATGAAATATGACTGCTCGTTTTGATTTTTAGAGTGTAGTATTGGGTGTTCATAGATGGATTTTTAAATTTTATATAGGAAATAAGTAAGGCACATTTAGTATTGAATACTGATATTTATTACTGAGTAGTGCTGCTGACCAGATGGAAGAACATTTGCTCCAACCCATCTCAGCAGTAGAGCTTAACTGTTAGATGAGATGTTAACTGGATTTTCATGTTTTTTTACGATTCTGTGATACTTTCTTAACTCATTATTTGCTCACATACTCTTATTCATTATGTGTGATTATGGAAGTGGCAAATACTGGCTTGGATAAAAAAGGGGAAAAAACTTGATCCTCTTTGTGAATCAGTGAAAAATTGTTTGAAATAATTATAGTTGACTTTTCTAGAATGCATGCTTTATACAAAAGAAATTTGAAAGTAATCAGCCAGTCAGGGACAAGTGTAAAATAAAACAAAACTGTAAAACAAAACAAAACTTTTGGGAAAATTCTTTTGATATTTTCTTTTCATGAAGATGGATTACTTTATAAAAATTAAAATGTTTTTTACATGCCTCTGTGATATGTAGTGCTGCCCAGAACATGATAAGTGGCTTTTAAATTTTATTCCATATCAAGGTAAATCTTTAGAGCAATAGATGTGGCATACCCTGATGGAAGATCACTTAAAAGAATGCTATATTTTGCATATTTAACTTGTATGGCTACAGAGTTCTGAAAAGCATAACTTGTTACATAAATGGTAATTAAAGCAAATGAGTATATCATTTGATTTTATGCTTTGAAGTCTAGTGAAGACACTGTACATTCTCATTATGAGAGCTACCTAATCTGAAAGTAACTAATTAAAATAACCAAGAGAGGCTTCTTATATACAGAACTGGTGGATTCATGAGATTTATTTACTAATATTGGAACTAATTACCTGATCTGTGCTACGAATAATAAGTTTGCAGTGTCCTGTTATTTTGCAAGCTTTTCAAATTCTGTTAATTAGGTCAAGATCAATGAGTATGTCTATATCTTACTAAACCTATTTTATTATTACTAGTAGTAGTTGAAACTTTTTGTAACTTGGACTTGATGAGCATTTTACTAAAAATTTCTTTTTTGCCTTGTGATTCTGGTCTTATAGTGAAAAAATGATAATGTCTTAAAAATATGTTTCCCCATTATAAAAGTAATTTGTATTCATTGTAGAAAAGTTAGAAAATGAAGATAAGGAACAGGACAAACATGAAAAACATCCGTAATTTCACCAGTTAGAGATGGTTGCTGCTTACATTTTGGTGTGTATGCTTTTAGACTTTTCCCTCTGTCTATATATCTTTTTTGTTTCGTTGACTAAATGGAAAACATATTCATTCCGCAATTTTTTAAGTGTCTATTATGTGTCAAGTACCATTCTAGATGTTGCAAATTATAGTGACCCTGCTATAATGGAACTCTCATTAGGTGAAATATGTTTTCTATACAAACTGTTCAGTATATTTTACTTATAGTTTAGTAACATACTATTTTTGCTTAATATATCCTAAATATTTTTCTACTTCATTAAGTATTTTTCTATTAGCTGATTAAACATAAAATTATTACCTAGTTAAGATAATAACACATGTATACATATATAACAAACCTGCAAGTTGCGCACATGTACCCTAGAACTTAAAGTATCATAATAATAATAATAAATATATATATATGTAAGAACAGAAAACTCCTGACTTTACTCACAAAATCAGTCATGCAAAATGTTAGCTTATGAGAAAAACAGATACATTGTGTCAATTTTAATGTAATTACCAGCTTGTACTGACCTGGTCTCTCACAGTCTTTTCTGGTTCTTTAGATTTTGTGTTCATTTTCTGTCTTCTGATCACCTTGTCTTTTAGCTCAATCTTGTTTTTATCACCTTTTATTATAAAACAATTAAAAAAATGTTAAATCAAATAATACTGGAAAGCTTACAATGGAGGAAAGCTAGAACCCATTCTCATCCCTTCCTCCTCTCAGTCTTGCTCCCTGAAGGCAACCACTTTTAATTATTTTTGTTTTCAATTCTTGTAAGTACCCCCAAATCTGTAAATAATGTGTTTATATCATGGTCTATTAATCACCTTTATGTGAGTTCCTGCAGATGTAGCTTATCAAAGTCTCTGTGTCCACCTTTCCTTCCTCTTAGTCCAAGAACCAAGAAATAAGTTTCTCTCTCCTTTTTTCCTGTCTCCTGCCAGTGAGCTGGCAGGGGAGTCTGGGAAGCGTAGTTTGCTTGCTTCTCAAACCAGATTACACCAGAGAGCACACAAGTACAGGAATGGGAATGACCACCAAAGGACAGCTAACTTGCCCAAGGTTCAATGTCATGACCCCTCTACCACTGCAGGTAAAATGTTCCTATTGTTGAATTTAAATATTTTTATATGTCTTTACAAATACCCTATTATAAGTGTTTTCAGGGTTTTAGTAATTTTATTTATTTCAGTTATCTTTTTGTTATCCCAAAGACTTTTCTTTCTTAGAGCCTTCTGTGATTTCCTTCCTCCATAAGACTGTGCTTCCAACTGTTTTCCTGGTTGGATCTAGCATTCTGGATTCCATCTAACTTTTCTTTCCTTCCTTCTCCTTTATTTCTTTTGGTTTATTTTTTCACTTTGTAAGGATGTCTCTTTAAGTCAGTTCCTAAGAATATGCAGGAAGTAACCCATATACACGCCTGGTTTATGAAAACACTATTGCTCTGGCCCTATATCGAATAGTTTGGCTGTATATAAAATTTTAGATGGAAATGATTTTCCCTCAGAATATTAACAATCTTGTTTCTTTATCTTCTAGTAACCTCTGTTACTGATAAAAAGTCTGTGGGTTTTTTTTTTTTTTTTTTCTTTTTCAGATTCTAGTTTTTGATAAGCGGTCTACTCTCACTACTGGAAACTTTTAGAATTATTTTTTATTTTTGTCCTAAAATTTCCCAGTGGATGTGTATAATTATTTGTTGTTATTCCTTCCCCCTTACCTGGCTCCCTCAGTTGATTGTGATGGTCAGTTGTGATGATGATCTCTTTGGATCTGAAAACCTGGGTTCTTCCATTAAGGGAAATTTGATCTCATCTCTGATACTTTATTTCCTCTGTTTTTTTTTTTTTTTTGTTTTTTAAATTTTCCCTTTCTTCTTAGAACTATTGGTTATTAGACTTCCTAGATTCTTTTCCATGTCTGATCTTTTGTCTCATAATTTTTACCTTGTCTGTTTTTCAACTTTCTAGGAGGTTCTCTTATTTTCTTCCTTTCCTTTTGTTGAATTACTTATTCTGGTAATTATGCTTTTAATTGTCAGTAGTACATACATTCTTGTTCTCTGCCTGTACCTTTTCATGACAACTTGTCCTTGATTTATGGATAACTTCTTGAACCTCTATGAGAATACTAGTTAAAAGCATATTTAAAGTTTTTTTTCTCTTCCTTGAATCATCTTTCTTCTTTATGTTTCTAGTTTCTTCAGATGTGTGGTGATCCTTGGTTGGCAGTGCATTTGAAATGAGGCAGAGAAGCTGCTTGGAAGCTCTGTGAATGTGGGCTGGGTTTGTCAACTTCTGACCTTTGCTTTATGATAAGCGGTTGTGCTTGGTTGCTCTCCCCTCACTACCCATTTGGTTCAGTTTCTTTTTCTTTCTTTCTTTTTTTTTTTTTTTTCTATTCACCCTCCCACCCTGTTTCAGTTTCTTTAGAGAAAAGCTCTCTGATTTTTCTTTTTTCTTTTTTTTGCTTGAGGAATAACCTGTGTATTGTGTGTATGAGTTGTGAGAATTTAATTGTTGTACATAGCTAAAAATAACTAATCCCTCCTTTTCAGTCCATATGTCACTGTAGTCCTCCTGTGCACTTGATGTTTCTGGGTCTGGATCTTCTTTGGGATTTTGTAAAATAGGCACCTCCATCTGTGAATCGTGCTACCTCTGTGCATGCTTCTCAGCACTTTTCAGTACTTCTCCATCTATTTCTTGTCACCTAGAAATTTAGTGAAATAGTACATCTGCTGATGCTCTTTTCTCCTTCCCTTCGTTATCTTCATTGTTATAACCATTTCTAATAAATTACCCTAAAATTACCCCAAAATATAACAGTTTAAAATTCAAATATTTACTATCTCATAGTTTCTTGGGAGCAATGTAGTTGGGTGAGTCTTTTTTGTTTTTCTTAAATCCATCGCCTCAAGCATTTATCCCTTGTTACAAGCTATCCAATTACACTCTAAGTTATTTTGAAATGTACGATTAAGTTATTGTTGATGATAGTCACCCTATTGTGCTATCAAATAGTAGGTCTTATTCATTTATTCTTTTTTTTTTTTTGGTACTTATTAAGCTGGGTGATTCTGGTTCAGTGTTGTCTAGCAGATTGCAGTGAAGCTGTTGGCCAGGGCTATTGTCATTTCAAGGGTCCACTTCCAAGCTCACTCATATGGTTGATGGCAGGCCTCAGTTCCTCAGCTGGCTGTTGGCATGAGACCTCCATTTCTTGCCAGTGGGGAGGAAAAACTTTCCTGTGCCCACTTAGGTTCAATAGTTAGGGGCCTACAAATTAAACTGACAAAACATAGATTAGCAAGAGAAAAAACAAAGTTAGTTTATATGTGTATGGAAGTACACAAAAGAAGTGGCTTACAAGATGGTTGAAGTTAGTATTCCTAACTTAATGGGACTAGCCTTACAGTTTGTATTCCTAACTTAATGCCTCAAGTTTGTATGTCTAATTTAATGGGGGAAAGGGAAGGTGGAAAATAGGCTTCAGTATAAGAAAAAAATGGAATTCTTTAGGAAGGATAAGTGGATTTTTACAGGAACAAATAGGAGTTAAGAAATGTTTGTTTTTATGGGGAGAATAGTCTTTTCCATCTTCTTCATGGCCATAAACTCCTGGAGAGGGGATTTATGATAGTTTTACTCTCAGTCTTCTTTCTGGGAGTGAAGCCGCCTAGAAGAAAGGATTTATGGCAGCTTCATTCCCAGAAGTTTCTGCTCTTAGTCAGATAAGGAAAGCTCTGAGAAGCCACTTTTCTGCATTTGTTGACTCTCAAATGTCTTCTGGTTAAAATAATCTTCATACCAGCTCTGGGGTTCTGAGTGGGTTCTCACAGCTGCCTGAGTGTCCTCACCATATGGCAACCAACTTTACTTATAGCAAATGATCCAAGAGAACACCCAAGATAAAAGTAGTCTGTTAATCTAGCCCAAGAAGTGACATACAATCCACTTCTGCCATATTGTATTTGTTGTAACATATAAATCTAGCCCAAACTTAAAGGGAGGGGAATTAAGCTCCGTCTCTTGAGGTTAAGAGTGTCAAATAATTTTGTGGACTTTCAGGACATATTTTTAAAGCCATCATATAGCTTTATACTTAAAAAAAAAAAACTCTGCTATTATTTTAATAGTGTCTTGGGAAGAATCATTCTATTGTATGGAACATTCCATTGTATAAGTGCATCATACTTTGACAATTTCTGTGTAGTTGTAAATTTAGCTTGTTTTGAGATTTTTGCTTTTATAAGGATACTATGATAATATTATTCTAAATAACTTTTTTAAATGAGTAATTATTCACCTGATAGCTTATTATAGTAGTTTATTGCTATGGTCTATATACTCTAGAATGCATTTGTGGAAATACACATACATTTTTTTAGAGTAAAATACTCCAGTGTATTTATTATTGTAGCAGTGTTTGTAGTAAAATGTTTTAAACAGCATGTTCTGAAAAAATTAATGTATTTTAATGATTTTTTGAATAGATTGATCACTGAACAATTGTCACTTTTTTTTTGAGAAGGAGTCTTGCTCTGTCGCCCAGGCTGGAGTGCAGTGGTCGGATCTCAGCTCACTGCAAGCTCCGCCTCCCGGGTTTAAGCCATTCTCCTGCCTCAGCCTCCCGAGTAGCTGGGACTACAGGCGCCCGCCACCTCGCCCAGCTAGTTTTTTTTGTATTTTTTAGTAGAGATGGGGTTTCACCGTGTTAGCCAGGATGGTCTCCATTTCCTGACCTTGTGATCCGCCCGTCTCGGCCTCCCAAAGTGCTGGGATTACAGGCTTGAGCCACTGCGCCCGGCCACAATTGTCACTTTTGATTTCATTTTGGGATCTTACGACTTCGCTAGATGGCAGCAGAGGACCAGGTTTAATTCAGGCTGCTTTTGTGAAGCAATAGAATTCTAATGGTATCCAGTGCATTGGACATCTATTTTGTAATACAATCCAGAATATTAGCTGGGGATTATTAAGAATTTAGTAAGGATTAGTGGGATCATGTATACAACATTACTGAAAGCATAGCCATTTTGACAATGTTGGTGTGTTCTTTTGTGCGTTGCATCTGAATTATATTTGCAAATGACCTCATAGTGCCATTTTGGACCTTTTTTGGTAAAAACAATGTAGCCATATTGAAGTCCTTAGAAGTATTTTTTCTGCATCAGGAAACTGAGACATTCTTATGTTGAAATCTCAGAAGGAAAGAATGATATGAAGATTCTCTTTTATCCCATTTGGAGTTTTTTTTTGCTCTTAATTGTGTTGGGAGCAAAGGAGTCTAATAGAAAAACATGATGTTGGAATGTAGCTCTTTTATTTATAGACTGAAATTTTTGTTCATGGGATAGAAAAGTTATTTGATTTGTATGTGGTGTATGAGGAACAGTAATTTTTATATATGTGCCCTAATGATATATTTTGAGGAAAAAATTCTTTAGCTGTATATTTTAAAATCATATATAGGATTTTTATTTTCTGGAGGAACTATATTTGGTTTTTGCATGTTTGATGGTAATTTGGTTCTCAAAAGGCAGTAACATGTGAACTAGGTAAAGAAATCAGAAAATGAGTAATTCTGACAGTGCTTTTAAATTGCGAAGTCTGATTTGAAGATTATATAGGTGGCCCATCTTAGTATAGTATCTCTCTGACGTTTAGCCCAGATTTAATGTTGCTGCTGTTTTTACTGACAGGTGAGCTTCCTTGAACACATTTTATTTTAGTAACATTTTGGGATTTAGAAAATTTAATTTTTAAAATACTTTTGCATGGACAGAGAACTAAATTTTGTGTCCCTATGAATTATCTAGAATGGCATTTAGGTCTTTTACATCTTATGTTAGGATGATAGAATGTAAACTACTGGCTAGAGTTACAGGATATAATATATAACTAGAACAAATCAAATTGCTGCATAAATTACAACCTTTAAGCTGCTGCACATTAAGGCTGCTCTGTGATGTGGCCTCGGTAGGTGCCTTAATGTTATGAGTCCATAATATATTTATTTTTATAGTCTCAGTAGTATTTAACTGTTGAAGTTGGTGCTACTTTTACGTGAACCTAAACAAAGACTAGTAGCAACCAGTTGATTTCTAGTAGTTTGATTCATTAAGAATTACTTACTAGTGTTAAAAGGAAAATAAAAATGGAGGTCACAGTTTAGATGTATCCCAAGGCCAACTGCCTATAACACTGTAACCCATTCTGAGTCCCCTGAAACACTGTCTCTACTTATAAAAGAACCACAAAGCATGAGGTTTGCGTCTTTGCCAGCATGATTCAGTGAAATTAAACCAATCAGCTATAGACAAATCAGTTTAAACAGCTCCATTTGCATTAAAATAATGTTAATGTCTAATGACCAGTTACGAAAAAGGTCAAAATACTTTCTCCTTTATAAACTGCTATAACTCCTGCAAGGAAGCTTCTTATGACTTAAAAGTTGATCTCAATCTGTACTTTTTGCATGATAGTGAGCTTTAAAATGTTTCCTAACTTGATCTAATTTTATTTTTGATACCAGTAAATGGAGAAATTACAACTCACTTAAAACATTTGGTGCACTTAGATATGGTTTTGTTTACTTAGATTTTTACTTTGTGCATGAAGCAATATTAAATAAAATCAAGCATCATCATGTTGTGCATCTTCTACATGTGTTTTTATTTCTCTTTCTTAAAAATACCTTAGTTGTGTTATTAGCACATTTCTAAATTTAAAATAATGGGTGATCTTTATAGTAAAATATTTATGGTAAAGTATAATGCCTTTGTTAAAAGTAAATTTATTTCAAGTTTCTTGTAGATTATTAAAATCCCTTTCAGTAAAATTTTTTTCTGAAAATGTTCATTGTTCTAATAGAAATAACATGAGAGTGTGAAAAAGATGATGCTTGCTTTAAAGGAAATTCCTAATTTCTGACAAGTTTTAAATGGCTGCTGTTTTGACTACACACTCAGAGCTGCCAAATATAATATTTTGATATGTGGTCAATTTCAATGGCAGTAAAGTTTTAAAAGGAAAAAGAGTTTGTGTATATTTAAGAAAAGAAAATTGAAGATGTGGTTCATGCCCTGAAATAGGTCAAAGTCTAACGAACAGTATAATTGTATATAAATGACATGACATAGACTCTAAGAATGTAGGAGTTCTTAGGAGGAGGATGAGTGAAGGATGAATAACATGGGTGAGGGGAGCAACGTGAAGACAGTCTTGAGGTAGAAACAACCTGAGCTGGACCGACCTGATTAATAATTGATAAAAATCCACAATCTCTGTGAGCTCTTAGAGTTAAGGTGCTTATGAGAAAATTGTTACACTGGTGGCTGCATAAACCCTTTGTTTATATTTTGAAGCATGTCAGAGTTTTAATGATTGCTAAGCCATAAGCTTCTGATTTAAACTTTGACTATAATGTCAACTCCTACTCCTTGAATTGTTCTTAGGAGGCTATTAAAATGGGAGATCCTTTATCTCAATCTTCTTGAAGTTTAGGACCACCTGATTTGCTGAGTCAGTTGGTTCACCCCCCATAGCCTTTGAGACCTTAAAAGAGCTGTGTTTTTTGGTTTTTTTTTTTTTTTTTGAGACGGAGTCTCGCTCTGTCGCCCAGCCCAGGCTGGAGTGCAGTGGCCGGATCTCGGCTCACTGCAAGCTCCGCCTCCCGGGTTCACGCCATTCTCCTGCCTCAGCCTCCCGAGTAGCTGGGACTACAGGCGCCCACAACTGCGCCCGGCTAATTTTTTGTAATTTTTAGTAGAGACGGGGTTTCACCGTGGTCTCGATCTCCTGACCTTGTGATCCGCCCTCCTCGGCCTCCCAAAGTGCTGGGATTACAGGCGTGAGCCACCGCGCCCGGCCGTTTTTTGGGTTTTTTTTGGAAATCAGGTAAATAGTGTGATAAGAGACTATTTTCCATAGTGATACAAAGGCAGGGAAATGAACATTCTGAGGAATAGTTGCTGTGGCAGTGGAAGAGGAAGCACTTCACCTATTTACATGACTGGAGGAAGAAAAATGCTGTGATGTCACAGAAAGCTAAGTCTAGGAGACATCCCTAAGGGGCTTTCCCAGCCGGAGGCACAGGGAAAACCCTATAGTAATTCTCTCCCAGTCATCCTTCCCAACATTTTATTTCCTATTTTCAGCTATACTTAAAAGACTGTTAGGTGAACCTTTTTTGGGACTTAGTGAAAATTTTACTCAAAGTAGCTTACATTTAGCATTCATTCAATGAGTCTAGCAAATAGTGAGTTTCAAAGTTTGCATAATATAAAATGTGAAAATTAGAAGACTGATTAGAACTAATTTGTGATCATGCTTAGTTTTTCTTCTAGTACTCTTTGCTCTTTTTAATCCTAGTTAGGATCAAAAAAGAACATTTCTATAGCTAAGAAGAGAAAATCTATTGAATATAACTTTTGGACAGATTCTTCAGTGAAAACTTTTTTTTTCCAGATTAAAATAATTTTTAAAATTATTTTGCTTTTTTTGGACATCTCTCAGGCTTCCCATTCTCTCTCTCTTTCTCTCTCTCTCTCTTTCTTTTTCTTTTTTGAGATGGAGTCTTGCTCTGTTGCCCAGGTTGGAGTACAGTGGTATGATCTGCACTCATTGCAACCTCTGCCTCCCAGGTTCAAGTGATTCTTGTGCCTCAGCCTCCCTCGTAGCTGAGACTACAGGTATGTGCCACCATGCCCAGCTAATTTTTGTATTTTTAGTAGTGATAGGGATTCACCATGTTGGCCAGGCTGGTCTCAAACTCCTGACCTCAGGTGATCTGCCTGCCTTGGCCTCCCAAAGTGCTGGGATTACAGGCGTGAGCCACCATGCCCAACCCTGACTTTTCTATTTTCTTTTACAATTTGAGTGTTAAGGGTGGCCTGAGGTTATTTAATCTAGTGCTTCTCACAATTCTGTGTGCATATGAATCACCTGGAAATCTTGTTAAAATGCAAATTCTGATTCAGAAAGTCTAGGCTGGGACTCAAGATTCTGCATTTTTGACAAGTTTCCAGGTGATGCTAATGCTATTCGTCCAGGGACCACATTGTAATTAGCAAGAATTGACTCCATTTTCTCAAGTTATAGATGAGGATATCAAAGCTAGGGAGACCAAGTGGTTTTTACAAGGTCCCATACCTAGTTAGTAAGGGTGGATTTTTAATTTTTAATGCAACAAAGTCATATTTTTCAGCATAAGGAAATACTTAAAAACCAAGAGAAATCTTCCTCTTCCCATAATTAGATGGCAGCTCATTTGTTAAGCCAACTTTATTCAATTTGAATCTTTAAGATGTGTCTTAAGATTTTCTCTTCCATCCTTACTGCTTTTGAGGATTTGAAGAAAAAGAAATAAATGGATACATTGATTTATTTGAATATGTCTGTATCCAATTATTAGAGTCTTTACTTTTTGGACTTTAGATGATCAGGAAACAGGTTTAAGTGACCTTAAGAGATAGTAAAATATATTCATATCTAGTTTTTGAGGTAGAAGCTTCTTGCTATCGTAGGGTAAATCATGTTTTTATTTAAAGTGACTGTTAATGTATACTTTGTTTTCAGATATTTTACAAACTGCAGGAGGTAATGTAACTTGTGTTTTGTGTCTTTGGTAGTGCCTGTATGAATACTTTTTGCTCTTGTCTGTGAATCTAGTCTGGTTTTTCTTGTGCCTTAAGAACTTTTAGGATTGTGGCAGCATTGGAGGTGGGGTGTAAACGTGTGTAAGTGCATGCTGCTTGGGGGAAGTGGGACCACGTAAGAACCCTTTCAGCTCTTGATAATTCCATAATTCTCTAATTCTTTGAAGATCGGTGAAATGGAATAGGAAGCATATTCTAGCCCACAGAAGTGGCAGTTAGTGAGATGCATGTTGCCCTTAGCAAATGAATTCAGTCCTAACTTGACAGTTCTTTTCAAAAAGTGAAAGATATGCTTTGATAATTTACTCGTTGCACTTCCCCAAACTGTTAGTTGATTTGATAAATTTGTAGAGGGTGGAGACTTTATCAGTCAATTTTTATTGTTATGACAGTTATTATGTTTCTTTTTGGTAGATAAAGGAAACCTGAACCCAGGTAGATTTAATTATAATTTTATTTAAGTTATCATTTTACTAATCTTTATTTTAATGAGATAGACTGGACCAGAACGTGGTCAATGATCATTTTCCATTGTGTATTGTAGCTTTCAAGTTTATTGTGTATGTACCATTACTGTTAGTAAATCTTAAGAAATTCTTTCCATATATTGGGATATTTTGGGCTCTGGGTTTGTTTTTATCATTCTAACATTTAGAAAACAAGCTCTTAGACAGATTGAGGCCCACCTGATTCAAGTTTTTAAAATATGAATTCTCTGTTTTGAATTATCACTCACTAAGTGCAGCGTCTGATTTTACAAAATTTACTTTAGTTTTACCTATTCATAGAAAAATGAATTAAGGAACTATTTTACTGTAGTTGTTGACTGCCTTTGACTGTGTAAATATGTTTATATGTTTGAGTTTGTGGTCTGCGGGTAATCTTTACCAAGGGTTACCTATGATTCATTTCTCTATGTTTCAAAATTTCTGTGTTCAGTTATCTCTTTCTCTTCTGTGTTCAAAAGGGATGGCTTCCTCTTTCCTGTTTATAGGGTTCTTAAGCTAATCCCTTCTGTTTTATTCAGGGTTTTGTTTTATCATTAACCCCAACTCTAACTCTTCTTTGGATTGTGTAAAGTAGTACTAGTAGCAGCTGTAGTAGTAGTAGTAGTAGTAGTAGTTGTAGTCGTAGTACTAATGATATCTAGCTTTAATTAAGTACTTAATTAAGTACTCTGTGCCTTGGACATAATAACAATAGCTGATACTGTATTACTATGTATTAATCACTATTCTAGTATCCTTTATATATTAACTCATTTAATTCTTTAATTTTTAAAATTGTGGTAAATTACACATAACATAAAATTTACATTTTAACCATTTAAAACTATGCAGTTCATGGTATTAAGTACATTTGTATTGTGTGCAACTGTCACCAACATCTATCCTCAGAACTCTTTGATCTTGTATAACTGAAATTCTATACTCAAATAACAGTGACTCCCTATTCTCTCCATTCCCCTGGCAACCACTGTACTCCATTCTGTCTCTGATTTTGATTACTCTAGGTACTTCAGAGGGAATGATACAGTGTTTAGTTGTGACTGGCTAATTTCACTTAGCATAATGCCCTCAAGGTTCATATGCTGTAGCATATGTCAGAATTTCCTTCCTTTTAAAGGCTGAATATTTTTCCATTTTATGTATATGCTGCATTTTGCTTATTTATTAATCCCTCCATGGATACTTGGATTGCTTCAGTGGTTTAGCTATTGTGAATAAGGCTGCTGTGGACATGAATGCACTAACTCATTTAATTCTTAAAACTATTTTAGGAGGTGAGTACTTCTGGTGAGGAAATGGACACTTAGTCAAGTAACTTGTGCAAAGTTACACAGTTAGTAAGAGTTGGTATGGGATGAATGATTCTTAACCACTATAGTGGAGTCCCATATAATTTTCTATGCTGGTACCTTCTCTTTTGCCTACAGATATCTTTACCCCTCTTTGCTATATGTTAACATGTAATTAATGGTATGTAGTACTAATACTTTTAATACTAATGTTGGCAAATGAACAATCAGTTCATTTTATTTATTAGTGTTTGTTGTATTTTAACTATACTTCAACCCAATTACAAAATGAAGTTGAAACTCCTTAAGCTGGATTTTAACACTCCTACTTGCTCCCTGTATGCTTCTCTTTCACCATGATATGATCATTTATTGTATGTAATAGCTATCTAATTCCTGGACAAGTTGGAGTGATAGAGTGCTTTGACTAGGACCTGTTAATTGGAGTATGGGAGATTTCATGGGAGTTTTGAATAGGATTTTGAAGATACGTATTTTGAGACAGGATGGTGTACTAGTATAGCTACGTGGGCTTAGAAACAGACATATACAAATTTCTGAGCAGTGGAGGATGGCAAAATGAGAAGAGAATAAGGAAGTTGCAATTGTGAAGTTAAAGCATATAGTTAGGAGTTGGACAGCTAGAATTGTTCATAATATTGGATGAGATTTTTGATTCCAGTCTGTCTGCTTGATTTTTAGGGATCTAGATAGCAAGCACTATTGAGTCTGGAATTACAGGCTCTGGAGCTTGAATTTTTTGTCAGAGCCCATAATTATAGCAGTCTTACCATTGACAGTTTGCAAATTAATTTTTTAAAATTGTTGAGTAGTTTGGAAAAAATTTGCTCCTTACTTACACTTGGTTATTTATATTTAATATGTCATTAATTTTGTGGAATAAGAGAGAGGAATCTAGAAACTGACACTGGGCCCCATGCCCTGCCAAACTCTGTCGTAGTGTTGCTTTTTAAATTGACAGATTTGCACAAGACTTTAAATCTCGATGGTTGAAAGGACTTTCTTGAAACAGATTTTGAAGACGATTAATAATCTGTTAATAGAAATAAGGACACACAGTAGTTTGATAAGGCTTGAGATTTTGTGATTCTTTATGGTAGGTATCTCTACGTCTTCAAAATTTACTTTTGATGAATTAACTGAAATTAAAATAAAAGTTACAGTCTTCTGATGACTTTTCTATAGATGTAATTTACCCAGTACTGTTTATTAAGATTAAGCCATTTAGATAAACATGACATAGTAAAAAATGTGTGGTAGAAACCATATATAAAATAAAGATGGCTATGCTTATGTAGAAGACATTTAAATGTTGGCAAATTGTCCAAATCTTCAGTGGCATGCTGCTGGCCTGCCATTTAATATACACTTAACATTCTGAGATCAAAGACTAGTTAGATAAATTTGACAATTAAATTGGTGGGGAAGTGAATAGGCTTTGCAATTTAAAATTAAATAATACATGTTGTCTGCTTAATTACTGCTGTGTTCATGTAAGTGATCACATAATAGAAGGGAGCTATGGGCTTAAAGTGAATTTAAGACCATAAAGCCATAATCAGTCACATCTGTTTCATGACTTTAAATTGATGTGGTACGAGTGTGAAAGAAGAGCTCATCCTTTGAAGAGGCCTGCTGTGCTTATATAATCAATAAGTCAAAACAAAAATACCTGTAGGGTTAGAATCTTTTATATTGCTGAATGAAAATTTTGATAGTTTTTGGTAAAGAGATTATGTTAGAGCTACGTTGTCATTTCACTGATTGTTAACAGCAGTAAAAAGTGAAAAAAATGGTTAGACAGTGTTACTGTATGTGGGTGTTCTTTTAAATTTGTTAATGTGAAACTAAGGACCTTAATATGAGTCAGTTGAATTTCCGGGAAGATGACATAAGGTAAGGTCCTCAAGACTGCCCCCTCTTCAGACACAGTTGCAAGTCTGGGCCTCCAGAACTTCTGATCAGCCAGCTTCAATTTGGGGTTCTCACAACCCCCTCTTTGGATTCAATTAATTTGCTAAAGCAACTCACAGGACTCGGAGAAACTTATGTTTACTGGTTGATTATAAAGGATAGTACAAAGAATATAGATGAAGAGATGCATAGGATGATGCGTGGGGGAAAGAGTACAGAGCTTTCATGTCCTCCCTGGGTGTGCCATCCTCCGGTAACCTCCACATGTTCTGCTGTCTGGAAGCTCCCCAAACCCCGTCCTTGGTCTTTTATGGAGGCTTCATTATGTAGGCGTGATGGAGTAAACCATTGGCTGTTGGTGATGAACTTAATCTTCAGCCCTTTCTCCTTCCTAGAAGATGTGGGTTGGTGCTGAAAGTCCTAACACTCTAATCTTGCCACGTTCTTTCCTAGTCCCCATCCCGAAGCTACCTAGGAGTTGCCAACCATCGGTCAACTCATTAATATACAAGAAAGCATCATTTTGGTGTTTCTGAGGATTTTAGGATTTGTATGCCAGGAAACGGTTGAAGAACAAATATATATATTTCACAATATCACAGATGCAAACAAATGATGTTTAAATTGGTCTTTTCTCTGAGATTCATTAAGTTTAGATTGTATTTCTATGGAATTATAGTATAAATGGTAGTTAGGTGCCCAAACTAGTCTATCAAGCTTATTCCTAAGGTAGCTAAATTACTTACTATATATATATACTATGAAAAATGACAAAATGTACTGTTTCAACACTGGTAATTAAGCAAACTGCCATTGTAACATAAGAAGTTTATGAAAACTATTTTGAATAATTGAAAAACTTTGGGGAAAACTGGATTTTATAAGATAAGGAGACAGAGACTATTATATAAGGAGATTGTGAAGGGGATTTTGACACTGATTCTTTATTGTCTAGATGGATTAAACAACTTATTACTTTAAATTTTGCTTTATACAGAAACTTTGATTAGAGTTTTCATTGATTCATGAATGGAACTAAGTTAAAGGAGGTGAGAAGGAGCAATATGTTTTTCCTTTTTCTTTTTACAAAATTGTGGTAAAATATACTTAAGATTTCTTATTTAAAAAAAAAGAGTTGAAAGAAACAGGAAAAAAATGGGTTAAAGAAGACATGGGTATACCTTGCAAAAGAGGTTGTCAGAGACAGTTTACTGAGCAGTGAGGTAATGAGAGAAACAGGCAAAGTGTGCATGAGCCCCATGAGGAAGGAAGAAAGCTGGAGTTTGGCAAGTCAGCTGTTCTTGTATTGTTTTTTGAACACATGACAGGTGTTGGTGAGTAGGGGGCATGGTCTGACCTACTGCTTCTATGTCAGGAAGGTTTATATATTCTATCTGGGGAAGTGGTCTGAATTTTCTTTATAAGAAAATTTTAGTATACTTGAGTTTATTTCTGTATACTAATACAACATTGAGAATTAGCTCTCAGGGACTTGTGTGCCAAATCTGTTCGGAATAAAAATGAGAGGAAATGTAGCTTGTATAGAAATAGCAGAGGTTTGGTAGTGAATTTTTTTTTTTTTTTTTTTTTTTGGAGACGGAGTGAATTCTTATGAGAGAAAAGATGTACAGAGAAAGTAAACTCTAGGCTTAGCATTATACACTTGTCTATGTTGAAGGATGGTAAATAGATGGTGTGTCTCTTGGCATGAAGTTACTAGGTAAAGGGCTAGTATTATGTAACCCTTGGTATTAAGGATATGTTAGGGACATTACAGTGGGATTTCATCATAGGCACATTAAACTTCCTTACATTTAGCTGTATATATTGAGGCAAAAACAACAACAACAAAAAACCCATTAGCATCCTTTTTTTTTCCCCAGTTAAAAAATAGAGATGTGGTCTCGCTATCTTGGCCAAGCTAGTTTTGAACTCCTGGCCTCAAGTGATTCTCCTGCTTTGGCCTCCCAGCGTACTAGGATTACAGATGTGTGTCACTATGGCTAGCCTTGTTAGCCTTCTTGACTGTAAGCAATAGAAATCAACTTTGGCTAATTTATGCAAAGGAATAAATAAGGAGAACCAGTCTTGGAAAATGGATAGGAATCAAGGGAAACCAGCAGCAAGGACCAGAGCCAAGGTCAGGGCACTGGAACATTTTGATTAAGAAGCCACCGTTAGCACTTGCTGACAATGTCTCTGCTGTTGCTATAAATAATTCTGCAACTATTCTTGTGCCTCTTTGTCACTCAAGTTAAGAGTTTTGGGAAAGGAACATGGATCGCTAGTCTAGATCCTGAGCCTATTTCCAGCCTGCTAGGGGTAGGGAAAATCTGGGCCTTTGGTTTCCATCTAAACTCATGGTGTCCATCATTTCTTCCAAACAAAATGGAACAATTACTGCTTCCTTCTTAAATGCCCCATGGCTCAGTAAGTATACCCAGTTCCTGAAGCCAGAACTTGGAACTTCTCTCATTTTCTCAGTCACATATCCAGTAAATAGCATATTGAATTCCTGTCAGTCTACAACTTGAATATCTTGAGTTTATCTATTTATCTCTAAAATTATTGTTACTACTATCCTAGTCACTGTGATTTCTCACATGGTCTATTAAAGAAACCTTATGATTTCTCTTGTCTACAGATTGGCCCCTATTCTGTTGGGGTATATATTATATGTTGATGAACTTTTAAAAATGCAGATCAGATTATGTCATTAGTTTGCTTAAAACATTTTAGTGGTCTGCATTTATTTACCTCCCATCTCTCAGTTCCAGTCCACCCTTTTATACTGTGTTAGGGGTGGGACTTTGCAACCTACATTTCCCAGACTCCCTTGCCAGCTTGCTTGCTGTTGAGTTTCACCACTGGGAGCACTGGCAGGAATTTGGAAGGTGAGAGAAGGGACTACTCTTATTTTCAGTTTCTGTAAGAATACCTGCAGCAGCAAAGGACAACTGTTACTCCATTCTCCAACTTCTTTTGTCACTTTCCACACCAGTCTTGCTGTTACCTCTCAGAGATAACAGCTTCTGGGCAGGGCATCCTAGTTAGATAGAGTACCCCTTGTATCACTTCCTAACCTGCTGGACTTTGTTCCCTTAGTGGTTTGACCATCCTCCATTGGACACCTCTTCATAGGGATTCAAACCTTAAGCTACAGGGCCATTTGTGGCCACCTTCTTTTATTATTATTATTATTATTATTATTATTATTATTATACTTTAAGTTCTAGGGTACATGTGCATAACGTGCAGGTTTGTTACATATGTATACTTGTGCCATGTGGGTGTGCTGCACCCATCAACTCGTCAACCATTATGGAAAACAGTGTGGCCACCTTCTTAGAGGTTAGAGCATCCCACCACATGGACCTCTTTCACCCTCTTCCAGGCATAGCCCCATAATGCTTTTCTTCCAAGCTCCTAGCTTTTCAATAACAGATCTCTTTCATTTTGTTCCCCTAATCCTGTGGGTCATAGTGTTTCCTGCAACTATTAATCTCTGGATTATTTCAGGCTTCCTGTTCTATGTTCTCAGCTTTCCAGTATCTGTGTAACCAACGTGCTGTAGTACATCTCCTGGGTTTGAATTCTGCTTTATGGTTTCTGTTTGTCTCATACAAGTAGTTTTTTGTTTTCTAAGATAAAATTAAAAAAAAAAAAAGTTAAAATAACTGGTAGCTGGGGGTGGAGGGATTAAAAAATATTTCAGGCTGAGCATGGTGACTCATGCCTGTAATCCCAGCACATTTGGAGGCTGAGGCGGGAGGATAGCTTGAGCCCAGGAGTTCAAGGCTGCAGTGAGCTATGTTCACACCACTGCACTCCAGCCTGGGTGACAGAGTGAGATCCTGCCTCAGGAAAAAAAAAGGTTTTCATAATTCCTGTTTCTCTGTTACTTCTTTAGTCTTATGCCATACCATTTTCCTGCTTTATCTTTACGTTTCAGTATTCTGAACCTTTTTTAGTTACCAGAACATTGCTGCATTCTATCTTGTCTGAAGGACATTGCACCTACTAGTACTACTGTGTACTGCAACCCTCTCATCCCTCATTTCTCTTCCTGTCTCACATTACAACCTATGCTGGGTTGACTTCTACATACCGAATGTGAGGGGTAGTACTGTAGAGGGTGTATAAATAAACTATTGTCTAAGTTTGAATATCAGCGTTGCTGTTGTGCCAGCGTTATGACATTGGGCAAGTTACTTATGTGTGTCTCAGTTTCCTCATCTGGAAAATGGGGATAATAATTTTACTGACCTGGTAAGGTTGTTGTAAGGATTAAATGAGTTAATAAATGAGTTAAGAAAAGTGCTCTTTTCTTCAGAACATAGTAATTGCTCAATAAGTGTATTAGCTATGCATGAATTCCTCTGGAATGCCTTCCCTGATCTCCAGACTCTGACAGGTTCTACCTTTGTAGGCTCCTGTAATAGCTTCTACTTCACTGTTCTAATATGTATTATGTTTGGAATTATTTAATGTCTTGTTTTCTTGTTGAGTGTAAATGATATGAAGTGGAGAAGAGAGTCTATGCCGTTTGCTGTTATAACCCTAGCACCTAGTACTGTCTGGCATCTAGACTGGCTCCATTTCGGCCCTTTAACTTTTATTTAAAAAATGAATTGATTAAAAAATTTAAGAGAAAAGCCATAATAAGTTTGATAGGGGTTAGGAAGAATGGATAGAGATAGAGATGGTGGTGAAATAAATCAATGTAAACGATCAGCTTTTCTGTTTTTATTGCCCATCAAAAGGCTCTAGTATGGAGGCTCTATCATAGGAGAAGAGGAATATCTGTTGTTTTGAAGCCTCTGTAGTACAAAGAACAAGATTAGAATCCTTTCTTAATTCATTGACACTTTGCAAAGGGAAAATGTTTCTCTGGGTCTGATTATAGACTACATTTCTGGCTTGGTAGCTTTTTTCCCCCTTGCAGCTTTAACTTTGCCCCCTGTGTCTGAAAGCCATTTGTGTTTATTTCTAAAAATTTTGAAAATACAGGAAAGCATAATGAGGAAAGCAAATATCATTGATAATTCTATTACATAGAGATGGGGCAGCTCTTAATATTTTGGTATAGGCTTTACTCTCTGTATTTACGATATACAAACAGTTTTATCCTCCTCCTTTCCCTTGTCATTATTTCATCTATTCTGGTTTTAAACTTGCTTTTTTCCCACTAAGTATATTGTAAATCTCTTTCTGTATTAATGAATATTTTTATCATTGTTTTAAAAATGCTTGAATAGTACGCTTTTACATGAATATGTGATATTTATTTTACCTATTTGCTGAATGATGGACATTTGAGTTTTTATTCTTTCACTGTTATAGAATATTTTGATGAACTTTGTTGTACATACAGCTTTGCTTATTCTTTCACTGTTATAGAATATTATGATGAACTTTGTTGTACATACAGCTTTGCTTAACAAATATTGAGTGCCTTCCTTTAGTGTGTATTCAGATAGACTGTGCAAGGTACTTAAGCTGTGGGAAAGAACAAAATAGATATGATTTCTGCCTTCATAGAGTATAAGATAAATTCCTAATTTGATGATCAGAGTTGGGTCTAAATTGGTGATAACTTTAAATTACAAGGAGTTTAATGACCATTTTACTCTCAGACTACTGGGAGGAATGTGAATTAGAACTCTAAGGTGGTATTAGTTACCATTGTTTTCCATCAGTTTTCCTTCTCTTTAATTATGTACTTCCTAAGTTTATTAATGTATATTTGGTGGTTTTACTTAATTATATATCTCACATCTCAGTGACTGCTCTGAAAGATTATTTCCAGTTATGGTAGAAAACCTTCATTTACAGTAAAGTAGTCTATAAATCTGGCTTTTCTGTAATCCATATACCTTTGGTATATATACGTTAGCATTTTCTATCTGGGAAACATATACTGAATTAAATTTTGCCTTTTAATGGGCATGAATATAATACAAATATCTATTGATAATTCTGAATATTAAATTTGCAGTTGAGATAATTTCTTTTTTTTTTTTTTTTTGAGACAGAGTCTCGCTCTGTCGCCCAGGCTGAAGTGCAGTGGCCGGATCTCAGCTCACTGCAAGCTCCGCCTCCCGGGTCTACGCCATTCTCCTGCCTCAGCCTCCCGAGTAGCCGGGACTACAGGCGCCTGCCACCTCGCCCGGCTAATTTTTTTGTATTTTTCAGTAGAGACGGGGTTTCACCATGTTAGCCAGGATGGTCTTGATCTCCTGACCTTGTGATCCGCCCGTCTCGGCCTCCCAAAGTGCTGGGATTACAGGCTTGAGCCACCGCACCCGGCCGAGATAATTTCTTAATTAATAGATTATATTGCACCATAGTTATATACATAGTTATATACTGACAGTCTGTGAGGTAGTTGCCTCTTTTTAAAGAATCTGACTGCTTTCGGGGACTTCAGAGTGATGTGGAAATATATCCATATTCCTTACGTGAAATAGCTCATTACTTTTTGTTAGTATCACATAACAAAAGAACATATGATTTGGAATGACTGGAGTTCAAACAAAAAATCATAGCCCAGAAACTTGTGTTCCAAAGCCTGAAAATTTATGTGTGCAGAAGAATCCCTAAATACCAAGTGCTAAATAATTTCTCTGGTGTTTCTGCAGATGCAAGCTGTGTTTCTCATAAGCTATCCTTTTTGTAAATTCCATCCTCTAAAACTTTTTCTTCCTTAGTCTTTTAAATCTGTTTATACACATGTGTACATAGAGAGTATTTTCTTTTGATTGATACTCTACTTGATTTAAAAGCAAAGGTCTAATACTGAGACACACAGGTGTGTGTTTGTGTCTGTGTGTGTGTAAAATAAATGTATCTTCACCTTGGGATAATACCTATTCTACTTAAACATTAAATTTAAAATTCTCAACTTCTGGGCAGTCAGTGAAAGGGGAAATATAATTTCAGTTATCATTATTACATGATCATAAGAGTAAACCATTTCTTTTTTCTGAATTCTAACATTTATTAGCTTAAGTCAGCTTTTCTCAAATTGTAAGTATAGAACACCAATTCTGTCAAATTTTAACAGATATCAGGATTAAGTTTAGGAAACAATGGACTAAGTAAGATGAACAGACTTATTTATATATTTTATCATAACTTTAAATATCCTAATATATATCTTGACTTTCTAAGAGAAAAATACAGTGGTTTCCTAACTTATTTGCCTTGAAATACTCTTTTGGTGAATATCAACTTTGCAAAATGCCAGCCTAAGTCCTTAACAACATGATGGGTTGTGTGTCTTCCATGCCATTTTTGCAGACGATGTCATCATTGCTTTTTATTTGATCTTACCTTTTGTTGATTTAAATTCTTTTTGAAACATAATCCAAGGCAAAGGTAGCTTAGATTTTTTCTATACACCAGGAATTGCTGCTTTTGAAAAGCATGTGCCAGAGGGCCTTGGGAACTAAGTATTCCTGTTGTCTGTGTGCCGGCTGGCCTGGCATTTGGTCTAGGAGTCTTTCACATACACAGTCAGTCCAGACTGAGGCTGAATTTATTTTTCTTAGTGAAACCTGAGTCCTCACACTCCCCATCTACTAGGGCTGCAGCTTTTATAGCGAGGGCCTGAGCTCTCCATCTGCTCCCCAGACACCTGCTGGAACTAATTATCATTATTATTAAAACTTTAAAACAATTTTTCTATTATGTTGCCTTTTTTCCTTTCCTCTGTTTTCACTTTTTTTTGGGAATTATTTTGGAAACAGCAAAGAACAACATACTTCACAATCTAATCCAAAAACATAAGCCCCTTTGGTTTTCATGCTGCTCTTTTCCATTTTGTTTGTACACCTGTTTTCCCTTAATCAGCTCTCCTGTTTCTCCTCACCTATCCTAAACATGTGTACTTTGCTCTTCAGAACGTTGGTTTGTGGTTAGCCAGTTTTCCACTATTATATTATCTTCCATATATTCTGTTAGCTTGCATCTCTTCATTTAATATTTCTTCTGTCCCCTAATCTTAACTTGATTCAGCTACATCTTTCAGTCATTGCTGCCTTTTTTTTTGGACCTACCTTAGGTACTTTGCGGGTAGGTGGTTGGACAGTCTGGTCAGTGTTTTCTTTCATTTTCATTGGTACCTCCAGACCACTCTTCCTTCCATTCTTTCATTTAACACCAAACACCAAACAAAAACAGCCTAACAAAATGATTCTGTTTCTTTGAGGCTTATATCTTTTAACTTTCTAATCTTTCATGCTGTGAATTTTTTCTCATTCTTTTAAGACTTTGGTTCCTGGATATAATCTTCATTTTCACCCCAAGTCTTCTTACTATCCATTTGGTAGCATAGCTTCCCAGACTGTAATGTCCTCAACTTTAATACATCCGGACTTTATATATGGTGTGAAATAGAACTCCATTCTTGATTTGCTGATGGGAAATCAGTGATGATAACCTGACCATTTGAAGAATGACAGGTTGTTAAGTGTATGAATTCCCCCATATATTGATTGAGTTTAAGAAGATAAGAGCTAATTGAAAATCTTATGGCTGTGTTTTAAAATATTTTAATTTTATAGTCATAAATGAGAAGAAAAATTATACCTGATATTGTGGTATCTGGCTATATCATGGTATTGATTCAAAGAGAGGGATTAGCTGTTTTGCTGACAGGTATGGTAGAAAGAGCACTGGATAATTTAAAGTCTGGCAAATGGCAAATCACTTAATGTTTTTCACTGTTTTTTTCTGTTTTGAAGTGGCGAGAATAATACCTAATCCATATAGTTGTTGAGCTAATAAAATACATTTATATATGTGTATATGTGTGCTTCAATGTTTAAGATCTCATAAAAATTAGAGAACCATTCTCTGTTAGGATGGATTCATAAGGTTACTCCTGAACATCACATTGTCTCCATAAAAAACTTTGATTTCCGTATATTCTGTGTTTTCTATAGGAAATGAAAAAAGTTGAAAAAAATATTATTTGTGGGCTAGGCGTGGTGGCTCGTTCTTGTAATTCCAGCACTTTGGGAGGCTGAGGTGGGCAGATCACTTGAGGCCAGGAGTTTGTGACCGACATCGTGAAACTCCATCTCTACTAAAAAAAAGAAAAAAACAAATTAGCTGGGCATGGTGGCACACACCTGTAATTCCAGCTACTCTGGAGGCTGAGGCACAAGAATTGTTTGAACCCGGGAGATGGAGGTTGCAGTGAGCCAAGGTTGTGCCACTGTACTCCATCCAGCCTAGGCAACAGAGCAAGACTCTGTCTCAGAAAAAAAAATTATTATTCATGATACTTTAATCTGCATGATAGAGAGACTCTAGTGAACATTAGTCTAATAATGTTTAAGGTCTATGGAAAACCAGTTTGTTATTTCTCATGACCCTGTTCTTGATATTATACTGCAAATACTAGCTTTTTAATGTTTCATTTACAGGTACATGATGTTGATTGATGGCACAAATGAAGTTTTTATGATTGATAGAGACAATTCAGTATTTCATGTTTCAAATCTGGAATTTCCATTTCGTAAAGATCTTCGTATGCATTTATCAAATACTCTCTTGGATGGCGTAAGTCATATTTATGTATAATATAAAATTAAACATTGCCATTTTTCTTTTCCTTGTAAGTAAATGTGTATTTCTATTGGTTAAGAAGTTTCGAATCAAATCTAACTTTTTTTTTTTTTTTTGAAATGGAGTCTCTCTCTGTTGCCCAGGCTGGAGTCCAATGGCACGATCTCGGCTCACTGCAACCTTCGCCTCCTGGGTTCAATCGATTCTCCTGCCTTAGCCTCCCTAGTAGCTGGGATTACAGGCATGCGCCACCACGCCTGGCTAATTTGTATTTTTAGTAGAGAAGGGGTTTCACATGTTGGTCAGGCTGGCCTCGAACTCCTGACCTCATGGTCCACCCGCCTCAGCCTCCCAAAGTGCTGGGATTATAGGTGTGAGCCACCACACCTGGCCAAATCTAACTTTTATTAGGTTGTTAAATTTCATTTATTTCTTGTGTGTGCTTACATTGAATTAAGGTCCTTTTGAAGAGGGATCTGCCAACTGAATCTTTGAACATAAGTAGGACTTTGAGATATTTTCTTTAGTGGAGAAACTTGTTAAAGCTGGAAAGGGTATTAAATGATTGCTCTGGTCAAATATGTATACATATGGATAGTTATATAATTTTGCATGAAGAGAAATAAATGTTACATGTGGTTAGTAACTTATCTTTTTGCCCCATACTTAGCAATATGTTTTGGACATCTTTTTCACATAAATGTCTGAATGGTTTACCACTGAATATATAGAGACCATGAACTGGGGCTTCCAAAATATCGTGATTGTGAAAATTGTAGGGTTAAAAAATTACTTGTTAAAAATATGACCCCTTCTAATAGCGTATCCTAGACCATATGAATTGGAATCTCCCAGGGGCCTACATGTTCGTACAAGTGACCAAGTGATTGTAATTAGGCAAGTTTGAGAAACAGTTCTGTAATTTATTCAACCAGTCCCCTTTTGTTGGACAGTTTGATTTTTGTATTTTTTCCTGTGTCTAGTAAATTTTTATTCCTATGACAGCATGTGTAACAAAATATCACTTTCTAATAAAAACATATATATATACACATACATATGTACATGTATATGTATCTGTATATAGATTTAACTATCATATTATAGTTAATGTGACTGGCAACCTTGCAGTTGTATAGTACATAAAGGTCGTAGTCATTTGTGGCAACTCTGGTAGTTGGTTCATGGGAACAGCAGGAACATTTTAGTTTCCGTTATCTTTATTTAAGGTACATTTTTTTAGCATTATAATTAATAAAATATAAGAAAGGAAAAGAAATAATAGCATTTGTCAAAGTTTAGTATAGTTTATAATTGAACTAATGTTTGTTGAGTGCCTATTATACCAAGAGTATGGGTATTGCTTAGAGAGTTGAGGAGAAGGCCTCACCCTTGAAACATTTTACTTAATTGAGTGGGGTGGAGAATGAATGGTAATGATGGAAGAGACCTTTGAATAAAACAATAACCCAAAGAGAGGTATATAAGTCCTGAGGTAGTTTAGAGGAGAAATAAATCACATCTAGTTAGTCAGGAACTAAATATGTTTTATGTAGGAGTTGGCATTAGAAACAAAGATTTCTATAGAAAGATTTTTGATGGACGTGGGCTGAGGGCATTCTAGGTAGGAAATAATGCTTAAAAATTAGATGTTTAACCATCTGCAGATTTAACTTAGCAATACTATTTATTTCACCTCAAACTTGGATAACTGAGAGCAGCATAATAGATTCTTGTGAAGTTTTAAAAATAGCAATATGATTCATGATGTCAGTTTACTTGGGCTAGAATTATAGTTGCCATATCTGGGTTTTTTTTTTTTTTTTTTTTTGGTTAGTTAATTTAAACAGTCCTCGGTAGTTTCCTGTTTCTTCTACATTTTCATGTGCAAATTGTTTTTGTAAAATTTCAAATCCAAGAATAACTCAAACTACCTAATTGTCTGACTGTCAGATGTGAGCATTGAAGCTTTTGTTTTGCTTTGCTTAATTATGTTCTTTGACCTATAAAATGTAGAAAATAGGAATTTAGAAATATTGCATTAATTCACTTGAAACATATCAGTGAAATTTAATCAATTTAATATTGAGACTAAGATAAGAATATAGTGGTTAATCATTAAAGTTAATAGCAAGAATTTTGGAAAAATTCCATGTCTTTTTCAACTACTAATTTTTTATAAAACACTGCATGCGTATTACTGAAATTTTAGAAAGTCTGTAAATTTAAAGTAGAGAAAATTAACGATCAAGAAGAGATGACATTTTATATTTTGATGTTAAAAGGAAATATCCTTTTAGTAACTTTGTTTTGCTAATAACTATGTAACATGTATAACTAATATGTATATAGCTGACATTTAATATATGTTGTGTATCTGGGGTTTTGTTACTCCTCTTCAATCTGAAGAACTGCTTTCAGGATTTCTTTTTTTTTTTTTTAATTTAGTTCTTTTTTTTTTTTTAAAAATTGAGGTACAATTTACATACTATGAAATTCACTATTTTAAGATGTTCAATCCAGTGGTTTTTAGTCTTTTCACAAAGTCATATAATCAATACCACTATCTAATTCCAGAACATTTCATCACCTATATGAACTATGATGGTTAGAACCAACGGGGCCTTATATGAAAGATTTCAAGGAATAAGTTACAGAGATGAGCATTGAAGGTCCATGGGTTTTGAAAACCCTTCATTGGTTCCCTATTACTCATAGCAAAAAAGCCAAACTATTCAATATACTATTCTTTATATCTGAAGCATGCCTGTGTCTTCAGTCTCGTCTTTGATTGTGATTGCTAATCACAAATACTCAGCTTTGGACAATTTACTCCAAGCCATCTTTTTTCATGCCTTTGTTATACCATTTGGCCTATCCACTATCCTGCTGGAAAATATACTCTGCATCTTTCAGGATGCAGCTAATGGTCATGTACCTTACTATCAAACTTTCTCTTGTTCTTTGAGTAGAAATAATTACACTCCTTCTACGTAGGCTTAGGTAATGCTTTGTTACAACAACAAAATATATTTTTCCTAAATCAGTGTTTTTTTTTTGTAATTTTAGATGGTTTTACATGGAATTTCTGTTATAAAATTAGATAGCAAGAAAACCTACCTGGTTTCCTAGTAAGAATATGAGGAAAGAAAAATAATTTTAGGTAAAAAAGTATTAATAAAAATTTTATGTAATACTGGATTTTACACCTGTAGTCATCCTTTAATGTCCTTATCTTGTTCTGTCAGACTGCAGTTTTTTTTTTTTTTTTTTTTTTTTTTTTTGAGACGGAGCCTCGCTCTGTCGCCCAGGCTGGAGTGCAGTGGCGCGATCTCGGCTTACTGCAAGCTCCGCCTCCCGGGTTCACGCCATTCTCCTGCCTCAGCCTCCTGAGTAGCTGGGACTACAGGCGCCCGCCACCGCGCCTGGCTAATTTTTTTTTGTATTTTCAGTAGAGACGGGGTTTCACCGTGGTTTCCATCTCCTGACCTTGTGATCCGCCCGCCTCGGCCTCCCAAAGTGCTGGGATTACAGGCGTGAGCCACCGCGCCCGGCCAGATTTTTTTTTTTAAATTTTTAATGGCTATGGTAGATTTACAGTGATCTGTTCATACTCTTTTGCCCTATTCCCTTTGATCAAAGCCTAGTAAAGTGGCATGAAACCAAGAAAGGCCACTTGGCTCACTTGGGAATTCAATCTATAATGGGGGTGCCATTTATTGTCATAGATTTTATGATTAAAGTAATTGGCGCATAACAAAATTTAAAATTAATGATTAAACAAAAATATTTTTTAAAAAGATCCTGACTTTTAGAATTTAAAATTTGTAGTCTCCCTACCCTTGATTGTTGCTTAGTAATTCAAGCATAAAGCCAAATGTAGCATAGAAATTCAAATATGAAAAATATGATGAGATATTGTCGGGTGATTCTATTTCAGTATAGAATAAATGCATGATGGGGATGGGGGGAGCTAGCAGTTTATATGATCTGGGTACAAGTGTGTTCACTTTGAAATTTCATCAAGTTGTATATTTATGGTTTATATGCTTACAGTGTGTATGCTATATTTCAGTCAAATTTAAAAAATTATATTAAAGTATGAAGAAACTTATCTTCTTTTCTCTTTCAAGGAGATGATTATTGACAGAGTAAATGGACAGGCTGTTCCTAGATATTTGATATATGACATAATTAAATTCAATGTAAGTACCTATAATATATAAAATAAAAGTTATTACTGAAATAATGGATGTATTTTTGACAAATAGTCTTTGGGTACTGCCTTAGAGATAGTAGGAAAGAAAATTTGTGACTCAGGTTACTCACTGGGTATCTTTTTGTTAATCCTTTTATATCTCCTTTTCTTTCTCTTATTGTTAATTTTCACACATTTCTTTGTTTTAGGTTTCTTTAACTTGCAAGTGAGTAAAGAATAATGGCTTAACTCTGATAAAATAAGACAGCATTTCATAAAATGAGAATTTCTTCGTTTCAATTATCCTGTACTTGATTTTTTTTCTTGTAAACCTCATGAGTTTATTTCTGTCACCAAAATAGCAACAAAACAAAAGAGAAACTTATTATGAGCTGTTCAGTGGGTAATAAATTACAGTATTAATTCAGGTTATTAAAAGGCATTTTTTTCCTGCAAATTTTTAATGCACACGTCTTATTTTTTGATTGAATTTCTGTATTTAAAACACAGAGCTTCAAATTTAAGAGCCTCAGGGCCAGAAAACACCAAGTTTTATTTTGTTCTGATTGACTACTATATTCCTCAAAAGTAATGCTTTCGAGAATTGGCTTAATCTTATCACAGATCTTGGAATAACATTCCTTGGCCTGTAACTAGATATAAGGGGTGGGGGGAGTGGCTTTATTCTTTGTGAATAGGGAAGTTCTATCTCCTTTAACTCTTGACACTGAGCTCTGCTTTAATACGTGTTCAGTCTGGGCTTACTCTCTCTTCTTAGCTGAGTACTCTCTCTTAGATAGCAGTTTTCTAATACTTTTTAAAAATATGAAAAATTTCACCATATACAAGAGCCTAAAAAATAATATAAGGAATACTCATGTCCTGACCACCTCGATTTGTTAAAACTTCATACTTTTGGTCCGCTTTCTTTTTAATAAGATGTGATTCAGTACGAATCCAATAGAAGTTTCTTAGTTACACCTCTCTCCTATTCTCAAATCTCTTGCCCAGAATCAACCTCTATCCTAAATTTGGTGTTTATTGTTCCCATGAATGCTTCAGATACTTTTACTGTGTGTGTATCCATAAAATATATATGATATTCTTTTGCAAGGTTTCTAGTGTTATATATATGTTATTGTACTGTACCTTTGCTGACCTTTGCTCAACAAGATAATGTTGAGATTTATTTGTACTAATACGTCTAGATTTAGTTCATACACTTTAATTACCATTGAGTGTTACATTGTATAAATATACAGAATTTATCCTTTTTCTTTTTGATGAACATTTTGGTGTCCATTTTTTGCTTTTATATTACTACTGTATTGAACAATTTTATATGTTTTTTTCTTGTGCACACGTGAAAATTTCGCTAGGACAGTTGTTCTCATTCTTGGAATGTAATTACCTGGGAAGTGTTTTTAAAAACTCTGTTCTGTCATATATATTATATCATGGAGATTGTGATTAAATCAGCAGCTTCAGCTATATTATCTACTTTGCTAAATTTCTCTCAGAAGTAATTGTTTCAGTTTGCCACAGTTGGTTTTATCAGACATTTATATTATCGCCAATTTGATGTGTGTGAAATGGTACCATCCTGTTTTAATTTGCTTTTCCTTGATTACTAACAAGGTTTAACATATTTCTTCTTCTTATTTTTTTTTACTTATTTGGAATTTGTATGATTTAATTGCAAGTTTGTATAATCTTATAATACAATCTTCTGTTTTTTTTTTATTTGGTTGTCTATTTTTTTTCCCTGATTACCAATGAAGTTGAACATATTTCTGAGGTTTATTTTTATTTGTTTGTATTTTTCTTTTATAACTTAATTGCAAGTTTGTTCTATTTGGTTTTCTGTCTTGTTTTTTCTTTTTAATATGTAGGAATCAATTATCTTTTCTGGATTCTAGTACTTTCCTGGTTATATGTGTGACAATATGTTTTCCAAATCAGTGTTTATTGATGCACAGAAGTTTTAAATTTTAATGAAATCAATCTCATCAGACTTTCCCAAATATTGTACTTCTTGTTTTAAGAAATTAATCTATATTTTATTCTAAAAATGATTGTTATACTTTTTGTCTTTAGGTCAATAATTGTTTATTCAGTACATATTTATTGTGTGCCTATTACCATATTTCGTGATTTTAAGCCACATATATTTTTACATTTCTGATATTGGGATGCATTTATAATTGAAAATATCGTATATTTAATTCTTTACTATGGAGCCTTTATGGATGATTAACAATATTATTTATTTTGTATCACCAAATCAGGGCCACTGTTAGAAAGATAATTTTTTTGAAATAATATTTAAAATCCTTTCAGTCCCTTAGTTTATTAACTTGTCCAGAAAGAATTTCATCAATCATCTTTTTTTTTTTTTCACCCTCTGACTCTCAGCATTGATCATCTTTTATATGTCAAGTACATATGTACTGGTATACAAAGATGAATGAGACATAATTTCTTGACTTTAAAGAATTCAAATGCTAGTGTACTGGCTTCCAAATAAGGCCATTTGCACAGTGTTTCATTGGAATTTGGGAAGAACATAGGAGAACTTTAAAAAGAAATTTAATATATTATTTTATTTTGTCTGTTTTATAACATTTTCATTAAAAATGTAATATTTTATAATATTTTACAGTTGTATATGTATACACATTTTTAAAAAGTATGCATTTTTAAATGTATTTGTTAGGATATGTGTTTAGATTGGATATAAAATTAAAGCAAATTTGCGGACTATTATGGATGAAATAGAAATGTAAAGAAATAATTTTAAAATCATAAACATAACAAAGGTATATAAAAGATATAGTGGTATTAGGGAGGTGAGAGTATTTCAACTTCCCTGGGTATAGTTGAGTCACTGAAGCATGGAATTGCAGACCAAGAAAGTGACACAAATTAGTTTTGAAGGATTGAGTCATGGAGGTCAGGAGCGTTAGATGGTTTGTTAGCATACATTTTTTTTTTTTTTGAGACGGTCTTCCTCTGTCGCCCAGGCTGGAGTGCAGTGGCATGATCTCAGCTCACAGCAACCTCTGCCTCCTGTGTTCAAACAATTCTTGTGCCTCAGCCTCCTGCGTAGCTGGGACCACAGGCGTGTGCCACCATGCCCAGCTAATTTTTGTATTTTTAGTACAAAAGTACAAATACATGGGGTTTTGCCATGATGGCCAGGCTGGTCACAAACTTCTGGCCTCAAGTGATCTGCCCGCTTTAGCCTCCCAAAGTGCTGGGATTACAGGTGTGAGCCAACTGCACCCAGCCTGTTAGTATACTTGATGGATGGTAAGGCGTGGGACATAGCAAAAACTGAGAATGGATTGTTAAGTAGAGGGCCAGATTACTTGAACGAGGCATTTTTAGTTCTTTACGTAATAAGGCATTGTTAAAGGGTTTTCATTATAGTAATGATATGAACATGCTTTTACTATTTTGAAAGATAACTAGTGGCAGCATGGATAGTGTTTTGAAGGGAGTAAGAACTGAAAACAGGGAGTCAAGCTAGTCAATAATTATTGTTTCCTGTAGTCTCTTCTCATTGATTCAACACCTATCTGTTGAGAGCTTAACCCCATGTAAACATTAGGTTGAGTAAAGTTAGGTTGGAGAATATACATTGGAGAAGAGGAAAAAGACAGTAAAGATGGAGGAAAATGTATGTAAGGTGTGTCCAGTTGCAAAGTAAAAAAGAAGAGTAGCTTATGTGCCTTTGAAGCAGTAATTACTAATCTGGATGATTACTGTCAACCAGATAATGTGTTGTAAGTGAGTTTGTGTATGCCATATGGATAGAATGAGACTTACCCTCAATTCATACAAAAGTGTTCATGTTCTTTCTGTTTCACAGTTCAAACCATATATACTTTAAGAACACTCAAGGGAAAGTGTATTTGCGTAAGAGAACTATTTCTTTATAACTGTATAACTTTGAACATATTATGTAAACAACTTCTGTGTTAGCTTCCAGAGTTGAGGGTGTATTTGATATATATCTTCTACTTGCTGGTATATATAGCATTAGCACTTTAAACAACAAAAAACATTGTAGGTAACTGTGCTACTTATTTTGGTGTGTTACTCGCTTGTACTTTTCTGAATTCTGTGGATTTTAGTTTTTATACTGTAATAGATTACTGTTAAAGGGTTTTAACTAATTTATATACATAATAAAAAAGACTAGTGAGTATATATATTTTTTCTATTTTTAAGTGATTCTATACCTATAAATAGTGAGTATATTAATACTCTAATTGAGATGTGAAATTGCTAATTTTTTATTTTTTAAAATTTGGGGGTGGTAGTCTTGCTATGTTGCCCAGGCTAGCATCAAACTCCTGGACTCACGTGATCCTCCCACCTCAGCCTTCCAAATAACTGGGACTACAACTATGAGCCACCACACCCAGCCTAGGTGTGAAATATTTGGATCAACTTACAGTACAATTGTGCCACTTTCTCATACTGTTTTATACAGTTGTATTTAAAAATAAGTCTCTTTGTGTGTTGAGACAGTTCTATTGTTAGTCAAACTAATTATTAGGGTTGGTATATATGTTTGTGCAGGCTGTGTGCTGGGTAACTCCAGAGGATGCTGTTTACACAGACTATTATGTACATTGTGGCAGCCTTGATAATTATGCTGATAAAAAAGTTGTTAGTGTGAAATTTAACTAATTCTTTATTTAATTCAGTCACAGCCCGTTGGAGATTGTGATTTTAATGTTCGTCTGCAGTGTATAGAACGAGAAATTATAAATCCTCGACACGAAAAAATGAAGACTGGGCTTATTGACAAAACACAGGAACCATTTAGTGTCAGAAATAAGCCATTTTTTGACATCTGTACTTCAAGAAAGGTAAAATTTACTTTTTAAAAAATTAGTGCTTATAATGTCTCATAATTCAGCTTACAAGATGAATATGAATGACATTTTGCTGCCCAGTTGTCTTAACTCTGTCAGAAAATACTCGAATTGGGTATAGCACTGTTTTGGCCAAACATGGTACAACTCCTATTCCTAGGCTTTTTCTCTTGAGTAAGATTCTCAATGGTGGCACCTTAAACTAGGTTGTTTCCATTTTTCTCATAATAGTTTTTGTTTCATGGTCATTGGTCATACTGTGTTTTTTAAGAAGCTATAAACAACATAGAACTGTATTGAATGAAAATCATTAGGCCTGCTCCTACACATCCTGAAGGTACAGTGTTTGGTACGTACTCTTATTAAAAATATACATTTATATCTATCTATCTATCTATATACATATATATATAGATATATATATATGTACACACACACATACATTGAAGGTTTTCTTTTAGTATTTTTGTTGTTTCCACTTAAAATGAATCATATACTAAGGCCAGGTGCGGTGGCTCATACCTGTAATCCTAGCACTTTGGGAGGCTGAGGCAAGCAGATCACAAGGACGGGAACTCGAGACCAGCCTGGCCAATATGGTGAAACCCCGTCTCTACTAAAAATAGAAAAATTAGCCACGTATGGTGGCACCTGTCTGTAGTCCCAGCTACTCAGGAGGCTGAGGCAGGAGAATCGCTTGAACTCAGAAGGTGGAGGTTGCAGTGAGCCAAGATTGTGCCACTGCACTCCAGACTGGGCGACAGAGCAAGACTCTGTCTCAAAAAAAAAAAAAAAAAGAATCATACTACATATTCCAGGATGTTGCTTCTTTTTGTTTTGTTTTGTTTTTTCACTTAACAGTATGGCTTGGAGATATTTCCATGTCAGTGCATAGAGATTTGCCATGTTACTTGTTAAGTGCTGCATGGTAATGATAGTAAAGATGTACTATACATTATGTTATAATTGATGGGTTTTTAGATTGCTTCTAGTCCTTTGCTATTACCAGCACTGTTTCAGTGAACGTTTTTGTTTCTATGGGTGGATATTTCTTCAGGGTAAGTAGAATTTTTGGTTTAAAGATTATGAGTAATGTTAGTAACTACTGCCAAATTCCTTTCCAAATAAAGCAATTTTGTCTCCAGCCGATGAGAGAGCTCATTTTCCCGTTGCCAGCATCTTTTTTTTTTTTTTTTTTTTTTGATCTGTAGGCAAGGCACTGTATTGTAATGGGAAGGTGAGTATGAGTTTTTTTTTTTTTTTTTTTTTTTTGAGGCAGGGTCTCACTCTTGCTCAGGCTGGAGTACAATGGTGCCATCTTGGCTCACCACAGCCTTGACCTGCTGGGGTCAAGTGATCCTCCCACCTCAGCCTACCGAGTAGCTGCGACTACAGGTGCATACTACCATGCCCAGCTAATTTTTTGGTGTTTTTTTAGAGACCAGGTTTCCCTGTTTTGCCCAGGCTGGTCTCGAACTCCTGGGCTCAAGTAATCAGCCTGCCTTAGCCTCCCAAAGTGCTGGGATTACAGGCGTGAGCCACCATCCCTGGCCAAAAAGTTCATTTTTATGTAGTTAAATTTGGCAATATATTTCTTGCATCTTCTGGTTTTCTGTCTTGCTTAAGAAGCCCTTCATTTCTAAAATATTTTTATATTATGTTCTAATATTGCTATGATTTTGTCTGATGATTACATTTAGATGCTCTATTTTTACTCTTGCATTCCTTCAGGGAATTGTCTTCTGTTTGCATAGTCTATTTAGCATCCAGTTTCTTTTATTCACTGTCTCTTCTTCATGCCCTGTGTTCTCACATGAACATACTAATTCTGTTTATGCCTCATCTTCTCCATTTTCCTTTTCATTCTCTTTTTTTTCTTTGTTCTCTTATTATTTTTAGTATCACTAATATGACTACTATTATTACTGGTACTACTGTTACTGCTGCTGCATAGTTTGTTTTCAATGGGATATTTACCAGATCCAGTGTTTAAAAGCAATTGTACCTTGGTATATCTGCTTTTTTAAGACATGACATGTAAAGTGCATGTTGACTGTTTCCTGAAACTTTCCTCCATTTCTCATTTGTGCTTTTGGTGAGATTCTTATTTCTTTGTATATAAATTATACAGTGTGTTCTGTGTGCCTGTTATGTGTTAGGATGTCTGATTTATTGAACTCACCTTTTAATTTGTTTTTCTTCTCTGACTTTCTGTTTTCCTTTCTTCCCTGTTTTGTAATTTCTCCGCAGTTTTGAATATTTGTGAGACATTCTTGCTTTTGGTAGTGGTTAACTTTCTTAGCAAACCTGATTGGTGGTTCTAATTCGTAGATATGTTAGTTGGCGGTCATAAAGCTCTGCTGTCCTTATCAGAATATAAATGTATTTTGAGCCTGCATACCACATGGTCCCATGCTTGATTGTATACTGATAAACATTTGAAATGTTTTACAAGTTTTAGAAAGGATAAGGAGGCACATTTGGCATTCACAAGAAGGCCAGCCGGCTATTTCTTAAGAAGCCTGAAGGAATGTTATACCTTTTGTGAAATTTGTCATATTCCAGAATCAGGTTTGTAACTTCACAGATTCAGAAACCTTGGGAGTCATTTGCTCTTTTTTATATTTCTCTATTGTGAGTTGAATTTATAGTTCAGCTTTGATACTGGGTTATGAGAACTTTTACATGAAAATTGCACGTGGCATCCAAGAAGTTGGTGGGATTTTACTTTCAAACCAGTGTTTTATATGCCTGGTTTAGGGCATTTGAAAAATTGGTGGCCACGAAGAACCGTGGTCTGTTTATATTCAGCCCAGGGAATAGTACCCAAATAATTTATATTTTTTGGGAGGAGGGTGGTTATGATAGAATTGTGCAAAAATATAGCAACATATGCAATCATGTTTTAAACTCTTCACCTGCTCCTACTCTAGCCCGCTTAGTTTGGTGTTAGTCTTTGGATATGATATTAGCTGTAAGTAATCCTAGCACTATTGAGTGGCTATCTTTTTCATTCAACAAATAGAGTAATCATCCTACTTTTATTACAATTTTATGTAACACCTGCTCGGCATGGGAATTTTGGTTGACCACTGCTACTGTGATCTTCCCAACTGTTCACTGCTTGCCTTTTGTGTCAGTTTTGGCAGCAGGATATTAAGGGGGTACCTACAAGAGCCTGTGTACTAGTGTGCCCTGTCCAATAGGTTGGGTAAAGATAAAGTTAATATTTAACATCTGCTGTGTCCATGGTGGAAATCTATTAACTGGAACTATGTTCTCTTATGAGAATATTTTCTAAATTGTAAATACAGTATAAAAATTGAGCAAAAGCCAAATTGCTTTGGTTTGTGTTCGTTTTTAAAAAATGAGTTTGACAGGTTGTGCTGTCATAATTCAGAGTTCAGCATTTAAGAAAATGTGTTTAGATAGTATAATTTCATTATTCAAATCAGTACTGCCTAGAAATATTTTCTAATGTGTAACATCAGAACTATTTTTTAGGGATTTGAAGCAATTATGTGGAACAACTTTTTATGTAGTTTTTCACTAGAAAGACAGTGATCTTACTGTGTTTTTCTTTATACTTAGCTTATGTAATTCCTTAAAATCATAGGATATTTCTTTTTTAAAAGCAATTCTAGCTAGGCGTGGTGGTTCATGCGTGTACTCCCAGCACTTTGGAAGGCCAAGGCACTTGGATTGCTTGTGCCCAAGAGTTCGAGACCAACCTGGGCAACATGGCAAAACCCTGTCTCTACAAAAAATACAGAAAAATTAGCCGGACATGGTGGCACATGCTTGCAGTTCCAGCTACTCAGGAGGCAGAGGTGGAAAGATTGCTTGAGCCTGGGAGGTTGAGGCTACAGTGAGCCACGATTGCGCCACTGTACTTCAGCCTGGGTGGCAGAGTGGGACCCTGTCTCAAAATAAATAAATAAAGAATAAAAGCAATTCTGATTTTTAGAATTTTAAATAGTCTCCTCTCCTCACTTTCAGTTCTTATTATTGTATTTTGTCCTTAATGTCTCTTACTGAAGTAGTTTTGGTTGTAGAATACCAAAGGAAGACACGTTTTGTTGCAGAATTGGTATAACATGTAAGATCTTAGTAACACCAGTTATAGGATAATAACTACAATTGAAAGGTTATTGCTGTGGAGATTTTTATCTTTGCTAATGGGATGGTAAAATAGTGATCTTATGAACCTTACAGCATTTTCAGGGAAGTATAGATCATTTATTTTAGGAATGGTAGCTTTTATGAAGTTTTAAACAAAATTTACAACTATAAAACATGCATACTCATTTTGTAGAAAAATAATAGAATTTCATATCTGTGTATCTTTAAAATCTCAAAGATGATTCTGATTTTAGGAATTTATTAATATAGTTCTATAACTCTTGTTTAATTTGATCTGTTAAACACAATGAAGGGATAATTGTTCAGTTTTTAACTTTAATATACAGTCAGAATACAACATCCAAAAGAGTAATAACAAGTTGTTTTTCAAATTGCGATTCTATTTACATTTCCAGTTTGAAGGCCAATTCAAAAAGAATTATTTGAGTAGATTACATATGACTAACAAAACTCTAAAAACATGCAGTAAAAAGTTTCTCTGAAAGCTCTCCATCCATTTATCACCTTGTCAGTAACCATTGCTGTTAGCTTTTAGTGTAGCCATCCAGAATTTCTTTATGAATAAATAAATGCATTTATTTATATTCTTACTACCTCCATATAGGGATGATTTTTTTTTTCCTTTTTTTGAAACAAAGTCTTGCTCTGTCATCCAGGCTGGAGTGCAGTGGTGCAATCATTGCTCACTGCATCCTTGACCTCCCAGACTGAAACAATCCTCCCAACTCAGCCTCCTGAGTAGCTGGAACTATAGACCTGAACCACCATTCCTAGCTAATTTTTTAATTTTTTGTAGTGATGGGATCTTGCTGTATTAACCAGGCTGGTCTCAAATTCCTGAGCTCCAGCGATCTGCCTGCCTTGGCCTCCCAAAGTGTTGTGATTACAGGCATGAGACACCATGACCAGTATGGTGACTTTTTAATATACTGTTCTATCCTTTTCTTTTTTTCTTTTTCTTTTTTTTTTTTTTTTAAAAACTTGACAGTATGTCTTAAGTCTCTTCACTTCAGTATTGGTACACAGAGGTTAGATCATCTTCATTTTTTTTTTAACAGTTGCACAGATTTTCGTTGTATCAGTATACCATAACTTAGCTAACATCATAGTCACAGACATTTGGGTTCTTTTTAGTCTGTTGACATGGTTTTTTTTTTTTTTTTGCATATAGATATTCAGTTGTTTCTGTACCAATTGAAGAGACTGTCCTTTTCTCATTGAATTCCTTTTGCACGTTTATAAAAAATGAAGTTAGTTGTATATGTCTGGTTCTGTTTCTAGACTGTTCAGTTCCCTTGATCTATTTGTCTGTCTTTACTCAAGTACCGTACTGCTTTGATTATTTTTGGTTGTTGTGAATCTTGAAATCCAATAGTATAAATGTTTTAACTTTGTTGTTCTTTTCTAAGTTGTTTTGGCTATTCTAGACCTTTGCATTTTTATGTGAATTTTATAATTAGCTGTCAATTTCTACAAAAAAGTCTGCTGGGAGTTTGGTTGGAATTGTAATGAAAATATAGGTCAATTTTGGGGAAGAACTAACATCATAACAATGCTGAGTTTTCTAGTTCATCAACCTGGCATATATTTTCTTTTATGTAGGTCTTCTTTACTGTCTCTCAGCAATTTTTGTAGTTTTAAGCATGAGATTTTGCTCATCTTTTTTCGGATTTATTTCATACTTTTTGATGTTGTCATAAAAGTCTTTGAAAAATTTCCATTTCTGACTATTAGTAGTATAAAGAAGAAATATACTGACTATTTTCCCCAAAGGAGTATGTTGATTTTTGTATATTGATGTTTTATCTTACAGTCTTGCTAAACTCAATTATTACAGTAATAATTTTTTGTGAATTTCATCAAAATTATTACATAGACAATAATATCAGTGAGAAAGGTGCTACTTTTCCCTTTCCAACTTGGATGCTTTTAATTTTATTCTCCTGCCTTGAATAAAATTCAAGATGTTGAATCATTCTGTCATTCCTGGGATAAGCCCTACTTTGTCTTAGTATATTGTTTTAAAATATATTATTTTAATAATAATATTATATTATTGTTCTGCACTGGCTAGAATCTATTGTTTAATGTTGTATGGAAGCAGTGAGAGTGAGCAGCCTTGTCTTCTTCCTCATCTATGGGGAAGCAAAATTTGGTTTTAACTATTAAATAGGATGTTAGCCATAGGACTCGAGGATAAGATGCCTTTTATACACAGTTAGGTTTTAAACTTGAAAGCTGATAATTTTGGCATACTAATCTTATTTATCGAGCTCTCTTACTTCATTTTGTTATTGCTTGTAATAATTTTGCAATTCTTTTTTTAGGTATTCATATTAAGTGTAAATAGTGATATTTTTACTTATTGGATTTTTCATACATTAACTTTTGACTAATTTGATTGTACACAAATACGATTTTAGATTGTGGCAGTAGTTATGTGGATTCTTGTTTCCTGATTTGAGTGGGAATGCTTCTGGTGTTTCTTCAGAGTACGATATGCTGCCTTTAATTCTGAGATCTGTTTTATCAGATGAAACAAGTATGCGTTTGGTTCTGTTTCACTCAGTGATTTTATTTTTAACCACGAATGAGTGTTCGGTTCGGTTTGGTCAAATGGCTTTTCATCTACTATTTTTTTTTTTTCTGTTTAGATCTGTTTATCTCACGAATTATATGAAAATATTTCCTGATGTTGAATCATTCTTTCATTCCTGGAATAAGCCCTACTTTGTCTTAATATATTATTTTAAAAAATGTACTGCCCAGTTTTTTTTCTACCTTTTTAAAAGGATTTTTGCATTGATGTTTATAAATAATCTTGATATTTTATAAATCTTTGGAAACTTTTTCATCAGTGGTACACTCTGTTATACTGTTTTCATCAGTGTTATAAAAAGAACTGGGTTTAAAAAAATACGTTCTAGAGCTGTTTTTTTGTCGTTGGTGGTGTTGTCGTTGTTGTTGTTTTAAGACAGGGTCTTGCTCTGTTACCCAGGCTGGAGTGCAGTGACACAGTTATAGCTCACTACAGCCTTGAACTCCTGGGCTCAGGTGATCCTCCCGCCTCAGCCTCCCAAGTAGCTGGGACTTCAGGCATGTGCCACCACACTCAGCTAATTTTAGAATATTTTGTGGAGGTAGTGCCTCTCAGTATGTTTGACCAGGCTGGTCTTGAACTCTTAGGCTCAAGCAATCCTCCTGCCTTGATTTCCCAAAGTGTTGGGATTACAGGGTGAGCCACTGTGCCCGGCCAGAGCAGTTTTAATAAAAACATTGGAATTATCTGCTTTTTTAGGTTTTTGAGGAATTCCCCTACGGAATTATTTGGATTGTAGTGCTTTGAGTTTGGGTTAATATCTTTTTCACTTCCTATGTGAAAATTGGTACATTTAAATTTTTCTCTCCCTTTGAGTACAATATCCATTTATTAAAATACTTGAAGTTTCTTCTCTCTCTCTCTTTTTTTTTTGTGTGTGGGTATTTTTTTGCACTTAATCTTAGCCAAGAAGTTGAGAACTGATTTTTTAAAATATGATAGCTATTTAATTTTTTCTCCTCCCATGAACTTTTAGTTTAATTTTTTATTTCTGCTCTTTTCCTAAGCCAAGCCTAGTTCTTTTTTTATTTTATTTTAGAGAGAGGATCTTGTTCTGTCACCCAGTGGAGTACAGTGGCATGATGAAAACTCACTGCAGCCTTGACTTCCTTGTCTGCAGCAATCTTCCCGCCTTAGCCTCCTGAGTAGCTGGGACTACAAGCACGTGTTATCACGCCCGGCTAATTTTTGTATCTTTTGTAGAGATGGGGTTTCACCATGTTCCCCAGGCTGGTCTTGAACTCCCGAGCTCAAGCAGTCTGCCCACCTCGACCTCCGAAAGTGTTGTAATTACAGGCTTGAGCCACCACACCTGGCAAATGTCTGATAATTTCTTTGTCATGTTAGTAAGGGTTTTGTGGTTTTGGTTTATTTTTTAATCTTTCCCAGGATTGTGAGAGTTTTAAAATTTCTAGTAGAAGAGTCTTTATTTTCTGAGTTTATTCTTAATTAAAAAATTTTTATTGTAGTGACATGAGATAATATTATCTGTACTTTTTCTGCAATGTATTATAAAGTGTCATCAATTTTTTATATATATATTTTTATTTTTATTATTTATTTATTTATTTGAGACTGAGTCTTGCTCTGTCGCCCAGGCTGGAGTGCAGTGGCACAATCTCGGCTCACTGCAAGCTCCACCTCTCAGGTTCACGCCATTCTCCTGCCTCAGCCTCCCGAGTAGCTAGGACTACAGGCATCCGCCACCACACCTGGCTAATTTTTTTGTATTTTTAGTAGAGACGGGGTTTCACCGTGTTAGCCAGGATAGTCTTGATCTCCTGACCTTGTGATCCGCCCACCTCGGCCTCCCAAAGTGCTGGGATTACAGGCGTGAGCCACCGCACCCAGCCTTTTAAAATTTTTTTGTTTTATTTTTTAAAAATAGAGACAGAGTCTTGCTGTATTGCCCAGGCTGGTCTCAAACTCATGGACTCAAGCAGTTCTTTCACCTCAGTGTCCCAAGTAGCTGAGCTGCAGGCATATACCACTGTGCCTGGCTAATTATAATACTTTCTAAAACTTTCTGGTACAGATCTATCAGCCTTAAAATTCTGGTAGTTACTGACTTTTTGTCTTATTCCGAAGTTTAATGTTTTTATACGATGTTTTTCATAGGCATTTTAGTAGGTGTTTTGGAAAGTTTGTACCAGATCTGCTAGATAGACAATATTTTAAACTAGAAAGCTCTGCTATTATTTGCTCAGCCTGAGAAGCTGCTTTTTACATTTCATAATTATTTTCCCCTTATTTTCAGGGAATAGGTTATCTGTGTGTATAAGTAGATGGGAAAGACCACTCTAAAATTGCTGCCATTTATGGAGTGATAACATTGTCTGATATATTCTTGTCTAATTGCCTATTTTTCTGGCCAATTGACAAAAATAATAATGCATTCTCTTCTTTGACAAACTTCTCATGTTTACTTTTCCCACTTGTCAAGTTCTATTGCTGTTGAAATAGTATGTTGTCTTTCTTTATTTTCTGCTTGTCCGTGTCTTGGAACTCTGTACATTTCCCTTAGGGGGAGTCAGTTGTGTATAGTTAGGATCTAGTGAAAGAACATGCAAAGAATCACTCTTGAGTGATTTTAGGAAATTGTCTTTGATTAAAAAAAATAAGCAAGTCTCTGTGCCCTTCCCCCCATTTCAAAAGCTAGAATTAAAAATGAAAACAAAAGAACAGATAATCTCTTGAAGTTCCTAGTGGCAAAACTTTTCTCTGCTTGGAGTCATTTTACTTTCTACTGTCTAGTTAGACTAGAAAAATTTTATGCGGAAAATATTTTTAAATAATTTGCTTATTGCTGTTTCAAAAGTAAAATGTTTGCTTTGTAGGATGACAGAGTAGTAAATGTTACGATCTCCTTCCTAATAATTGTTGAGAGAATTAAATAGACAATTACGAAGGTTATTCTTTTACTACATTTAATTTTTCAAGGACACATCTACTTTTAAAATAATTTTATTAATATTTGTTATTTGCATGCTTTGTTAGGTAGGAATTTAAATTTTATGTTTATGTATTTCATTTGGCATTCAGATTTTCTAGGTACTGCTTTTCTTTTCTTTATTTTCTTATTTATCACTAAATATAAATTTATAAGTTCTTAAGTATTTGTTCAAGACTAGTAGTTCATAAAACCATAAGGCTTGTTATTTTTATATCACTGTTCTATGACTTTATCAGTGTTGTATTGTTTGTGTCACAGTAAAAGAAAAAGAACCTTTGAGAGTTTTTTATGGCAACTGTGGTTGAAGAGAAGAAAGAATTTTTGCTTAAACATGAAGATCTATTGTTCACACATAGAGATTTTCAGTGATTCTGCCTAATTTTTAATGAAATTACAGATAAAATGGTGCAACTGCATTTTGGTTTGAAAGCAGATGCAAGATAAAATAAGGATGACCATTCTCATGTTTGCGGTGTTCAGTTTTGCATTATCTAGTCTATTATTATGTCATTCATTATTGATAATTGAATATGGCCTGATGGATCCTTTCAATCTCATTCATATGTCATTTCAGAGGGAAATTTAAGAAAATAATATAATGCATACTAAAGAGAATTCATACTTTCATATGGCGAACCTAAAGATTTATTGTCCCAGATAACTTCTTTTGGAGTAGCAAATCTTATTCTTATTCGCTGACACATGAAGAAATAATTGTATCTCATGCCATATATATTTGAAATATTTCTATGAAAGATTTATAATTGTAACATGGAGAAATTTCTATGTTTGCTCAATATGAGAGCTAAATTGTTTTATAATTGACATTAAAAAATACCTATTTGTAGATTCAGAGGAAAACGATGATTATTATTTATTTATTTATTTTTTAATTCTTTTTTTTGAGATGAAGTCTCGCTCTGTCGCCCAGGCCAGAGTGCACTGGTGCTATCTTGGCTCACTGCAACTTCTCCTGCCTCAGCCTCCTGAATAGCTAAATTACAGGTGTGTGCCACCACACTCAGCTAATTTTTGTCTTTTTAGTGGAGTCGGAGTTTCACTATATTGGCCAGACTGGTCTTGAACTCGTGATCTGCCTGCCTCGGCTTCCCAAAGTGCTGGGATTACAGGTGTGAGCCACCATGCTCTGTCAAAAGATGAGTATTGGCCTCCAAAATAATTAAGAGGCAGTTACTTTGTCTAAATCTGATGAATGAATTGTTCTAACTGTGATTGTGAGTTTGCTGCAGGTTAACAAAGGCATAGGATTGACGTAGATCACATGACTGTATTCACATTCAACTGAATGCTTTTTTAAACATTATACTTTAAATTCTGGGATACATGTGCAGAACATGCAGGTTTGTTACATAGGTATACATGTGCCATGGTGGTTTGTTGCACCCATCAACCTGTCATCTACATTAAATATTTCTCCTAATGCTATCCCTCCCCTAGCCCCCCACCCCCGACAGGTGCCTGTGTGTGATGTTCCCCTCCCTGTGTCCATGTGTTCTCATTATTCAACTCCCTCTTATGAGTTGAAGATGCAGTGTTTGGTTTTCTGTACCTGTGCTAGTTTGCTGGGAATGATGGTTTCAGGCTTCATCCATGTCCCTGCAAAGGACATGAACTCATCCCTTTTTATGGCTGCATAGTATTCCATGGTGTATATGTGCCACATTTTCTTTATCCAGTCTATCATTGATGGGCATTTGGATTGGTTCCAAGTCTTTGCTGTTGTGAATAGTGCTGCAATAAACACATGTGTGCATGTGTCTTTTTAGTAGAATGATTTATACTTCTTTGGTTATATACCAGTAATGGGATTGCTGGGTCAAATGGTATTTACGGTTCTAGATCCTTGAGGAATCACCACATTGTCTTCCACAATGGTTGAACTAATTTACACTCCCACCAACAGTGTAAAAGCGTTCCTGTTTCTCCACATTCTCTCTAGCATCTGTTGTTTCCTGACTTTTTAATGATCACCATTGTAACTGGCGTGAGATGGTATCTCATTGTGGTTTTGATTTGCATTTCTTTAATGACCAGTGATGATGAACATTTTTTCATATGTTTCTTGGCTGCATAAATGTCTTCTTTTGAGAAGTGTCTGTTCATATCCTTTGCTCACTTTTTGATGGGGTTTTTCTTGTAAATTTAAGTTCCTTGTGGATTCTGGATATTAGCCCTTTGTCAGATGGATAGATTGCAAAAATTTTCTCCATTCTGTAGGTTTCCTGTTCATTCTGATGATGGTTTCTTTTGCTGTGCACAAGCTCTTAAGTTTAATTAGATCCCACTTGTCAATTTTGGCTTTTATTGCCATTGCTTTTGGTGTTTTAGTCATGAAGTCTTTGCCCAGGTCTGTGTCCTGAACGGTGTTGCCTAGGTTTTCTTACGGGGTTTTTATGGGTTTAGGTCTTAGGTTTAAGTCGTTAATTCATCTTGAGTTACTTTTTGTATAAGGAAGGGGTCCAGTTTCAGTTTTCTGCATATGGCTAGCCAGTTTTCCCAACACCATTTGTTAAATAGGGAATCCTTTCCCCATTTCTTGTTTTTGTCAGGTTTGTCAAAGATCGGATGGTTGTAGGTGTGTGGTGCTATTTCTGAGGCCTCTGTTTTGTTCCATTGGTCTGTCTCTCTGTTTTCGTACTAGTACCACGCTGTTTTGGTTACTGTAGCCTTGTAGTATAGTTTTGAAGTCAGGTAGTGTGATGCCTCCAACTTTGTTCTTTTTGCTTAGGATTGTCTGGGCTATATGGGCTCATTTTTGGTTCCATATGAAATGTAAAGTAGTTTTTTTCTAATTCTGTGAAGAAAGTCAATGGTAGCTTGATGGAGATAGCATTGCATCTGTAAATTACTTTGGGCAGCATGGCCATTTTCATGATATTGATTCTTCCTATCCATGAACATGGAATGTTTTTCCATTTGTTTATGTCCTCTCTTACTTCCTTGAGCAGTGGTTTGTAGTTCTCCTTGAAGAGGTCCTTCACATCCCTTGTAAGTTGTATTCCTAGGTATTTTATTGTCTTTGTAGCAATTGTGAATGGGAGTTCACTCATGATTTGGCTCCCCAATCTCTAAGTTGATTTGGGGCTGAGACGATGGGGTTTTCTAAATATACAATCACGTCATCTGCAGACAGAAACAATTTGACTTCCTCTCTTCCTATTTGAATACCCTTTATTTCTTTCTCTTGCCCGATTGCCCTGTCCAGAACTTCAATACTCTTGAATAGGAGTGATAAGAGAGGGCATCCTTGCCTTGTGCTGGTTTTCAAAGGGAATGCTTCCAGCTTTTGCCCATTTAGTGTGATATTGGCTGTGGGTCGTAAATAGCTCTTATGATTTTGAGATAAGTTCCATCAGTACCTAGTCTATTGAGAGGTTTTAGCATGAAGGGGTGTTTAATTTTATCGAAGGCCTTTTCTGCATTTATTGAGATAATTGTGGTTTCTGTCATTGGTTCTGTTTATGTGATGGATCACATTTATTGATTTGCGTATGTTGAACCAGCCTTGCATCCTAAGGACTAAGCCGACTTGATCATGGTGGATAAGTTTTTTGATGTGCTCCTGGATTCGATTTGCCAGTGTTTTATTGGGGATTTTCGTATCTGTGTTCATCAGGGATATTGGCCCTGAAATTCTCTTTTTTTGTTGTGTCTTTGCCAGTTTTTGGTATCAGGATAATGCTGGCCTTATAAAATGAGGAAGGAGGTCCTCTTTTTCTATTGTTTGGAATAGTTTCAGAAGGAAGGGTACCAGCTCTTCTTTGTACCTTTGGTAGAATTCAGCTGTGAATCTGTCTGGTCCTGGGCTGTTTTTGGTTGGTAGGCTATTAATTATTGCCTCAATTTCAGAACTTGTTATTGTTCTATTCAGGGATTTGACTTCTTCCTGGTTTAGTCTTGGGAGGGTGTATGTGTCCAGGATTTTATCCATTTCTTGTAGATTTTCTAGTTTATTTGCATAGAGGTGTTTATTGTATTCTCTGATGGTAGTTTGTATTTCTGTGGGATCAATGGTGATATCTCCTTTATCATTTTTTATTATGTCTATTTGATTCTTCTCTCTTTTCTTCTTTATTAATCTGATCAGCAGTTCATCTATTTTGTTAATCTTTTCAAAAACCAGCTCCTACTACCCTTATCACATTGCTGAGAGAGTAAATATTTGATAATTTCAGACAGTGTGAAACCTGCATTATCTGCCCCCAAACTGAAAAGGTGATGTGTAAATGAGACTAGATCTTAAGACATGGTTAAGAAAATGTAAGCTTTTAAAGTAGATAAGGAAAATGAGGTACACATGCTTTTTTTAAAGTTGGATTATATTTTTTGATCATTTTTATACTTCAAGCAGAGCCAATCTTACTAAAAGTAAAATATAGAAAACTTATGTGTTATTATTGAATGATTGCAATAAAATTTTAAAATACTTTCAGAAATTACTTCAGTGAAGCCCTTAAACTTGTAGGTTTAAGTAACTTCTCTAAGGCATGAGTGTGAAGACAAATGCATGAAAACAAACTGTAAATCACAGATATGGTTCTAGTACCTAATTGGTGATGATGTTGAAGAAGGGTGTCAAACAACTGTGTTGTTTATACGGAACTAGATTTTCTGTACCTTGTTTACCAAGTAAGATGCTATCGGTTGTAAGACCATGCCCCGTGCCCACCTTTTTCTTTTCATATGTTTGGAAATGTGTTACCCAGTGGTACATGAAGTCAACTGTGATTTGTCATTGTAAGGTAAGTGCTGTTTTCAGACATGTGAACGTGTGAGCTGTGAAATAGGGAAGTATATATTTCCCAATAGAGGGAGGAACTCTATATTTTCTATGCTAATTTTAAAATTGGTTTGAATAAACCAGTCATTTGAATAGATTAGAAAGAGATCAGCATCAATTTGTTTGTATTCTACTATTGTGCCATCAGTCTTGTCTACTTTGTTGGACATGGGTGCAGAGTAAAGAGAAGGATAGTGGAAAATGCAAACAATTTATATGAACATATGGAATATGGCAACTATAAGTATCATGTGTAGAGGCAACATTTAAAAACAATGGTCATAAGAGCAATTTTGTATATTGGTGATAGCTGAAAAGCTCTAATAGTGAACTATTTCAGTAGAAGACCAATAGAACACACTGTACTTTGCAGTGGAAGAAACAGTACCACTGTATAACAAAGTTTGGTTGTAGACACAAAACAAAGGCAAGATTTACATGTATTCAAATAAATATTAAAAAATATATATATATATGTCAAACATATACACACACACTGATTTGGAAAATAGGCTGTATTTATTTACAAAATAATGATTTTCAAGTTAGTATCTCTTATTGGATATTTAGATTGCTACCAAAGTTTTGTTTCTAATGTTTTGATGAATATCTCTTTAGATAACTTAGTGAAAGTTCATGAGTATTTCCTTAGGATAAATTCTAAAAATGGAATCTTAGGCTCTTATCTATGCGACCACATATTCCTGAAAGTTTGTGCTACTGTGTGTCTCCACGCATGTGGTAGTAGAATTCTAAGGTGACCCCCCATGCCTGTTGTGTAACCCTGTCCTCTTCAGTGTGGGTGGGATCTGTAGCTTGCTTCTAACCAACAGATGGCAAATGTGATGGGATATTGTGTCAATTATTAATTTATATTCTTACTTCTCAGTGTACCCTTCAATATATGCTCTATGATAACTGACAGACTTCCTTTAAGCATTTTCATTTAAGAATTTTGGCATTTTGTAAATAATTTTTGATTATTATTTTCCTTTCATTTTTATCTATATGTTTTTTAGAAAACAGAAAGAAGGGTGGGCCCGGTGGCTTACACCTGTAATCCCAGCTGTTTGGGAGGCCGTGGCGGGCGGATCACTTGAGGTCAGGAGTTCGAGACCAGCCTGGCCAACATGGTGAAACCCCGTCTTTACTAAAAATACAAAAATTAGCTGGGTGTGGTGGTGGACGCCTGTAATTCCAGCTGTTCCAGAGGCAGAGGTAGGAGAATCTCTTGAACTCAGGTTGCAGTGAGCTGAGATCACACCACTGCATTCCAGCTTGAATGACAGAGCAAGACATGGTCTACAAAAAAAGAAAAAAAGAAAAAGAAAACAAATATGTTTTCAATTTATTGCACGGTCCTTTTTGTTGGCGTCTTGTTTATATATATTTTCTTTCAAAGTAGACCTGTCCAACTGAACATCTGTAAGATGATGAAAATGTTCTGTAGTCTTTGCTGTGTACTACAGTGTCTCCTAGCCAAACATGGTTATTGAGTAGTACTTGAATTGTGGCTAGTGCAGCTAGGGAACTAGATTTTTAATGTCATTTAATTTAAATTTTTGTAGCCATATGTGGCCATTGAATAGCACAGTTTTAATACATAGTTGTGTGCCACTTAACAATGTTTTGGTCAACTTTGGACTGCATATATAATGGTGGTCCCATAAGGTTATAACAAAGTTGCCCTATACAGGTGTACCATTTTTTATCTTTTATACATAAATACTTGCCAGTGTGTTACAGTTGCCTGCGGTATTCAGTACAGAGCATAGTTACATGCTGTACTGGTTTGTAGCCTAGGAGCAATAGGCCATATATTATATATCCTAGTGTATAGTTGGCTGTACTGTCTAGGTTTGTGTAAGAACACTTAGTGATGTTTGCACAATGACAGAATCACTCAACAATGCATTTTTTCAGAGCATACTCCTGTTGTTAAATGATGTATAACTATATTTTTAAACTTAATTTGCTGGTATGTAGGATTTTTGTGCCTATATCATAGATTCTTTTTACATTTAAAGTAAAATAAAACTTATCTTGATGTATACCTGTATGATCTAGTTCCTGCCCACCTTGCTGCTAATTTTCTATGATTTTCTTTTACAGTTACTGTTCACAGGTGTTTTTATTTCTTGTATCCCCACATATGATACTTTATAGTTCATTTTAAGACATTTGCACTCTGGAACTGTGCTTAGCTTTTATGGCTGCCTCTTTCTAGTTCTCAGCTAAATCTCAACTCCTTTGTTAGCCTGATCTCTGATTTTTTTTCCAACAACATTTTATTTAGAAAAAAATTTAAATATACAGAAAAGTTGAAAGAATTGTATTGTGAACACCCGTGTATCCAGGGCCTAGAGTCTTTATTTTACTGTACCACCTCTAACACATATTAATTCATCTATTTCTCTATCCATCCATTAGTCTATTTTTTGGGACGAATGTCAGAGTAAATTGTAGACATCCATTTATTTTCAGTTTTATTTTTTACTGGGTTTATCTCTTTATTTTGTTGGAGAAGTTCTTTACATATCTTGGATATTGTTCTTTTGTCAGATATGTTTTTCTGATATATTCTCCCACTTTGTAATTTGCTGTTTTATTTTCTTCACAGAGGCTTTGTTGTTGTTGTTGTTGTTGTTGTTGTTGGGACGGCGTTTTGCTGTTGTTGCTCAGGCTGGAGTGCAATGGTGTGATCTTGGCTCACTGCAACCTCTGCCTCACAAGTTCAAGTGATTCTCCTGCCTCAGCCTCCCAAGTAGCTGGGATTACAGGTGCGTGCCACCATGCCCAGCTAATTTTTTGTATTTTTAGTAGAGACGGAGTTTCACCATGTTAGTCAGGCTGGTCTCGAACTCCTCACCTCAGGTTATCCACCTGCCTCGGCCTCCCAAAGTGCTGGGATTACAGGCGTGAGTCATCATGCCCGGCCAATTTTCTTAACAGAGGCCTTTGATAGCAGAAGTTATTAATTCACTTGTTTGATTTATGAATTATTTTTCTTTTATGGATAGTGCTTTTTTGTGTCTTGCCTAAGAAACCTTTTCTTGACCAACCCAAGGTCAGAAATATATTCCCCTATGTTTTATTCCGAGAGCCTGTGGCTTAGCTTTTATGTTTGGGTGTATTATCCATCTCAAATTAATGTTTCTGTTAGTAGTGTGGAGTAGGAATTGAGAGTCATATCACCCTCCCCACTAGTTATTCTAGCACCATTTGTTGAAAAGACTTCTTTTCCTGGATTGCATTGACACGTTGGTCAAAAATTAAATCACCATATTATAAATCACTGTATTATAAATTATGTATTTGTTGGTTGATCACCTGTTTTTAATTGCCATCCTATCAGTGTTCACTCTTTTTATGTGATACAGACACACTTTCTGATAAAATGGTGTGATAGATTTGCTACTGTATTGCAAATGCCTGGAACTACTGAATGGACAATAGAGATTGGTCTATAGTTGACAGTAGATGGAGAATGATTTTGTAGTTGTCTGTTTTTATTACGTAAAATGAATCGGGGGATTTATGCCTATTTTTCTGTGACAGAATAGTTTATTTACATTGTAGTGAACTGTTCTGTGAAAGCTTGAATGAACTCAGTTCTAAAATAACTTTTAGGATATTTTTAAGGAAGAAATTCTTTGAAAAACATAGCTAGCAAGTTTTAACATTTTTATGTGTAACCTTTGTTAATATGTCATTTTAAGAAAATTATCAATGTCATTAAAATGTTCAAGTGTATTATGTTGGTGTTGGACATATATTTTCTTTTAAATTTTATTTTCTATGTATCTGTGTAATGTTAGCATTGTGCTATCATCTCGAGGGGAAATCCAGGTGTATGTTTGAATCTCTTCCCAAATATGTCTCTCTAATTCCCTGAGTCCACTAAAATCTCTACTTCTTTCCTTTTCCCTTAGCAGTGGCCTTTTGCCTAGGGAAAAAATATGGATTTTCTAAGTTTTGCCATATGTTTAGAATTGGGAAATGCCCTTGGAGAAAAACTGGCTGTATAAATTCAGTTCACTTTTTGGCCCTTCCGCTGACAGCACAGCACTTAACAGAATGTTTTAAAATTTGAAGTTTATCAACTTTTCCCCTTTATTTTTAACTTATTTATTTTTCTTAGTTCTAATTTTTTTTTGTTGTTGTTTGTTTAGTGACTAGGGAATGTAGTTGGTATAATTTCTAGGAATTTGCTGTTTTTTTTTTTTAGTGACCCAATATATCATCAGTTATTATAAACGTTTGTATGAATGTTTTTATGCTCTACTTTTGTCGTAGGTAAGAGAGGAATATTAAAATGGTTCAGTGCTATTACTTTGTCTTTTTTCTAATATATTAAAAATTTTAGCACGTAAGCATTTATTACTCATTGCTTCATTATGAATTTTATTATCAAAATCAGTTGACACCATTTTTTCTTTCAGTTTGCTTAGGCATATTTTACACAGAAATATTAATTTCTTTTATTTTGCTTTTGTTTACTTTGAATTTTGCTTAATCATATTTTGCTTAGAAATATTAATATAGGTTTGCATAATATTTAGTTTTTCTTAAAAATTTTGCTTCATGTGCTTCTATATATTTTATCTTTTATACTTTTCTTTGTTGTTCTTTTTTGTATTATGGGATAATTTCTCAAAATGCCCCATATTTCACACATCTGATTTTTAGCATAGCATATTTTTCAGAAATTTGAGAATGTAAAGCATATGCTTTCTAAAATTTAATTAGCACATTTTTGTCTTTAGTGTTTCTAAGCAGACTTTTGCTTGGGGATGTATAATACACAGTGAAAGATACACAAATCATAAGTTTGCAATTTCAGAATTTATTTATTTATTTTTTGCATGTGAAGGTTCGGTTGTTCTATCACCATTTGTTGAAAAGACTATTTTCTCTTCATTTCATTGCTTTTGCTCTTTTGTCAAAGATCACTTGACTGTATTTATGTGGATCTATTTCTGGGTTCTGTTCCATCCCACTGATCATTTGTCTGTTCTTTTGCTGATATTATTCTGTCTTGATTACTGTAGCTACTACACTGCTGAGTCTGGTAGTGTCAGTTGTTGCCCTTACTCTTCTCCTTCAGTATTGTGCTGGCTATTTTAGATCGTTTGCCTCTCCATACAACCTTTAATATCAGTTTGACAATATTTAGAACATAACTTTCTGGGATTTTGATAGGGATTGTGTTGAATCTGTAGAGCAAATTGGGAAGACTGACATCTTGACGATATTGAGCCTTCCTATCCATGAACATGTACTGTCTCTCCATTTATTTAGTTCTTCTTTGGTTTCTTTTGTTGGAATTCTGTAGTTTTTCTAATACAGATTTTTTTATATATAGTTGTTACGTTATCCCTAAGTATTTCCTTTTTGGAGGATGCTAATGTAAATGTTTTTGTATTTTAAATTTCTAATTTCACCTGGTATATAGGAAAGTGATGGATATTTTTTCTATATACCATTGCTGGCATACAAGAAAGTGGTTGAGTTTTGTACATTTGTGTCCTGAAACCTGGCTATAATTGCTTATTAGTTCCAGTAGTTTTTGTTTGTTCTTTTCGTATTTTCTGCATAGGCAATCATGTCATTTGTGAAAAAAGACGTTTTAGTTGTCTTACTTTATTGGCTAGAACTTCCAGTATGATTCTGAAAGGAGTGCTGACAGAGAATATCTTTGTCTTGTTCCTGACATTAATGAGAAAATATTTGATTGTTTTTTGATTCTCCCTCTCATATTAGCCAAACATGGAGGGCTAGGTAACTGGCCAATGTTTTAAAATTTTGCTTTCTTTATTTAATGGTGTGGAACTGCTAGCCTCGGATAAGTCATCCATCATCATCATCATATCATCATCATTGTCATCATCATTAGTAGTATGTTGTTAAAATTAGACTTTTTCACTTGATAACTGGTAGGAGTCTATAGGTTTTCCTGTGATAAGTTCAGTCCTCAGAAAGCACCACTCGTATGGCATTTCAGGGCTTAAATTCTTAATACTATTGGTTTTCCAAGTCTAAAACAGCGTTCCATATAGGATTCTGTACAATCCCATATCTAATCATATTGCATTGCTGAGAATTGTAGTCCCAGAGAGGCATCTGTGGAGATAGGGTTTGAGAATGTTCGTGAAATGTTTCTATCAAGTCCTACCTAATAGGTGAAATAGTTTTTGAAAGATAAAATAAAGATCCGAGCTGTAGCAGGTAGATAGAAATGCCTCTTTCATTGTTGGATGGTAGACATATATTGTAAGATAGTGATCTATTAGAAAATACGTTTGATGTGGAGTACTTTGAAATAATGATTTAGCAACTGTCTGTTGGTAGAGATTAATGAGGTAGAGTAGAAGAGAATGTCAGTAGAGTTGAAAATATTTAGGATCTTGGACACTAGGATGCTGAGTAGATTGTCCACATGTATGGTAGCATACATGAAGAAGACAAGGATGATTCAAGTACTAAAGTCCTTGTTGGTAGTTTGATGAATTACATGGAAAAATTAGGGTTAAGATTAGAGTAGCTGGTGGTTATGATGCCAAAGGATTAGGACTCTTTACTCAAAAGTAATGTAGTGTCTTGGAAATAACATTAAATTTCTAGGAGAATGCAGATCCTACTGTGTGGATGGTTGTTTTGTGGCACATGTGTTTATTAGCTGCGTGAGCTCTTTCAGCACCATTTGCCCTTTTTCATTCTTTTTTCTTGGGGCTGTTTAATTAATGTGCCCCGCCTTACCTTTCCTGTTACTGTATCTGTGAGTATAACAGACTATTTCTACTTGAAACCTTCCTCTTAATGACCTTCTCTTTTCTATAGTTCAGTTAGGTGCTAAGACATCATTTCAGGAAAAATGACTTTATCTTTTATCTTCTAAAAAATATTTTTTAAATTTTATATAATTTTGGAGAATACTTAATGTTATGAAGGATACTATTCTTGACATTAAATAATTTGTTCTAGGTCTCATAAATGTTATAATAACTGTATATTTCAAAATTAAATTTTCTAATAATTTGCTGTTTATTGAATTATGAACTGAAAGAAAGTAGGTTGAAGATATTAAAGGACTAGTATTATTATCTTTATTGAAACTGTGATGTGGATATAATTTTACCTATCAGCAAACAAATATTTTTAACAGAAGTCTGCTTTTATTTATTATGCCCTGCAGAAGACAGAGAAATGTATGGTCACAAAAATGGTTTTGGCTAACTAAATATAGTTCTGTGTAGAAAAAACATAATGATTAAATTTTGCAAAGTCATTTATTGCTGATTTTAAGAGAAGTTAATTTTATTAAAACTGTTCTCAGTATGTATCACAAATTTATTTTTCTCTTGTTGATTATGGCTTTTGCAGCACAATTACAAAACATTTTGAACTGGGTTTATCATACTCATAATGAATTGGTAGTTAATTTCATAGCCTTATTTTATCAGTAACTGTGCATTCATCTTTAGCCTGATTTGATTTGGTTCCCGATGGATGAAATAAACTTTTTTCTTTTTTTCTTTGAGTTGGAGCTTCACTCTGGTTGTCCAGGCTGGAGTGCAATGGCAGGATCTCTGCTTACTGCAACCTCTGCCTCCCGGGTTCAAATGATTCTCCTGTCTCAGTCTCCTGAGTAACTGGGATTACAGGCATGTGCCACTATGCCTGGCTAATTTTTGTATTTTTAGTAGAGACGGGGTTTTACCATGTTGGCCAGGGTGGTCTCGAACTCCTGACCTCAGGTGATCAACCTGCTTTGGCCACCCAAAGTGCTGGGATTACAGGCGTGAGCTACCGCGCTCGGCCCAAAATAAACTTAAATTATGCTCCTGGTTAACCCAATGTCTTGAGCTTATGCTTCTAATATGCTGACTTTCAAAAAATGATAGTATATTTGACTGTATTTTTAGGTGTTTAAGAATACTCAGGAGCAATTGCACATGATGCTCAACCTGATGGAAATTACAGATGGATAAAAGAAATTAAATTGTTAGATGTTGACTCATCTTACATCTGTATAGAAGAATGATTTTAAAATGATGTGAATAGACTTGGATGGTGAAGGCATGGGATAGGTTAGTTATCATTTAGGTTCAGAGGTTGGCAAAGTACCTGAAGGAATAGGGTTAAGGTTGCTGATTACTTTGAGGAGAGGAGACATGATACAGTTCAGAGTGGTTTATTAATTTTCTGATAGTTGGAGAATATGCGTGTGCGTGTGTGTGTGTGTGTACATGTAGGTGTTGTGTGTGTATTTATATCTACACCTCCCCCCACCTTTTTTTTTTTTTTTAACTTATTTTTTTGTAGAGATAGGATCTGGCTTTGTTGCCCAGGCTTTTCTTAAATTCCTGGCTTCAGACGATCCTCATACCATGGCCTCCCAAAGCGTTTGGATTACAAGTGTGAACCACTGTGCCTGGCCCACATTTTGGATGGGATGACCAGAACAATCAAGCTGTAAAAGATCCAAAAAATATAGCTTTAAAATTCCATCTGTCTGGTATGTCTGAAGTGAGATAACTGTACCTACTTAGTCCAGATATATGGTATGAAGAGGTTCTGAATACCTTGCATATTCCTTTTTGCTCTCTGAGAAGAAAGGGATTTAAATGAAAGGCATGTATATGTTTAGGATTCCTTTTATGTATGCTAGACCAGAGTGGTTTTTGCTCTAGAGTGTACAGGGTGCCACCGTTGTTTTTCGGTGTGGCCCTAGAGCTTGCAACAAGCTAAAACGTATCTTTTTGTGATTCAGGTCTAGAACTGTATTCACTGGCCAGACTTTAAGGATTGAGTTCAAAGTTTCAGCGATGATTTGCATGTGAATAGTTTTAGGTCTCCATATTATTGTTTGGAAATAATGATAATCTCTCCCCCAGCCCGTGCATCCCCTATGTCCCCATCTCCTCCTTAGACTGTGATTACTTCCAGGAAACAGTGACATTGAAATTTTAAGTACTCATATATCTGGGTCACCTTTTCTAAGTTTTGGTGTATTGTAAATCAACGCTTTCTCTAGATATTATTAGACTAGGTTTTAATACTGATTCTAGGGTGCTCACAATGATTTTTTTGAATGTTATTTTCAAATGCAAGCTTGAATGACTCATAGTTTCATATACTTGAGAACAAAAGAGTAATAAATGTAAATTGGTGTCGTTACTGGTTTAAGTACATTGCTTTTCCAATACTTAAAATATACTTTGCTTAGTCTTACCTCTGATACCTAGTGGTCTATGTCAGATACCCCATTATATGCTGGTTCTATTCATTCTTTTTTCTCATTAAAGAAGATTTTCATTTCTTCCCCCTTTTGTATACTTTACCCTTCTTTTTGCATGTTCTTAGAATTCTTAGTCTTAGCCTAGGGACTATAAGTGCACATATATGTCCACATATACTGTATACACATATGTGCACCCCATGAGAAGATTGTAACTCACTAGACTGAAGTAGGATGGAACCTTTCTGGGAAATAATGTCCATATAGATGCATGGGAGATAACTAATAGAACTTTAATTTTGACATTGGAGCCTAATAACAATAAAATGAATGAAAGTTAGTATTCTTTAAAGGTGTTATGTCAAATCCCAGTGAACCATGTAATTACTTTGCTGCATTAAATTGTTGATAAATGCGTAATTTTAAGTACAGGAAATAAAATCACCATAACAGAGGTATACATGTTTTGCCATTTTGTTCACAATATATTTCATATAACATTCTAGATGGAAATCTTAGGTCTTATTTTTATATGATTTTGAGCTTTCTCTTTCTGTCCTAGCTTAAAATTGATACAAAGAATAGGGAAATGTTATACTTTTTTATATTGTGGAAAGTAAAGTTTATTTCTGAAACTCTCACTTCCGTTTTCCTGTTACTTTATTAGGCTGCAGAACATGTTTAGTTTACAGCTAAAATGCCATTTGGTATCCCAGTGTGGGTTGTCCTCATCCGGAGATATTCAATGTCTCTATTAAAGCGAAGCTGAAGGTCTCATCTGTGGTGGCTAACCGGGTCACTTTACTCACTAACAGAGAAGGCAACTTTGGCATCATTCTAGTCTGCCACTTCCTGAACAGCCTCTTGGCAATAATGCCTCACAGGGGAAGTCATAAGCTTTCCTGCTGATGGGTGTGACTTTGAGGACAGCTGAAATGGTATCGACTAGAGAAATAGAGTGACAAAAACCTATTGGAATATGTTTAGACCAACCGCATGGTCCTTGCTTCAACACCAGCCTCAAGTTTGGGGGTACCTAGGGCCTCTTTTACTTCAGACTGGCTGGCTGTAGTTACTGAGGTCCCCAATGACTCCCTCAGATTTGATAATTCACTGGTATGACCCATAAAACTCAGAGAAGCAGTATACTTAGAATTAGAGTTTTATTATAATGAAAGGATACCTACTAAAACCAGCCACAGGAGAGGCATGTGGGCAGAATCTGGGAGAGGCTCAAAAGCAAAGCTTCTGGTTGTCCTTTCCTGGTGGAGTCACGGATGGTGTTACCTATTCCTGGCTATGATGTATGACAGTCCAGGGAAGTTTATGCAAGCTTTTGGTGTTCACAGTTTATACTGGAATTTGTTCACATACTGACCCTGTGTCTGACCTTTAGTCTTTATCTCCACCCAAAAGGTCAGGCTAATACATTTAGTCTCTAGTTCCTTTGGAGATCAGAGCTGGTAGGGTATTCCAGGAAGCTCCCATCATGAGTCACATTGTTAGACTCTCCAGTGACTCCAGGTACTCTTGTCAAGGAGGATATCCCCAGGGCCTAGAGATCATCTCCCAGTAGCTGAAGGCAAAGGCCAGGACCTCTCTTTGGTAAAATGAATTCCTCAACACACCTTTTTAAACAGAGGGTGTATTTTTGCAATTTCTCATATTACTCTTTGTTTGAAAATCTTAAATTTTATTTTACAAATGAATGATTTCCCCTTTATGTTCAAATTAGAACTATTTAGCCTTTTCCTTTTTTTTTTTTTTTTTAAAATCTCTCTACTTTTTCTCCCTCATGACATCCAGATCAGTCATTTATCCTGTTTAGTTGTATTTTTACTGCATTATGTATTTATGGCCAAATATCCATTGTATTCGTATATTTGTTTCAAAAGTACTTACTATTCTTCTAAACTGATAGGTCATGCTTTTCTACCCGCAAAACAAATATTCACTTATATTTCTTACGAGCTGCAATCTGAATACAGAGTATAGCATGAACAAAGGTTTAATGATATCAAAGTATATAAACATTTTCGAAAAGGTGAGCATTTCATTGTGGTTTGATTACAGACATATTCAGGAGAGTTTTCCCAGAAAAAAAGGGCTTTCGAAACCATGCTAAGGCAACTTGGACTATAGACAGTGAAGAACATTCAAAGATTTTTAGATATGGCCATGACACACTACAAATTGTTTGTTTTAGAAAGTCAGTGAGTAGCATTAGTGAGTAGAAATAGTTTGAAGAAAGGAAATTAACCTAGAAGCAACTCTGTATGCCCAGTTAGGACAATATTACTGTTGTCTTCACTGGAGATATACATAGGTAATAAAGGATGATTTTTGAGGAAGTTATTAACTTATGAGGGATGACTTTAGCTTTTTTTTTTTTTTTTAAATCTTACCTCTTTCGTAATATGTATACAAGTCTAATAAACTTTTAAACTTTTCTAACAATTTTTTATGTTTTCATTATACACAACCTCTTGGGATAATACTGCCTATATATTTTTCTACCTAACCTATAACCTATGGTTATGACCTAGCCATACCAGCTTATTTTTATAGATCCTTGCACTGTGGTATTCATTTTATATTTATTTAACACACATTTATTGAGTGAGAGATTACTGTACACCAGATTATTGTAATAGATGTTGAAAATACAATTTATATAAGATGTGATTCCTGACCTTAAAAAGCATACGTGTCAATTTAGTAGTCAGACAGATGGGAAAAGCCTGTGATGGAGGGAAGCATAGGATACTTTGGTAGTTTATTGAAGGAGCATATAACCTAGACTAGACTAGAGATTAGGAGAAGATTTTTGGGACTCTGACACTCTAGTTTAGAATAGCAGTTAAAAATATAGACTCTGGAGCTAGAATGCATTTGGATTCTCAATTTCTTGCTGTGTAACCTTAGGTAAGTTCTTAACTTCACCTATAAAATGGGAATCACAATAATCCCTACTTTATTTGGTAATTATGAGGCTAAAAATGTTACCGAGCAAAAGGGCTTGCTGCGTGATGCGCTAGAAGCCAATACTATGACACTTGAGTTTTTTGGGAAAAGAAAAGCTTTTTATTACAAGTCGACTAACAAGAAGAAAGGAGTCCAGCTCCAATCTGTCTCTCTGTGCTGACTTTAAGGCAGTAATTTCATTTGAAAAGGTTTAGGGAGTGTGTTCTGGGATTGGTAGGTGATTGGTGGAAGGAGAGGGAGGTCTGGAAAGTCCTCAGGCATGCACAGCTATTTATTCATACTACCTCATGGATCTCATGTGCAAATTTCAGGGGGAGTTAGTATGAAGCCTGTGGTGGAAATTTGATCTGTGACACCGGCAGGTTCGTTCTGTGCAAACGCCGGTGGGCCATATCGGTTCCAATTGATTTCAGCCAGGTTTTAAATCTCATAAGTGGAGGGAGTTTCAGTGTTTGAGCAATTTGTTTCTTTTTTTAATTTGCCACCCTGCAGGCTTAATAATTTCTGCCAGTCACTGGTTTCTTTAACTCTTTAGGGCATAGTTTAAAAATAAGTTAAAATATGTAAAGTGCTTGGAACAGTACCTGGCATATATTAATAGTTTTGTGTGTGTTACTTCCTTCTCTTGCTCTTCTCATCATTTTCTAAAAAATGAATATGTAATTAGTACTCAGTAAATATTTGAATAAATCCTTGAATGATAGATGAAAATATAATTGCTGTTTTGTTCCCTTAGAAGTCTTTAAGCGTCTCCACTGAAAGCATTTAAGGTAAAATAACTATTTTATGTGTATTTATGTCCATATTAACTCATAAATTCATCAGTTTCATAAAGTGTAAGCTCATATGATAGGTAAGCAATGTTGAATTTGACTGCTTGTAGATGAGGATGTCCTCTCCAGTTGGTCTCACGCGTCCGTCTTACTATATACCCTGTCCAGTTCAGGTTATGGCCTGGCACGTATAGACATTTTAGTTTGGGGTCTCCACACTAGACCCTGCCACCCGCTCTTCCAAGATGGACATGCAGTAAACCCTTTTACATCTCAAACACTTAACACAGTGGTTGCCACTTATTGGTACCAAGTAAATTTTTGTTGAATGAGTGAATGATGCCTAAATTATGAAATTAAGAAAAATTAGAAATCTAACAAAAAGAACTTTTATTGCTCCATGAGGATGTAGTTGACTACTTCTTTGTGGATCTGTGAAGGGATTTTGGTAAAAATAAGACTAATGGCAACCAAAATTAAGAGGTTATATTTTCTAGAGAAATTTTGTTTTAAGATTTTCTAACTTGTCAAGTAGGATTCACCAGAATTATTATGCTTCTTTTTTATTGCAATAATATGGGTTAATGAAAGAGCCAACAATAGTATTGCAAAAGCGATTTATATTTTGATTAGCTAACTTGAATGACATAGTTGTTTAGGCACTATTGGTAAATAGTGGCAATCAAGTCATTCTTTTTTAAAAAAGAAGATAATGATGTTGGTTTTGTGATGAACAAGAAGGATGACTTGTAGGATTATTATTTACTGATTAGAAGGACATTCAGAGTATAGAAGCATTGAATAATCTTAACCTGAACTAGAAGTTAGATTTTGGGATTGAAAACCAATAAAGATTAGTATCCAGGGGAGTGCAAATTTCCATTTTTGGGGGAGTTTTTAAACTAAACCTTGGATTTGTGGGGAGTTAATGAAAGCACATAAAAGAGTCAAGAGACAGAAGTTACTATGTTGAGTATTCTCAGGCAATGAGTTGAGGCTTTGTGGGAATATCTGCTCAGAAAATGTCTGAGTAGAATAGAACAGAACTGAGAGGTGGAGGTAGTTTCTTCTTTTTTAAGTATTCCATTGGTATATTTTTCCATACTATAATGAATTGATATTGCCAATTCGTATTTCTAATAACATTGGAGATTCAGTTTCTTCTTCACTGTAGTCTTAAGCTGTCATTTTGCTTATTATTTTTAAAAGGCTCCTTTCTATGCTTTGTAACTTTGCAGTTTCTATTTTGTTTCTCATGTTTCTAATGTCAAGCCTTTTACATTATCTTTCTCTGCTTATGCATTTATAACAACTTGGTTTTTGGATGCATCATGATTCATAGACATAAAATATCAACTCGGAGTCAATCATATGGTAACCTTTGTCAGTTCCTCCAATCTTTGGTCCATGCTACATGCCCTCTGTAGGATATTTCAGATGGTATTCAAAGATAAGATTATGTTCATAAGTAAGCAAATTTAAATTTTATAGGAAAAACCTTATGAAAACTATCAAGCTTTATTAAAAATTGATATATAATGTCTACTGTTTTACTTTTCATCCAATTATCTTTGAATTTTGTCTGGAGGGAAAATGATCAAGAAAATCGTAATTCTGAAAAGGATTGTATCCTAGTTTAGGGTAATTGACCACACATATTCCACTTTAAATTTCTCCAAGATTTTTCAATTAAACATTTCTAAATTAGGATTCTTTTATTTGTTAGAAGTGTTTTAAAAGCATCTAGGGTAATTTAAGTAAAACCACATTTCTGAAGAAAGGTTGACAGGGAGAAATTGTAGTTATGTCATCACATGTAAATGTTTTTACTGTCAAATTGAAATTAAGGTATTATTTAGGCATATTGGCCAAGGCTTATGTTGTTATTGGGTCCTCATATCCCTCACATCCCATTAGCATGTCCTAATGCTGGCTTGGTTTCTAGCATTGAAGGCAGTCAGGAAATACCTATCTCATGAACACTGCATGCAATTGTATTTTTATTGGGATGTTAATTAACCAGTAAATTATCTATGAAAAACTTAGCTTAGTACTTCCTACATTAGCATACCAGTGCAACTCATGAATAAGTTTTACTTTATATATAGAAAAGGAGAAAAAGAAACAGTAGCTTATTTTTTTGGATATAGTATCAGATACAAAAGAATATCAAAGTGAATTTAAAATTATATCTGATATTTAAATTATTAAATAAAACCTGACCTTTCAAGTCATGCTATTTTAAGCATATTGAGACTCTCTTTTTGGCTTTTTGGCAACTCCTCTTTTCATGGAGACTGTGCCTGACTGTTCTCTCAAAGGCTGCCCATCATCGTTGCTGAATACACTGCCCAATGTTTGGTTTGACTTATAACCTTGGCCTCTCAATTTCTTTGAAATTTTCATCTCAGCGACTTAATTTTGAAATTTGGAAATTCATTCCTACCTATTAGTCAGTATCCTATATTTTTAAATTTGGATATACTGCTTGGAGACAACTTCCATCTTTAAAAGCAGCTGGGACATTTCATTAGCTTCACCATCCAGTGAGCTATGGCTGTTCTGTCTTCAGTGAGGTCTGGTCTTAGTCTTACGAGGGGATAGGTTGCTTTTATTGTGTACACTATCTCAGCCCACGTGGCTATTTTTTGTTTCTGAGATTATGAAATTCTTTACAGTTCTCCTTACTTAAGGTGGAAGTTGAGGTCATTGATCGTAACCTTTTTGCTTAAATTTTTTTTTTTTTGGTAAAAATGGGTAAAATTTTTTTTTTTTTTGCTTTTCTTAGGCGATATCTAATTCTGTTGCCCAGGTTGGAGTGTAGTGCTGCAATCAGGGCTCATTGCAGCTGCAACCTCTGGGGCTCAGATGATCCTCCTGCCTCAGCCTCCTGAGTAGCTGCAACTTAGGTGCATGCCACCATGCCCGGCTACTTTTTAAATTTTTTGTAGAGACAAGGTCTCGCTATGTTGCCCAGGCTGGTCTCAATCTCCTGGCCTTAAGTGATCCTCCCACCACAGCCTCCCAAAGTGCTGGGATTACAGGTATGAGCCATTGTGCCTGGTCATTGACCTTCTTTTTTTAATTAGGTATTTCATGCAGCAAAATTTTCTGTAAAATGCTTTAGCTGCATCTCTCAAATATTAATCTACTCTGTTTTTGTTTTCATTCTGTTTATAATACTTTAAAATTTCCCTTTTAATTTCTTCTTTTATTCATGGGTTATTTAGAAGTGTGTTAATTTTCAAATATTGGGTGACTTTCCAAATATTGACATCTAATTTAATTCCTTATGGTCAGAGAATATACTTTGAAATGTGTTGTATGCTTTTAGGAAAAAAACCATTTTTTCCTGGTTTGGGTGGAGTATTTTATAAATGTCAGTTAGGTCAGGTTGTTTTATAGTGATTTAGTCTTACATATCCTCACTGGCTTTGTGTCTGCTTGTGTTTTGTAAGTCTTTTCAAGGTGTCTTTACTACTAGTGATTTTTTTTTTTCTACTTGTCCAGCTGTTTGCTCAGAAAAGAGTGTTAAATTCTCTGTTATAATTGAGGATTTCCCCACTATTTTTCTTTTTTTTTTTTTTTGAGACGAAATCTCGTTCTGTCGCCCAGGCTGGAGTGCAGTGGCCGGATCTCAGCTCACTGCAAGCTCCGCCTCCCAGGTTTACGCCATTCTCCTGCCTCAGCCTCCCGAGTACCTGGGACTACAGGCGCCCACCACCACGCCCGGCTAGTTTTTTGTGTTTTTTTAGTAGAGACGGGGTTTCACCATGTTAGCCAAGATGGTCTCTATCTGACCTCGTAATCCGCCCGTCTCGGCCTCCCAAAGTGCTGGGATTACAGGCTTGAGCCACTGCGCCCGGCCTCCCCACTGTTTTTCTTACTTATTTTGTCAGTTTTATTTTGAAGCTTTTTTTTTTTCTTTTTAGTTTTTATTTTTTATTATACTTTAAGTTCTAGGGTACATGTGCACAACGTGCAGGTTTGCTACATATGTATACATGGCCATGTTGGTGTGCTGCACCCATTAACTCGTCATTTACATTAGGTGTATCTCCTAATGCTATCCCTCCACCCTCCCCACTCCCCACAATAGGACCCGGTGTGTGATGTTCCCCATCCTGTGTCCAAGTGATCTCATTGTTCAATTCCCACCTATGAGTGAGAACATGTGGTGTTTGGTTTTCTGTTCTTGCAACAGTTTGCTGAGAGTGATGGTTTCCAGCTGCATCCATGTCCCTACAAAGGACACGAATTCATCCTTTTTTATGGCTGCATAATATTCCATGTGTAAGGCTTGTATACATTTAAGATTGTTACAGATTCTTGATGAATTGACCCCCTTTGTCAGTATGTATTGTTTTCATCTCTAGTAATTTCTCGTTCTGAAGTTCTCGTTGTCTTATATTAATATAGTCTAGATGCTTCAGCTTTTTTTCCATTAGCACTGGATTTGACATCTTTTTCCATCCCTGTACTTTTTATCTAATGGACTCTTTATGTACAAAGTGGGCTGTTGTAGACACTATATATATAAAGTTGGTTCTTTTGTTTTTTTTTTTTTTTAGAGGGATCTCACTCTGTCACTCAGGCTGGAATTCACGTGATCTGGGCTCACTGCAACCTCTGCTTCCAGGGCTTAAGTTATCCTCCCACCTCAGCTTCCCAAATAGCTGGGACTACAGGTGCACGCCACTGTGGCCTGGCTTTGACTATGGTTTTGACTTTGCTTTTGACTATGATAAACCAACATTTTTTTTTGTATTTTTTGTAGAGATGGGATTTTTCCATGTTGCCTAGGCTGGTCTTGAACTCCTGAGCTCAAAATATCTGCCTGCCTCTGCCCCTCAAAGTGCTGGCATTACTGACATGAGCCACCACACCCAGCTGGTTCTTGATTTCTTAAAAAAATTTATTAATAATGACAATCTCTGCTGGTTGATTTTGTAATGTTGTGGTTTCTAGAAGAAATATCATTAGAATGAAAAAAAAAATCAATCTCCTATAAATCTACCATCTTACTACTTGATTAACTACATGGCTTGCCCCATGTTTTCTCATTTTCTTTTTTCTTTTTGTCTTGCCATCATTTGGATTACTTGAGAATGTTCTTATTCCATGACATCTCCACTTTTTTGGCCTATTAGATATACATCTTTATGTATATTTTAGCAGTTGTTCTAAGGTTTATAGTATCTCTTTTCACAATTTACATTTACCTTTTTTTTTTTTTTTTTTTGAGATGGAGTCTCGCTCTGTCACCCAGGCTGGAGTGCAGTGGTGTGATCTTGGCTCACTGCAAGCTCTGCCTCCCGGGTTCATGCCATTCTCCTGCCTCAGCCTCCTGAGTAGCTGGGACTACAGGCGCCTGCCACCACGCCCGGCTAATTTTTTTTTTTTTTTTTTTTTGTATTTTTAGTAGAGACAGGGTTTCACCATGTTAGCCAGGATGGTCTCAATCTCCTGACCTCATGATCCACCTGCCTTGGCCTCCCAAAGTGCTGGGATTACAGATGTGAGCCACCACGCCTGTCCTAATTTACTTTTAAATAATAGTATGCCACTTCATAGTTGGGGTTCTTTCTCATTTCCTTTATATCTTCAGTGCTCCAAAGAATTTATATTTTCTCAGCAGTTGGCTGCTGTTACTTGTATTTATTGTAATGCCTAGAGTATAAGAGTTTTCTCCTGGTGTTTCCGTTTCACGTGTAGCTTTCAGTAAGCTCTGCTCCCTTGTACCACAGAGTATTCTATTTTCATACTTCTAGTACTTTTCCCCATATGTAAACAACTATTTCTTGCCACTCAGTGCCAGGCTTGTGAAGACTGTGGAGTTTTCTTAGTTTTTCTTCTCTAGCCTTAGTATGAAACAGAACCTGAGCACCTGAATCGCAGGCATGACTTTTCCTGAGTGGGTCTTCCCTCTCCCTCTTGCCAGTGAAGTTTTGCCTTGCATAGGGATATTTTGTTAGGTCTAAGTCTTTCTGCTTTTTATCAATATAATATCATTGGTCCAAGCCTGTCTCCAGCTTCTTGTATAGCTGCATATGAATTTATTCCCAGGTAATGTTTGCATCGTATCAAGAAGGGTTTGGAAAGCAGGAGGGTTTTAATGTCTGTGTACAACCGAGGTGGGGCATTCTCATGTGTCCTGCCCTGCCGGTGATCTTTCTTGTGAAGCCTGATAGAAGCCTGGGAAAAAGTTTGTATCTCTTGTGTTTGGGGCTTCCAGGGTTTCTAAACTGTTCCACTCACCCAGACTTAGTTTTTAAGAATTGGCCAGATGTTCAGTTGTTTTCTTTGTACTCACTTATGGCTGCCACTTCCTCTTCCTTTTCCCTACCAAAGAAGACATGAATTCATATACTTCATCCTCGTTTGGAGGGGCTGGGATTAGTTTATGTGGTTGCCTGCAGATGTCAGCTTTCTGATGGCCATAACAAAAGTTATGATTTGATAGATTATCTGCTTTTTTATTATCATCAGTGTGGAAGCAGCATTCTCTTACTATTTTTCACATTGTAAATGAATGAGGAACTTTATCTTAAACCAGGATTTTAAAGGTTTCTTCAAAGAGCAAAGCACTTTAAGATTATGAACATAGATCTATGGAATGAATGAGGGGAAAAAGCATTTTCCTGACGTTAGTCAATCAGTACTTGTAGCTTGGGGTAACATCTGCAGTTATAGTCTCATGTATAATTTGAAGTATGCTGTAAATCAGAGACAGCAGCAGTGAAAGTAATGGAAACTGGCTAAATGACTTAAATGTTGGCTCTAATGATGAAGATACTGACATATGGAAGATGGCCATAACAAGTTTGGATACATTTTTTTTTAAGAATTGTGAATAGACAAAAGGTGATATTTCTAATTTAATAAACACATTACATATATGATCTCATATGAATATAAAAATCAGTTAATATAAAGTATACAATATTAATAACATTTTTAGATTTCATCTCTATTCTTAGAAAACCTTTTTTTCTTCAAGAATTTTACCTCTCTTCATATTCACTTTATTCATATAGTATATGCTATAATGCATTTAAAGTGTATACAATTTTTGTTAAATATAGAAATGGGGTCTTGCTGTGTTGGCCAGGTTGGTCTTGAACTCCTGGTGCCTCAAGCAGTTCCCTGCCTCACCCTTCCAAAGTGCCAGAATTACAGGTGTGAGCCACTGTGTCTGGCCAAGTCTATAAAATTTAAGTGGCTATTGGAGGACCTATATATTTAGGAACTTGCAGAAATCTTTGGGACATTTGTTTCAGAGAGTCATAAGACTTTATTTAGTTATCTCTTGATTTTTAAGTCTGATATTATCTGTTCTGAGTGATTTTACTTTACTGTCTGAATTAAAGCTAGTTGCTTATGTCTGATGACCTCAGTTTCCTTTTCTGGCAAATTGAATAATAATTCAAAATTTGAGAATACACATCTCATGAGGAGTTATGTATTTTGAATGGTATGTTAGGTACCAAGCACAACACTTCGTGGTAGGTCTTTGATACATGATAGGTGATATCATAAATGTTATGTGTCAAGTGAAGAAAAAAATATTGTCTAGAATAATGCAGCGAAGCTCCTATTTTGACCCATGAATTTTCAGTCCTTTAAATACTCTGATTTATAAAAAGAGTAGAATAAAAAATGAAATTACTTTCATTTCTGCGGCAGGCAGCATCATGTTATGTAGAGTCTTGCTAACTGGCTATTTTTTATTGTTACTTTATACTTTATATACAGGCATGGTCCATTACATGAATTTGAGAAGTTTGGTTGAAGAATGGAAACACCATCTTAACTTGCCATAAATGATGTACCCACAATACAAGTAGAGCAAATGAAAGATTGAAGGTTACATTTTTTTAATAACCTTTTTTTTTTTTTAAAAAAAAGAGATTATTGTGGTGTTTGGTTTTTATTGCATCATTGCTCAGCAGAAATGCTATGAATTTAGCAAGTAACTTTTTTTTTTTTTTTTTTTGAGATGGAGTTTCACTCTGTTATCCAGGCTGGAGTGCAGTGGCTCACTGCAACCTCCACCTCTCGGGTTCAGGTGATTCTCCTGCCTCGGCCTTGTGAGTAGTAGCTGGGACTACAGGTGCGCGTCACCACACCGGCTAATTTTTGTATTTTTTAGTAGAGATGGGGTTTCACCATATTGGACAGGCTGGTCTTGAACTCCTGACCTCGTGATCTGCCTGCCTTGGCCTCCCAAAGTACTGGGGTTACAGGTGTGAGCCACCACGCCCAGCCAACTTTTTCATCCTTCAAAACTGAAACTCATTGAAGACTATCCCCCAAGCCTCTGGCAATTACTGATCTAATTTCTGTCTCGGTGTGAGAAAGGAACATTGAAATTTTAAGGAAATATAGATATTTAAACTCAAATTTGAACTGCCCTCAGTTTAGAGAAATTATGGATTTTGAAGGATGAAATGGCAGAGAAGATGAAGTCACAGTTTGGGAGGAGAATCAGAGATTTTTATTCCAAGTGAAATATGTACTTGAAGTTTTGGTTGTTGCTTTTGGAAAGCAAATCTTGTAAGCTTAAACGTAGTACTTTCAAGAGTGTGTGATTGTGACAAAAGGGATGTATAACACATAGCATATCCAAAAATTTAGGAGACATGTTTGAATCATAGAACTCTCCTTAATTTTCTGTTAATTGGCCAGATTCTAGATAACCTGGTGTGTGGGAGGGACCTGGTGGGAAGTAATTGATTCGTGGGTGCTGTTTTCCCCCATACTGTTCTCATGATGGTAAGTTCTCATGAGATCTGATGCTTTTATAAGGGGTTTCCTGCTTGACACTCATTCTCTTGCCTACTGCCATGTAAGACATGCCTTTGCTCTTCCTTCACCTTCTGCCATGACTGTGAGGCCACCCCAGCTATGTGGAACAGCAAGTCCATTAAACCTCTTTTTCTTTATAAATTACCCAGTCTCGAGTATGTCTTTATTAGCAAGCGTGAAAATGAATTGCTACACCTGGCTCTGTGAAAGTATGTTTTGTTCTCTTCTCCGACATGCAAAAATTCGTGTTTCAGGCCTCCATCAGTGATATACATGTTAAGTTCTTCAAAATAATAAAAATCTGTGAAAGAGATGCGTTAAAACACGTAGTAAGTCAGAATTAATTAGAGGGTATAGGGTCTATAACTCTGTTGATACGGCATTGAAAAAACTGTTAATTGTATTTTTTACTGTGTATTCTTTGCAATGAATTCTCTGCTTGGAAAAATGTAGAAAAGACACACAAAAAAACCCAAAGTAAGATTAAAATCATTTTGTAAGGGTTCTTGGAAAACACAATGTATTTTTGGATTATAATCTCCATGTTTCAGCTGGTTTGTGGTTACAAATTTTTGCCCCCAAGCAAGTGTCTTTGTAGCTTTGGGCTATAATCTTCATGTTTCAGCTAGTTTGTAGTTACAGATTTTTGCTTCTGATTTTTTTTGTGTGTTTATTTTTTATTCCTTTTATCTATTACTTTCCAGAGTTTCTACTTTCACTTTGTTTTTGCTTCTGTGTCTTTCTTCCTTTTGTGCTGGCTTAGGAATAGATTTAAAAATATGTTTTCAATGCTTTATTTATTATTTTGGCTGTTGTACTTAGGACTATTGTTTAGAATATCTAGCCTGGCAAGGAATGGAAATTTTCGTGTGTGTGTGTGTGTGTGTGTATTCAGATCTTAGAATGTATTAACCTAGATTCCTTTAGACCTATCCCTTTGTCTTATTTTGTTTTTCAGTTCTTATAACTTATATATTACATTTTTATAAAGCCTAGCAAGACATTTAAATACTTTTAAAGTGATTATTATATTTTTAAAGAATACATGTGTATTTATTTTATAGCTACTTGAAGGAAATTTTGCCAAAGAAGTGAGCCATGAAATGGATGGACTTATTTTTCAGCCTACTGGAGTAAGTTCATTTGTCTCTGTGTGTGTGTGCATTTGTCTGTGTGTTTGTGTGTGTGTGTACACACAGATATACATATATATACACATACACATATATGTCTCAGACTTATTTACTTAGAATTGATTACTGCTGTGATTTCTACTTTTCCTTAAAATAAGTTGCTCATTATGAAAGATTTTATTTATATCTAAATACATGTACTACTAAAATAAGCACCTGTTTTTCACTCAGCTTACGAAATAAGCATTGTTGGTCATTACATGTCAAAGAAACCAGTCTTTTAATATAACTAGTTATTAAAAAATAATTGTCTACCAATAACATTATATAAATGTTTATTTCCTTTTGTAACTTGATATACTTTTATGTATTAATCTCTATAAAACTTCATTTTGCTGTAGTTTACTGTAGAGTAAAATTCAAACAGTTGTCACTACTTGACAAAAAATACAACTTTTGAATGTCTTTCCCATGTTAACTTTTTGAAATGCACTGAAGAACTTTTACCAACTTAATGGTCGAATCATATATTTGAAGTAAGTTGTATTTTACTCTATAGCAGGTTTTTTCAACCTCAACCACTGATGTGTTGGGCCAAATAATTCTTTGATATGGGAGCTGTCTTGTGCATGGTAGGATGTTTAGGAGCATCTGTGGTCTCTATTCACTAGATGCCAGGAGTATAGATGCCAGGAGCACCCCTTTTACCATTTGTGACAAGCAAAAATATAGTCTGACATTGCCCAGTTTCCTCAGAGAACATAATTGCCCCTAGTTGATAACCCATGTTCTGTAGGGCAACGATTTTCAAAATGTCGCCTATAGAGGAGGATTAGCACCGTCCAGGAAGTTTCATAGATGCAGCTCAGCCCCACACCTGTTGAGTAGAAAGTCTGGGGATGGAGTTTAGCAGTTTGTGGGTGTTTTTTTTTTTTTTTTGAGACGGTGTCTCGCACTCTCGCCCAGGCTGGAGTGCAGTGGCGCCATCTCAGCTCACTGCAAGCTCCACCTCCGGGGTTCACGCCATTCTCCTGCCTCAGCCTCCTGAGTAGCTAGGACTACAGGCACCAGCCACCATGCTTGGCTAATATTTTATATTTTTAGTAGAGATGGGGTTTCACCGTGTTAGCCAGGATGGTCTCGATCTCCTGACCTTGTGATCCGCCCACCTCGGCCTCCCAAAGTGCTGGGATTACAGGCGTGAGCCACCGCGCCTGGCAGCAGTTTGTGTTTTGACAGGTTCTCCAAGTGATTCTAATGCATGTTCAAGTATGAGAACTACTTACTCTATAGGAAAGAGTTTATTTCTTGTGCAACCACCTCATCACATGTTGCTTTTTTTCTTCACCAACTCTTCTTTTAGTAATTAGAGTATAAGCTAGTTGAGAATTTATATATGGAGACATCAGACTGGGTGCCTGGGGTAAAAGAAAGGGAACAAATAATTTGAACACAGTTAAATACTGTACAGGTTGAATATCTCTAATCCAAAGACGATATGCTATAACATTTATAACGTTTTGGGCACCAGCATGATGCTCAAAGAAATGTTCGTTGGAGCATTTTGGATTTTTGGATTAGGGATGCTCAACTGGTAAGTATATATAATGCAGATGTTCCCAAATCTGAAAAAAATCAGAATCCAAACCACTTCTGGTCCCAAGCATGTCAGAGAAGGGATATTCAACCTATGCATGTAAAGCATTATATATGCTTTACATATATAATAAATCTCTGCTAAAATGCAAATTTGAAGACAATGTGATATGTGATTGGCATCTGTCTGTCTTCTAGCCCCCCTTGCCAAACAGAAAATAGAAAAATCTTATCTTCTGTGTTTGAGGGAGGAGGAGATGGAGGAGCACTAGAGGTTAGGGATGGAAATGGAAGAAAATACTATTTTAGGAAAAATAAAGTTGAATCTTTGAGTTCTAACACATTCCAGTCTCCCTAGATGGAAAGAAGCAAAGTCTAAATATAACAATGAATTCAGAAAATTTCAGTGTGTGAAACTCATGATTCAGATCTGTGCATGTATGGCATATGTAGGAAAAATGGCCTGACAAATAAGTGAGTCTCTTTCTTGGATGTCTAGTATAGGCAGTTGATTTGTCAGTCTGTTCTCTTTCTAGTAACTATACTTTTTTTTTTTTTTTTTGAGATGAAGTTTTGCTTTTGTTGCCCAAGCTGAAATGCAATGGCACAATCTTGGCTCACTGCAACCTCCCCCTTCTGGGCTCAAGTGTGTCTCCTGCCTCAGCCTCCTGAGTAGCTGGGAATGCAGGCACGCACCACCATGCTGAGCTAATTTTTTGTATTTTTAGTATGAATGGTGTTTCACCACGTTAGCCAGGCTGGTCTTGAACTCCTGATCTCTGGTGATCCGCCCACCTTGGCCTACCAAAATGCTGGGATTACAGGTGTGAGCCACCGTGCCCGGCTGTGACCACACTTTTTATTACAATGACTTTGTAATTGATATCTGGTATTAAGTCAAGTCTTCCTGTTTGCCAGCATTACCTTAAATATTTGTAGACAATTGGTTTAACCTGAAACTTTCAGAATCAATTTGTCATGTTACCCAGAAATTTTTGCTAGGGGTTTAATTGGAACGTCTTTGAATTTAGATTAATGCGGAGAAAATTGATGTGTTTGCAGTGCTAAATCACTTTCTCAGTGAATGCTGTGGCTTTTCTTCAGGTCTTTTTCTGTTCTATAATTGAGTTTAAGTTTTTTATTATTGTTATGGTGACTTCTAAATATTTGTCATTTTCTGCTTTTGTAGTAAATCGTGTCTGTTTTTTTTTAAATGCTACTTCTAGTACACCACCTAGATTTTTGATTTATTTTATTGATTCAACAATCCTGTTAAATTCTGTTAGTTCTCATCATTGTCTAATTTTACACATTGACCAGGACCTCTAGTACTGAATTAAGTATTAGTTCTAGTTAGATGAGGGAGAAGACATTTATACCTTCCTCTCAACCTCAAAGGGAATGTAACTAAATTTTCTCCATTAAGTATGTTTGTGGTAGATTTCTGTTAGATATCCTTTATTGTGTTAAGAAATTTCTGATTCTGTTCTTCCAGTAATTCTAAAAATCATAAATAGGTTTTGGGGCTTTAACACCTTTTAAGGCATTAATTTTAAGGCAGTAATGCCTCTTCGGTATCTATTAAGATTATCCTGTCATTTTCTTTTTTACACCATTTATGTGGTAAATTACACTGATTTTTCTCATATTGACCCATCCTCGCATTCCTGGGATAAATGCTACTTGATCATGATATATGTAATTTTTTAAGCACACCTTTGGATTTAGGTATAATTGCTTCTTGAGGATTTCTGCCACCTTATTTCTTACAGTTCATTTCTTTCTGTTTCTCTCTCTCTCTCTTTTTTTTTTTTTTTTTTTGAGACAGGGTCTCACTTTGTCACCCAGGCTGGTGTGCAGTGGCACAAACATGGCTTACTGCAGCCTTGACCTCCTGGGCTCAAACAATCCTCTCACCTGAGGTTCCCAAGTAGCTGGGACTGTAGGCGCGCACGACCACGCCTTGCTGATTTGTGTATTTTTCGTAGATACGGGATTTTGCCTTGTTGCCGAGGCTGGTCTAAAGCTCCTGAGCTCAAGCAATCCGCCTGCCTCAGCCTCCCAAAGTGCTGGGATTACAGGTATGAGCCACTGTACCCAGCCTATTTTTCTGTTTTTTGTATATTCAAAATAATGAAGGTAATATTTTTTATTGTTGAAAAAATTATGTAAGTTGCACATAATCCGTGGTAATGCCTATCCATGATTTTAAAATATCAATTGTATGAGTGATTTGTACTGAAAAATAGAACAGTCTCTTACCTTTTTCTGCACCCTAAGTACTACTCCTAGGAGGTAATTATTTTCCTTTTTGTTTTGCTTTTACTTCTACAATTCCACACAGTCTATGCTGTTCTTTTTTGGTTTTGTATTTTATACATGATCTGCTTACTCTGTACTATGGAATAATAGGATTGAGCCCTCTAATTCCACTAACCCCCTCCACTCCCCTTTCTCCTTCCGTCATCCTATTGTAATTATATCACATGTTTGGTCAAATTAATATTCAATTTTTATATTTTTATGGCGACATAAATATTGTTCCTATCTAAGTCAAATAGTATACAATTATATTTTCTTTTTTAGAAAAGTCTTGTCACCTAGCATTAGGAATATTTTTGGTTATTATAATTATTACTTCTTTCTTTAAACTCTCCAGAAGAACTATTTGATTTTATTCAATGCAGTCAAATATATAATATATATAAAAATATAAGTCTATTTTTCATTTGAAGGCATTCTTTCCGAAGCCTTCCATTCTTCAGTCCTGCTGCATAGCCTTTTCTTCTTAGAGTTTCTTTTCACTATTTCATCCAGGAAATCCCTTTTACCTTTCTTCTCTGATAGATTTCCCTACTTTTTCGACTTTATCTTTCCTGCTTCTTTGATTCGAGTGATCTTGAAAACGTAATGCTGTACAAACTGGTCGTTATACTTACGGAGCTTTTGTTTCAGCTGTAAACTGAAATGTTATTCTCAATGGTCTGTAATCTCTTCTACAAATTTATGGCTCTGACTTAGCCCCAAATTGTTTATTGTGTTTGTGTAGTTCTGTGCAACTTGGTATAATCTTGATTATCTCGTAATAAATCAAGCCTCACTGTTTGCCAGGACGTTCTTAAATATTTGCAGACATTTTGTTTGACATGTAAGTTTCAGGATCTGTATTTCATGTTACCCAGCAATTTTTTTTAGAAGTTTAATTGGAATGGCTTTGAATTTAGATTAATTTGGAGAAAATTAATGTGTTTGCAATGTTAAATGATCTTCTCACATATGCTAGAGAGTTAGGGAAAAAGTACAGTAAACTGTAGCTCAGGACTACTTGTCTAAATGTCAGAAATTTCCAGAAGTTTTAGATCTACTCTTAGTTTACATATTCAGTTTTGTGTTTTTAAAAACTTTACCTCATAAGTCATAACTGTTAGCAATATTAGACAATAGAACTAGAAAGAAGAGAGTAATTTTACTCAAATTCTCTATTTGTAATAAGCCTCCTAAGACACTGGCTTTCTTGGCCTCTTCCAGCTTTTGGATGGCTGTCTTTATACTTGTCTTCTAAGGTAGTTCTATCCCCCTTTTTTTCTCTTCATAGAGAAAAGTGTATGGCTATAGGTGTTTTGGTTAAATCAACCTTTAACCCCTGCTTTATTTTGCTTCTAGTACTCTATTTCTTCATTCATACTATACATTTCCGCTAGGGACAACCAATCTTCAAACAGTCACTGAAGTCTGTTAAGTGGCTCATCACTTTGTCTTTTTGGGTTATCCTTGCTATTTATTCCTTATTTTAAAAAGATCATGTCAGATTTGGCTCAAATTGTTTTATATTCAACCTATTTCAGTAGCTTCTTCACTGCTCTTTGTATCTGTATTATCTTTCCAGTCTACCCCTGTTTTTTGACCTAGTAAAATTATATTCTGGAAGAAAGCCTAATATGGGGAGACTGATACTGGCTGATAGAAATATAACGTGTAACACAAATATGATCTACATATAGACTTTAAATGTTTCTAGTTGCCACATTAAGAAAAAAAGAAAGTGGTGAAATTAATTTTAATAATATATTTTAGTTAAACCACTATGTCAAAAGTATTATCATTTCAACATTTACTCAGTATAAAAACAATTATTATTTTTGTACTAAGTATTTGAAATCCATTGGGAATTTTACACTTGCAGCACATCTTGGACTTGACACTGTTCAAGTGCTCTGACCATGTGTGTAGTAGACAGTGCAGGTTTAGATATATTGATTTATTGTTTCCCATTTCTTGTATGTGCTCATGGCATTTGTAGGTGATTCATTTGTGATCTTCAGTTGAATTGTAATTCTCTGTGTAATGATAGATTTTATACCCTAAAATACTACCATTAGACTAACGGTGTGGCTTAAAAACACCTCTCTTCAACACTATCAACATAGAGGGCTGAAGGCAGTAAATGCACAAAAAAGGTAGTTACTAGATTTCTTTCATATTACCTTAGTCATGAATATTTAATCTTAAACCTCTTTAAACAAAATTGACACATACATATATGCATTAAATATTCCTCTATCATCACTTTTAGAGCAACTTGGTCAGAAGTGACACACCTTTGTCTAGAATTAGATCTTTCCTTCCATGATAGTCTAGGTCCTGATCATCAACCTTTACCTTCTACTTCTCTGACATGGAGATTTTTCAGTTCTCTGGTAGCAGCTGATCTCATTCTGAGGCCACCAGTTCAAGAGTGAGGAAATCTTAGATTCCTGTGCACACACTGTGTCTTCATTGCTCTCCATTCCATAGGATTTGTGGGAGATTGGTTTGCTTTCATGAAGCTGAAAGCAATATCTTTTTCTATCTTTCCTCTTGAAAAATTGTTACTAATTGTCAAATTGCTTCAGAACTAAAACTGATTGCTTGAATGATTATTCTCAAAGCAAAAATCATTCTCTTTAAAGATGCCTTGCTGTTTCTAGCTACCCCTCACAAGCTATCTTTTGGTTATTTTTTTGCCTCAAAAAATCTATGGACTGTGGTTATGTTTTTGCCTCACAAAATAATCTGAGGTTATTAGTCCTTTCCTTCCTTATTTCTTTTTAAACCTCCATTGTTTAGCCCAGTATATCTTAGAAACTGTTTGTTAAAGGAATGAAAATGCATCTTTGTGTTTTCCCCAGTCTTTCAGATTTGACTAGTTTTATATGTTACCAATGTAGGTAAACACCTTTTAAATTTATAGCTATTTTATCTTCCTTGCTGCATAGGAATATGTATAATCTAATTTATGCTGTTACCTTTTTTTCCTTTCAAGAAACTTATCAGTGGCTTTCTTTAAATTCCCACTTTTCTTTGCAGAGTCCAGAATCCAAACACCATTCTTCCCTAAAACAATAACATGAGCTTTGTCCTCTGCATATTCTCTTCAGAGACTTCCCAGTGGGTTAGGAGTGGTCTCTGGTTAAACAAACAAACAGACAGACACACACCACTGAATATCTTTTTGATTCTCCAGGTTTTCATCTGTAAAATGTAGAGACTGTAAGAGCTTAGCTTTGAAATTCTGTTATGGTCGTATGATGATCAATGCAAATGATATAAATCAGTACTTAAAAATTCCTTCTTTCTGCCAATACCTGGTGAAAATCTACTAAGTAATGAATTTTTAATAAAATAATAAACTGTTTTATTTTAGTTTCCAAAAAATGATTTGTCTTTTAAATGGCAAGTGAGACAATTAAAATAAACTAGACTTCTTATGAAGTTTGATAGTATGACTATTACATGACTGTATTCCTATTAATTTTTTTCTCCTGCCATCATTTCTTTTTTTGGTGGGTGAGACAGAGTCCTTCTCTGTCACCCAGGCTGGAATGCAGTGGCGCAATCTTGGCTCACTGCAACCCCTGGTTCCCAGGTTCAAGCGATTTTTTAGTAGAGATGGCATTTTCGAACTCCTGGCCTCAAGCGATTCGCCCACCTCGGCCTCCCAAAGTGCTGGGATTACAGGCACGAGCCACCATGCCTGGCCATCCTGCCATCATTTCAATAGACTTTTCACTTTTTAATCTTTTATCTCCTACGTTGTTAAGATTATAAAATATATGGAATGTCTCTGAAAGGGTCACATTTTGTTCATCAGTGGACATTGTCAGCTTCTTCCAAATACATTAATTTATTTTTATTAAAACAGATTTATTTTATTTATAACAGATTCTAGATTAGTTTACATTTATAACTTATTTCAGAAAACATGTTTCACAACTACCTATTTTGGTAACAGTTTAATTGATGGCATAGCACTATGCTACTTATACTAGTTATAAGTATCTAGTTCATCATTTTCATTTTCCATGAAGTTTTAATGATTTCAGTCTTTGTTTTTTAATGTTTAATTTCTGATTATAATTTCTCATGATAATTTTCTATCTAGTTTTTTTATTTCTTAAAAGCACATGTTACCAACTTTAAATCTCCTAGTTTTTATCACTAATATATACCTTTCATCATATTTTTGGTGTGCTCTTTAACTGGATGGTTAATTGCTAAAACGGCATCTGGCTGTAAGAAGGATGTAGTAGATAATCACATATCTACCCATCCTAGTTAATTCAGTGGTTATTTTACATTCCTACTATATTTTTGGAAAATATTCTAAAGGATATTCTAAGTATAAATATATATTAACTATGCCATCCAGAATAGGCTCCAGTTTCGCATAAATCCATTCAGGGTAGCAGGAGGCAATTTGCTCTCTCAAATGCAAAATTTCATTATATTGAATTGTGTAGCCTTTGTTATTTTTTCCTAATTTTGGTTTTGTAAGGTCAACCTCAGATTCTCCTGCAAAAGCTGATTTTTTGCTATTTTTAGTTTATCCTCAGTTTAGGCCACCATCACAAGATTGGTCTTATGAATTCCACTTTCTGACTTTTGATTTGCCAAAGCCCCAGATTAAACCTGTACTTAGCTCTTATGCAGAGATTTATGACTTTTCTACCTCTTTAAAAAAATGGAAATATGTTTCTATTAAAGTTGAATGACATCAGACACTATATGATATTCTGCTAAAGAAAGCAGACTTTAAGGCACATTTTTCTAATAATTCTTACTCATAAATTCTCCTTATGACTTTAAAAGAAAGAATACTTAAGGTTTTTCTCCCTTCTTTTATGCTTATACATTGTCATCAATTTCCTTTTCACCAGGTAAAATAGCCTTTTTCTGATCGTTGTTTGTATATTCAAAGGAAACACCTAAATTTTCCTTTTCACCTGCACTAGGTCTTATTTGTAAGGAAGAAGAGAGTTGATTATAGACAGGTATGACTTCTAGTGGTGAGAGGAGACATGATTTTAGGTGGTCCAGGGACAGGGCATCAGATGACATTGCATCATACAATGAGAAATGTAGTCCCATTCTTGTTTTTATTCAGTCTTTCAGATTATAAGGAGAAAGTCTATTTCTAGTTTTTGGTATCTAAGACTTGCTGATCTTTCCTTTTCAACAGAGTGTGGACCCACTTTCAGACTATTCAATAGGCAACATATCTACTAGAATTTAGTATCATTGATTAATTTCTATCTTTTCTAATTTTAGGACTACTGGTTATTTAGGGTAAGCAATACCATTTTCTAGTATAGTATAAATGGTATACCATTTGTTATAAAGTTTCTGTTTAAAATATTTATTTGTTAGATTTTAGAGTGAACTAATTTAAAGAAAAATATAATAATAGTAGTGGTATTTTGATGTGACAGAAATCCTAAGGGTGGTAAATGCGAAGTTGAAATTTAGAAAACATGATGATACTAGCTAGTTACTATATTAGTTTCCTATGGCTTCTTTGACACATTACCACAAACTTGATGGCTTAAAACAACATGCATTTATTCCCTTACTGATCTGGAGGTCCCAGCACTTTGGGAGGCCAAGGTGGGTGGATCACTTGAGCCCAGGAGTTTGAAATAAGCCTGGGCAACATGGTGAGACCCCATTTCTATAAAGAATGAAAAAATTAGCCAGGCATGGTGGCACACACCTGTAGTATTTGGGAGGCTGAGGTAGGAGGATTGCTTGAGCCTGGGAGGTCAAGGCTGTAGTGAACTATGATGGTGGCACTGCACTCAGGCCTTGGTGACAATTGTTCTAAAAAAAATTGAAAAAAAAAAAAAAGATACTTGTGATTGCATTTAGGGTTCATCTGGGTAATTCAGAATAATCTCCCCTGCCCTTGAATGGCCTTAATTTAATCACACCACCAAAGTCTCTTTTGCCATATAATGTAACACATTCCTGATATCTCTAGGTGGCCATTTTTCAGCCCACCAAAGTTATAGCTTAATAAGACGTTTCCAACGGATAGCTGTAGACCTTAATACCCAGTGTAATTTCTGATTCTGTCTTTGTAAGATTTGTAAATTACCTTTCTTCCTTAGACTTCCTAAAAAGAGCAAGTTCTAAATGAGAAGTTTAGGACCCTTAATCAGGCCAAGAACTTTTTAAGTAAAATTTGCCAACATTTCAAAATTTTTCTTTTGCAGAAGTCTGAAACTTTTTGATGAACTCAGCTTTAATAATTAAGTGCAGGGCAAGTAATGCATTATTATGACAAAAGTAATATAATATATTAGAGGTAATCTGCATTTAAAAAATAATGTTAAAATGTGTATAAACTTTTCTTTTTAAATTGGAGGATATACAAATTTTATAATGTGTAGTTATTTTCCCTGAAATTCTTTTACCAGTCTCGAGGTCAATTCTTCAGTCTCTTGCCTGCTGTTACTATTCTTGGAGTAGAGAAGGTAAAGAGGCTAGGGTCCACTCTTGGGTAAACTTTCACTTACCCTTGCAGTTTCAGTTTTTCTCTTCTGTTTTGAATCTTCTCCACTGTAGCTCTGTCCTTCAGCTTTTTCACAGAATAAACATATCTCCTGCCTTTTGCCCGCAGTAGAGGAGAGAAGCTAGAGGTTTAGTGGTCCTTCTATAGACTTTCCCTGGTCTCCTTGTTTTTTGTCTTATGGCTTACCTTTATCCCCTGGCAGCCGTGTAGGTTACCTGTTACTTACATGACTCAATCCTTTCTGGGGACTGCACCATGCAGCAGGAATGACTTGCATTGACATCCTTCTTTGTATGTACTTAGTATTTGGTTTTCTTTGCTCTATGCTCTGTTAACTTCTGTACTTTCTGTCTTTCAAAATTACATTGCTATGTTTTTTTTTTCTGCTATTGGTCTTATATTTTTGTTTTCCCTTTCTGTTGATACCTCTTTTTTCTGTAACTCTCACCTTTAGTGAGGTTTTATATCAAAGCGAGCATAAATACATGTTTAGTCTATCATTTATCATAAAATCTTTGAAACTTCTTACAGTGTGGTGTTGCATCTGTTGATTCCTATTAGCCAACAATTCAAGTAAATCAAGAAAGGGATAGCTGAGTGATCAGCCTAGCGATCTGAAAGGGTGAGTGTATATAAAGTAGAGAACAAGTCCTGATGAAGCACAGGCAAAGCCTGTTATCCATCCTCTGGTACCAGAGAAATATTCCAAAGGCAAATGAATGGCAACGGATGATGAGGATTACTAGTGCATCTACTTGTGAAAAAACTCCTTGGTCCAACTGTGTTTGGTGCTAGTTACGTAAAACTTAGCAAGAAGTTTATTCTACTCTGTTACATTCATTATAATGAGTGAATTGAGGTTGAATAAAGGGTAGAAGATGTTAGTACTGTTGAAAAACGAAGATATGTCTGTGGATATCTATAGATACCTACATATTTGAGACAGAGTCTTGCTTTGTCGCCCAGGCTGGAGTGCAGTGGCGCGATCTCAGCTCACTGCAATCTCCTTCTGCTGGGTTCAAGCATTTCTCCTGCCTCAGTCTCCCGAGTAGCTGGGACTACAGGCTTGTCCCACCATGCCTGGCTTATTTATTTATTTATTTATTTATTTATTTATTTATGAGATGGAGTCTTGCTCTGTCACCCAGACTGTAATGCAGTGGCGCAATCTCGGCTCACTGCAACCTCCGCCTCCCGGGTTCAAGTGATTCTCCTGCCTCAGCCTCCTGAGTAGCTGGGACTACAGGCACACCCCACCATGCCCAGCTAATTTTTGTATTTTTAGTAGATACGGGATTTCACCATGTTGGCCAGGATGGTCTCCATCTCCTGACCTCGTTATCCACTGGCCTCGGCCTCCCAAAATGCTGGGATTACAGGCGTGAGTGTCATTAACACACTCGGCCTAATTTTTTGTATTTTTAGTAGCGACGGGGTTTCACCATGTTGGCCAGGCTGGTCTCAAACTCCTGGCCTCAGGTGATCCACCCACCTCGGCCTCCCAAAGTGCTGGAATTGCAGTTGTGAGCCACCGTGCCCGGCCAAAAAAGAAGATATTTTGAATCCTAGCAAATTATTGAAGAATTAGGAGAAAGTTTTATTGTTTAGCTCTTGATTTAATATTCTATTTTCAGAGACGTAACCATGTAACACATTCATAATTGGACATTTTTACTTATTACTTTTTTTTACTCTTGTTTACTTATTACTTTTATAAGAAGGAAAAGTTAATCCGTGGTTTAATCAAGGAAATAAAGCTTAGAATATTTATGTTTATAAAGAAGTACCCTAATACCTTATTTTGACTAAGACACAGAGCAGTCATTAATCGTCATGAAAGCCTGGATTCAGACAAAGTGGATTACATTACATTTACGGAATTATAGAACAGCAGAGGTTATCTAGTTCGCTCACTGGTTTCAAAAAGATAAACTCCAGTGTTCTAGATTTCTGTGAAGTGCCTCAGGTGACTGCATGGAAAGATAGGTTACTAGGTCAGCATTCTGCTTCCATTGCAGTGCTGCTGATTTACTAATACTACTTTTATATATTGTACTTGTAGATGAGATTATGTTTTAAAAAGGGCTTTAGCTGCTAAGTAAATGATGTTTGAATCAACTGCTTTTTTGAAAGGTCGCCATCATCTCCTTTCGTTGAAAAATCAAGATACATTTTCACCCTTTTTTACTGGATCAGTTAGTGTTAGTCTATATTCTGTTCACTCTTTCTTGAAATACTTTCTTTTATGGCTTCTGTGACACCACATGCTCCTGATTCCTCCTAGTCTTTTGCCATCCTTTGCGGTCCCTTTCAAGCTCTTCGTCTTCTACCAGCCGTTGAAGTTTGGTGTTTCTCGGGACTCAGCGCAACAGATTTCATTCTTTCTCATGCCCTGCTCTTTTTCTAGTAATCTCATCCATACCTGTGACTTTAGTTCTTTTTTATCACATGTTACTCAGACTTCAGATTTCTATGTAAGCCCCAAAGTTGGTTATCTTATTGCCCACTCTGATGCTGCCTTTTGAATTTCTCAAAAACATCAGAAACACAATACAGACAGTTCCCAACTTATGACTGACTATTTTTCTGGGGACAGTAATGCCATTGTAAGTTGAGAAGCATCTGCATATCAAAGACAAACTCTATCTCTATTCCTGAAATGATCAAGTAAGCAGACATACAGACTGGTTCTTTTCCAGCATTTTCACCTCAGTTACTAAATGCAGTTACTTAAATCAGAAATCTAGCTGTCATCTTTGGCACCGTCCCCTCCTGCCTCTCCAAGTCTTTCTTTATCTTTTAAGTATCTCTTAAATTATTCCCTTTTTTCTCCATTGTCACTGCTACTACTCTAATCCAGTTTGTCCTTCATTGCCTCTTGCTGGAACCACTACAGTGGCATCCATTCTTGCCTTCTCTTCATTCCTTTTTTTTTGAAATGGAGTTTCACTCTTGTTGCCCAGGCTGGAGTGCAGTGACGCGATCTGGGCTCACTGCAACCTCCGCCTCCTGGGTTCAAGCAATTCTCCTGCCTCAGCCTCCTGAGTAGCTGGGACTGCAGGCCCATACCCACTACACTCAGCTAATTTTTGTATTTTTAGGAGAGACGGGGTTTCACCATGTTGGCCAGGATGGTCTCGATCTCTTGACCTTGTGATCCGCCCGCCTTGGCCTCCCAAAGTGCTGGGATTACAGGCATGAGCCACCAAGCCTGGCCCAATCTTTTCTTCTTTCCGTATCCAGAGAGATCTTCCTTCATCTCTAGTGCTTTCTCCTTGTTCTCAGGTTAAAGACCAAAATTGGATTTGGAGCCAGTTTACTTTTTTCTTTATCATGTTTTGCCTTTTGGTTTCCCTGTGTGTTTTGCTGTTGATTCAAAAATAACGTTAATGTTTTTTATTTAAAGGTGGCTTAATTATATTATTCACAAACAGTGATGTAAACAATAATATAAACAGTTAGTCAGTTTGGGATGCTATAACAAAATACCATAAACTGAGTGGCTTACAAACAACAGAATTTTATTTCTCATAGTTCTAGAAGCTGGGAAGTCCAAGATCAAGGTGTTGGCAGATTCAGTGTGTGGTGAAGGCCTGCTTCTTGGCTCATGTTGTGTCCCACACAGCAGAAGGGGCAAGGGAGCTTTCCTGTGTCTCTTTTCTAAGGGTAGGAGTCTCATTCATGAAGGCAGGGTCCTCTTGACTTAATCATCTTCCAAAGGCCCTACCTCCTAATACCATTACATTAGGGGGGTTAGGATTTAAACACTGGAGTTTTAGAAGGGACACAAACATCAGTCTGTAGCACAGTGTTTTAAAAAAATTTGAAATGTAACCTATACTTGACAAAAATACTTAAATATTTGAGAAAAATTTTGGTATTTTCTTCAAAAGGAAAAAATTATCTGTTTATTTTCAATATAAATCTATTTTCTTTCTAAGGTTTAAGATTCAAGCTTTCATCAAACAAATGATCATTTTAAAAAAGAATCACTATCAAATTGAATTTTCCATCTCATTATCAGCTTCTATAATAAACTATGTTTTATTAGACTCCTATCTATATGGTTTTCAGTTCTGCGATTACATTTCCATTTTGAATTGCTAATTTTTGGCCATTCATCACGTAAAAATGAATATTTTAACATGATGATTTGGTATTTTAATATGCCGGTATTAGATCTTTTACATGATAGCTATTAGATTGTTTAATTTACAAAGTTGGTAGTAAAATTAAATCTTATTTGTTTACTAGCTTTTATAAGTAGATTTTAGTGCGGATTTATGTAGCATATTAAATTTTTACATGTGGAAATAACATTAATTTTTAACCTTTTGGGAAATCAGCTTTGATTTTACTTTTATCTGGAGAAACTATGTTTCTAGGCAAGAATTGTATGCCATTAATAATCTATCACTATGAAATAAAAACAGAATAGTAGATTGTATAATTTAAGTAAGAATAAAAATCTTGAAAGTGTTTTTGTTTTATATTTAGAAAAATGGCTTTTCTTGTTGTACCTACCAACTCTACTATGGTTAGTAAAACATAACTGTTTCTGTTGAGTCTAGAGTTATTTACTTTCAAACGGTAGAGATATAATTGTTTTTTAATGTTTTCCTCACTATTTTGATTTTCCTGTAAGGTGGGTCAGCTTGATTTTATGTATCTGGTATTCATCAGTTTGCATAGAAATTTAGAGTCAGCTTTGATTTTAATATTGCATTCTTTTGAAATATTAATATTTTTATCAAATCTTTACTGCTGCCAGGTATATTGAATATTATGGATAGATTGTAAGATGAAAATTGGAATTAGCCTAATGCCTTGTCTTGAAGTACATGACGAATTAGAATGGTTTTCCTCTGTAGCAAGGATGTTACCATGGTGAGAGCTTCTGTTTCCATGACATTTGCTTGCATATTTTGATAGGTCTTCAATTGAAGAAGGGCTCTGTTTTCTGGCAGGCTGCAAAAGTGTCATTCTATCTTTTCTCAAAATGTGTTATTTTTATTGAAAAATATAATTTTCCAGGGAATTGTAATAGCAAAGTGCCAAGAAAGAAAATGCACCTTATTTTAATTTTTTTTCCTTGTTCAACTTTTAGAGCACAGCAAAATATTCTTAGCTTGCTTTGTGTAAGGAAGAAAAGGAAAACATCATTTTCAAGTTTTAAAAATAAATATTTAGTTTTTTTTGAATTTTGTTGGCAAAATAAACAGCTACAGATGCATAATTTGTAATCAGTCTCAGCTAGATATAGATATATCTGTACAACTAAAAGGAATTGCTAATGATGATATATTGGTAGCAGAGAAAGGGGAAATATATAAATAAGGACTTCAAAAAATGAAAGAAGTGGTGAATTCCTAGAGGGTAAATATACAGAATACCAAATCAGTTCTTATATAAATGATACATATTAAACACTTAATGAATTAGGGATAGTTCTTTTTATTAATAACTTATGTTTAAAGTTGAAACATTAATGGTAGATTTTAAAATTTGCATTTTACAGTGGTATAATTTTAATTTTTAAACTAGATAATACAATCACTTGGTTCAGAAATTTTAACATGTATTTAAAAAATACACAGAAGAAAGTCTCTCTCTCATACTTCTTCCCTAGTTTCTTTATCTATATAGAAGCAAATACAAATGTGTGAATACATTCTTATTTTCATTCTACTTTTTCATAAAGATAGCATATTATTTTACTTTTTGTTTACATATTGTTTGCTTTTCAGAATTTGTCCAGGTATATTTTTAATGTCTATTTTGTTTTTGTTAGTGCTCTGATTTAGGCATCTAGGGAGATATATTGGAATCAGAGCAAAAAGATAGGGGTTATTAATTGTTATCTCTTATCCCTTATGCTTATAGCAATTCCACGTTTTAGGAGGAAATATGTAAAAGCACACATTTTGTCTATGTAGGGTACGAAAATTGATTTTCCTTTTGTTGTCAAAGTTCAGTGATAACTTTAGTGGCTCTTTCTACTGATAGACCAATTCATTTTATAAGAGCTATAAACTGAAAGAGTCTGTAAAAAATATGTATTTATACATGCTATTTCTTCTGCCTGAAACTATTTTCTTTTTTATATTACTCCCATTTATCCTTGAACTATCAAGTTAGATGTGCTTCCTTGAGGAAGCCTGGTTGTCTAGCTGAGCTTGACTCTCCCCTGCCCCCACAGTATTCCCATTGGCCTCAATGCACTTAACATGTATGAATTTTTAGTTATTTTAAAAATTACCATTTCTCTTACTAGATTGTAAGTACCATGAAGACAGAGACCATCTCTGTCTCATTCACAGTGATATTTTTAGTGCTTGTAACAGTAGGGTGAATATTAAATACTGTGTTGTACATGTAGGCAATCTAAATGTCTTAGTTCCTTGATTCACTGTACTTTCTCTTGTAGCTACTTAACTCATCCTTATTGCCTGTGTAATTCTCAGCTTAAATTTTACTTCCCCTGGGAAACTTCTCTTTATGTTTTTGACTGTGTTAACATTTCATTTTCTCTGCTATTATAGCACTCTGAACTTAATATTTCATTAAATTCTTGACAGTTTTTTGTAACTGCTTATTATTTGTCTGAAACCCCCGTTATCTTTATCTTACTGGCCTCTAGCACAACTGGTTGACACAGTCTTAGCAGTTGATCAATAGATATTGGTTTAAAAAAAAAGAATAAATTCATACTTTCGATCAGTGGTTCTCAACTGGCATGATTTTACTTCCCAAATAACATTTGACAGTATGTGGGGACATTTTTTATTATTTTGATTGGCCCATAGAGGCCAGGGATGCTGTTAAACCTCCTACATTGCACGGAACAGCCCCCACAACAAAGAGTCAACTGCCCCAATGTCAGTAGTATTGCTGTTAAACAACCCTGCGTTAGATGCTGGATTTCTTTGCTTTCTCCATATTTTCTTAGATTTATAGATTTATAAATTTATAGGGCTTTTGAATGTACTTGAACAGATATCTTAACCATTTTGTCTTTTTTCTTTAAATTCTATGTTTTGTGACAATTTAACTTTTTTGACACGTAGAAATTGTATATATTTAGGGCATACAGCTTGATGTTTTGATGTACATTGTGAAATAATCACCACATTCCAGCTAGTTAACATCTGAGATTTCTGTCTACCTGCCATTTTTGTACCCTTTGACCAACATTATCCCATTTCTAGTTCCCTCCATTTCTGGGCAGCCACCATCCTAATCTCTGCTTCTATGAGTTTGACTAATTGAGATTCCATGTAAAAGTGAGATCATGCAGTATTTCTCTTTCTGGCTTATTTTTGCTTAGTGCAGTGCTCTCCAGCTCCACCACATTACCACAAATGGCAGAAGTTACTTTTCTGGGGGTAAGGCTGAATAATATTCCATTATATATACACCACATTTTCTTTAACCATTCATCCATTGCAGGACATTTAAGTTGCTTCCATATCTTCGCTATTGTGCATAAAGCTGCAGTGAATGGGAGAGAGCAGATATCTCTTCATGATCCTATTTTCAGTACTTCCAGATACATACTCAGAGGTGGGATCGCTGAATCATAGGGTGGTTCTGTCTTTAATTTTTTTGAGGAACCTCAATACTGTTTTCACTAATGGGCTGCACCAATTTACATTCTCACCAACAGTATACAAGGGTTCGCTTTTCTCCATATCCTTGACAACACTTGTTAGTTCTTGCCTTTTTGATAATAGGCATCCTCGTAAATGTGAAGTGCTGTCTTATTGAGGTTTTGATTTGCATTTTCCTGCTGATTAGAAATGCTGAGATGCTTTTTAGTAGGCCTGTTGGCGATCTACATTTCTTGTTTTGAGAAGTGTCTATTCAGGACCCTTATCCATTTTAACAGGTTGTTTGTATTTTTAATATTGAGTTGTATGACTTCTTTATATATTGGATACTAACCCCGTGGATGTATAGTTTGCAGATATTTTTTTCTTATTTCATAGTTGACTTTTCACCTTGTTTGTTGTTTCTTTTGCTGTGCAGAAGGTTTTTAGTTTGATGTAGTCTCTCTTGTCTATTTTTGCTGTTGCCTGTGCTTTTGGTGTTATATCCAGAAAATAGTTGCCAAGACCAATGTCAATAATTTTTGTTGTTGTTGTTTTCTTCTAGGAGTGTTACAGTTTCCATTTTTGTGTTTAAATGTTTAATCCATTTGAGTTGATTTTTGTGTACGGCGTACACCTTTTTTTCTTTCCATTCGCCCCATACAATGTGGTAGTTAATATATATTTTGGAATCTGGAATAAAATACTTGGGTTCAAATATCTTTTCTACCAATTTCTTTATGACTGTTTTGTGAGCCATGAGAAAAAGGTACCATGTTAGATTCACCTACCTCATGGAGCTATTTTGAGAATAAAGTTATTTAAGAGAAGTCAAATCAGTAACTGGTGAAAAGCAAAAACCCAGTCGACGTTAGCCCTTAGAAGTTATTACTGCCTTTATTATTCTGTGTAAAGGGCATAGGAGGGGATAAAACTAGAGAGGATGAATAAGGCTAGATAAGCGGGCAGAGGGGAGGTGGTCTTTGGTTGTTAGGGTGAGAAGCTTGTATTATTTTCAGTAAACCATCTAACCAGATGGATTCAGGATCAGTTGTATTTGATAGGACCTGTTGATAATAGGGATAAGAATTAAGTTGATCACAGTAGCCTGGGTGAAAAAGTAAGAGAGGTAATTGGTGGAATATGGAACTGGTAGAGACTGCATCAAAGATGATTAGAGAGTTTTGAACCTTTCTGGTTAGGAGCATTATGTTAATCAGAAATGGAAATCAGAATGGAGATGAACTAGTTTTTTGTTTAAGAATATAAATGATTCAGTTTTAGATTTAAAACTTTAGGCTGCCTTTAGGGTATTAATGAATAAGCCAGTGCCTGACATACTTTTATCTGGGAGAAAGTTAGGATGAGAGATGAATTGGGAGTAATTTTCATTGTGGGTATATTTGGAGTGTTAGAGGAGTGGATTCTTTATAATGTGTAATAGTGAAAAGGCAAATAATAGATTATTGAAGAATGTGCGTTCATAATTGATTCCATTGTTTTACTGTCTCTAGCAGCATTACTGTCTAGGATTTCTAAAGTTTTCTTTAAAAATAAATGCTGTAATAAAACTAATACTATAGTGAGGACAGGGATCTTTCTTAGCTTCAGATGTGATCTTTGTGAAGAAGGCATTGTGTCTCAGGTTTTACTGTTGAATCTGGTGATAACTACTCACATTTTACTGGTGGAAATAATAGAGTAACATAAGCCTGCAAGGTGTTTTTGGATATCTTTGGTCTAGATATCCTGTTTTAGGCAAGCAAAATGCTATTATTGCATTTTTACAAATGAGATAGATAAAGCCCACTTTGAACTTGCTTAAAATAATTACGTTAGTAGAGGCAAAGAGGGACTAAATATGTTGCTCCTTTGCCGTTACTACTGCTAGCTTCATTTGCATCAGGGTTTCTCAACCTTGGCACCATTGACATTTTGGGCTAGATAATTCTTTGTTGTGGGCAGCTGCCCTGTGCTTTGTAGGATGTTTAGTAGCATATCTAGCCTTTAACCACTAGATGGCAGTAGCACTCCCTCCCCACCTCTTTTTCAACCAAAAATGTCTCCATGCATTGCCAAGTATCCCTTGGAGGCAAAATCTCCCCTAGTCGAGAACCAGTGCTTTACACCACAAATATATATCACGTATACCTCCAGTTAGCTTCCTCACCACCTTAGTTTTACAGACTTCTCTTTGGCATATGGCCATCTTCTACCTCTAAGCCAGGTTCTGTTTTCATCTGGTCAACACTTTTCTAAGCATCTTATTTTGCTACCTGACGTTTACATGTATTATATTTTTGACTTTAAGATGGCAATGGATATCTTGGGTTATATTGGTAATTACGTTTACACCTAATATATCCCCACGTGTTTTTTTTGATGGCTCACCTGATACAATCAGATTTATTTCTATAAACTAAGTATTGTATTTGTCAGTTAACTATAGCTCTGATAATTATTTTAAACTAGATACATGCTGATAAATTGAATTATATTACTCTGACTACACAGGAACGTGTAGAATGAAAGGGTGTTTTTATATCCTTGTTTATAGTTCAGCAAGATTCTGTATTTCAAGTTTGATAAATCATAAATATTTATTTCTAAAAGACTTATTCAGTTCCTGTATTTATAATGTATTTGCTCTTGTTATTTTGGGGATCATAAAAAAAGGATTATTTGGTAGTGATTTATATATATAATCTTTCATAAATATTGTTAACTTGTTTCATAATCTCAGATATTTCATTTTTCAATTAAGTATACCTGAGACAGATATTTTTGTAGTAAGTTTTGAAATTCTGTATTTTTAATTATTTTATTCAAGTATTCGAGCATTCTACTAGGTGTTTTATAGGCACAAAATTGATGTGATTTTTGCTAAAGTAGAATTACATTCTAATGGGTATTTCAGTATATTTTACTCATAGAATCTGTGTCATTGTTGAATCTACATTCTGTAACTGGGAGCTATAGTATTTTAAAAATACAATTTTCTAATACCATTAATTAATTAATTAATTAATTAAGAAAATTAATTAATTAATCTGAGACAGAGTCTCACTCTATTGCCCAGGTTGGCATGCAGTGGCGTGATCTCGACTCACTGCAACCTCCGCCTTTCAGGTTCAAGCAATTTTCCTGCCCCAGCCTCCCAAGTAACTGGGACTACAGACATGTGCCACCATGCCCAGCTAATTTTTGTATTTTTAGTAGATACGGTGTTTCATCATGTTGGCCAGGCTAGTCTTGAACTCCTGACCTCAGGTGATCCGCCTGCCTTGGCCTCCCAGAGTGCTGAGATTACAGACGTGAGCCACTGTGCCTGGCACCATTTTCTAAAATTTTTTAATCTTTAATTTTCATAAAGGTGCTTTGAAGTTCCTAATAATATCAAGTCTAGTATTCCAAATTAATATGAATGATTTGGTGTGCATTGAGATGAGGAGTTACTTAAGTTTCTGAATTATTGCTGTGTAAAAACAGAAGAGTTGATACGTGTTTTCTTATTAGACAAAATTGAGTCTTGATTTACAGGCAAGAGAATGTGAATGATATTTAATATCTATTATACAAATAAAATTACATATTAAAGCTTTTTAGATTTCATCATTAGGTACCTATTAGGAGATATTTTAAAACTATACCATCATTCAACTTTTCTAGATTTAATAACTTAGATTGATATTGGTTTCTAAGTGGCCTTGTAGTCACTTATATAAACAAGTCGGAAGCGGAACTAAACGATGATTTGTCTGTAAATATGAAATTTCCTTGGCAGAGGTTGCAAATGCGGTGGGATGTGCATAGTGTGTTTCAAGCTACACAAACTTACTCTTTTTCTTGAGCCCATTCACTCTTGCTGACACTCCTTTCTCCCTTACTTTTTTTGACCCTTTACTACTATAATGAGCCACTGTTACTTAAAGGCCTGTGACTTTTCTGCCAAATAAGGTTTACTAGGAAAATGACTATATTTTATCAGATTCTCTTCATTAATGGGTTGACAATGGGAAAATTTTGCAGTTTCAACGTTCCAAAAAAACTTGCATTGAAAGCCAGTCTAAAGAGATTTATTTGTGATTATCCTAAAGTATATATGTTACCTAAATAAATCTCTCAGGGAAAATATATGGAATAAAATTTCCACTGAAAAATTATATATTTGATTTTATACTTACTCATGCTTCAATACAAAACTTGAGGGAAAATAATGTGCATTATTTTCTTACACGTGGCACAGTTAAAAGGTGTTTCCTATCAATTCCAATGATTTTTCTTTCTTAGCAAAACAAGTTATATTGGATCGTCATTGTATGGACTTCCGTTTGAAATAAGCGATCCTGTGATTATGATTTTTGCAATTTTAAATAATTTATAAAAATCCGTTTGAGCTGGGTGCAATGGATTGCACCCTTCATCTCAGCTACTCAGGAGGCTGTGATGGGAGAATTGCTTGAACTCAAGAGTTCAAGGCTGCAGTGCTTTGACTGCACCTGTGAATAGCCACTGCATCCCAGCTTGGGCAAGATAGCAAGACTCCATATCTAATTTAAAAAATTAAATTAAAAATTTGTTAGAATGCAATTTAACTTGGATAATTAAAAAATATTAGTATTGAGAAACTTAGCAATTTTTCCTTCCTAAGTATTTTTCTCATAATATGGGCCCACCCTCCATAATGCACACACTGAAGGGGGAGACTTGCTTCTCCTTTAGCACATCCTATATTTTTCTACTCCTGTGTTTTTGCTCATGTTTACTTCATGCTGCAGATCTACATGAGTGAATATTACCCATCCTTCAAGGCTTACAATGTTCATTCCTTTATAATCAATTTTAAGACACTCAGGTAATACCTTTTCTTTTTTTGCTATGTACTTAGAATACATTTAAAATCCCCAAGTGAGATTTATCCCTGGGTCACAAGGTTGGTATAAACATACGCAGATCAATCAATATGATATACCACATTAACAGAATAAAAGCTAAAACCACATGACCATCTCCACAGATTCGTACAAAGCATTTGGCAAAGTTCAACATCCTTTATGACAAAAACTTCCAATAAAATAGGTATAGAAGAAAATTTTCTCAACACAAAGGCCATTTATGAAAAGGCCATAGCTAGCATCATAATTAATGGGGAAGAACTAAAAGCTTTTCCTGTAAAATCCGGTACAAGGCAAGGATTCCCCTTCTTGGTGCTTCTATTCAACATAATACTGGAACTACTAGCAAAAGCAATCAGGCACGAAAAAGAAATAAAAGGCATCTAAAATGGAAAACAAGTAGTTTATCAATGCTTGCAGATGACATGATCCTATATGCAGAAAAAGACTGTTATATCAAAAAAAAAAAACCCTGTTAATTTAGTAAAGTTGTGGGATGCAAAGTCAACACACAAAAATCAGTTACATTTCTCTGCACCAATCAATCACAGCCTGTCTGAAAAGAAAGTGAAGAAAACAATCTCGTTTACAATAGCATCAAAAAGAATAAAATACCTAGGAATAAATTTAACCAAGATGGAAGAAATTGAAGATGATACAAATAAATGGAAAGATAGACCATGTTAATGAATTGGAAGATTTACATTGTTAAGATGTCCATACTACCCAAAGAGATATACAGATTCAGTGCAATCCCTATCCAAATACCAATGACATTTTTTACAGAATTAGAGAAAAACAATTCTAAAAGTTGTAGGGAACTAAAAACCCTGAAATAGCCAAAGCAGTTTTGAGAAAGAAGAACAAAGTTGGAAGCATCACACTTCCTGGTTTCAAGTTATATTACTAAGCTCTAGTAATTAAAACAGTGTAGTACTGACATAGAAAGAGACACATAGACCAATGGACCAGAATAGAGGGCCCAGAAATAAGCCCAAGCATATATGTTCAACTAATTTTTGACATGGGTACCAAGAATACACCATGGGGAGAAGATAATCTTTTCAGTAAATGATGCTGGGGAAACTTGAATATCCACATACAAAAGAATGAAATTGGACCCTTATACCATATCCAAAAATCCACTTAAAATAGATCAAATACCTAACTGTAAGACTTGAAACTGTAAAACTCCTAGAAGAAAATATAGTGGAAAAGCTCCTTGATGTTGGTCTTGGCAGTGATCTTTTTGATGTTACATCAAAAGCTCAGGCAACAACAGCAATAATAGACAACTGGGACTATAGGAAACTAAAAAACTTCTGCACAACAGAGGAAACGATCAACAAAATGAAAAGGCAGATTGGGTGAAAATATTTGCAAAGCACATATCTGATAGGGGGATAATATCTATAATATTAAAGGAATTCACAACTTGGTAGCAAAAAACAAAACAAAAACAAATAATCTAAGGACTTGAATAGACTTTTTTTTTTTTTTTTCCCCAAAGAAGCCATAAAAGTGGTCAACAGGTGGCTGGGCATGGTGGCTTATGCCTGTAATCCTAACACTTTGGGAGGCCAAGGTGGGTGGATCACCTGAGGTCAGGAGTTCAAGATCAGCCTGACCAACATGGAGAAACGCCGTCTATACTAAAAGAAAAAAAATTAGCTGGGCGTGCTGGCACATGCCTGTAATCCCAGCTACTTGGGAGGCCGAGGCAGGAGAATCACTTGAGCCTGGGAGGCGGAGGTTGCAGGGAGCCGAGATCGCACCATTGCACTTAAGCCTGGGCAACGAGAGGGAAACTCCATCTAAAAAAAAAAAAAAAAAAAAGGTCAACAGGTGTATGAAAAGGTGCTCAACATCACCAATCACAGGGAAATGAAAATTAAAACCTCATTGAGATATTACCCCATGCATATTAAAATGGCTATTATCGAAAATACAAGAGATGACATACAAAATAGTTGGTGAAAGTGTGGAGAGTGAGGGTGTTCCACTGTTGGTAGGAAAGTAAATTGGTACAACCATTATGGAAAACAGTATGGAGGCTCCTCAAAAAATTAGAAACCTATTATATGACTCAGCAGTTCCTCTGAGTATATACCAAAAGAAATGAAATTAGTACCTCATAGAGATATGTATACTCTCATGTTCATTATAGCATTATTTGCAACAGCCTACATATGGAAACCACCTAAATGTCCTTTAGTGGGTCAATGAATTAAGAAATTATGGTATATTTATGCAACAGAACATGATTCAGGCTTAGAAAAAAAGATCTTGTCATTTATAACAACATGGATGGAGCTGGGGGGCATTGTACTAAGCAAGATAAGCCAGACACAGAAAGAGAAATGGTGTGTGATTTCACTTACATGTGGAATCTCAAAAGAGTTGAGTACACAGAAACAGAATGCAAAAAACACCTATTATTAAGCTACTTGGTTAATAAGCTCTTTTAAATGGGGGAGAAACAAACCCAGTTGGTAACTTATTAGTAACAACTTTTGATTATAGGTGATAAACTAATTCTGTACCTCCTTACTGTAATTGAAACAGATATAAATTACTCTGTCAGTTCTAACTGTACAGTCTTCTGTGGTTAGAAGTGTGAAAAAATTAGCAAGCTCGGGTCAGAGGGTGAGCTATGCTTTTTGTCCTCCCTCTCAATTGTGGGTATTCAGAGGGATTTGTTTTGTTGAAACTAGAAGGTACTGTTCAGGACTAGGAAGAAGGTTACCAGTGCTGCGGGTGGGGGAATTGGGGAGATGTAGGTTAAAGAGCACAAATTTGCAGTTAACATAGGCTGAATAAGTCTGGAGGTCTAATGTACAGCACAGTGACTGTACTTAATAATATTATTTTATATAGTGGAAGTTTGCTAAGAGAGTAGATATCAGATGTTCTTGACACACATGTACGCACATACAAGGTAACTGAGGAGATGGATAATGTTAATTTGCTTTACCATGGTAATCATTTCACTATGTATATCAAACATTGTGTTATAATGTTATATGCTTTACATATCAAAAAATTTCAGTTAGTTTTTCATTCTGTTGAGTAAATGCATTCCAATTAGGATACCTATAAAGTGAATATACAAATGTATCAATTAGTGTGATTTATTTATATTTACATATTATATGCATTAGAAAGCTATAATGCTGAGTAACACAATTATTTACAAAGCTTTTGTTTATTAAAATAATTTTTGTAATCTCTAATTACATGGACAGTGTTGTACAACCATCTCCACTATTTCCGAAACCTTTTCATCATCCCAAACAGAAATCATTTGACCACTAAGCAGTAACTTCCATTTTCTTCCACACTGTAGCCCTGGGTGACCTCTAATCCAGTTTTGGTCACCATGATTTTTTTCTATTTTAAATATTTCATGGAAGTGGAATCATAACAATATTTTCCTTTTGTGTCTGGCTTATTTCACTTAGCATAATGCTTTTGAGGTTCATCCATTTGGTAGCACATATCAAAACTTCATTCCTTTTTATATTTGGATAATGTATATGTATACAACCTTTTGTTTATCTGCTCACCTGGTGATGGAAACTCGTATTGTCTTTACCTTTTAAGTTTTGTGAAGAATGCTTCAATGAACATTGACATACAAGTGTCTGTTTGAGTAGCTGTTTTCAGGTTTTTGGAGTGTGTACTTAGAAATGGAACTTCTGGGTCATGTGATAATTCTGTGTTTGGCTTTTTGAGGAACTGTTAACCTTTTATCTATAGTGGCTGCACCATTTTACCTTTCTAACAGCAATGTGCATGTTCTGATTTATCCACATTCTCACCAACACTTGTTATTTTCTGTTTATTTTTAAAATTATAGTCACCCTAGTTAGTGTGAAGTGGTATCTCCATTTGATTTTGATTGCATTTGTTTAATGATTAATGATAGTGAGTATCTTTTCATGTGCTTATTGGCCATTTGTGTATCTTCTTTGGAGAAATGTTTATTCAAGTCTTTTGACTTTTAAATTTGTGTGTGTGGTTTTTTTTTTTTTTTTTTTTTGCTGTTGTTAAGTTGTATCCATTTTAACAGTATATTCTGGGTATAAATAGGTACATACCCAGATTTATATCAGATGTATAATTTGCAAACATTTTCTCCCATTCTATAGGTTGTCTTTTCACTTTCTTGATAATGTTCTGTCATGCACAAAGGTTTTTAATTTTGATTAAGTCCAAACTTTGTAGTTTTTCTTGTTTCTTATGTTTTTCTTGTTGCTTATGCTTTTGGTGTCAAAACTAAAAATATACTGCTAAATCTAAGATCGCAAAGCCTTATGTTTTCTTCTAAGACTTTTATGGTTTTACATGTTATATTTAGGTTGTTTATTCATTTTTTGTTAATTTTTGTATATGGTATGAGGTAGGCATTCAATTTCTTAGTTTGGTATGTGGAAAACCAGCTGTCCCACCTCTCTTTCTTAAAGAGAGTATTCTTTCCCTCATTGAATGGCCTTGGCATCCTTGTGGAAAAGAAATCAATTTGCTATAGATGTATGACTTTATTTATGTACTCTTAATTCTATTCTGTTGGCCTTTGTGTCTGTCTTTACGCCAGTACCACCTGTTTTGATTACTGTAGCTTTGTAGTAAGTTTTGAAAAGTAAAAAGTGTGACTCTTTCAATTTTTTCTTTTTTCAAGATTGTTTTGACTCTTTAGGCCTCTTGAAATTTCATGGGAATTTGAAGAGCACATTTTCATTTCTGTGGAAAACGCTGTTGGAATTTTCATAGAGATTGCATTGAATCTGTAGATTGTTCTGGGAGTATTGACATCTTAACACATTAAGTCTTCCTATCCATGAACATATGATGTCTTTCCATCTTTTTTTTTTTTTTTTTTTTTTTTAAAGAAATCAATGTTTAGTATACAGATGATTCACCTTGGTTAAATTAATTCCTACGTATTTTTTCCTCTAGATACTATTGCAGTTTTTTTTTTTTTTTTCCTAAAGACAGAGTTTCACTCATTGTTCAGGCTGGAGTTCAGTGGTAGGATCATGGCTCACTATAGCCTTGACCTCCCAGGCTCAAGCAGTTCTCCCACCTCAGCTTCTTAAGGAGCTGGGACTACAGGCATGTGCCACTATATTTGGCTAATTATTAAAATTTTGTAGAGATAAGGTCTTACTTTCTTGCCCAGGCTGATCTCGAACTCCTGGGCTTAAGCTGTCCTCACACCTCCGCCTCCCAAAGTGCTGGAATTACAGGCGTGAGCCACCACGCCTAACCCTATTGTAAGCTTTTAAAAATTTCCTTTCCATTTTTTCTCTTCTGATTTTTATTGGTGGTATATAGAAGCAAAATTGAATTTTTGTGGTGATAATTTCACCAAAAATAGTAAATTATTAGGCATAAATTTAACAAAAGCCATGCAAGATCTCCATACTGAATACCACAGAACATTGTTAAGATTCATTTAAGGATGAATAAATGGAGAGATTTACAGTGTTTATGAATCAGAAGATTCAATTTGGTTAAGGTGTCATTTCTTCCCTAACCTATTGATTGATTCAGTGTAATCCTCATTATAATCTCAGCAGGCTTATTTTTCATAGAAATTGGCAAACTGATTTTAGAATTTATGTGGAAATGTAAATGCTACCTTAGCTAAAAGTGTTTTGAAAAAGAAGAATAAAGTTTGAGGACTTACACAGCCTGTTTTCAAAATGTATAAAGTTATAGTAATTGAGACTATTCTGTTAGCAGGAAGAAAGGCATATATGTCAATACAGCAGATTAGTAAGAAAAGAAATGTGTGTGTGTGTATATATATATTTATATATACACAGTCCTGTGCCTCATACCATAGAAATTAATAAACCTGAAGTAGTTTGTATACCTAAAAATAAGAGCTAAAACTATAAAACTGGTCTAAGAAAACGTAGTAGAAAATTGTAATGACTTTAAGAAAATATTCCTTAAATAGGTCACAAAAAGCACAAATTATATAATTTTTAAATGGATAATTTTGACATTACTAAAATAAAGAACTTTGGTCTTCAAAAGAAATTGTTTAGAAAATGAAAAAGCCAAAGACTGGTAGAAAATATTTGTAATACATATATCCAACCAAGACTATTTATTTAGAATATATAAGTAACTTCTTACAAGGCAGTAATGAGTCAAACAGCTCAGTGAAAACAAGAGTAAAAGATTTGAACAGACGCTTCACCAAAGAAGGTATATAGATAGCAATAAACAAAAGAAAAGATCTTCACTATCTTTGTACCATTAGAGAAATGCCAATTAAAATGGTGAGACACACACTTTAGAAAGGCTAAATTAAGAAGACTGACAGTGCCTCGTCTAAGGTGGATGTAGAGCAAATGGACCTCTCATTCATTTCTGTTAGGAATAGAAAATGTTACAGTTTGACAGTTCTTACAAAGCTAAACATGCATTTGCCACGTGATACAGTCATTCCACTCTCCTAGTTATTTACCCAAGAGTTAGGAAAACATGTCAATGTTTTGGCAACATCATTCACGATAGCCAAAAACTGGAAACAACCCAGATATCCATCACCTTGTAAATGTGTAAATAATTTGTGGTATATACGTACAATGAAATCCTAGTCAGCAATGAAAAGGAACACACTACTAATACATGCACCAGGATAGATTCATCTCAAAAATCTGATGTAAAGTATTTCTTTATTTTTTATTTTTAAAGTATTTCTCATGTAGGTACAACTATAGTCATAGAAAACAGATCACTGTTGCCAGAATGCTGGGGGAGGGAATTGACTGCAAATGTTAGCAGGAAACTTTTTCAGGTCCTTGAAATGTTCAATATCATGATTTTGGTCATAGATACGTAACTATATAAATTTGTCAAGATTTGTTGGTTAATTTTATTCATTATAATTATCCCTCCATAAAGCTGAACAAGAAAAAAAGCATTTTAAAAAATCAAGCTTCTTTTAAGTCATAGAAAGCTTGGATAGAATCACTGGTTTTATTCTTTTTCTGGACTTTCACAAACAAGGGTCTACATGTCTTTGGTAGGAAAAGAAGAAAGGTAATCAATAAGAAGGTAGCTATCTAGCCTCAGGTGTTGGTTGAAGATTAAAATTATGTTTAGAAAAGAAGTAATTTTGCTTAATAAAAAGTTACATTAGGTTTAATACATTTAATATTTAATATTTAGCTTCTTAGTAATGATTGTCATCATTTTAATTGGCTTTAGAAATATAAACCTGGTCGATGTGATGATATTTTGAAATGGAAGCCTCCCAGTCTGAATTCTGTGGATTTTCGTCTAAAAATAACAAGAATGGGAGGAGAAGGGTAAGTATGCACTTTTGTACTTTTTGCATGAAATAATACTGTTTGTGTAAGGCTTCACCTTTTACAGGGTATTTCATGTATACTTTACAATACTTTGAAGAAAGAAATGAAAATACTTTATTTTGCAAAATATTTTACATATACATTAATCTCATTTTCAGAGATTACTCCTTTGACCTGTGTCAGCTAACATTTTGCAGTTTCCTTTAAACTTTACTGATCTTTGTTTTAAAATCATTTTTCATTAATATAATATATTATTATATTAATAATAGCAATATAAAAGTTAATAATATTAAAAAATGAACTTTGGCTGGGTGCGGTGGCTCACGCCTCTAATCCTAACACTTTGGGAGGCCGAGATGGGTGGGTTGCTTGAGCTCAGGAGTTTGAGAGTAGCCTGGGCAACCTGATGAAACTCCCTCTCTACCAAAAATACAAAAATTAGCTGGGCTTGGTGGCACATGCCTATGATCCTAGCTACTCGGGAGGCTGAGGTGGGAGGATTGTTTGAGCCTGGTAGGCAGAGGTTGTAGTGAGCTGAGATTGCACCCTGCTGCACTCCAGCCTGGGTGACAGAGTGAGACCTCATTCCCCCTCACCGCCCCCCCCCAAAAGAACTTTGTTAAATTGCAAAGTGAAAATTTTACTAAATTTTGAGATTTTACTAAAAAATAATTCTGTTATATGAATTATAGATCTAGATATAAGATGATCATTGGTATTATAATTAAGCATATCAAAATAAGTCTTTTTTACTTTGAAGGAAATTACTTCGTGTTTGCATTTGCAGAGCAAATATTTTCTATACTCTTGTAGGGTAAGGGCCTAACTGTTGACTTTCATTAAGGTTTTTCATAATGTTTATTAAGTGTTAATTTTTTAATTTATTGGTTAATCTTCCTTTTATGACTTTTTTGGTTGCTATCTTAGTATACAAGATGCTTTAGCATGAATATTTTGAACATTTTTCCAAAGCCTTGTTTTTATTTCACTTTTGTTCTATAAATTTTTAAGTATCTTGTCTAAGTAAATACATTACAACAAAATAAGAAATCCTTATTCAAGGAAATCAGAAAGAGAAAGTAAATAGGATAATACTAGCAAAGAAATTACAGCTTACCAGTGTATCCTGTGAAATTTTTACTTATCAAAGGTAAAGCACAGATAGCATTTTTGCTAGCTGATGGAACAGGGGATATATGGAGTCCAGACTCCAAAAGATTAAAATATCTTAAGAAACTATGCATTATCAAAGAGAGGAAACTCTGCATTGTGGTGAATCTTAAGTGAAAAGGTGGGTTTAATAAAGCATGTGGATATTCGTTTTCAAACAGTAGGGTATTTAATATTTTATTTTAGGCTGGGTGTGGTGGCTCATGCCTGTAGTTCCAGCACTTTGGGAGGCCAAGGTGGGAGGATCACTTGAGGCCAGGAATTTGAGACCAGCCTGGGCAACAAAAGGAGACCCTGTTTGTAAGACAAACAAAAATTAGCCTGGTATGGTGGTGCATGCTTGTGGTTCCAGCTACTTGGGAGCAAGACTTTGTCTCAAAAAAAAAAAAAAGAAAAGAAAAGAAAAGAAAAGAAAAACACACACACACTATCCCTAAATGTTTGTGGCTTAATTTACGATTGGGACTTAATGGCCAAAAATTGTTACAACAATTATCTGGAACCCCCAAGAATATATTGAACTCTATATAGAGTCTGATTATAATCTGAGGATAGATAAATTTGAGACTATAGGAATAGGTGGAATACACGCACGTGAATGACTTTCAGGATAATTTCAAAAATATCTTTCTCTTATCTAAACATTGAATAAATATTGATATGTTGAACTCAAGATTAGCCCAGTGTGCAGATTTTCTCAGTTGCCAGTCAAATGTGGGATTGTTCATCACTAATCGTGCAAGTTGGGTGTAGGCTTGATATGTTCTTCTGGAAGTGCCTTATAGAAGACCATCTCGCTATTAGAAAAATGGAGGCTAAGAAACTAATTCTAGTGGGGCTATACTTGTTTTATTTTGTTTTGTTTTTTTGACACAAGTGAATACAGTTCTTTGAAAAATAAGACTTCAAAGATGAAGTAAAATTTGTTAAACTGCTTCATTACTAAATCTTCTATTTTTCTTAATGCTATATTTATATTTGGTTAAAGAATATAGACTCTTGGATTGTTTCGTTGGGTTTTTAAAAAATCGCTTACTTTTGCCTTTTACAGTCATAATTCTTAGTGGCACTTAAAGGCTTCATGAGGCTAAACAGAATACTCATTTCTCTAGTAGTAAAAAATGTTACTTTTTCTTGTAATTTCCTATTGTAATTAAACATAGCATGATGTAATTCAGTTTAGTAGTCTGTCGTCCTAGTTTTGCTTTTTTTCATAGTATGTTTTTATTTATTATTTATTTATTTATTTGTTTTTTATTATACTTTAAGTTCTAGGGTACATGTGCATAACATGCAGGTTTGTTACATATGTATACTTGTGCCATGTTGGTGTGCTGCACCCATCAACTCGTCATTTACATCAGGTATAACTCCCAGTGCAATCCCTCCCCCCTCCCCCCTCCCCATGATAGGCCCCGGTGTGTGATGTTCCCCTTCCCGAGTCCAAGTGATCTCATTGTTCAGTTCCCACCTATGAGTGAGAACATGCGGTGTTTGGTTTTCTGTTCTTGCGATAGTTTGCTGAGAATGATGGTTTCCAGCTGCATCCATGTCCCTACAAAGGACACAAACTCATCCTTTTTTATGGCTGCATAGTATTCCATGGTGTATTTTCTTAATCCAGTCTGTTACTGATGGACATTTGGGTAGATTCCAAGTCTTTGCTATTGTGAATAGTGCCGCAATGAACATACGTGTGCATGTGTTTTTATAGCAGCATAATTTATAATCCTTTGGGTATATACCCAGTAATGGGATGGCTGGGTCATATGGTACATCTAGTTCTAGATCCTTGAGGAATCGCCATACTGTTTTCCATAATGGTTGAACTAGTTTACAATCCCACCAACAGTGTAAAAGTGTTCCTATTTCTCCACATCCTCTCCAGCACCTGTTGTTTCCTGACTTTTTAATGATCGCCATTCTAACTGGTGTGAGATGGTATGTCATTGTGGTTTTGATTTGCATTTCTCTGATGGCCAGTGATGATGAGCATTTTTTCATGTGTGTGTTGGCTGTATGAATGTCCTCTTTTGAGAAAGGTCTGTTCATATCCTTTGCCCACTTTTTGATGGGGTTGTTTGTTTTTGTAAATTTGTTTGAGTTCTTTGTAGGTTCTGGATATTAGCCCTTTGTCAGATGAGTAGATTGCAAAAATTTTCTCCCATTCTGTAGGTTGCCTGTTCACTCTGATGGTGGTTTCTTTTGCTGTGCAGAAGCTCTTTAGTTTAATGAGATCCCATTTGTCAATTTTGGCTTTTGTTGCTGTTTCTTTTGCTGTTTTAGACATGAAATCCTTGCCCATGCCTGTGTCCTGAATGGTATTACCTAGGTTTTCTTCTAGGGTTTTTATGGTATTAGGTCTAACATTTAAGTCTTAATCCATCTTGAATTAATTTTCGTATAAGGAGTAAGGAAAGGATCCAGTTTCAGCTTTCTACTTATGGCTAGCCAATTTTCCCAGCACCATTTATTAAATAGGGAATCCTTTCCCCTTTTCTTGTTTTTCTCAGGTTTGTCAAAGATCAGATGTCTGTAGATGTGTGGTATTATTTCTGAGGACTCTGTTCTGTTCCATTGGTCTATATCTCTGTTTTGGTACCAGTACCATGCTGTTTTGGTTACTGTAGCCTTGTAGTATAGTTTGAAGTCAGGTAGCGTGATGCCTCCAGCTTTGTTCTTTTGACTTAGGATTGTCTTGGAGATGCGGGCTCTTTTTTGGTTCCATATGAACTGTAAAGTAGTTTTTTCCAATTCTGTGAAGAAAGTCATTGGTAGCTTGATGGGGATGGCATTGAATCTATAAATTACCTTGGACAGTATGGCCATTTTCACGATATTGATTCTTCCTATCCATGAGCATGGAATGTTCTTCCATTTGTTTATGTCCTCTTTTATTTCACTGAGCAGTGGTTTGTAGTTCTCCTTGAAGAGGTCCTTTATATCCCTTGTAAGTTGGATTCCTAGGTATTTTTTTCTCTTTGAAGCAATTGTGAATGGAAGTTCATTCCTGATTTGGCTCTCTGTTTGTCTGTTACTGGTGTATAAGAATGCTTGTGATTTTTGCACATTAATTTCATATCCTGAGACTTTGCTGAAGTTTCTTATCAGCTTAAGGAGATTTTGGGCTGAGACGATGGGGTTTTCTAAATATACAATCATGTCATCTGCAAACAGGGACAATTTGACTTCTTCTTTTCCTAACTGAATACCCTTGATTTCTTTCTCTTGCCTGATTGCCCTAGCCAGAACTTCCAACACTATGTTGAATAGGAGTGGTGAGAGAGGGCATCCCTGTCTTGTGCCAGTTTTCAAAGGGAATTTTTCCAGTTTTTGCCCATTCAGTATGATATTGGCTGTGGGTTTGTCATAAATAGCTCTTATTATTTTGAGATACGTTCCATCAATACCGAATTTATTGAGAGTTTATAGCATGAAGGGCTGTTGAATTTTGTCAAAGGCCTTTTCTGCATCTATTGAGATAATCATGTGGTTTTTGTCTTTGGTTCTGTTTATATGGTGGATTACGTTTATTGATTTGCATATGTTGAACCAGCCTTGCATCCCAGGGATGAAGCCCACTTGATCATGGTGGATAAGCTTTTTGATGTGCTGCTGGATCCGGTTTGCCAGTATTTTATTGAGGATTTTTGCATCGATGTTCATCAGGGATATTGGTCTAAAATTCTCTTTTTTTGTTGTGTCTCTGCCAGGCTTTGGTATCAGGATGATGTTGGCCTCATAAAATGAGTTAGGGAGGATTCCCTCTTTTTCTATTGATTGGAATAGTTTCAGAAGGAATGGTACCAACTCCTCCTTGTACCTCTGGTAGAATTCAGCTGTGAATCCATCTGGTCCTGGACTTTTTTTGGTTGGTAGGCTATTATTGCCTCAATTTCAGAGCCTGCTATTGGTCTATTCAGAGATTCAGCTTCTTCCTGGTTTAGTCTTGGGAGAGTGTAAGTGTCCAGGAAATTATCCATTTCTTCTAGATTTTCTAGTTTATTTGCATAGAGGTGTTTATAGTATTCTCTGATGGTAGTTTGTATTTCTGTACGTTTTAAATATATTTTGTTCTTTTAAAATTTTACCTATTTATATGTCTTCTTCCTAAAAAATGGAATTACTTTTGAGTCTAGCGCATCTTTAAAACTCATCCAAATGTTACTCTAAGGTGATTTTCAGATAGGAATGTGCAACTTACATCAGTGTATGTACATTATTTGTGTAATGGTAGTCAGTTTTCAAAAATAGAATATTTAATATGAAATATAACATGGTAACTATTACATAAAACATATTTAGTTAGCCAGAGTAATATGCTTTTTCTAAATGTAAAGAATGTTGTGCATTATAGTAGTCTTCACTGAATGAATGAGTTTATATCTAATGGTTAGCATTAACTCAGTATTTTAGAGAATATTGTAAGAAATATGCCTATAATAGTTTGAAAGGGGAGTAGCTATGTTTCTGAATCATTAAGCATGCACTAGTGAAGTGGGACTGAGCTATTAAAACACCATGAGAGAAACTCATTTCTTTGATTGTACTTCCAAATATTTCCACAAAGCCTAAAATGGAATAGGATATCTTGAAGGTATAATATAAATAGTAGTCTTTGAAAATGACTGCAGTAATTTTCTAAGAAATGAAGACTTAGGCATTCTAGGTATGTTATTGAGTTTGACTTTAATGAGGTGCTAATAGTATAGATTTCTGTTAGATTAAAATTTAATACAAATAGAAAAATCTGTTGTATGTGTTGAGTGCCCTGTTGATGGCAATTAAAATCTGTACTTTGCTCTTTTCATTCCCTATTATCATTTCTGAATATTTGAGATATATTAACATTGATTTATCATGGCCAAATATAACTTTTGTATATCTTAGCAATTTATATTGTGTTGAGTTTTATAGACAATATAGATTTTCATCTGAGAGCTATTCGTTGTTTTAAAAATATGATGGCTTTATATTAACTAACTTGTGACCTAAAACCATGGTCATTGTCAAAAGCTAGAATTACAAAAGTAGTCTGTACTCTTGAAATTGCAAACTCTTGAATACAGTGTCAGGGATATATAGTGATTGGTATAAACTTATTATTTATATAGAATAGTATTTTAGAGTACAGATTTTAAAGCTGGACTGCCTAGGTTATCTCCTTACTGTCTGTGTGATTGAGCACATTACTTTTTTCTGTGTGTCAAGTTCTTCATCAATAAAATAAGAGTTGGTCTCATAAGACTTTGTAAGGATTAAATAAGCTAATGTACGTAAAATGTTTAGAACAGAACCCGGTACTTGGTAAATGTTGAAATGTTTGCCATTATTTTTATTGTTTTAATCAAAACAAATTTAAAAGTGCGTCTTCCCTTCTTGCTGCTTCTGCAATACTATCTGTTACTTACTGCACTAAGTCCAACTTTCCGTGTGAATCATTTCCTATTTGATTCCAATCTCTGTTAATTTTCCCTTTTAAAATGCATATATCTTTAGCTTATTTGTGTAATTTATCATAACTGTTAAAACACCTGGAGAGCAAGAGCACAGCAAAGTCAGTAACTTTTCATTATAGACGTTTTTGTAATAAGTCTCTTAAAATAACCTTGATAGTATATATACTGGTATAAATAGTATATAGTGGTTAAGAACATAGGTTACTGGCCAAGTTTGCCCAGAACTAAATCCAATTTCCACTACTTATTTGTTGTGTGATCTTGTTACTTAACCTACCTCATCTGTAAAATGTCCACAGGAATAATGTTTATTTTGTAGATTTGTTGTGCTGAAGATTTATTTACACTCAATATTTAATTGCAGGGGTAAACAAAGTAAATATAAGTCTGCCTTTATAGAATTTACAAGCTAATGGGCTAAAATGAAAAAATGATACTGCTTTATGAGGTTCTGTGAGGATTAAATAAATGATGCATGTAAATTCAGCATAAAACTCAATAAATAAATGTTTCCTTTAAAAAATGGTTATAGTTATTAACTGAACCTCAGCAGAATGAATGGTTAAGTCATGAATTAAAAACATACTCTGTATTATCAAGTGGAAAAAAAGTGCCCTGAATGAAGAAGCCTCACTTTGCTGTGAAAATGTAAAGATTTTTTGTCCTTCTAATAAAAAATATACATTCTAAAACAAGAATGAAATGTAATTTTTTTTTTTTTTTTTTTTTTTTTTTTTTGTGACAGAACCTCACTTTGTCTCCCAGGCTGGAGTGCAGTGGCGCGATCTCAGCTCACTGCAAGCTCTGCCTCCTGGCTTCACGCCATTCTCCTGCCTCAGCCTCCTGAGTACCTGGGACTACAGGCGCCACCACGCCTGGCTAATTTTTTTGTATTTCTAGTAGAAAAAGGGTGTCACCGTGTTAGCCAGGATGGTATCGATCTCCTGACCTCATGATCCACCCATGTAGGCCTCCCAAAGTGCTGGGATTACAGGCGTGGGATTTGAGCCACCGTGCCTGGCCCAAAATGTAATTTTTTACCTATTACATTGGAAATATTAACATTGTCCCTTTTGGTTAGAATGTGAGCAAATAGATACCCTCCTAAACTGTTTGGTAGGAACAGAAGTTGGTACAACTCTTTCAGTGGGCAATAAGGTAGTATATATCCTGAGAAAATATGCTCCAATTTTGTGAAAGGAGATACCTTGTTTGTCTTCTACATAGTTGTATTCTTAGTACATAGCGTGGTGACTTGTTTATAGTAGGCACTCCAGAAATATTTAGTGATGGAATGTATATACAAACAAATAAGAATATGTAAAAGTATGTGTATAATAATTTTATTGAAGCATCATTATAATAGTGAGAAACTGGAAATATTCAATGTCTTTTTCACTGTAAAAGTCTTTTATAAAATATAGTTGTATACATGTGTTTTCCTGTATGTGTTTCCAGGAAAGTTGTTAATAGTATTCTAAAAATTTCTAATAGTTATCTTTTAGAAATTGTCCTAGTCTGTTGAGATACAAGATTTCCTAGAGCTTTGAGGTTGAACTCAGACCTAGCATCTACATTTGTTGTTTGATTTTGCATTCACACATAGTTGGGTGATGTTAATAGACATACCAGTGTGGATTTAGTTAAAAACAGAAACACAGCAAATATTTTAACAGAATGAATTTAGTTTGAAGAATTGTCTGTTACAAAAGAACTGAAGAGATGAAAAAATCTTGCAGAGGAAGCAAGCACTGCAGGAAGCATATACCATGCAGAGAACTGGGGTAACAAAGAAATGAGGGTAGATTATTAAAATTTAGAAGATTAGAGGAGGCCTTATAGGGTTCATAAGAAGCCAGTTGCTGCCCAGCTGTCATTCTTGCCACAAGATCTTGGAGGAAGGATTCAGAGGCTCCAGACAATTGATATACTGGGTTATAAGGCCCAAGTAGCAGAGCAACTTACACTACAGCCTGAACTTATTGCAGAGTCATCTGTTGTTCTGATTTCAACTTAAAAATGGTAGTCTAACAGGTTCCTTGGTCAATGAGTTGGAGTACTGCGTCAAAATCCAGTGATTGTTAACCTTTGTAACGTCCTTTTTAGTATCCACTGATAGTGTAAGTATAGTAACTTGTCTCTGACACCTTGGAGAAGCTGTCCTGATAGGCTTCCAACCATTGGACCCCTAGAAATCTTACTTAGGCAATAGGCTCTCAAATTTTGTGGGTTTTATGTCTTCTGTCTTACATGTGTCTTAGTAAGATGTCTAAAGAACTTTATACTTCCTCCTTATCACTCTCAATAAGTACAAAATCATCAGCATTGTTGATCAGTGATTTGCTCTGTGTAGTGTCAGAGTGACCACTGTCTCTGAAAAAAATTAAAAAGACAGACAATAACAAGTGATAGTGAGAAATTGGAATCCTTACACATGGATGTTGAGATTGTAAGTTGGTGCAGCCACTGTGACAGTTACATAGTTCCTCAAAATGTTTAAGATAGACTTACCATATGACTCAGCAATTCCACTCTCAAGTATATACCGAAGAGAAATGAAAACATATACCCACATGAAACTTGCATGTGAATCTTATCAGCATTATTCATAATAGCCAAAGGGTGGAAACAGCCCAAATATTTTTCAACTGACACATGGATAAATATGCAAGCAAAATAACTCTTCCACCAGGCACAGTGCCTTACTCCTGTAGTCCCAGCACTTTGAGATGTCTGAGGTGGGCATATTGCTTGAGTACAGGAGTTCGAGACCAGCCTCGGCAACCTGGTGAAACCTGTCTCTAACAAGAAAAAAAAAAAAAAAAAAAAAGCTGGCCATGATGGCACATGCTACTCAGAGGCTAAGGTGGGAGGAACACCTGAGCCTGGGGAGGTTGGGGCTACAGTGAGCCGTGGTAGTGCCACTGCACTCCAGCCTGAGTGACAGAGTGAGACCCTTTCTTAAAAAAGGAAAAAGAAAATACCTTTCATTTAGATGACTGTAGTGGATCCTCTTAAGCAAAGAGACTCTGGATATTATGCCAACTGGATTTCAATTCCAGCTCTGCCACTCTTTACTCAAGTTATCTCTGTGTTGCTTGTGTTTCTGTAACTTCATTATGTGGATAATAGTGCCTACCTCGTGTGGGACTTGAATGACATAATACTTGTAAGTCCTTTAAACTACTGCATGTTACATAATAAGTACTAAATATATATTTACTATTTTTTAAAAAGACCACTGTCTCTGTAGATTATACTGTGGCAGAGAGCAGAAAAGCAGTATGCTATGGCTGCAAGATATACTATTGGTCATGCTAGGCAAGGGCAGATGTCTTCCAATAGCACCACAGATTGGTACAGAGAAAAAAGTATTTGTCACCTTGTTGTATATAAGATTTTAGAGGCTATGCTGATTTGTTTCGTTAAAGACTGCACATCTGAAATGGCAGCTGCACTTGGTTTAACAACATGATTAAATTTATGATAATCAAAAATTATTCTAAATCTTTGATGGTGGTACTAATTTTTGCATTTCCCTTGGAGATATATTATTGCTTTTGGTTTATTTTCCTGGTAGGGAGGGCTGGTTGAAGGGGCTTTTATTTGGCCTTTCCTAGCGTAATGACCCTTATTCCAAGGGGCAGACAGCCAGTGTGGAAATTCAGTTTCCAAGTATTTCTCTTCCAGTTATACATCTAGTAACTGGAAAATTACCGCAGGTTGTATTTGTGGACATACCGTCCCACTTAGATTTAAACTTGAGCCAGTAATCCATTTATTACCAGATTAACTTACGGACTGCAGTAGCATTTTGGGTCCCTGGCAATTCGTGTCTGTTTAAAGTTAAGTGTCTGGTAATCCCCTAGTGGTCCAGGTGTCCTTTCTTTTGGATTAGAATTTTTGGATTAGAATTTTTCTTTTGAAAGAGAGAACACCCGGACCACTAGGGGATTACCAGACACTTACTTTAAACAGACACCACCGCTAGGGGATTACCCCTAGGGGATTACCAGAACAATCGCTTTAGCAAGTGTTGCTCATCCTTTGAAAAACAGTTGGAAGATTTACAGCAAGGGTCAGCACATTTTTTCCATGAAAGGCCAGATAGTAAATATTTTAGGGTTTGTTGCCTGTATATCTCAACTACTCAACTCTACCATTGTGGTGCTAAATCAAACCTAGACAATATGTGTATGAGTGAGCATGACTGTGTCACAGTGAAACTTTATTTACAAAAACAGGTGTGAGGCCAGATGTGGCCTATAGACTATAGTTTGCCAACTGTGGATTTACAGTACTGTGCATGGTTATAGTAGTATTGCAGTGCCTTCTTTAAGGGGATCTGGCTTCCCACTTGTATTGGGAGGCTTAGGTATTTTTGTTGTTGTTTGTTTGTTTTGAGACGGAGTCTTAACTCTGTTGCCCAGGCTGGAGTGCAGTGGTGCGATCTCGGCTCACTGTAACCTCCACCTCCCGGGTTCAAGCAATTCTCCTGCTTCAGCCTCTGGAGTAGCTGGGATTACAGGTGCCTGCCACCATGCTGGGCTAATTTTTTGTAATTTAATAGAGATAGGGTTTCACCATGTTGGCCAGGCTGGTCTCAAACTCCTGACCTCAAGTGATCCACCTGCCTCGGCTTCCCAAAGTGCTGGGATTACAGGTGTGAGCCACCACGCCTGGCCAGAAGGTTACAGTTTGTTAACCAGCTAGGGTCTGCACATTTAAAATTGAGAAATGCTAGCTTCCTAGCAAGCACAATGGAATATGTAGAATTGACTACATGGTTCTCCTTTACTTCCTATCGGAAAAGTCTTTTTACTCTGCTGGCTTGTGTGTGTGTGTGTGTGTGTGTGTGTGTGTGTGTGTGTGTGTGTGTGTGTTTTGCTTAAATTCATTAAAAAAAAAAAAAAAAATAGAATGAGCTGGGTTTGGAAGCTGAGGCAGGAGGATTGCTTGAGCCCTGGGAGTTAGAGTCCAGCCTGTGCAATACAGCAAGATCTCGGCGGGGGGGGGGGAATTCGTTTTCTCATGCTTATTTGAATTAGTGTTATTCTTTTTGAGAAGGAAATTGTGGTGGTAAAATATTTTTCTGAATGTTGAAAAACTGTTCTTATATAAGGAAGGATTAAGTATAGGGGGAAAAGTCTTATTACTTTGCTGAGCAGCGTTTTTCTGTTTTCTACCCTCTGCCTCTTTCTCAAAATGAAATGCTTCTTTTATTTATATTTTATTTAAAAATTATTTTAAAGAAAGTAGAGATAAAACACTAATGTAATCAATGTTATTCCAGAGTATGCTTAATGACTAAGCTATTTGGCGTATAGCTTACTGTATTTTTTAATGTATAACGTAGCTATTTTTATTATTTAGCAAATGACCCATAATAACTGCTTTCTTATTTGAAAATATTCTCATCACCCAAACATATTTTAAGACAAGTGTTTCGTTGGCTTTCGGTCTTTGAATGGTTAGTACTCTTAACAATCTTGATTATGTTTTACTTCCAGTGTGCCTAGGAGAGGCAAGGAGGAGCGGTGACTGAACTCTTCTCAGTTCCTTTGCCTGGTTATCTCTTGGGTATTAGTAACTCTTGTTTCCTCTGGTATTTCATCCTTCCTGCATTCAGCAGAAAATCTTTCCCAGGCCTCTTACCAAAAACCAACATCATAATCAAAGTGCCTAGAAGTAACTAGTAGAAGAAAAGGAGTATGTGGCTTTAAAACACCTACTTATGATCTCACTGGAGTCAAATTCCTTATTTTTACTTCTTAATTTACTAAATAGAAATGTATATCACCTTTGTGTTATAATTTGGTTCTTTGGAATTTAATTTTCACATTTGTTTTAACATTATTCTTTACATTAGAACCTTTTGCTTATGTAATTTTTCTCAATGTATGTTTTCCTTAATTGCAATTTTTCTAAGTTACCTTTTGTTTATGTTATAAAAAGCTTGTTACCTGGTGGATATTATATAGATTAAATATTAGTTAAATTCCTACTTTGAATCACATTGAAGGTGGTGGGGGGAAAACGAAGTAACTTAAGAACATAGGATTTGAGTGCAGATCCTCATGAGAGATGAGATGGGAAGAACTACAAACAAATCTTGGACTCCTTTTTTATTAGGTTTGTTTTTTGCTGTAATTATGGTTGTGAAACTCCAAACTACTCTAGAAGTGTTATAGGATTGAGCAAATGGGTACTGATGTTGGGAGTCCGGGTTCTCAGTGAGGAGGGAGAAAGATACAAATATGAAATGGAGGAAGGCAGTGAAGAACTCTGTGAGATGGATTAGAATTTAAAAAATATTTGAATATATATGTTCACATGTATGTGCATGTATGTGAATATATATACATGATTGTGTTTGTGTATGTAACATGTGATATGCATAAACTTATTTCCTAGCTCTGTCCACTGACAGGACCTATAAGCAGAGGCACCCTGGTAATAATGAGCATATCCTGCACAAAGATTTTGGTGTCTAACACCATTTCTCACCAAAAAGAACCAGAGATCTTCAGAGAAATGGCTTATTCTAGAGCTTATTCTAGAGCTAGGGAAGATGCAGGATAGGCGTAGAATACCTTCTTATGCCAGAAAGTAAGAAAGTACATCCCCAGCCCAACAAAAACAATGTATGTCAAAAGGATACAGGAGCCAACTTGAAGGTGTTCCCACTGGCCAGACCTGGGATATAATGTGGACACCAGAGGGACAGTAATGAATTATAAACTTTGCTAAAAATAGGAATCTATGAGTCCATACTGCCATGCTGGTAATAAATGAGAAGAGGTGGTTTAGCTTTTAGCAGAATGCTGATTGGTAAATGTTCTTAGAGTCCTGGATTTGGAAAATTATTTTGCCACCACCATAGTAAAGATCAGTTCAAGCAAAAATAACCAATGAATGCTAAGTCTGGGAGGGAAATTTTTATAAGAAGCAAGATACTTTCATTATTGTAAATGTCTTTCTGTGGATTGCTTATAACTTGCAAGGACAAAATAATAGATTAGAGAGTTGAGAAAGTGGACAACCCCTTACTAGCTTATCAGAGTTCACATCAGCAGTGAGGATAAAATGAACATTGTGCACTAGGTCAATACTATAACTAGTATTCTGACTATGGGTGTCTAACTCTAATCTAATAATGAGGAAGCATTAAACAAATCCCAAATGTGGAACATTATATGTTTTTTAAAGGGTCTTTGTATTATTCAAATATGTCAGGTTCATCAAACAAAATCTGAGGAATTTATACTTAAAATATACATAATTTCAGATGATCAGAAACTACCTGGAGTAATAGACACCTTTCGACAAAAGTATAGTAGCTCTGAGAGACTTGCCTTGTGTACTTGACTATCCCCTTCCTGGTTGAGCATTAGTTCATTTATTACTTTCTGTGTACTGGGCACTGGAGTGTATTCAGTGATTATTTTCTAAATTGAATTTCTGAATTACAATGATCACAGCAGTTATAAAATTAATTTTGGTAATTTCTTATCAAACAGGCTCTTAATTATTAAAGAACAATTCACAAACACTTTTGCCAAACGTTAATCAATTAAGGGCTTTTTGTTTTTCTCTCCCTTATGAGGAGAGAGCATCAACCTTTTAAAATGAAGCAATATAGAGACAAAGGCTATCAAATAAGTAAAAACAATCTGAGATAACGGAATTGAAGTATAGTAAGAAAAAATAAATATGAAATCATTTAAAAATAGTTTTGAAATCTTTTAAATCACTTAAATAACCATGTGTCTGATGTATGGTATACTGAAACTTAAGATAATGCTTATGTGACAGATGAAGATTGCCTAAGACTATCACTTAAACATGTAACAATAGGAGTAAAAGTTGCTTTTTGGAATATGAGGTTGGAAAATTTCAAAGAGTTTAGGATTAACTTTCAAAAAATTTAGCTACATGGTTGATCTGTCAAAATGTAAAGATTGTTGAAATCTTATAGTGTGACTTCAAAATATGTCTTTGTCTTTTCAACCAAAATGTATTTTGTTATGTTTTGTTATTTGTTCCTGCTTACATTGAATTTAATCAGAAAATTTAGCCTGAAAATCTTTTGAAAACATTTGGTAATCTTCTCTATAACATCATATGTTAACTTTTCTGGATTTTCTTAGACATAACAACAGTGAAATTATTTCTGTTATTTAAGGAATACAACATTTTCTCTTTGATTATGAAGTTAAATATTAAAGTTTATATTAGTAAATTCCTTTACTCTCTTTACTTGTTCTACCCCATATAAGAGATACTTGAAGCCTTACATTATAATTGTTTGCTTTGCATATTTAATGCCTTTGTATTTAGATACTAGGTTTGATTTCTCCAGATATACAATTGATATTTCTGCCCCCCAAATCATGCTTTTTGTTATTAAATCATGTACTACTTCTTTCTTTTTATTGCCTTTAATCCTAAATTTCTCCTAGCTTGGTACTAATATTGCCTGTTCTGCTTGCATTTTCTTGAATTTGTTGTGGATCTTTTCTCCCATTCATGTGTCTCCAGCCTTTTTGTTTCACGGTGGTGGGTCACTGCCAAAACTATCATGCTGAGATCCTCTGGTTTTAGGACATAGCAAATACATGATCATATATCCTCAGGGACCAGTAACTGATACACGTTTATAGTGCAACTGTACATGTTTGATGACTAGTCCTTTTGTGAAATTAGTTGGTAATGTAGCAGTGTGGCATAGTGGATGTTAGTTGTTAAAACTGAAAAGTGGCTCATTAAAGACAATTTGTTTTTTTATGATAAAATTTTGTAATTTTTTTAGTGTTTTAGTCTGAGGATACAAGAGTCATAAAAAGCTGATAACCTTCACTCTCTCAACCTGTCTATCCAGCGCTTTCCTTGACCTTCACTCTGGACAGTTTCCCCCACATTGCTAGCACCTAGCTCCAAGTGAACAGAGTAAACCCCAGTGCCATGTTTTTTGAGTTTTCCTGATTTGATGCTATCTTACTGAAACCTGTAGGTTATCTATTAAGAATGTAATTATAAAGCATAATTTGTATGTAGTCAATATAGTCATTATTTTCAAGCATCAAACTCAATACTTCATTGGAAAAATTCTTTTACTTTAAGTGTGTACTTGAAAATATAGTTGGTTTTATTTAACTCAGTCTATAGCCTCTTATTTTTAACACGAGAATTTAGTCCACTCAACATTTGTATGCTAAAATATGTCGCTTTATTCCTTCTACTTTGTTTATTAATTTTACCTCTTTTTTGTTTGCTTGAGGTGGAGTCTCACTCTGTCACCCAGGCTGGAGTGCAGTGGCATGATCTTGGCTCACTGCAACCTCTGCCTCCCTGGTTCAAGTGATTCTCCTGCCTCAGTCTCCTGAGTAGCTGGGATTACAGGCGCGCACTGCCATGCCTGGCTAATTTTTGTATTTTTAGTAGAGATGGGGTTTCACCATGTTGGCCAGGCTGGTCTTGAACTCCTGATCTCATGATCAGCCTCCCAAAGTGCTGCGATTACAGACATGAGCCACCAAACCCAGCCTAATTTTACCTCTTTAACTTTCCTTTTTAAAAAATTGTTTCTGTGTGATAATTGGAATTAATTGCATTTTCCTCTTTGTTAACCTGAACTCTATATAAACTTTTCATTATATTATCGGTTACCTTTCCTTTTCTTATATTCATAATCAGATATATTTCTCTGTTATTACTTGAAAATAAGGTACCAACTCTCCCCCACCAAGATATTCTTTTTTTTTTTTTTGAGATGGAGTCTTGCTGTGTTGGCCAGGCTGGAGTGCAGTGGCGTGATTTCAGCTCACCGCACCCTCCGCCTCCCAGGTTCAAGCAGTTTTCTGCCTCAGCCTCCCAAGTAGCTGGGATTACAGGCACCCGCCACCATGCCTGGCTAATTTTTGAATTTTTAGTAGAGATGAAATTTCACCATCTTGTTCAGGCTGGTCTTGAACTCCTGACCTCATGATGCACCTGCCTTGGCCTCCCGAAGTGCTGGAGTTACAGGCATGAGCCACCATGCCCAGCCTCAAGATGTTCTTTTCATCCTCCCCTGATCATGTGAAAATTTTAGAATACTTTCTAATACTTTACATTTCTTCTTACTTTAGAAGTCTTTGGCGTGCTTTTAGTCTCACCACCCATTCCCCCTAGCTTTTATTGGAAAATTTTACTGGAACATTTTCCCCAACCCAATCCCTACAGGTATTACTGAAAAAACTTGATAGTTTTGCTTCTAGGCTGTTTTGTTGTTGTAGTAGTTTGTTTGTTTTATGAATTTCTCTTACAGCCATGAATGTCACTTATATTTCAAGAATTTTTTTGTTTGGCTCATGTACAGTTTCTGCTCAGTCTGCCATTATCCAATTTAAATTTAATGGCATTTATATACTGCAAGATTTGTCGCCTACCACTTTTTCCTTTTATTCATTTTCTCTTTCTTGTTCACATTTATTTGTTCTTTGGAGTAATTTTCTCAGATGGGAATATATAGATTTTTAATCTGAATTTTTTGCCTAACTGCTAACTTTTTTTTCCAGACAGGTAAATCGTGTCTTACCTAGATATAGAATTATTGGGTGCAGTTCTTTTCTCCTTCTGATTGCCTTTTGGCTCCTTTATGGGGTACTACCGAGACCAGCTTGGTCGTGGAAACCCTAACCCAGCGGCACTAGAGGAATTAAAGACACACACACACACAGAAATATAGAGTATGGAGTGGGGAAATCAGGGGTCTCATAGCCTTCAGAGCTGAGAGCCTCCAACAGAGATTTACCCATATATTTATTGACAGCAAGCCAGTAATAAGCATTGTTTTTATAGATTATAGATTAACTAAAAGTATTCCTTATGGGAAACAAAGGGATGGGCCAAAATAAAGAGATGGGTCTGGCTAGTTATCTGTAGCAGGAACATGTCCTTAAGGCACAGATCACTCATGCTATTGTTTGTGGTTTAAGAATGCCTTTAAGCTGTTTTCCTTCCTGGGTGGGCCAGGTGTTCCTTGCCCTCATTCCGGTAGACCCACAACCATCAGTGTGGGCGTCATGACCATCAGGAGCATGTCACAATGCTGCAGAGATTTTGTTTATGGCCAGTTTTGGGGCCAGTTTATGGCCAGATTTGGGTGCCTGTTCCCAACAGGTTACTTTATTCCCATTTTTACTTTTTGACTCACTGGGGCTCGAGTCTGGTTTTTGGAGTGCTCCAAGTGGTGACAGTCTACACAAGAAGGAAAAATGTGTGTTCTTTATCTTCATGGATCATAACTGGAGAATTGTTCCCTACATCCTCTACTCTGTAAAGTCTTTCATGTTAGGCCTCAAATATGTTCAACCCATAGGAAGGTCAGGCACATGACCTGGGGCAATGTTGGCCTGTTCTCTAGGGTTTTTAGATTTCAGTGGCCTGTACTCTTCTCAGGATTTGCTAATTTTCCAATCTTTGTCTTGAGGCTCTTCTCAATCATTTCCCCTACTAGGAAGCCCTCAAATTTCATACCTCACTTTACTCAGTAGACACTTGGATTCACATTCAGGGTTGGGTATGAGGAGAAGTCAGACATGTTTAGATTTATCATCTTCCTAGGATCCTTAATAGTTTATTTTTAATTTCCAAGTAGTCTTTGTCTTCTTTTTTGACCTTATTATTTCTTTTCTTGTTTTATCATTATGACAAGAATGTTCTGAACAATTCCCTCCTAGGGAGAAGAGGGGCAGAATAAAGATTTTCTTTATTTATGTTCTATTTTAACTTCTATTTGTAATCATCCTTAAATTTGTCAAAGGCCTTTTTAACCGGTACTTTCTAAATATCTGAATCTAGAGTGAAACCCTCTCCCTAGTAAGATAAGAAGCTCAGACTATTCAGCTACTTCTCTGCTTCTGCTGCTCTTTGTCAGTATAATCTATGATTTTAGATACAAATCATGTATATTGTGTTTTTTCTTTCAAAAAGTTTTCTTGCATTTATATTTTAATTATATGATTCTGTTTTTCACAATTATTTTAACTCATTACTATTTAAATGGTTCCATTTTGGGCAGATTAATATTTAACACTTATTTAAACTTAAACTTTTCTCTATTTTAATTGGAATTGGTATTAACAGTCATTTCATATCTGGCTTTATTCCTTTTTCAGAACTTTTCTATCAGTTCAAGTAGTTCTATATAATTTTTTTTTTTTTTTGAAACGGGGGTCTCACTCTGTTGTCCAGGCTAGAGTGCAGTGGTGCGAACACAGCTCACTGCAGCCTCAACCTCCCAGGCTCCAGCAATCCTCCTGCCTTGGGCTCCTAAGTAGCTGGGACTACAGGCGCATGCCACCACACATAGCTAATTTTTAAATTTTTGTAGAGATAGGGTCTCACTGTGTTGCCTAGGCTGGTCTCAAACTCCTAGGCTCAAGCAGTCCTCCTGCCTCAACCTCCCAGAGTGCTAGGTGTGCGCCACTGTGCCTGGCCTTAGATTATGTTTGTAAGAAGTTATGTTTATTATTTCTTCACAACCATTATTTCTTCTTATTACTTCCTAACCAGGAATGTTTCTATTATAGTCTCATTTGCAAAAATACATAATTACCTTAATTTTAGGGGGAAATAAAAGATAACATTACAATAGCTTTCACTGATTTGTTTTTTTAAAGTACTTTGAAATATTAATTCTATTTATATTTATTTTTATAAGAAGCTTTTTCTCCAGAGAGTATATAAAGACATTTTTTGCTTTTAGAATCTTGTTAATATCTGTAGGATCATCAGAAAATTTTAGATTATGAAATCTTTTTTTATTTTTTAAAATTTTTGTGGATACATAGTAGGTGTAGGTATTTATGAAGTACATGAGGTGTTTTGATACAGGCATGCAATGAAATAAGCACATCATGGAGAATGGGGTCTCCATCCCTTCAAAGCATTCCTTTGGTTTACAGATAATCCAGTTACATTCTTTAAGTTATTTTACAATGTACAATTACGTTTAGATGGTGAAATCTTGAAATGTGGAGAATTTCCACTTCTAAAAACATATTTCTCTTCCTAAGTTTGTATTGTATATATATTCAAAAAGATAGAATATTTTTCATGACATTACTTTAGTCTACTACAAGAACAATTGTGTATAATAAAAATATTACTAAGCCTTGGTAAAATGAAGCAGTTATATTGTAGTCTGGTGGCTTATATTTGATATAATTGTAGATGGAATTTTTTAAATTAGCAATTTGTTATAGTTTGCTCTATTAAGATTTAGCCTAAAGTGTTTATGAAATTCCTATATTTTTATTGCTAGACATTCTAAGTTCAAATAATTGTTTATATCCTCAGGATAAAGAAGGAAACATTTGAGCTTTTTAGCCACTGTACATTTCTTAATTAAAACCAGTGAGGAATAAATTAAATAGCTCTGATTATTAAAATAATAGCAAAATAATTAGTAATGGAATGATGTTTCTTTAACTTGCACAGTCTGTTTTGAACCAAGTCATTTAATTTGGTTTAAAGAGTTAATTATGATGAGAGGATATTTAATATCCTCTAGCATATGACAGCTTCAAAATATAAATATGGTAATTTATTATAAAATGAAGAAAGCTGGGGCACATCATTGTTAATGCAGTCCTTTTGTCTCTGGAAAATGGAACTCATATTAAGCTTTGACTCTCAAGGGAGAGAATATGGGGGGAGGGTATGGAAGAGGTTTACTTTATTCTTTGTGTACATCAGAAAACTATCTTAGCAAACTAGACTTCCAAGTTTTGAATGATGGGATTATAGGAACAATTATGACAAAAGATTTTTGCAGAGCTACATATAGTGGTGGAGCTAGTGGTTGATTTTAATTTTATTATATTGGCACCTATTATATATGAACTTTGTTTAAAAAAATTAACCTTAATTGTAGGAAATGCTTTTTAGTGTATAATAACAATTTAAGCTGTAGATTTTTTTAATGCCCATATAACATACCAGCATTGCCTAATATAAACACTACAGACTTAACAGTTGTATTTATATTAAATTGTTACCATGTATTCTTTTAATAGAAGTATCTTTCAACGGGAAGGTTTCAGTATTTACAGCTCAAAGATGCTTTATGTTCATATTGATAAACGGAAGCCACTGCAGGATTCAGAAACATGTTTTCAGTCATCAAATGAAGTCCAGGTTATGTGTCCTTTTGAACAGTAACACTGTATTTTCATTTAATTGTTTGAAGTTGATACTCTAAATGACTATAGTTAATATGTTGGTATCAAGAATATTTTTACTGATCACTATACAGTTACATGAGTTATTTAAATATTCATCAAATTTACTTCTTTTTGGTAGTGTTCTAATATTTATAAGTCGAGCTGGAATATGTAGTATTTAGATTTAAAAACTGCATGGGCATTTAAGTGGGTTCATTGTAGAAGGCATAGACCATACCACATGGTCTCAAGGGAGTTTAGAATAAATTAACTGTAAATTACGTGAATTCATCACTAAGGAACAAAGATGTTTATTCATCTTTTTCAGAATCTATTTTATGAAAAAGAAAAAGAATGGACTGGCTTACTTGTCTTCAATTTACTTTTAAACTTTCATTGTTCTAAGTAGCAGTGCTAGTTATAACTGATTCATCACTATTCAGTAAGCATTTATTGAAAACCATCTATGTGCAAACCACATTGTTAGGTGCTGCAAATAAAACGATGGATAAGCCCTATCCTGGAGGAGTCAAAACCTGACTAGGATGGCAGATATAAATAACTATCATTGTGCCAAATGCTCTACTATTAGAGTGAGTAAGGCTAGTGAAGGAGCTTAGACAATTTTGTGTCTTCCACATAAAAAACAGAAAAAAATGTAAGGTGAACTATGAAAACATTTTCCTTGTTAGTAATAGGACAAAGAAGGTTCCAGAGAAGATGGTTCACTTGAGTAAAACTTTATAAGTATGTAGGAATGACGTTCAAGACAGAAAGCATAACCTGAAAGAAGGCGTGGAACTCGGGAATATTTGTCTAATAACTAGAGTTTATGGAAGTAAATAAATCAGGCCAGGACCACACTGTGATAGATCAAGAAAGCCAGAGTAAGGAATTAGGACTTACCCTGGAGAGTTAGTGAACAGTAGTAAATGGAATTGATGTTATCTGTATTTTAGAAGGAACTGGCTAGGAGATAGATAGAGGTTGTCAACATATTCTAACCAGTTTCATAAGCCAGAAACCTGTGGACCATCTTTGCCTCCCTCACCTGACTATCCAATGAGGTACTGTCAGTTTTGCTTCCTAGATATTGCTTAAATCTATTGACTTGCCTCTGTTCCGTAGACATGATTGTTATTCAAAGTAGCATTATATTGCCTGGACTAATGTGGTAGCCTCTAACTGGTCTTACCATATTACCCTTGCTCTCAGTACATTGTTTGACATTACTAGAACACTGCTATCTCCCACCCCAAGCCCCTTCTTTTTTGTTAATATCTAGTATTTGCCTGGTGTAGTGGGTTGAATTGTGCCTCTCAGAAAGGTATGTTGAAATCCTAACCCCTGGTATCTGTGAATGTGACCCTATTTGGAAACAGGTTTGTTGCAGGTGTAATTAAGATGAAAGTTAAGACGAGCTCATACTGGAGTAGTATGGGCCTTTAATCCAATGACGTATGTCCTTGTAAAGAAGGAAGACACAAAGAGATATTATACATGAGGGGAGAATGTCTTGTGACTATGGAGGCAGAGACTGAAGTGCTATAGCTGCACGTCAAGGAACACGAAGAATTGCTAGTGAACCACTAGTAATTAGGAAGAGGCAAGAAAGGATTCTTCCCTACAGGTTTTGGAGGGAACATGGTCCTGTCTGTAACTTGATTATCAGACATCTAGCCTCCAGAACTGTGACATAATAAATTTTTGTTGTTTTAAGCCATCCACTTTGTTGTGGTTTGCTATGGAAGTTTTGGTAAACTAATACTCTTGGTATACATTGTTTTATTTTTTAGCTTTCGGTATTTCTCTCCTTATATTTAGATCTCTTGTGAACAGCTTTTATCTGGATTTATTTTTTATTGTTGTGGCTCACTGACAATCTTTACTTCGTAAATGGAGCATTTCATCCATTTACACTTTATTAATCATAAGTAATGAATTTTTGCAATCTTATTTTGTGTTATTTGTCCTGCCTTTTCTATACTTTTTCCTCTTTCTTGCCTTTTATTTTTATTTTTTCCTTATTGGTTTTTTTCCCCTGCTCAATTTAAAGTCCTATTTTGAAATTTTGGGGTTTTTTTGGTGGTTACCCTAGAAATTGTAGCATGCATATCTAACTCTTTAAATCTAAAGTTAATGTTTGTACTTTTCCAAGAAAGTAATTCTGATCACTCCTTTCCGAGTTACATTTCTATCTCTTTTATTATAGCCCACAATACCTTATTATTTTTGTTACATACAGTCAATATTTGGTTGCTTTTCTTACATATTTACAACTTCTTTTGCTGTGCCTGCCTTCTATTACTTCAGACTTTCTGCCAGTAGTTACATTCGTTAATGTTTCTTTTGGCTCTGCTGGTAGCAAGTTCAGTTGTTTTAGTGACAGTCTTTATTCTATCCTATTTATTGGATATTGAATTCTAAGTAAACAGTTATTTTTTCTTCAGCATATAGACAGTTTTATTCCAGTGTCTTCTGACTTTCCTTGTTGCTGTCAACAAATCAGCTGTTCGTATAGTTGTCTTCTTACCCCAAAAGAAAGGTAACCTTCCCTTTCTTTGTTCTTGTTTTGAAGATTCAATCTTTGTATTTGAGGTACTGTAGATTTACTCTAATGAGCCTAGGTATGGATTTTTTTTTTTCCCCCAGCTGGAACTTATTAGGCTTGTGGAAAATGCATTACATTTTTTTCATCAGTTCTGAGCTTTTCCTGCTGTTATTTCTTCAAATATTACTTTGCCCCATTTTTTTTTTCTTCTTTGCTTCTGGAATTTCACTTGATTAATTGGTTAAACAAATAAATATTTTCAGTATTTGCAGTTACTATTATAGGAGCTTGTGATATATTAATGCAAAATCAGATCCCTGATTCATGGAACTTATGTTTTATTTAGGAGAGACAGACAATACTCATAACAAATAAGTAAATTAGATAATATGTTGGAAGCTAAATCAGTATTTGCAAAAAAATTAAGTATAATAAGGGATTGGGTGTTCCAGTTTGAAGGGGAGGAGTGACAAATTAAAATGTTTTAAGTCCCATTTTAAGTCCCATAAAGTAAGATTTGAGCAAATAGTTGAAGGAAGTGAGGGAGTTAGCAAAGCAGATAGTAGATATAGGGGAGAAGCACCAGATGGAAGAAACAGCTGGAGCAAAAGATCCTGTACAGACCTTGGAGCCTGTGTGGCAAAAGATGACTAAGTGAAGGAGGGAGAGAGAAGTAGAAGAGATTAGGCCTTGTATTATCTTATCTTATGGCTACTGTTAGGGCTTCACCTTATACTTTGAGGGAAGTAGGAGGCATTGCTGGGTTTCAGGATGATAACTGACATAATTTGACTTTTTTTTTGTTCTTTAATTTCCCTTTGAGAATCCCTCTTGGATAGGGAAGGGCCAGGGAAACCAATTAAAAGTTCACTGTAGGAATCCAGACAAGCGTTCTTGTGACTAGGATGGTAACATTAGTAATGGTGAGAAACAGTCAGATTCTCGATCTTTTGAAGGTGTAGGTGGTGATTTTCTTTACTATGTTAGTTTAGTTAAACTAAAATTGCATTTCCTAGAATTCCCTTCCTTGTGTGGTACTAGGTTATAGCTAGCCTTGAGAAATGTGTGATACTTGGAAGGCAAAAGTAAAACAGCAATCATTACATTCAGATGTGTGCATAACCATTGCTCTGTTGGCTTACCTGTTAGCTTCTGTGAGTCATGGGCCAAATGAATGTATAGCTCCGCAGGAAAGGAAAACAGATTCTTCTGCAGGTCATCTACAGCATCAGGTTTAGATAAGGTTGAAAACAGACTTGGCTTCCAGTTTGTCTCCATCAGTTCCAGTTTGTTCTCAGGCATTGCAATTTGTCCTAGTTTATGTCTAGGCTTTCTTCCCACCTGTCTGCCCTGCTGTCATAGACTTTAGGCTTACCATCAAACACAGGGATACAGGCTTTTAATAGACTTCTTCAAAAACTCCCATTAATGGTCTCTGGTTAGAAGTATTTTTCTGATCCTCCAACCATCTCCTTCAGGATCTTTACTCCCTAGCTTCTACCACAATAGTATAAGGTCTAACTCTTATAATAAATGCCTGATTCTGTATCACTGGATGGTTCGGCTTCCTAGATTAAAGCATAAGTGGTATATTGAGCTGATAGATTTGAGAGAGAGGAGCCATGATTGATTCCATAGGGAAGAATGTGGGATGAGTGGTTTGAGAAAAAGGTTGAGGTTTATAATTGTTCACAGCCATTTGAGATTTATATGATGTATGTGCAGGACAGACTGATAATTAAATGGGAATGTGATAGATGTCACCCTTCCTGCTTCTTTCAAATTTTGACGCCTACCCCCTGCCCCAATACAATATTGCTTTTGGATTACTATTTTGCAAGGCAAAGGAGGTTCCTAGAGCTTTTCTTTATCTCTTTCTACTATAATGACCCTTAACTCATGTATAAGAGAGTGCCTATGGGGATTCTGCCAGTTATTAAGTATATCTATTCCAATTAGACATTCAGGAACAGGAGAAAGTACCACAGGGTGAGTCTGTGGACTAACTGGGTCTGCTATGGTCAAACTTGTGTTAAGACTTCACGCATCACCTGACTTCTTTAAGTCTTCGCTTTGATGTATTGTGTCATAGTAGTGTGTTGTGCTCCAAGAGTTGGCATCACTTCCCTGGAATCAGTATAGAGTGTTTCTGAAAAGTCTACATATTAATTTTTCTCCATGACATAATCATTCTAGTACAGGGGTGCCCAACCCCCAGGCCAGACCAGTATAGGTCTGTGGCCTGTTAGAACCAAGCTGCAACAGCAGGAGGTAAGTGGCGGAGGAACAAGAATTAATGCCTGAGTTCTACTTCCTGTCAGATCAGCAGCGATATTAGATTCTCATAGGAGCACAAACACTACCGTGAACTGCTCATGCAAGGGATCTAAGCTGCATACTCCTTATGAGAATCTGACTAATGCCTGGTGATTTGGCATGAAACAGTTTCTTCCCCAAACCATCCCCCCACTCCCATTTGTGGAAAAATTGTCTTACACAAAACCCGTTCCTGTTGCCAAAATGGTTGAGGACCAAGGCTGCTCTAGTAGATAGCAGTAGGTCCTTCTGGGGATGATTTGGTACATAATTTAAAGCATGTACTTGTGGCAAAACCACAGGGTCTTTCTGCAATGGGACCTGGCCTCGCCTTGCATCAAGGGCCTTTGGGTGGGGACTGACTTAGATCTGAAAACTGGGTAAGAGGGGAGCGGCAGGCCACAGCTGGACCACAGGAAGCAGCCAGTTGGTTGTGAACAAACTTGCTGGAAAATGTTGGAAAATCAAAGCTGGTCTGCTAGAAGCCACTCTTTGGTGGTGGGGAAATTTGCCAGAGAATACCAGTAGGCTAGAGCTGGTCTGCTAGAGCCTTGGGGGAGAGTGCCACCAGGCTTCCCACACAATATTTAACTGACAACTGCATCATAGGAAAAAAATCCAAACCAGAACCCAGGATATGCCCTTGTAGTGTCCCTTCACTGCTCTGTACTCACAAAGCCTAACGTTTGTACCTGCTGGCAAAGGAGTAGTGTTACAGGGTCTTGATCTTGTATCACAAAGCAGGGCAAGAGGGGCAGCTTTGGAAATAAGAGGCAGTAAATTGATAACTGCCACAGTTAAAATTGATAACTGGTACAATTATATTTGAAGTATATAAGGGTGCCAAGTTATTATTTTGAAAGCTGATAAAGGGCAAGAATCAAGCCTTTTTTTCTTCTGCCTTTTTTTTTTTTTTTTTTTTAATGTATACGACACATACTTCAGATAGCCAAATGGTAAAGGTGGGTTTCTTTTTATGACAGTTTTCCAGCTATGTAATGAAGAAGGAATAATAGACTATCACCATTTTGTAACTTCTAATGTATCTAGACCAACACTGTTCTATAGAAATATGTGAGTCACACATGTAATTAAATTTTTCAAGTAACCATAATAAAAAGTAGAAACAGATGAAATTAATTCCAATAACATATTTTATTTAACTCAGTGTATCTAAAATGCCATTTCAACATCAGTCTAATATGTATCACCCCATGTGTCTTTTCCCTTTGCTGATTTTCTGTGCATCCTTTTGTTGTAATAACTTGTAACTGTGAGTACAACATCTGAGTCCTTTGAGTTCTTCTAGGGAATCCTCGAACATGATTCCCAGCACCTCAATTTGACTTTGTCTGGTACTTTCTCATAATTAGATTGGGGTTAGGCACTTTTTGTAAGAATACCACAGAAATGATGTGCTGTTTTCAGTGTGTCATTTCAGAGTAGATGATATAGGTATGTCTCATTACTGGTAATGTTAACCTTCATCACTGTTAAAGGTGGTATCTGCAGAGTTTCTCTTCTGTAAAGTTGCTGCTTTCCTTTTTCTAGTTAATAGGTTCTTGGAGAGTCTATGCAAGTACTCTGTTTCTCCTCAAACTTTCTCCTACTAGTTGTAGCTTCTATTAGTAGATCCTGCCTGCAAAAATTATCCCTGCAGTGTTCCTTATGGTAATTTTTTATTTCCAGGGAAAATACTTCGTTTTAACCTCTAAACTGATTACAACTATATATACTTAGAAACAGTAAGTTGGTTTTATTTGTAACCAAAAATATTCATAATTTGATGCATTTCCTTAGCTTATTTATATTAAGCATCATATTTGTAATGTTTCCTTAACTTCCCAAATACTTGAGATTTATCTCATTTTAGTTGTCATGATAGCAGATTATTATAATCCTGAGATTTTAAGCTACTTTCTCCTAAATTACTCATCTTGTTTAGTATATGTTATAGTAATAATGCATTGAAATTCTTTGTCTTATTAAGAATCAACCTCATATCATAGCATAAAAAAACTATTCATATGTAATAACAGAAATCAGGTTTTCTAGAGGAAAAGAGCCAATATAACAATTAGTTTTCTTTTCTTCTGTTGTCTTCTGTATTTATAAAGAGTAGTAAGAACAGGCCGGGCACGGTGGCTCATGCCTGTTATCCCAGCACTTTGAGAGGCTGAGGTGGGTAGATCACAAGGTCAGGAGATCTAGAACATCTTGGCCAACATGGTGAAACCTCATTTCTACTAAAAATACAAAAATTAGCCGGGTGTGGTGGTGCGCACCTGTAGCCTCAGCTACTCTGGAGGCTGAGGCGGGAGAATTGCTTAAACCCGGGAGGCGGAGGTTGCAGTGAGCCGAGATCGAGCCACTGTACTCCAGCCTGGATGACAAGAGCGAAACTCCATCTCAAAAAAATAAATTAATTTAAAAAAGGAAAAAAAAAAGGAGTCATAAGAACAATCCTATTCTTACCAACTATTTTAGAATGATTACTAGTTTTTGACAAAGCTGTTTTGTTTCCTTATGTTAAATCATATAGTTTAGAGATGATGAACTCATGAAAGCTTATTTGATAATGAAATTTATTGTATAATGGCAAATGCAAATATAAATTCAATATTAAAATGTAGTTTATATATGGTATTTTTATTTCTTTGCGGGGAAAAAGGTGAAGAGTACCAACAAAATATTTTTAGGCTTTATACTAAGCCATTTATATTTATCATTTCAATTCATCACTCTAAACCTATAAAGTAGATGTTGCTGTCTTCATTAAAAATAAGTAAACTATTGGCATGGCTGCTGTGGAAAACAGTATGGTGATTCCTCAAAAAATTAAAAATAGAATTACCATATGATCCAACAATTCTGCTTCTGAAAATGGGGTCTCAAAGAGATTTGTACCCCCATGTTTATAGCAGCATTATTCACAATAGCTAAATTGTGGAAGTGATATGGTGTCTATAGATGACTGGTTAAGCAAAATGTGGTATATACATACAATAGAATATTATTCAACTTTAAAAAGATAGGAAATTCTGACATATGCTACATTGTGAATGAACCTTCAGGACATTATGCAAAATAAAATAAGCCAGATACAAAAAGACAAGTACTATGTGATTCCATTTATATGAGATACCTAGAGACAGGAAATAGAATGGTGGTCACCAGGGGCTGGAGGGAGTGGGGAATGGGAAGTCCTTTTTTATAGGTGTAGAGTTTCAGTTCTACAAAACGAAACAAAAAAAAAACTTATGGAGATGAATGGTGGTGATGGTTATATGACATTATGAATGTATTTAATACCACTGAACTGTACACTTAAAAATGGTTAAGATGTTACATTTTGTTCTGTGTATTTTACCATAATAAAAAAAATTGGAGAAAGAATAAGTAAACTTCTTTGAAGTGGTTCAGGAACTTCTCTAAAATCACATAAGTCTTAAGTATAGAAATTAATATTCAAACAAATCCTTGTTATACTCCAAAACTTACTCCTTTTCCATCGTAGTCATGGTTTTCAAACTGCTCCATAAAAAATACAGTATTTTATTTGAGTGAAGAGTCTTCACTGCCTTTTTGTGCATTTTTAATAGAAAAATTAATATTTACTTCTTATGTTACTATTTCAGATCTAGCTTTGGGAAATATAGCATATCTTCAAATTTGGAAATTGAAGGACTAGCCCTATAATGCCTATTTCTTCTTAGACATTGCTTCTGTGATCCATATCTTTTTCTCCAAATGCAAGGTGATGTCTTAAATTGTGACTTAGCAAGCTACCTATGCATTTGCCTTGTATGTAAATATAAATAATAGGGGCAACATTCTATTTTTCTTCCAAACTGTAATTCTAGAAAACTTCTCTCTAATTGCTACTCATAAGCACCCTTTGAAAAGTTTTTAAAATCACCTATACATTTTAAGTGAATGCTGCCAAACTTCAACAGTTAGCTATTGTAATGTAATCTAATCTTGGAATTCATTTAGTGCTTACTGGTAAATTTTCTTTCCTACCTGGAACTAACGCTTCCAAGCCTTGTCAATAGATCTGGGTCACTTAGCCACAGCACTCTTTATCACAATCAGAGCATGCTGTGACTTCCTGATATTTCCCTCAATAACTTCTAACAAGCCCTTCTTTCCCTCAATGTAGTCCCCAACTTTTCCTTTGAGATTATAAAAGGGAAAGATGAAAGAAGAATGGATTATTGATGGCAATGATTTAAAAAGCTATCATGATATGTTAACTAGTCATGTAGCTGTATGTGTAAACTTCAAATAATTTTTGAAACTGATAGGATATGAGCTGGCTGTTTTAAGTCTTTTAAAAACATTCTTAAAAGAAATGCTTTTCCATTGCATATTTTAAATATATTTGAACAGAACTGATTAGCTTTTAAACAAAAAGTCATTTCCTCTCAGTTGTCTGATTTCTGTCTTTGGGCTATTGACGTTCCCTCCTTTTTGGAAGGTAAATGCTTAACTTTCTACCTTTATCCAATACATGTTAAAAGTATTGTTTGTTTTGGCTTTGCTGTGTATATGTCCTATTTGTCTGAATCAGCATTTTCACTTTACACCCTATGCTCATAGAATTCAGGACCTCTTGTTTTTACAGTGCATTGTCATCATGCTATAAAAGAAAATGCATATAATAAATGTTTTTTAACATCAGTTAATGAAGTATGTATGTTTCAGCTTTTTTCTTGTAATGTTTTAGATTTAGGTTATTTTTATGGTGTAGATCATTATGAAAAGAATACATGATCCTACTAATAGAAATGGAAAGATCAGGTCATCCTACTAATCAATAATTATTTGGGGTTATTTTCAATTATAAAGCTAATATATATTTACGAGGAGATGGAGGAAGAAAACAAAAGTTCAGAGCCACGAAAAGGAAAAGTCTGCCCCCTACCCATTACCCACATATAACCACTATTAATAATTTTTTGTATGTAATTACTCATTGTTAAATCTCTTGAAAATGTGCTTTCGAAGACTTCATTGCTAGATGTTGGATTGTGATGCATCATCTTTCAGCTTTGTTTATATGGAGCAGGGGGGAGCAGTTTTTCATTTCATTTATTTTAAATTTAAAAATTTTTGAAAATAATTTTAACTTTTATTTTACATTCAGGAGGTATTTATGCAGGTTTGTTACATGGGGCATATTATATGATGCTGAGGTTTGGGGTATAACTGATCTTGTCACCCAGGTACTGAGCATAGTACTCAACAGTTTTTCATCCCTTTCCCCTCTTTCTCCCTCCCCGTGAGTCCCCCATTGTCTATGGTTACCATCTTTCTGTCCATGCGTACCCAGTGTTTAGCTCCCACTTATAAGTGAGAACACATGGTATTCAGTTTTCTGTTCCCACATTTAGAATAATGGCCTTCAGCAATATCCATGTTGCTGCAAAGGACATGATTTCCTTTTTTTTTATGGCTGCGTAGTATTCCATGGTGTATGTGTACCACATTTTCTTTATCGAAGCCACTGTTGATGGGCACCTATGTCAATTCCCCATGTCATGGTTACTGTGAATAGTGCCACGATGAACAAGTGAGTACATGTGTCTTTTTGGTAAGACCATTTCTTTTCTTTGGATATATACCCAGTAATGGGATTGCCGGGTCAAATGGTAATTCTGTTTTAAGTTCTTTGAGAAATCTCCAAACTGTTTTCCATAATGTTCAAACTAATTTACGTTCTCATCAGCAGTGTACAAGTGTTCCTTTTTTTCTGCAGCCTCACCGGCATCTCATACCAGTCAGAATGGCTATTACTAAAAAGTCATTTCATTTCTTTTTTTTTTTTTTTTTTTTTTTTTTTTAGTTTTACTTTAGGTTCCAGGATACATGTGCAGAACATGCAGATTTGTTACATAGGTATATGTGTGCCATGGTGGTTTGCAGCACCTATTGACTCATCCTCACCTGAGTTCCCTCTCCTCGTCCCCCACCCCTCAACAGGCCCTGGTGTGTGTTGTTCCCCTCTTTGTGTCCATTTGTTCTCATTGTTCACCTTCTACTTATGAGTGAGAACATGCAGTGTTTGGTTTTCTGTTACTGTGTTAGTTTGCTGAGGATGATGGCTTCCAGCTTCATCCATGTCCCTGCAAAGGACATGATTTCATTCCTTTTTATGGCTACATCTTACTCTTTTCCTTTCTTTTTTCTCTTTCTTTCCTTTCCCTTCTTGTTTTTTTTTTGTTTTTTTTTTGTTTTTTTTGTTTTTGTTTTTGTTTTGAGACAGGGTGTCTGTTACCCAGGCTGGAGTGCAATGATGTGATCACAGCTCACTGCAGCCTTGACCTCCTAGGCTCAAGTGATCCTCTTACCTCAGCCTCCCGTGTAGCTGGGACCACAGGTGTGTGCTACTGTGCTTGGCTAATATTTTAATTTTTTGTAGAGACAAGGTCTCGCTATGTTGTCCATCCTGGTCTCGAGTTCCTGGACTCAACAAATTCTCCTGCCTCGGCCTCCCAAAGTGCTGGGATTAAAGGCATGAGCCACCACGCCTGACCCCCTTTTCATTTTTCGATCACTTTTAATTCTGCTGTTCCATTTCTGAGCAGGTATAAACTCTAGAGTAGCCCTCTTGCTTTCTCCCGAGTATTCTTTCCTACTTGTCTCACAGAATTCCTTTACTTTCTTCTTTCATAATTTTCTCTTTCTGCTTCTGAAAAAGAAACATTGTAATTTTAGGAAAAATGTGGTTCCCTGGAAGAAGAGTAGGATGATTATCTTTGGTGTCAGCAGAATGGGAGATAACTGATGAATGAATTTGATTGATTCCTCCAAGATGGTATTAATTTGTAGATATATTTTATGTATTACTTAAAAAAATTAATTCTGCTATGCCATAAATTATATCCAAAGGATAAATCCTCATGGGAGCTTCATATAGCAATTCAAATTTTCTATTTGCTTGGTATAATAAAATTAAACAATGTTAGTTTAGATAAATGGAGCATGTGTTAGGATATATATACATATGTATATGTATATATAATTTTTTTTTCACACAAGTTACACTGGGGAACTATATCCTAATTCCAAAGTGTGAAATTTGAACTGACAGAATTATAAACATTTTTAACATTTTAAAGTATTTTCAATCTGTTCTATATGCGATGAGATGTTTTTTGAGCCAGGCTTTGTCACGTTAGAAAATAGTTCTTAAAAGCAAAAGCTCTCTAATTACTTTCTTGTTTTCATACATAAACATAAGCTTACTTAAAATTTTTCTACTCTATTATTCCAGTGGTGTTTTTCTGTGTTTCTGTATTTATTTAATGTTGCTTTTGAATGTCTTTACTGTTACAGGAAAGCTGTTTTCTCTTAGTTTTGCCTTCTCCCTTTGTTCTTCATTTCCCCTGCTTACCTCAAATCCAGCTGGAAGTGTTTCAACTGTGAATTGTTGGGTATTGGCCCAACATGAAGAACCCTCTAATTTAATAAGCTTCTTAGAAGAGTCCTTGGTTCCATACATTTGCTTTACTTTTTGTCTTACCAGCTTGTTAATAATAACATCATTTATGTGTTTAATGCTTCTAATATGCTTGATTTTCCTTGTATGTGGTTTACATACATTATCTCATTTAATCAAGCTTTTTAATGATTTCTGTTGGCTACAATAAAAATTTCAGAAAGTTTTTCTATCTTCTTTATATAATTCCATCACATACATTAATAACATAAAGTATAAATTGGTGTCAGTTTTCTAAAGGAATAATTTTAAGATATAATTATTTTACATTAAGAATTTTAATTTAATAATTATTTATAGATCATTTATTTTAAAATTTCTTTTATGTGAATGCATTATTTCTTCCTGTTTTTTGAAGGGGGGTGTGTGTGTGTGTGTATGTGTTTTATTTGTAGACTTTAATTTCCAGAACAGTTATAAATTTACAGAAAAATTGAGTACATATTAATAGAACAGAAAGTTCCCATATACACCTCTTGGTCCCCCAACAAACAGTGTACCCTGTTATTAACATGGCAAACTTATTACAATTAATGAACCAATATTGGTATGTTATTATTTTATTTATTTATTTATTTTTTGAGACAGAGTCTCACTCTGTCACCCAGGCTGGAGTACAGTGGCACCATCTTGGCTCATTGCAACCTCTGCCTCCCAGGTTCCAGAGATTCTCTTGCCTCAGCCTTCTGAGTAGCTAGGACTACAGGCATGTGCCACCATGTCCAGCTAATTTTTGTATTTTTTGGTAGAGATGGGGTTTCACATGTTTGCCAGACTTGATATGTTATTATTAACTAAGGTCCGTAGTTTATTCAGATTTCCTTAGTTTTTACTTGATGTCCTTTTTCTTTTCCAGGATCCCATCTAGAATACTACATTACATTTAGTTGTCATATCTCCTTAGGGTACTCTTGGCTGTGACATTTTCTCATACTTTCCATGTTTTTAATGGCATTGCCAGTTTCGAGAAGCACTGCTCAAATGTATTATAGGATGCTCCTCATTTAGAATTTGTCTCTTGTTTTTCTTATAATCAGATTTGGGTTATGGGTTTAGGGGGATGAAGATCACAGGTGAAGTGCGATTTCTATCACACTATATCAAGAGTACATATTACGAACATGAATTTATGATTTTTGACGTTGACCTTGACCACCTGGCTAAAGTAGGGTTTGTGAGTTTTCTTCATTTTAAAGATAACCCATTTCTTCCTCCTTTTCTTACTGTACTCTTCGGAAGGAAGTCACTATGTGAAGCCTACACTCAAACACTGAAAAGTTACACTCTACCCTTTTTAGGGTACTGTACAATTCTTTTTATACATTGGTGGATTTAGTGTTGGTAATAATTTGTTGAGGATATTTGCATTTATGTTTGTCTTAGTCTCCTTGAGCTACCATAACAAAATACCGTAGACTGGGTGCCTTAAACAACAGAAGTCTATTTTCTTATAGTTCTAGAGACTGAAATTTCAAGATTACAGCAGGGTTGGTGTTTGGCAAGGGTTCTGCCCTTGAGTTGCAGATGCTGTCTTCTTACTGTGTATTCACATGGCCCAAGGGGAGGAGGTAAACACTCTGTGCTGTCTTTTCTTATAAGACCTCTAATCCTATTGTATCAGGACCCCACCCTTGTGACCTCATTTACCTTTAATTACTTCCGATGAGGCCATATTTTCTAATATAGCTATGGAGGTTAGGGCTTCAACATATGAATTTGGGGAGCGGGGACAAACATTTCAGCCCTGCCTCCCTTCCCTCAGTTGATATCCTTCTCACATGAAAAATACATTCATTTTATCCCAAGTCTTAGTTCATTCCAGCATCAACCCTGAAGTTCAAAGTCTCATCTAAATATCATCTAAAGTGGAAAGGGGTAAGACTCATGGTATGATTCATCCTGAGGCAAAATTCTTTCTAGCTATGAATCTGTAAAACTAGCAAGTACTACTAAAATATGGTAGTGGTACAGGCACAGGATAAACATTCCCATTCTAGGAAGGAAAAATCAGTCTATGGCCATACCACGCTGAACGTGCCTGATCTCATCTAAGAAGGAGAAATCAGAAGGAAGAAAGGGGTGTTATGCCCCAAACAAGTCTAAAACCTATTGAGGAAATTCCATTAGATCTTAAGGTTTGAAAATAATCTCTTTGATTTCATGCTCTGCCTTTCAGAACAACTGGATCCACTGAGATGGCAGCCCCACCTCCATAGACTCCTGCCTCCAAGGCTCTGTGGGGTGATTTGTCCCCAAGGCTCCTGCGTAGCAATAACCTAGCTTGTTGAAATCATGAAGGATTGAAATCATCCTTGCCCTTTGAGACTGTGGTGAGAATGGCAGCTCTCTGATGATTTCTAAATCACATTTGGTGTTGTTACATTTTCTTGAAGGATAATGCATGTTCACACACTGATGGTTGTATGTTTCCATCTTGTAGAATCCATGAAGGCTGACTTCCTTCATTCAGTCCTTTACAGTTCACACTGGCAGTGTATCTGCTCAGATAATTTCATAGTCTCTTTACTGAGTGATAGTACAGCCACAGCCTTGGTGTTCTCCTCAGAAAGCTCTCATCTTTTAAAATATGAACAGACTGAGAATTTGCCACATCTTTAAGTTCTGGTTCTTTTTTTGCCTAACAACAGCTTTATTTCTCTTTCTCTTGCATTTTACTATAGGCCATAAGGAGTAACCAAGCTTCTCAATACTTTGTTTAGGTATCTCCTCCTAAATGGTAGAGATACCTAAATGAAGTATTAAAGAAGTTAGGTATCATTCTCCTGAGTGAATATCCAATTTCATTGACTACAAGTTCTGCATTGCACACAATCAGTTTATGACAGTGTCCTTGAGAGACACTCATCTGTAGTTTTGTTTTATCATGTTTATCTGATTTTGGTGTTAAGGTAATGTTCTCATAGAATGAGTTAGGAAGTATTCTGTCTATTTCTATTTTCTGAAACAGATTATAGAAAATTGATGTCATTTCTTAAATGTTTGTATAATGCACCCAGTGAAAACATCTGGGCCTAGTGCTTTATTTTTGGAAAGGTTAATAATTATAGGTTTAATTTTTAAAATAAATATTGTCCTTGTTAGATTATCTGTTTCTCCTTCTGTGACTTTTGGTAGCTTGTGCCTTTCAAGGAATTGATCCACTTTATCTAAATTATCAAATTTGTGAGCATAGAGTGTTCTTAGTGTTTTTTTATTATCCTTTTAATATCCATGTGATTAATAGTGATGTCCCTTCTTTCACTTATGGTATTGGTAAATGTATGCCTTCTTTTTTTCTTCTTGGTTACTCTGGCTAGAGATTGATCAATTTTAAAAATCTTTTCAAATAACCAAGGCTTTGATTTTATTGATATTCTCTGTTGATTTCCTGTTTTCAAGTTCATTGATTTCTGCTCTAATTTTTATTATTTCTTTTTTTCTGAGTGCTTTAAGGTTAAATTGCTCATTCTCCAGAATTTTCAAAAATAGAAACTAGTTACTGGTTTTAGATCTTTTCAAATAAATGCCTTCAATGCTGTACATTTCCCTGAAATCACTGCTTTCACTGCATCCCACAAATTTTGGCAAGCTTGTATTTTCGTTTTGATTTAGTTCAAAATATTTTAACATTTTTCTTGCCTGCTTTTTCTTTCGTCCTTCTTCTTTTTTTTACACTTGTGTTATTCTGAAGTAAGTTGTTTAATCTCCAAATATTCTGGGATTTTCCAGCATCTTTCTATTACTGATTTCTAGTTGAATTCCATTATCATCTGAAAAAAACATTATATTTGTTATGGTGTATTTTATGGCCCAGAATGTGCCTCTCTTTTAGAATGTTCCATGTGAGTTTGAGAAAAATATTTATTCTGCTATTGTTGGATGAATTATTCTATAAATATCAGCTAAATTCAGTCGATTAGTGTTGTTTATCAACTCAACAACATTTTTACTGCTTTCCTGCCTGTTAGATCTATCAGGTACTAAAAAGGGGATGTTAAAGTTTCTAGCTACATAATAGTGGATTTGCTTCTCTTTTAATTCCATTAGTTTTTGCCTCATATATTTTGATGTTCTATTTTTAGGCATATGCATGTTAAGGATTGTTATGTCTTCTTGGAGAATTGACCCCTTTATCATTATGTAATACTCCATTTTATCCTTGGTTATTTACTATTCTGAAGTCTACTTCATTTGAAATTAATAAATACAGATGCTCCTTGACTTATGGTGGGGTTACTTCCCAATATACTTATTGTAAGTTGAAAATATTGTTAAGTCAAAAATGCATTTAATACACGTAACCTATGTAACCACCACAGCTTAGCCTAGCCTGCCTTAAATGTATTCAGAGCACTTACATTAGCCTATGGTCAAAATCATCTAACACAAAGCTTGTTTTATAATGTGTTGACTATTTCATGTAATTTATTGAATACTGTACTGAAAGTGAAACACAGAATGGTTGTATAGGTACTCAAAGTATACTTTCTGCTGAATGCATATTGCTTTTACATCACCATAAAGTTGAAAAATTGTCAGTTCAACTATTGTTAAGTCAGGGACCATCTGTACTCCAACCTTCTTTTAGTTAGTGTTAACTTGGTACGTATTTCTCCATCTCTTTTCGCTTACCTGCATCTTTATGTCTAAAATGGGTTTCTTATAGAAAATATTAGTTGGGTCTTTTTTAAAAAAAATTTCTCTGGCAGTCTTTGTTTTTTAATCAATATTTTTAGGTCCTTGAGAGTTGAAGTGAATTTTGATATCATTGGATTAATATCAACCATGTTTGTATCTGTTTTTTATTTGTTGTACTTGTTCTTTTCATTTTTAAAATCTCTTTTTCTGACATCTCTGGTTGAAATTGAACATTTTATATTATTCCATTTTCTCTCTTCTCTTAATATATAAATTATACTTCTCTTCAGTTCTTTTTAAAAGTGGTTGTCCTAGGGTTTGCAATATACATTTACAACTAATCTATATCTGCTTTCTAATAACACTACAGTGCTTTGTGGGTAGTGCTTGTGCCTTATAACAGAGTATCTCAGTTCCTCCCTTTCATCCCTTATAACATTATTGTAATTTATTTCACTGAACTATATGCTGTAATTGCCCCATACATTATCACTGTTATTACTTTGAATAGACAGTTATTTATTTCTGATTAAGAAAAAGAAAAGCAAAATATTTTATATTACTGTCATTTATTCCTTGTTTAACACTCTGTTTCATTATGTAGATTTGAGTTTCTGACCTGTATCTTTTTTTTCTCTCTCTGTTAAGAACTTCTTTTTAATAACGTTTTTCAAGACAAGTCTTCTGGTAAGGAATTTCTTCAGTTTTTGTCTGAGAAAATTTTTGTCCTTTTGAAGGTTAATTTTGCTGGATACGGAATTCAAGGTTGTTGGTTTTTTTTTTCTTTCAATGCTTTAAATTTTAAGACACTGTCTTCTTGTTTGCATGATTCTGACAAGTCTGATGTGATTCTTGTTATGTACTCTTACCCTCTGTAGGTGAGGGGAGTTTTTCCTTTGGTTCTCTTTAAGGTTTTCTCTTTGTCTTTGATTTTCTGTAGTTTAAATATAATGTGCCTATGTTTAGATTTTTTTCAGTTTTTATCTTGCGTGGTGATTTTTTTTTCTTTTTTAGCTTCCTGGATCTGTAGTTTGAAATTTATCATTAATTTTGGAAAATTATTGGCCATTATTACTTATATTTCTTCTGCTTCAGTCATTTTTCTTCTCCTTTTGGTATTTTAGTTACCTTTTTAAACCTTTTAAAATCATCCCACAGTTCTTGGATATGCTATTCTTTTTTGTTTTGTTTTGTTTTTTGTTTTTTGCATTTGGGTCGTTTCTTTTTTCTTTTTTTTGAGGGGGATAGGGGGTGAAGACAGGGTCTCTCTCTATTACTCAGGCTGCAGTGGCACAAGCTCGGTTCACTGCACCCTCAATCTCCTGGGCTCAAGCAATTCTTCCACCTCAGACTTCCAAGTAGCTGGGACTACAGGCATGCGCCACCATACCTGGCTGATTTTTGTATTTTTTGTAGAGATGGGGTTTTGCCACGTTGCTCAGGCTGATCTCAAACTCCTGAGCTCAAGCCATCCACCCAGCTTGGCCTTCCAAAGTGCTGGGATTATAGGTGTGAGCCGCCACACCCTGACAAGTTTGAGAAATTTCTATTGACATATACTCAAGCTCACAGATTCTTTCTTCAGCTGTTTTCAACCTACTGATGAGCCTATCAAAGGCATTCTTAATTTCTCTTGCAGTGAATTTGACTTACTGTATTTCCTTCCTTCCTTCATTTTTTTGTTAGTGTGGTAAAATATAAAAACCATAAAATTTAGTATCTTAATCATTTTTAAGTGTACAATTCAGTAGTAGTAAATACATTCATAATATGCAACCATCACAACCATCCATCTCTAGAACTTTCTTTATCCTGTGAAACTGAAACTCTATAACCCATTAAACATTGACTTCCCATTGCTTCCTCCTCCAGCCCCTGGCTTTCTACTTTCCATCTGTGATTTTGAATTGGCTTATTTCATTTAGCATAATATCCTCAAGGTTCATTCGTGATGTAGTATATGTCAGAATTTCCTTCCTTTTTAAGGCCAAGTAATATTCCATTATATGTATATACCACATTTTACTTATTCATTTGTCAGTGCACACTCAGGCTGCTCCCACATTTTAGCTACTGTGAATAATGTTATTATGGACATGAGTTTACAAATATGTCTTTAAGACAGAGTTTTTAGTTATTTTGAGTAAATACCCAGAAGTGGAATCTGGATCATAAGCCAATTCTATTTTTAATTTTTTAAGGAACTGCCATACTGTTTTTTACAGTGGCTGTACTATTGTACATTCCCAGCAGCAGTGCCCAAGGGTTCTAATTTCTCCATATCCTTGCCAATATTGTTTTCTGTTCTTTGATAATAGCCATCCTAATGGGTGTAAACTGAGATCTCATTGTAGGTTGGATTTGCATTTCTATAATGGTTAGTGATTTTGAACACTTTTCTATGCTTCTTGACAATTTATATGTCTTTTTTGGAGAAATGTTTATTTACCTCCTTTGTCTATTTTTGGATCAGGTTTTTGTTGTTGAGTTTTAAATGTCTCTATACAGTTGATCCTTGAGCAACACCAGTTTGAACTGTGTGAGTCTACTTAGATTTGGATTTTCTCCTGCTTCTGCCACCCCTCAGATAGCAAGATCAACCCCTCCTCTTCTTCCACCTCCTCAGCGTACTGGACATGAAGATGATGAGGATGAAGACCTTTATGATGACTCATTTCCACTTAGTGAATACTAAATATATATATGTTCTCTTCCTTGTGATTTTTATAACTTTCTTTTCTTTAGCTTACTTTATTTTAAGAATATAGTATATAATACATACACAAAATATATGTTAATTGATTATGTTATTGGTAAGGCTTCTGGTCAACAGTAGGCTATTAGTAGTTAAGTTTTGGGGGAATCAAAAGTTACATGTGGATTTTCAACTGCATGGGAGGTCAGTGCCCCTAACATTGTTCAAAGGTCAGCTGTATTCTTGATGTTAAACCTTTATTGGATATATGATTTGCAATTTTTTTTTCTATCGGTAGGTTGCCTTTTGCTCTGTCGATGGTATCTTTTGATGAATACATCTTAAAATTTTTCTATGAAGTCCAGTTTGTTTATTTTTTATTGTTCTATATTTTCTTTTCATTCATTCTTAGAGTTTCCATCTCTCTACTGACATTACCCATTTGTTCTTGCATACTGTCTATCCCTTAGAGTTCTTGACATATTGTTATTACTTTAAAATCACTATCTTATTCCATAATTTGTGTTAATTAAGATTTAGATCCCCTGTTAGGAAACCTGCTGGGTTAAGGGAATTTTCAGTGGTTAATGTTAAATCACCTTTTTCTAATGGAATAGCCTCTTACTTTAAAGTTCTTGAGTCAGTAAGCTACGTTTTTGCTTTCTTTTTTTTTGACTTAGGATAGTTCTGACCTGATGAGGTGTGCTCACAATGAGGTTTCCTCTAAAAGATATTTTTCTGCTTTCTTCTGTTAGCAAAGCAGTTGCTGGTACAGACTGAATGCATTTAGGCCATCCGTGGGTTACTGGGTTAAGGATTTTTTGGTTAGGAAGGCTATGGGTTGTCAGTGGCCTCAGTGCTTTCGGGCTACGTCCTTGTTTACACTGACAGCAAAGTGGTATTGGAGTGTTATAGGGTCACAGAGAAGACCTTCAATTATTAATTATAGGTTTTAAATTTACCCTGAGTTTTAAAGGAATAGGACACACTCTTTTCTCCTTACTACTTCTATCTCTCTCTTTCTCTGTCTCTCTTTGACTCTCTGTCTCTCTCTCTCTCTCTCTCTCTGATTCCCTCTTTGTCTTTCTCTCTCTGCATCTCTCTCTCTCTCTCTGTCTCTCTTTGACTCTGTCTCTTTCTCTCTCTTTCTCTCTGACTTCCTCTCCCAGTTTCTCTTTCCTCTTAGCTGGTCCCTGCCTCTGCCAGCCACTTACGCTACTGTTCTCCCGTCTCCTTCCCCTTCCCCTAGGGGAGGGACTGGCGGGAGTGGAGCTACTCTTTCTTTTCCTGAGAAGAAAGGAAAGGGGGTTCTGAATATTTTTCTTACTACCAGAGGTTTGTGTGAGGTTCTACCCCCACTCATGGGAATTTCTCACCTCTTTCTGAGGTTCAACCCCCTATCATGGAGATGTCTCACCTCTTTCTGAGGTTCATCCCCCTCCTCAATGGAGATCTCTCACCTCTTTTTAGCCTCCAAGACATCCCAACTGAGGGATGTCACCACCCCCCATGGCTTTCTTTCCCTAGTCCCTACTATAAGGAATGCTTTACCGCCTCTGCGGTTTCTCTCTCCTTGGTATGTCCTAACCAAGGAATGCTTTACCACCCTGCAGCTTTTTCCTTAGTCCCAACCACCAAGGAAATACTTCACTGTCTCCAGCGGCTTCTCCTTCCTTGGGGTGTACACAGAGTCATCTCCGCAGTATATGAGGATCCTTTAAGCTAGGTTCCTGGCTGTTTCTTTCCACGTTGCTGAGAGCTTTGGTTATTCTTCACACTGAGTGGGTCCTGATTTCTCATCCCCGAGGCTGCCACAAGTGGGCGGGTCATGCTTCCTCGTGAGAGAGAACCAGAGACCGCCCTGGAAGGGAATGTAATCCCAGTCGAGCCCCCAAATTGTTATAATTAAGTTTTGGTGCCACAAAACAAATAGCACTAGAATATGAAATTTTAGTTGTCAGCAAGGCAAGGTACTTCTATAGAAGGGTATGCCCTTACACATGGAGCAATGGTGAACGCACACTTGGGCAAGGGAGGGAAAGGGGTTCTTATCCCTGATGCACGTGGCCGCTGTTGCTCTGTCCTTCCCCTATTGGCTAGGGTTAGACGGCACAAGGCTAAAGTAATTCCGATTGGCTAATTTAAAGAGAGTGACAGGGTGAGTGGTTTGGCGGGAAAAATGGTTATGACAGAGCAGGTAGTGGGAATTAGTCAGGGTGGAGCAGGTAATCGGAATGAGCCAGGGTGGAGTAAGTAATTGGAATGAGTCAGGGTAGAGCAGGTAATCGAAAAAGGTTGCTTTACGAGGAAGTTAAGTTTAAAAGTAGAAGACAAGGAATTGAACATACTGACATATTGATTCTTTGAAAAGAAATTTAGAGCTCATATCTAGCAATTCTCAAAAGAGCACGAACCCTATTATGAACTGCACATGTGAGGGATCTAGGTCACGTGCTCCTTATGAGAATCTAATTCCTGATGATCTGAGGTGGAAGTGTTTCATCCCAAAATCATCTCCCCCTTCCCCTGTCTGTGGAAAAATTTTCTTCCATGAAACCAGTGCCTGGTGCCAGAAAGGTTGGGGATCATCGTCCTAGATGGTATTACCTACCATACACCTAGGCTATATGGCATAGCCAGTTGCTCCTAGGCTACAAATGTGTACAGCATGTTACTATACTAAATATTGTAGGCAATTGTAACACAATTGTATTTACATATTATAACATATCTAAACAAGAAATTGTACAGTAAAAATAAGGTACAAAAGATTTTTTAAAATGGTACACCTGTATCAGGCACCTAATAGAACTTGCAGGACTGGAAGTTGCTCTGGGTAAGTGAGTGAGTGGTGAGTGAGTGTGAAGACCTATGACATTACTGCATAATGCTGTAGATTTTATAAACACTGCACACTTCAGCTACACTAAATTTATTTAAAAATTTTCTTTTCTTTAACAATAAATTAACCTTAGCTCACTATAACTTTTTTACTTTACAAACTTTTAGGATTTTTTTTTTTAACCTTTTGACTCTTTTGTAAAAAGAGTTAGGTTAAAATCCAAACACGGCTGGGCTCGGTGGCTCACGCCTGTAATCTCATCACTTTGGGAGGCTGAGGCAGGCGGATCACCTGAGGCTGGGAGTTTGAGACCAGCTTGGCCAACATGGTGAAATCCCATCTCTACTAAAAATACAAAAATTAGCCAGGCGTGGTGGGGCATGCCTGTAATCCCAGCTACTGGGGAGGCTGAGACAGGAGAATCACTTGAACCTGGGAGGCGGAGGTTGCAGTGAGCCCAGATTGCACCACTGCACTCCAGCCTGGGTGACAGAACGAGACTCTGTCTCAAAAAACAAAAAACAAAACCTAAACACATTGTACAACTGTGTAAAAAATTTTCTGTCTTGATATCCTTATTCTATAAGCTTTTTTATACTTTCAAAATTTTTAATTTTTAATGTTTTTAATTTTTTAATTTTACCGTTTAGTTAAAAACTAAGATGTTGTAGGTAGTGACTATCTTGGGCCGGTGACACAGGTGGTAAAGGAATTTATCAAGACAATTATAGGTAGAAAGGTAGATTTATTAGAGAAAGTGAAAATAATGTTGCAAAGTTGCAGTGGGCAGCACAGCAGAGAAGGGGCTGTCTGCAAAGTGACAGGGGCTGTAGGGAAGTTTTGTAGGGCTGTGCTGAGGGGGCTACATGGGTCATTGAGTTCTCAGGTTGTTTGTGATTAGCCATCTGTCAGAAGAATTGTTCATTGCTCTTTCCTACCTGGGGCCCCTTCCTCATTGTTGCTTCCTTATCAGAACTCCACATACATTAGCCTAGGCAATATAGGGTCAGGATAATCAGTTTCACTGTTTTTCACCTCCACATCGTGTCTGGCTCAGAGGTCTTCAGGGCCAGTAACATGCATGAAACTGTCATCTATGATAACAATGCCATGTTCTGGAATACCTCCTGAAGGACCTGCATGTGTTAATCTCTAAGTTAACTTTTTGTTATTGCTGTTCAATAAGTAGAAGGAATACACTCTAAAATAACAATAAAAATACACTATTGTAAATACATAAACTAGTAACATTTTCATTACTATCAAGTGTTATGTACTGTACATAATTATACATGCTGTACTTTTATACAACTGGCAGCACAGTAGGTTTGTTTTACACCAGCATTACCACAAACATGAATGTTACATTGCACTATGATATTATGATGTCACTAGATGATACGAATTTTTCAGCTTCATTATAATCTTATGGGACCACCTTTGATAACCATGTATCATTGTTCCAAACATTGTTATGAGGGTCATGACTATAGTTACTTTTCTTCTCCCACTCTCCTATATGTGAGGGGATTTTTCTTGGATCTGTAATGTGAGAACCTTGTCAAAAACCTAGAAATAAAGCCCATCAAAGTATTAAGGTTGCCCTAAGACTAGGTCAACAGCAGTTTTTTAATACCAAATAATCCATACTCACTTCCAGTAATTTGTCAAAATTATCATGCAAGTGTTCTTACCGTTTTATGACTCCAGCAGCTTTTGTTCAAGATATGCTGATCTGTGCTGTGCTTGGCTATGATTCTTTCTTTTCTCCTGTGTCTCTAGATTTTAGGGTAACAGTTTGCCCTGTGATCTGAATTCTCTGATGAGTCTTAGAAAAGTCATATATTTTTGGTTTGTTTAGCCTTTTTTCTTTTTTTAGGGTGGGAATGATGACTTGCAAGCTGTATTACATGTTGTAGCTGAAAACCAAAGTCTGTGTTCTTAAAATTTGTATATATCTGTTCTGTATTTCCTAATGATCACCTCTTTAATTACTTAATGAAAAAATACAACAGTTTTTACCACTACAGAAGCTTTTCTCAACTAAAACGTGCCTTAACCCTTAATGAATGTTAACTACTCATCATATACCCAGATTTACCTTTTTTTCCTTATAAATAGTACTTTTATATTTGCATAAGCGGTAGACCAGATTCCTAATCCGTTCGATAGTATTTTTCTTTAAAAGTGATCAGAAAAATTCTTTTTTTGAAATTATAATTTCATTAATGGCATAGCAAATACCATATTCACAACCTGGGCAATTAACATCTCTGGAGCTTTAGGGATCAAATTTAATGAAACAATAATAAGTACTAGGTTATTAAGGATGATTGGGAGGATAAGTTTCTTGTCGTTCTTTCTGATTAAGTCCACGGTTTGGATGAGAACACTAAACTCAGGAGAATGTTCCCAGAGAGGTGGTATAACTTGTATGAAAAATTAGAGGCTGACGTGTATATTGTGGTGTTTAGGTGAGGGTAAAGGGATTGTGGCTAGAAAATGAAAAAAGGCTGAAGACTATAGAAATTTGTTATCATTGTAAAGTTTAGGTGGGACAGAAAAAAATATCTGAAGGTCTTGAAATCTGAAAAGTATAGATTTAATAATAATTTTATCTCATAGGAACTGTAACATATTGATAATGCCCAAAATCTTTAATAGGTAGTGGAAACGTTTAACTTTTTTACTTGGGATATTCTATCTAATTAATGGCACCATTAAATATTAGTAGCATGCACCATTCGAGAATGAATGCTTTGTAATTGAATTCTCATTATAACCAATGCAATGGAAACATGTTAGACTAGGAGTTGAGCTCAACCAAGGTTTTAGTTCTCCTCTAGACCACTAACCACAAAGTAGGGATGTCTTTTTATTCTTTACTCTGCACCAGATGCCAGCCTGGAGATGCTCAGCACTTCTTGAATGATGAAATGAGTAGATGGACTGACAGGTGAACCAGTAAACACGAATGGCTTTTTGTTTCTTTATATGTAAAGTAAGAAAGATGACAAGGAATTCTGCTAGGTTATCTTTGAATTTTTTACCTATTTTTATGATAATACGTACTTTGGTACAAGTACCCTGAGAACTTCAAATTAAATTCTTTTGAAAGAAATAAAACATTTTGTTAAATACACATCTTTTAAATGCAAATTGAAAAGCAAGTGTCCTTGGATTTCAGAGGCTTTTTTTTTTTTTTTTGAGACGGAGTCTGTCTCTGTCTCCCAGGCTGGAATGCAGTGGCGCGATCTCGGCTCACTGCAAGCTCTGCCTCCTGGGTTCATGCAATTCTCCTGCCTCAGCCTCCCCAGTAGCTGGGACTACAGGCGTTCGCCACCAGGCCCGGCTAATTTTTGTATTTTTTTTTTTTAGTAGAGACGGGGTTTCACCATGTTGGCCAGGATGGTCTCGATCTCCTGACCTTGTGATCTGCCCACCTCGGCCTCCCAAAGTGCTGGGATTACAGGCGTGAGCCACCGTGCCCGGCCTCAGAGGCTTTTTAATATAGATAAAATTTAAATTGAGTTCTTTAGCCAAGCTGAATAAATGTACGAGGTAAAAATGCAATCTCTTCATAAGTTTCACAGAGTAAACACTGGAAGTTGCAATAATAAATATGTAAAGTTTTTGTTTTTATTACAAATGTAGAGGATTACAGGTAGTTTAACATTTGGAATGCAGGTATTAAAGTACTATAATCAAGTTGGAAGAAGCAGTATAAATCTGAAATTTTCTCAGTAACCAGTTGAATACATTTAGACTAGAGAATGAATCATTTATTTCAGTTCAAAGTTGCAGTGTCTGAGTTGAACCGCAGAAGGAATAAAAAACTCCAAATTTGTTTAAGAATAGCAGATAACTGAATTCCAAGTGATAGCCTGTGATTTTCAAGGCAGTCAGAAAAGTTTCATGGAAGCCAAGTGAAGGGAAAGCCAAATGTCAAATGTGGCATTCCTTCATTCAGTAAGCATTTATTGATAGATTGCAGTATTCTAGGCAGAGGGATTGAAGAAGGCCAACCATGATGACCTCTCTAAGTCTATTGAATTTGCCAATAATACACTTGCACTAAGTGGTCCTAGTGAACCTAAATCTCAAGTCTGCTATTTTCTTAATGCCCATTTTCTTATCCAAATAACTTGTACATTAGGCTTGTAACTGCTTTACTTAGATGCTTATTTTCTATGACTCTAAATATATATCATTGCTTTTAACCATTTTTATACTATGAAAAGGGATAGCCTTCTGCTGCAATGAGATTTGTGAACATATATTTTAAAAGAAATATATCAACTAAACATCTGGTTTTGGACATACTCTGTATCCTCTCTTCCACTAATTTTTTTTTATTATTATTATACTTTTAAGTTCCAGGGTACATGTGCATAACGTGCAGGTTTGTTACATATGTATACATGTGCCATGTTGGTGTGCTGCACCCATTAACTCGTCATTTACATTAGGTATATCTCCTAATGCTGTCCCTCCCCGCTACCCCTCCCCACAATAGGCCCCGGCGTGTGATGTTCCGCTTCCTGTGTCCAAGTGATTTCTTTGTTGAATTCCCACCTATGAGTGAGAACATGAGTTCTATGAGTGAGAACATGCAGTGTTTGATTTTCTGTTCTTGTGATAGTTTGCTGAGAATGATGGTTTCCAGCTGCATCCATGTCCCTACAAAGGACACGAACTCATCCTTTTTTATGGCTGCATAGTATTCTGTGGTGTATATGTGCCACATTTTCTTAATCCAGTCTGTCACTGATGGACATTTGGGTAGATTCCAAGTCTTTGCTATTGTGAATAGTGCCGCGTTAAACATACGTGTGCATGTGTCTTTATAGCAGCATGATTTATATTCCTTTGGGTATATACCCAGTAATGGGATGGCTGGGTCAAATAGTATTTCTAGTTCTAGATCCTTGAGGAATTGCCACACTGTTTTCCACAGTGGTTGAACTAGTTTACAGTCCCACCAACAGTGTAAAAGTGTTCCTCTTTCTCCACATCCTCTCCAGCACCTGTTTCCTGACTTTTTAATGATTGCCATTCTAACTGGTGTGATATGGTATCTCATTGTGGTTTTGATTTGCATTTCTCTGATAGCCGGTGATGATGAGCATTTTTTCATGTTCTGTTGGCTGTATGAATGTCTTCTTTTGAGAAGTGTCTGTTCATATCCTTTGCCCACTTTTTGATGGGGTTTGTTTTTTTCTTGTAAATTTGTTTGAATTCTTTGTAGTTTCTGGATATTAGCCCTTTGTCAGATAGTAGATTGCAAAAATTTTCTCCCATTCTGTAGGTTGCCTGTTTACTCTGATGTTAGTTTCTTTGCTGTGCAGAAACTCTTTAGTTTAATTAGGTCCCATTTGTCAATTTTGGCTTTGTTGCCGTTGCTTTTGGTGTTTTAGACATGAAGTCCTTGCCTATGCCTATGTCCTGAATGGTATTACCTATGTTTTCTTCTAGGATTTTTATGGTTTTAGGTCTAACATTTGAGTCTCTAATCCATCTTGAATTAATTTTCATATAAGGTGTAGGGAAAGGATCCAGTTTCAGCTTTCTACTTATGGGTAGTCAGTTTTCCCAGCACCATTTATTAAATAGGGAATCCTTTCCCCATTTCTTGTTTTTGTCAGGTTTGTCAAAGATCAGATGGCTGTAGATGTGTAATATTATTTCTGAGGGTTCTGTTCTGCCCATGGGTCCATATTTCTGTTTTGGTACCAGTACCATGCTGTTTTGGTTACTGTAGCCTTGTAGTATAGTTTGAAGTCAGGTAGCGTGATGCCTCCAGCTTTGTTCTTTTGGCTTAGGATTTAAGATTGTCTTGGCAATGCGGGCTCTTTTTGGTTCCATATGAACTTTAAAGCAGTGTTTTCCAATTCTGTGAAGAAACTCATTGGTAGCTTAATGGGGATGGCATTGAATCTATAAATTACCTTGGGCAATATGGCCATTTTCACAATATTGATTCTTCCTATCTATGAGGATGGTATGTTTTTCCATTTGTTTGTGTCCTCTTATTTCACTGAGCAGTGGTTTGTAGTTCTTCTTGAAGAGGTCCTTCACATCCCTTGTAAGTTGGATTCCTATGTATTTTATTCTCTTTGAAGCAATTGTGAATGGGAGTTCACTCATGATTTGGCTCTCTGTTTGTCTGTTATTGGTGTATAAGAATGCTTGTAATTTTTGCACATTATTTTGTATCCTGAGACTGCTGAAGTTGTTTATCAGCTTAAGGAGATTTTGGGCTGAGATGATGGGATTTTCTAAATATACAATCATGTCATCTGCAAACAGGGACAATTTGACTTCTTCTTTTCCTAATTGAACACCCTTTATTTCTTTCTCCTGCCTGATTGCCCTAGCCAGAACTTCCAACACTATGTTGAATAGGAGTGGTGAGAGAGGGCGTCCCTGTCTTGTGCCAGTTTTCAAAGGGAATGCTTCCAGTTTTTGCCCATTCAGTATGACATCGGCTGTGGGTTTGTCATACATCGGTCTTACTATTTTGAGATACATTCCATCAATACCGAATTTATTGAGAGTTTATAGCATGAAGGGCTGTTGAATTTTGTCAAAGGCCTTTTCTGCATCTATTGAGATAATCATGTGGTTTTTGTCTTTGATTCTGTTTATATGCTGGATTACATTTATTGATTTGCGTATGTTGAACTTCTTCCACTAATTTTTAAAGGTTTTCCTCATATAATCTACTTCTTCACTGTGGTTCATTTAATTTTTTCCTAATTGGAAGATAGCACAAAGAGTTGGCAGTATACATTTCTATGTGACTTTAAGCATGTACAGAAATGTTGCAACTTCAGTCTGATTAGGAATAATGATAAAATAATATAAATATAAATAAGGAATAAAATAAATTAGAAAATTAGGGGCTCCAAACCTCTTTAAAGTATTTTCCTTTTGTTATAACCCATTTTTTTTCTTATATGAACTCATTTTTATGATATAGTCTTGTCATTAGGGCAAATCATAGACTTGAATTAAAAGATCACTAGACACCACTTTATTTTTTTAAGTTTTTGTCAGCCTCCATCTATTAATATATCTTTCCTTCTATTTCTCCAGCCTAGTGCCTTATAACAATAGGAGCTCTATAAACAGTACTTTTTTTTTCTTTTTTCGGGGGTGGGGAGACAGTCTCACTCTGTTGCCTAGGCCGGACTACAGTGGCACAATCTCGGCTCACTATAACCTCCACCTCCTGGGTTCAAGTGATTCTCGTGCCTTAGCCTCCTAAGTAGCTAGGATTACAGGCATGTGCCACTACACCCGGCTAATTTTTGTATTTTTAGTAGAGATGAGGTTTCCCCATGTTGGCTAGGCTGGTCTGGAACTCCTGGCCTCAAGTAATCTGCCTGCCTCCCAAAGTGCTAAGATTACAGGCATGAGCCACCACACCTGGCTATAAACAGTACTTAAATGGTGAGTTAGCACTTTCTTGTGAATTTCTGTAATACACTCTATTCTTTCCCTACTCTTTGCCTCCTGACCAGATTGATTCAGTAGGAGCTACTATTGAAGATAATTAACCTAGGAATGAAGTTGAATGGTCTCCCCTTGGTCTTCACTGATATCTTTGTGGGTGGCTCCCCCACTCAACCTTCTCTGTTCCTACCCCAGCAGAAGGTTGGGACTTCTTTTTACAACCTACAGAGGATGGATGTCTAGCTTCACCACTTGGCCTTTGCTGGTAGGGTTGGGGGTGGGCTGCTGTTTTTTTCTGTGGTGTTTAGCTAGAGTGGAGTGGTTCTTGTTGAAAAGCTTCTGTCTTGCTAGGCTGGCCTGCTTCCTGGATAGAGAGGGCATGCTTTTCTTGGGGCTTTTTTTTTTTTTTCCTGGGTCTCCTCCCATTGGTGTTTTTGGGTTGTTGGCGTCTCCAGTACCCAGTTTGAAATACATGAGACAAAAAGAAAATACATGAAACCAATCAACGAACCAAACAAACAAACAAAGAAACAAATACATGAGACAAAAAGAAAACCCATCGTTTTGTTCCTTGGATCCTGAGCTCCCTTGTCAGACTGCCACCTTCTCTCCATCTTCTGAAAACAGAAGTTTTGCAGGAACATAGAATTTAATTTACAAAAGTTATATTATGCATAACCTTAGAACAGTTGACACTGTGTTTGCTCACTAATTACTTGTTGAATTGAAATAAAGAATAGGTGCATATTTCTTGAGATGTTTGTATCCATTTAAGATCTTTGTGATTTGAGAAAGGAATAGGTAAGTAAAATAAACACCTAAAGCAGTTCTACCAAATTAATTTTCAAATCAACAATTTCTACATCTTTTAGTAAACAATTTATAATTTAGAGGAGGAAAGATAAAAAGTTTTATATTGAACAATAACCTCAGTCTTTTAGGATTGTTACATGAAATTCATTTTGGATGATCATTTATCTTTTAATTCTTCTAGTGCTGTAGATTAAATGAGCCTGGTGTTGTATTACTAAACTATAGATCCTTTGTGGAGCCAGTGGAGGCTTTCTATTCTAAACCGTAAGTTCTCACTTATTTTGGGGCTGTCCCACACCCTGAAAGATAAAGATTCAAATGAGTCAGGTGATCTTTTCACAAATGCAATTGGAGTGTTCAGTGTACATTTTTAAAAGTACTTTTACTTTCAGCTTGAGTCACTCTTCCCAGGCTTTATCTAGGCTTAGGTTAGCTAGGGCTGTGTCCCATGGTGTACAGTCCCTTTACACAATGTTGGAGATCAAACTTGGCTTCATGTCTTGCTTCATATTCCCACGGCCTCTCAGAGTCCTGTGGACGATGACTGAGGAGACAAACCATGCAAGCAACATACTTTTTAAAAAGTCAGTTTCAATAATGACTTAATTTTAAGTTATAATTTCATGGAACACTTTCATCACTTTCTGTTTCACAGTATTTTACCCAGTTATTAATTAATCTAAGTAGTGTATCTTCGGGAGGTAAGACAGTTATTTCCATTTTACAGATGAGGAAATCAAGAAAAGTCATTTAGTTTATGACTTATCCAAGAGCATTCAGTGAGTTGAGATTAGAAGTGGAACAACAGACCAAGATTGGAACTCTAAATGTTTTCTTTAACCACCATCCTGTGCTTAGCCCCATAGACCGTGCCAGTAACCAAATTAAATTTATTTATCTTTCACAATGAGAACAAGGGGGAAATTATCCAATTAGAATTTTGTTATAGACATGGTCTGTAAATATCTAATTTTCAGTCTGATGCATCAAGAATGTTAAATCATTATCATATGTCCTCTTTCATATGTAGTATAATAGAAAGCCCGTAATACAAGATGATAATTTTTTAAAAAATATTCTTATTAAGAAATATGGTAGTTATTTGAAAATAAACAATTCAGTTTAATTTTTTACAATGTAAAGAAAAATGTGATATGTACATAGCAAACATAAATATAGTACATATACTTTTCATTAGATATATTCTATATCTGCACTTCATACATTATACATACACAATATAAGACACTGAAAATTTGGGATAGGTTTATAAACTATCGATGCTACCACATGAAAGAATACTGTTGTGTGAAATAATTGGAATTTGGGAACAGGCTTATTTAATTTTCATCTTCGCCTTCCCCATTAGTTTAAATGTATTTAAATATTTATCTAAATACGGTGTCAGATTGGTCTGCTATAATAAGAATACCGTAGACTAGGTAACTTAAACAACGGATATCTACTTTCCCTGGTTTTAGAGGATGGGAAGTCCAAAATTAGGGTGCCAGCATGGTCAGGTTCTGGTGAGGCCCTCTTCCTGGTTTCCATATGGTGGCCTTCTTGTTGTATCCTCACATGGCAGAGAGAAAGGAAGCAAGTGTTACTGAGTCTCATATGAAGGCATTAATCCCATCATGAGGATTCTACCCTCCTGACTTAATTGCGTCCCAAAGGTCCCACCACCTCATACCATCTCTTTGAGGGTTAGGGTTTCAACACATGACTTGGGGAACACATAACATATAGATATAGTTTCTTTTTAGAGTAGTTTGTTTCATGTTGGGAAAAAGTTACTCAAAATTAAGGGCCTAAATTCTAGATACACCTCTTAGTCTGCTAAATATATTGATTATGGAAGCACATTTGCAGGATTGTCTTTGAGAGTTAGCATCCTGACACTGCAATTCATTTGTATTGTAGCATCATCATGGAGATTTCCTTTGTGCTTCTTCCTTTTCACACTTTCTCCTATTCCTGAGATTCTCTTTATGCACTCTATTAAAATTCAAGTCAACATCAGGTAAAGCTGGGTCATAATGTATTGCTTTTTCAGACAGCGGCTTCTGTTTTTCACATTGAGTATTTTCTTTAAAATGACTCAGTTTGAAGTGATACTAAAGAAGTTTAAAATTAGAGACCATAGCTCAGTTATCTAAGATTAGGAATGCCTATAATAAAACTAAAGTATTATCAGGCACACCGCCTTGTGCTTACAGTCCTAGCATTTTGGGAGGCCAAGGTAGGAGGATCACATGAGGACAGGAATTTGAGGCCAGCCTGGTGGGTAACATGGTGAGACCGTATCTCTACAAAAAATAACCAGAAAATTGTCTGGTCATGGTGATACGTGCCTGTAGCCCTAGCTACTTGGAAGACTGAGGTGGGAGGATCACTTGAGTCCAGGAATTCAAAGCTGCAGTGAGCTATGATCACACCACTGCATTCCAGTCTGAAGGACAGAGTGGGACCGTATTTTTAAAAAACAACACAACCTATTTATTATACATTTTATATCCCAAGTCCAAATTAATTATTCCTATGTTTGAAGTCCCATATTATTTGATTATTAGCATTTATTTTATTTTGCCTTGTATTATATGAGCTGTTTACTTGATCCTCACAGAGTGTAATAAAGTGCTTTACACTTTGCCTATTCTCAAGTACATATTTTAGATTAAATTTATTCCCCTAAAGAAAAGATCAACATGCGACCCCTTTCTGATATCTGGTCCATTAGTGTGGATATGTTGATTTTGTTTTTATTCCAGCTTGCTTCTCTTTAGACTATCAAATTATAGATTCATTTTTAGTTTTACTTTCTATTAATAGTGTATTCACTAGTTAGATTGTTTTCCCAGTATTCTTTTAATTTCTCATGGTAAGAATAGATTATCATTTCTCAATTACTTCTAAATATAAATTCCCTTCTAATAAATGCCATTTAGATATCCAGTCCAACTGTAACAGTGCCTACCACACAGTAGGTGCTCAAAAAATCAAAAAATGAGTAAATGGATGAATGAGTGAACTAACGAATGCTCCTTACCGCCTGTCCATTTGATAGTTTATTCATGTATGTATTTATCAATATGACTGCTATGTTCATATATTTGCTGTTGCTAAAAATTCTTAAACTTCTCAGTGGTAAAGGCTGACTCTCTGCAAGTGGGCGTGAACATGTTACCTCAAACCTATTAATTTAAGATGTAGCAAGTTAATATTATCCAATGTAGATTGATAGTCTAAGACCCACTAAGAATTGCATGGAATTGTTATATAGATTAAATGAGGTATACAAATGTAAAGGGAGTCTGTATAACTGTAAAGTACTACACCAAGGTTAGTTTGGTTAAGCACACTTTTATTAATATGGAACTAATAATACGTGTTGTAGTTACTAACTATATTTCTTAGAATATGCAATGTACGTTTGAGCAAACAGACTGGATTATATAAATTGTCAAGATTGGAACTAAGCTCTTCAGGAGTATCTAATTCTTGGCAAGGTGTCTTTAGGTGTTCCTAAATAATTGGAGGATGTAATTATGAGAAAATTTATAAATGAATAACTAAGTATGTACTGTTGACAGATCATTATTGAAAAGCAGATTTCTAGATGTCAGCACTACAACTTAAAAGTGAAGCTTTTTATTTTGAATGAAATATTAGTAGTTTGGGTTTATTTGTACAAAATATTCAAAGACTGGATGTTGAAAGATTAAACTTGTCTCTAGAGATTATTTAAGAACAAGACTAGATTTTCTGTTCATTTGAAATTAGAAATGAAGGAAACAAGTAAAATGGTTTATAGTTGAAAATGTATTGTGAATTGGAAAGGATTTTCAGTTCCACTCAAGAAAACATTTAAGTCCATTAGTAATATCTGGCCTTTTAATTTTAAGCCAAAAACAATTTACTAAGGATAGTCTAACTTTAAAAAAGTCACTGTGAAATATGTTTCTTGGTTTACAGTTTTGAGCGTTTGGAAAGCTATATAATTTTTTTCTTACCTCATACAAAAAGAGAGCATTTATCTTTTTTCTATAAAATTTTCTTTTCACTGATGTCATTTTGTTATGCTCCTTGCATTTGTACAATAGGATAGTACAAAGTACTGTGGTCTTATTATTCAATGGAAATGTGGCCTTTCAGGGATCATTTGCTGTCTAGAAGTCTATTTACCAGTAGTTACGAACAGGCTGTGCTTCACCGTTAGATTGATGTGGTTGCAAGGCAGCATTTTAAAAAGAGAAGAGTTTTAAATATCATGCTTGGAAAAGATCTGAAGGACAATTAAAATCTAATGTCTAATAACCATTTTAATGCAGATATCATTTTAAAATTGTTTATATTTTGTTCCCTTTCTTTGGTATAATAAGTCCGTTAGTCATGATTTCTTTTAAGAACCTACTTAGGATTTTAGGCAGATAAAGGCAGTTGTCTTAACCTCTAAACAACATATAGTGTATTTAAATACATATGTATGATAAATCCTTGCAATTTTAGATCAAACCCTTTTGGAAGTCCAGATGTGGTCTGCACACTGGTTGAGTAGAAATTCACTTTTTTTGTTTGTTTGTTTGAGAGATGAGAACTTGCTATGTTGCCCAGGGATCCTCCAGGCTCAGCTTCCGGAGTAGCTGGGACTATAGGTGCACTCTACTGCGCCCAACTCCCAAGTTCATTTCTGTATTGACTTCGTAGAGTAACTTGCTTAACAAATTGATAATTATACATACATTTCAAAAAATATGTTTAGCCTTGCTAAGAGAAAAACAAAATCTTTCAAAGAATCATTAAGCAATTTCAATTGCATTTGTTTATATACAAACAATATATTGTTTACAGTGTCTAGCATAACTTCTTTGTATATGCTCATTTTAGTAACAGTACAAGGCTGAATGAGGGAAACATATAATAGAGAAATGGCAAGCCGACTGAAAGATATAGTTAAAATAGTTTCTTAATTCTGTTTGTACTTTCCAATATGGTAGCCACTAATGATGTATAGCTGTTGAGCACTTGAAATGTGGCTAGACTGCAGTGAGATGTGCTGTAAGTATAAAATAACACACCACATTTTGAAGACTCGATGCAAAAAGAAAGAATGTAAAATATCTCACTAATAACTGATATGTATTGCTATGTTGAAATAATGTTTTAGAACATATGGTTAAATAAAATGTATTATTAAAATTCATCTTTTTTAAATATGACTACTAGGAAATTTAAAATGATATATGTGCTTGCATTTCTAGATAGCACTATTAAACAGCACTGATCTGTATGATCTTAAACATTACAATTATATATTGGATAACTGCAGCTTTAGCTTGTGTTCTAGAAGGAGTTCAGATGTTGTACCTGTTTTGGCCGCATTTTCCTTCTTTGTATTCTTCTCTCACTCAGCCTTGGTCCAGTTTGAGAGCTGTTAGTGTTCCAGCGTAAGATTCTCTTCTTAATCCTCTTTTTTTTTTTTTTTTTTTAAAGACTGAGTCTCACTCTGTCATCCAGGCTGGAATACAGTGGCGCAATCTTGGCGCACTGTAACCTCCACCTCCCGGGTTCAAGCGATTCTCCTGCCTCAGCCTCCTCAGTAACTGGGATTACAGGCGTGTGCTACCACGCCTGGCTAATTTTTGTATTTTTAGAGGCAGGGTTTCACCATGTTGGTCAGGCTGATCTCGAGCTCCTGACCTCATGATCTGCCCACCTCGGCCTCCCAAATTGCTGGGATTACAGGTGTGAGCCACCGCACCCGGCCAATCCTCATAATATTTTAAGATGATTTCATCTTCCTTCCTCTAGAGGTCACAGACATTGGCAAGTCATTCCCTAAGTGAATATGAATAATATTATATGTTTTGAAGAAGTGAAATCTGTGGTCTAGCTACCTTTCAGATTCCCCTTTTCTCTCAGAGGAAGGCTTTTGCCTGCATGGTAGTATTGTCACAATCTGTAACTTATAGTTCAGATTCAAAAACCCCTTTTCTTACTGGAAAGCATGTACAACAACAGAGAAAATAAAAATAAATTAAAAAAACAGCATAAACACCATTTTTAGAAGGCAAAAAAAAAAAAAAAGTCTGCAAACCCCAAAGTGCTGCTTAAAGTGATTGAAACCCAGCAGAGAGGTGAAACAGCACTGGGGGCAGGGAGCTGAGAGGCCAGCGTGGTGACAGATTTCAGAACGCACCAGCACTAAGGAACTACCTGAAGGCCTGGCACCAGCCCTAAAGACCAAAGGCTGGAGCTGGTGCCACCATGGTCAAAGCTGAGATCTGGCATTAGGCAATAGCCACTTAGTCAGGGGAAGGAGGAGAGGGAAACAGAAGGTGTGGGACAGTATCTAGTAGGATCAGACCTCAGCTGGCAAACAGAAATACATTTTCTGAAGTTCAGGTGTCATCTTGGAGAGTAGGCCTGTTACTCTTGGGACAACGGTCAGTGAGGTAACTAGGCAACTGAGGGGAGCTAAGCTGGCTGCAGAAGCTCTCCTGGACCTAGTGATGCAAAACACTAATTTGAAAAAGATAGTTTCACACTGTGGCATGGAAAAGAGAGCTCTTGAAGATTGGAAAAGGCTGCCTTTATCCCTCCTTCCCCCAGCCCTTCCCTCTCTGGAACCTCCTACCTGGTTCAGGAAAATCTAATCTATTCAGCCAACTTTGTAACCATAAGTTACAAAGTGTATTCATATGGCATCAATTCAAACATACTATTAAAACAGAAGGAAAACACATGAGAAAGAAGCATACTGGCAGATTAATTCTTCCCTGGTCCACTCATCGAACCTGAGTGCACTAGTGCTTCTGCTTGTCTACTTAGATCTTGATTTTTTTGGTTTCTTTTATTAAAACATAATGTTTTGAACAGTAGAAACTATTGTTCCAGCACAAAATGTAGTATCTACATCCTAGAAGGCCTTTTGTACTTTAAGATGGTGTAAATGCTTGGGTAATAGCATTTATCATGATTGGAAAAGGATTGCCATCAGTCTCTCTAGATTAGGAAAAAGTGGTCTCAGAATGGTGGATTTTTTAGTTTGCCGCCTTCTTTTTTTTTTTTTTTAATGTTAGGGAAGCTATGAAGTGTACTTATGATTGCCAAATTCACCTACTGAAGGCTACTTTATGCATAGTGTGTGGCGTTCATCCATGAGTTTCAGATAGGGAAACAGGCACTGACATTAAGGATCCCAGACAATTTGCTGACTTTGAAGCATTAAATGGGTAGCTACTGTTCAGTTTTTTTCTGTCTTTTTACTTAGGAGACTTTTCATAGGTTGAAAGCACAAAGAACCAAGTATAATAATAGTGTTCACATCTTTTCTAGATAGCATATTCCTTTCAGATGAAGGCTCAAGACCTGCATACTCACTCCCCCGCCCCGCCCCTCCATCCCCAAAAGAATAAAAACATACTCCAAATTGCATGTGATTTTAGGTGGTTTGAAGATCCTCTAAAGCTTCTCCATGGGCCCTGAGTTAATAACTCCCATTTTAAAGAGTATACTTTTTTTTTTTCCTTCTCACGGTGGAATCTTTTGGACTTCTTGTTTCTAGAGGGTCAGTAAGGCAGGCTCTGGATTTCTGATGTCATCTTTTCAGTTGTTATATTTAAAATTGGACTTATAATTTACTCGTCTTATTGACTGATACAGTAAAATGTAAATGATTATTAGTGTTTTGCTTATAAATTGCTTGACTAATTTTTGCCTACTATCTAAAACATTTGCCAAAATTTCTCAAATAACCAATGCTAAGCTTAATTCATCACATTAAGCTTGATTCATCACCTTTTTCCTCTTTAGGGGAATTGACTTCTCTTTGTGTAGTCATATTGATTTAACAAGAAGTATTTTAATGTCTTCGTTGTTTGAGGAAGAATTGGCAGACCTAAATATATACCAGTTTCGTATTATTTAGAGTTATAGAGTAATGATTCATGTGATAGGTTCTTGCTGGTTTTAAAAGTATGTATCTAAAACCATTTATGAGTTAATTTTTATGTAGGTAATTTAATTCCAAAAACTGTGTCAGGCTGAGTTAAAGAAGTTACAAAACATTTATTTGTGTGTTTTAGACATAAGTTGTTTCACTTTATTTTAAGCTTCCTTGATATTTGCTTAAGTTACATTTTTATCTTGCAAAATAGTTGGAAACAAGCATGCCATTTTCAGGTATTATAGTAGAATTCTGTTTTGAAAAAGTACTAGTCAAAAGAGGTTTTTTTCTAACTTTCAGATTGCTGCTTGGAACCCTTTAAATTACAGAATCATATTAATGTGCCTTTGTTACCTGATATCTGACAAGGAATCTATTCGTGCTGTTTCTTGTTTATAGTGCCAGTTCTTTGTATCCCTAAGTTATTTATATAAAATAGATAAATTTACAGTGTCTTTTTTTCTTCTCACTAGCCATGTGTTTTATCTAATAGTAAAGATTATACCTTGAAAAATAAAATACAGAGGCACCTCTATTTTCTTGTAAAATGTACCTGATCTCAGAGATAACGCCTTGCTTTACCTCATTTTACCACCAAATACAGAGTTATTTCTTTTCTACTGAAAAAAAGCACTTCAATGCATTGATGACATACTTATCTCATTGATGCATATTCATTCTAAGGCTTGTCTCATGATGCTTGCTTGCTGCTGATGATTTGCTCATCTTAATTTTTTTTTAAAGTCATGAGAACAACCTTTGTGTTTTTGGAGTCAAGGAATATTGGCAGATTCAGTCTCTGCTTGTCTTCTTAACTGAAGTCTCTTTATTGTTGGGATCTCTTATGGTATTCTACTGATTTCTCTTTCCTTCTCTACTCTCCATTCTGCCTACTCCCTTCCAAATAATTCACATCTAAGACTCCTGAAACAGAAGTGTTAGTCTTAGGTTCCTTTACATATCAACACCATTTTGAGTATCACCTGCTAGAAATTGAAAGGAGGCTCTGAGTTTGTGAGTTCCACGGTAGTAACAACCAAACTTCAGAAAATGAAGTGGAAAATTTCAGTTTAATCATAGCAATAAATTCACTTTGTCTCTACTGACCATAGTCATAATATTTGCAAAGTGATGTTTCTTGACTCTTATACTACAGATGACTTCAGATGTGTTAGTACCAGCTAAGAATGTAATACCACAGCATTTAAAAAATTTGCATGAATCTCGGGTTTCTTTTTCTAACGCTAAATTAAGGAAGAATTTTAGGAAGCTGTTAAGCTTCTTCATTACATATTTCTATTTATGCTTCATCTGTCATCTCATTTATAGGAATCCTTCCTTAAATTTCCCTAAGACCAGGTAATCTTTATCTTGTTCAGATCATGTTAGAACTTTAGCTGTCAGTTTTGGTTTTGCATATCAAAATATTTTAGGGAAAGTAATCTACATATAAGTTTGCTTCATATTCTTTCACTAAAAAATCTGTATTACATTTCTCAAGTATATTTTAGACTGACATTATACCACTGGTTAGTTTTTCTACAAGGAGACGTGTTATTTTTTGTTTGTGTTGCTTTTTCTTATTTATCAAGCAACCATTGATCACCTGCCATGTGTCAGGCACTATGCTTAGAGGCTTGGGATTAGGATATAAAATGTCTTATGATGACACTTGACAGGTTTTGATAAGAGACTCTTAAAATATGAAACCTTTATCAGTGTGAGTTTCAGTGTTGAGTCGTAGTGCATCTAAAGGAATTCCATAAAACCAGCATTTTAGTGTTAGGGTTGAGAAGTCTTTAGTAATGAGAAGACTACTATACTACATGGTTCATGTGAGCCTGTAATCAAATTCACCAGTTTCTTTTAGGTTTCTTCAAACTTGCTGCCTCTTTAAGATGATGAGCTCCCAAGAGTGGGGAGCTCTACCTGGTCCAGAGTCTGACATATACTATAAATAAGTAATATATAATATGATTGATTAGTGTGGATGATTCAAATTCCATGAAGAGGGAGAAGATGGGAAAGAGCCAAGATGAATAGAAGTTTAGCCTAGTTTTCCTCCCTTGTTGCCTTTCTCTTTTTTTCTCTAATTCCCTTTTTAAGAAGCAGACCATGTTGACTGAAGATACCCTCTGAAGAGGCTGGATAGAGCTTTTCAGGCCCAAACTTAGATTTGATTATGTTCTGGGAGATTAATTATCCTTAACCAAACTTCTTAATTTTATTATTTTTTAATGAATTTGGGAGTATCCATGGTTTATTAAGTGAAAAAAATTAAGATGCTAAATAAAATATTTTGTATCTTCCCATTAGGTTAACATACACTTAGATAAAAGTTTCATGTTCCTTTGATCATAAAGGAGAGTGAAATGATTCACTCCCATCTTGATCATATTGAATATCATAGGAAGGAGGAAGAGAAGATTATTAACAGTTGCATTACATACCTTTTATTGTTTGGCTTGTTATGGGAAGGCATTACCCTGGTAATTAAACAAAATCAATAAAATAAAACAATAAAATACATAAAATTTAAACAATAAAACACAGCAACAAAACAAAGGATTGAGTCTGTCTCTTTTAATATAAGCAGTTGCATTGGCCTCTATTCAAGTTTGCCTATGTACAACACAAATATTGTGATATGTTAGAAAGAGGCCAAAGCTTGCCAAGCTTAAGGTGGGTCCTGGTATATCTTTCCTCAAAACAAGGTACCTAATAATCTACATTAAGCTAAACTGAGAGATACCACATTAGTGATTCTTTCCAGATAAAGATCCTCTCTAAAGTGATTCATCAGCTTCCCCTGGGAAGAATTGCGGCATTACTCAAGCTTATTTACTTATTTATTTATATATATTTTATTTTTCCAAACTTTTAGATTCAGGATGTACATTTGTAGGTTTATTATCTGGGCATATTGTATGATGCTGAGGTTTGGAATATGGGTGATCCCATCACCCAGGAACTGAGCATAGTGACCAACAGTTTTTCAACCATTGCCTGCTTCCCTTCCTCCTTCCTTTAGTAGTCCGCATTGTCTATTGTTGCCATCTTTATGTCTATGAGTACCCAGTGTTTAGCTCCCACTTAAGAGAACCTGCGTTTTCTGTCCCTGTGTTAATTCTCATAGGACAGTTGCGTCCAGCTATATCCATATGGCTACAAAGTACATGATTTTGTCCTTTTTTATGACTCTGTAGTATCCCACGGTGTATGTCTACCACATTTTCTTTAGTCCACCGTTGTTGGACACCTAGGTTGATTCCATGTCTTTGGTATTGTGAATAGTGTCACAGTGAACATGCAAGTATGTGTGTCTTTTTGGTAGAATGATTTGTTTTCTCAGCTTACTGCAACCTCTGCCCCTTGGGCTCAAGTTATCCTTCCACTTCAGCCTCCTGAGTAGCTAGGACCGCAGGCATGCACCACCACACCCGGCTTTTTTTTTGTTGTTTTTTTTTTGTATTTTTAGTAGAGACAGTGTCTCACCATGGTGCCCAGGCTGATCTCGAACTCCTGAACTCAAATCTGCCCAATTCAGCCTCCAAAGTGCCGGGATTACAGGTGTGCGCCATGGCACCCAGCCCAAAATTCATATTTTAATAAAAGGGATGCATATCTAATGTTTACTAAAGGATTATTCAAGTTAAAATTAATAGTCACTATAGTGAAGACCAATTTAACTTGTATTCTATAAGTGAGACACTGAGGCGATTCTTTGTATTTTGGTTATAGTTCATGTTTCCGTCAGCATTTTGTAGAGAGTTCTATGAAGCTGAACTCATCCTTGAAATTTAGAGTTGCCATAATTCTTTTTAATGTGGTATATAACAATCTCAATCTTTCTGGGATCTGTAATTTCAAAAACAACATTTTTCTTTTTGATTGATCATAGCTATTATTGGAACAGCTGGTAACATGTGACATAGTACTATAATTTAGACTGAAAAAATTGATTTGTGAATTATATCCACTCAGCTTAAATTTCTCTGTTTCTGGTCTCCAGAGCGTCTTTTGTACTTCTTTTTCTGCAGAAACGGCTTCTTAACATAATGTTCTTACATTTTCCCAGGGGAAGAGGAAAACTCCATGGTCAATTTTCTTAGCTGTCTGAAGCATAAAAAAGAAACTCTTTACACAAAAATAGAGGGAAAAGCAAAGTAAGGTTCAGAATTTCCCAACATAGGAAATCAAAGATTTATTCCATTTAGCTAACAAATGCACTTTACACACTGTGTGTGTGTGTGTATGTATGTGTGTGTGTGTGTACTTCAGCATTTCTGTTCATCCTGCAGTCAATGTCAAGGAGATGAGAATTTACGAATATGATGATTCAGATGATTTCAGATTTGAGACTAATTCCCACATAAATCATTCTCCCCTCTCTTCTTTTGTAGATAAAAGTAAGCCATAGAATAGTTCTTAGGATCATTAGATAACAAGTTAGGTAGGGAACTATTATGTATTTAATGATTTCTCTGTTAAAATTCACTTTTCAGCTATTTACATAAGTATTCAAATAATAAATCAACTATCCATTTAGAATGATTGGGAAGATCAGTTTAGAAATTTTTTATTGTAAATTGACAAATTGTCATTACAATTACAATATTTATGCGGTACAAAGTGATGTTATATGTACACAAAGTAGAATTACTAAATCAAGCTAATTGACATTTTTCACCTCACATACTTACACTTTTTTGTGGTGAGCACATTTGATATTTGGTGTCTTAGCAATTTTGAAATGTATAATACACTGTAGTCATTATGCTGTGCACTATATCCCAAAAACCTGTTTCTTCCTAATTGAAACTACACTTTGATCAACATCTCCCTATTTCCCCATCCCCTAACCTTTGGTCACCACCAACCATTCACCTCTCTTCTATAGGTTAGATTCTTTTCAATTTCACATGTAAGTGAGAACATGCAGTGTTTGTCTTTCTGTGCCTGCCTTAGTTCACTTAGCATAACATCCTCAAGATTCTTCCATGTTGTCAAAAATGGCAGAATATCTCTCTTTAAAGGCTAAATAATATTCCATTGTTTACGTATACCACATTTTCTTTAACCATTCATCTGTTGATGGACATTTAGGTTGATTCCATAACTTGGCTATTGTGAATAGTGCTGCAGTAAACACAACAGTGCAGATACCTCTTTGACATATTGATTTCAAATCCTTTAGATATATACCCAGAAGTGGGATTGCTGGATCATATCATAATTCTACTTTTAGTTTTTGGAAGAAGCTCTATGTAGTTTTCCATATGGATGTACTAACTTACATTCCCACCAATAGTATGCAAAGGTTTCTTTTTTCCTTGCAAAAACTGGCTATCTTTTGTCATTTTGATAATGTGGTGGTATGAGGTGGTATCTCATTGTGATTCTGATTTACATTTCCCTAATGCTTAGTGATATTGAACAATTTTTCATATACCTGTTGGCCATTGGTATGTTGTCTTTTGAGAAATGTCTATTCAGGTTCTTTGCCCATTTTAAAATCAGATTGTTTTCTTGCTTTTGAGTTTTTTTGAGTTCCTTATGTATTTTGGGTATTAATACCTTATCAAATGTATGGCTCACAGATATTTTCTCCAAATCTGTAGGTTGTCTCTTCACTTTGTTGTTTTCTTTGCTGTGCAGAGGTTTTTAGTTTGATGTAAATCCATTTGTCTATTTTTGCTTTTGTTGCCTGAACTTTTAGGGTAAAATTCAAAAAATCATTGCCCAGACCAATGTTGTGTAGTTTTTGCTCTATTTTTTTCCAGTAGTTTTACAGTTTCAGGTCTTACATTTAAGTCTTTGTCTTAGTTTGTTTGTACTGCTATAACAAAATACCACAGACTAGGCAATTTGTAATGAACAGAAATTTATTTCTCAGAGTTCTGGAGGCTGAGAAGTCCAGAGCAGGGGGCTGGTATGTTAATCAAGGGGCTAGTATATGATTAGGGCCTTTGTGCTAGGCCAGGTTGTGGTGGAAGGTAGAAGGGAGGAGAGAGAGGGAGAGAACCTCTGTCAAAAATCAATTGACCATAAATATGTGGATTCATTTCTGAGCTGTGTATTCTCTTCCATTGGTCAGTCTGTCTATTTTTATGGCAGTACCATGCTGTTTTAATTACTATAACTTTGTAATACAGTTTGAAATTAGGTAGTGTGATACCTCCCACTTTATTCTTTTTGCTCAAAATTGCCTTGGCTATTCAGGGTTTTTTGTAGTCCCATAGGAATTTTAGAATTTTTTTTTTTTCTATTTCTGTGAAAAATGTCATTGTAATTTCAATAGGGATTGTATTGAATCTATAATCACTGGGTAGTATGGACTTTTAAACAATATTAATTCTTCTAATCCATGAACAAGGAATATCATTCCATTTACTTGTGTCTTCTGTTTCTTTCATCAGTGTTTTATAATTTTTAGTGTGTAGGTCTTTCACTTTCTAAATTTATTTCTAAGCATTTTTTTCATTTTTTAACTATTATAAATGGGATTGTTGATTTCATTTTTGGATAGTTTGTTGTTAGGATATAGAAATGCTACTGATTTTTGTCTGTTGATTTTATACTCTATGACTTCTCTGTATTTGCTTATTAGTTCCAACAGGTTTTTTTTTTTTTTTCCGTTTGGTAGAATCTTTACAGCTCTCTCTATATAAGATCAGCAAATATGGACAATTTCACTGCTTCCTTTCCTATATAGATGCCTTTTCTTTCTTTCTCTTGCCTACTTGCTCCAGTAAGGACTTCCAGTACTATGTTGAAGAGAAGTGGTGAGAGTAGTAATCTTTGCTTTGTTCCTGATCTTAGAAGAGAAGGTTTCAACTTTTTATTGTTGAATATAATGTTATCTGTTGGCTTGTCATATGTGGTCTTTAGTATGTTGAGGTACATTTCTTTCATACCTAGTTTTTCGATAATTTTTTATCATGAAAGAATTTTGTCAAATTCCTAGTGCTAATATCTCAGTTTTCAAAAGTAATCTAGATTAATGATTAAAAATGAAAAAATCAAATACATGTAAATGGGGTAAATGCTTGCAGGTAAACTTTTTATGAAATTTAAAATCTTAAAATTATTTTGGATGCTCATTTTGATGTCTGGGTCATTTCCAACTAAAAAAGGGTTATGATGTGGGAGAACATGTTTATAAAACTTGTAGAATTATTTCATCTATAAAATGTTAACATCTGATAAACAGTTCAGGATTTCTTGCTTCCTAAGCTTTCACTAAAGTTTAAAGTTATTAAAAATAAAAATACTAGTTAATATTAAAAAAAAAAGAATTTTGTCAAATTCTTTTGCCATAGCTAATAAGATGATCATATGAGTCTTGTTCCTCATTTTGTTAATGTGGTTTATCACATTTATAGACTTGTATATGTTTAACTGTCCTTTAATTCCTGGGATAAATCCTACTGATTGTGATGTATGATCCTTTTAATGTGCTATTGAATTTGATTTGCTAATATTTCATTGAGGATCTTTGCATTTATGTTCATCAAGGATATTGGTCCATAGTTTTCTTGTAATATTCTATCTGGTGTTGGTATCAGGGTAATGCTGGATTTGTTAAAAGAGTTGAAAGTATTTTCTCCTCTTGGATTTTTGGGAAGAGTTTGGTAGTGTTATTCTTTAAATGTTTGGTAATAATCAGCTTGAGGCCATCAGGTTCTGGGATTTTCTTTGCTGAGAGACTTTTTATTACAGATTCAATCTCCTTACTTGTAATTGGTTTGTTCTAATTTTCTATTTCGTTATGATTCAGTTCTGATAGGTTGTATATGTCTAGGAATTTATCTGTTTCTTTTAGGTTATCTAATTTATTGGCATATAGTTGTTCATAATAATCTCTGATGATCCTTTGTATTTCTAACGTATCCATTGTAATATCTCTTCTTTCATTTCTGATTTCATTTATTTGGATCTTTTTTTCTCAGTCTAGGTAAGGGTTTGCCAGTTTTGTTTATCTTTTCAAAAAATCAATTCTTAGTTTCATTGATTTCTTTTTCTATTTTCTAGTCACTAATTTTTAAAATTTCTGCTCTGATCTTTATTGTTTCCTTCTTTCTGCTAACTTTGGGCTTTTTCTGTTTCCTTAAGATGTAATATTAGGCTGTTTGAGATCTTCTTTTTTGCTATAGGTGTTTATTGGTATAAATTTCCCTCTTAGAACTGCTTTTGCTGCATCTCATCAGTTTTGGTATGTTGCTTTTTGTTTGTCTCAAGGTAATTTTTTGATTGCCCTTTTTATTTAGAATTATTTGCAGGCTCATTTTGCTGTATGGTCTGTGAACAGCTGTAGATTTTCTTTTACCTCTATATATATTTTAAACAAAATTTGGGGGATGAAGTCTGTATTGTTTACAGCTTTATTGAGGAATAATTGATTTATAATAAACTGCACATATTTAAAGTTTTCAAGTTAATCAGTTTTTACATATGAAATCACTGTTCCCGGGATAAGATGATAAACATGTCCATCACCCCCAACATTTTCCTTCTATCTTTTTCTAATTCTTCCCTCTTCTCCTTCTTCTCTTTTTCCATATCCTCACTCCCTTCTCTGGCAATCATCTGCTGGATAGTATTCATTTTCTATAAATTTATATCAATAGTAACATACAATGTGTGTTTTATTGAGGAAGTGTGTCTGGCTTCTTTCAATGTTGAATTCAGCCATGTTGTCACATTTATCAACAGTCTTCTTTTCTTTGCTGAGTATTATTTTGTTGTGTGACTATATCACCATTTACTAGTTGATGGACATTTGAGGTATTTCTAATTTTTGGCTATTATGAATAAATTGCTTTGAAATTTGGGTACAAGCCTCTTTGTGGACATACACTTTCATTTATTTAGGGCAGGAGCTGGCAAATAACCAGATAGCAAATATTTTAGGCTTCATAGGCTTGCATTCTTCCTTCTTGCACTGTGGTCTGAAAGCTCCAGGTAGGAAACCAGGGTAGTCATGGGCTGCACTTCATTTGCCTCCTCTCTTTCAGGTACCACTGGCTTGCTCTGCCTGTTGTTCAGTTTCTGAAAACCATCATTTTGTTCGTTGTGTTTGTGGCCTTGTAACTCTGTCTTGGCTGAGTCTATACATTTTAATGTAGTTATGTTTCTTTTTTAAAAGTTTAGTGCGTTTGTATTTAAAATCATTATGCCAAGATTATGTGAGAATTTTGTTTTTATATTATATTTATGCAGTTCTATGCTAAGAAGGGGATGAATGACTTCAGGGTTTTCTAGAAGCTTATCTCTTAAAATATTCATCTATCACTATTAAAATATGTTAATATATCAATTAATATTATACCCCTTGTTTAGGAGTCAATCTGTCTCTCTTACTGATTACTTAGGTTGTTTTTTTCTTTGTGTTTTTTGTATTATATAGTACAACCTTTTATGAAATACAATACCCATATAGGAAGTTCGTAAAACATAAATATACAGCTTAATGAAATTTTATGTAACTAACACCCATTTAATCACTACTTAGGGCAAGAAAAATAATATTGCCAACACCCTAGAGGCCCTAACATGCTGTTTTTCAATCACAGCTTTCTCCCACCCAAAGATAGCCAGTATCCCAACCCCTGTGGTTTTTACTTCTTTGCTCTTCTTTACACTTTTACTACTTAGGTAGTCATCTGTAAAATTAGTGTTTGCTGTTGCCTGGTTTTGATCCTTATATAAATATAACTGTATTCGTTCGTTCTTGCATTTAACTGTATTAGTTTGTTCTTGCATTGCTATAAAGAACTATCTAAGACTGGGTAATTTATAAAGAAAAGAGGTATAATTGACTCACAGTTGTGCAGACTGTACAGGAAGCGTGCCTAGGGAGGCCTCAGAAAACTGACAATCATGGTGGAAGGCAAACAGGAAGGAGGCACATCTTACATGGCCAGAGCAGGAGGAAGAGAGAGCAAAGGGGGAGGTGCTACATGCTTTTAAACAACCATGTCTCCTGAGAACTCATTCAGTATCATGAGAACAGCAAGGGGGAAATCCACTCCCATGAGCTGGTCACCTCCCACCAGGCCCCTCCTCCAACATTGGGGATTACAATTTGACATGAGATTTGGGCGGGGACTCAAATCCAAACCACACTTTGTTCTTTTATGTTTAGCTTCTTTTGTTCAGTATTAGGATTTTGAAATTCATTCATGATGTTGTATGGAATTCATTGCTTTTCATTGGTGTATAATACTATATATAGGCACTTGTTGGATAGCAGTTTGAGGTGCTTACCAGTAATAGCCAAACATACTGCACGTGTGCTTTAGGACACATGTATTCACACAAAATTGGAATTGCCAGATCCTAGGGTAGTCATATGTTCAAGCTAGGAGATAATGTGTGTTATAAATTTCATCTACTCACTGGCTTCTTTCAGTCTGTAAATGATCTCATTTTAACTTTTTAAAATGTTATTTATTTATTTTTGAGATGAGGTGTCTCACTCTGTCACCCAGGCTGGACTGCAGCGGTGTGATCACAGCTTATTGCAGTCTTGAATTCCTGGGATCAAGCAATCCTCTCACCTCAGCCTCCCAGGTAGCTGGGACTACAGGTGCATGCCACCATACCTGACTAACTTAAAAAAAAAATTAGACATAAGGTCTTGCTACATTGCCCAGGGCAGTCTTGAGCTCCTGGCCTCAAGTCTCCTCAAGCGCTAGGATTATAGTGTGAGCCACTACACTTGACCAATTTTTTTTTTATTTTAAAATAATTTTAGACTTACAGAAAAGTTGCAAAAATATTTCAGAGTATTCCTGTATATCTTTCATATTGCTTCCCCCATTTTTAATATCTTACATAACCATAGGACATTTATTAAGATCTCAAAATAAACATTGGTACAATGCTATCAACTTTCGTACATTTATTGTTCTACTTTTGCCAGTTTCCCCAATAATATACTTTTTCTCATCTAGGATCCACTCCAAGATCCTATATTACATTTAGTTGTCATGGCTCTTTCATCCAATCTGTGATAATACTTTCTTCTTGTTTTTCATGACCTTGATACTTTTAAAAGAATACTGGTCAGTTATTTTGTAGACTGTCACTTAGTTGGAGGAATTTTACTGTAAACAAGAACTGTCTCTTCTTTCTCATATATTTATTTATATTGGTATAAACTTTTTTTTTTTTTGAAACAGAGTCTTGCTCTGTTGTCCCAGGCTGGAGTGCAGTGGCGGGATCTCGGCTCACTGCAACCTCTTACTCCCGGGTTCAAGTGATTCTCTTGCCTCAGCCTCCTGAGTAACTGGGATTACAGGCACCCACTACCATGCCTGGCTAATTTTTGTATTTTTAGTAGAGACGGGGTTTCACCACGTTGGTCAGGCTGGTCTCGAACTGCTGACGTTAGGTGATCTGCCCGCCTCCCAAAGTGCTGGGATTATAGGCGTGAGCCACCATGCCTGGCCTGCTGTAGACTTTTAAAAAAATATTCATTTATTTATTTTTTATAGAGACAAGTTCTCACTATGTTGACCAGGCTGGTCTTGAACTCCTGGCCTCAAGCAGTCCTCCTGCCTTGGCCTCCCGAAGTGCTGGGATTATAGGTGTGAGCCACCACACGTGACCTATTGGTACGGACTTAAGAATAGAGTTGATCCTTGAACAATGCAAGGGCACCCTTGCAGTAGAAAATCTGCATATAATTTTTGACTGCCCCTCAAACCTAGCTACTAATAGCTTACTGTTGACTGGAAGCCTTACCAATAACATACACAGTCAATTAACATGTATTTTGTATTTACATGTGTTATATACTATATTCTTATAATAAAGTAAGCTAGAGAAAAGAAATATGCTATTCATTAGACATGAGTGGATCATCCTAAAAGTCTTCATCCTTGTCATCTTTATATTGTGAAGGCTGAGGAAGAGGAGGGGTTCTTGCTGTCTCCGTGAGGACAGGGGTAGAAGAAATCTGCGTATAAGCAGACCTACGTGGTTCAAACCCATGTTATTCAAGGGTCAGAACTGTATTTTATTTTATGGGTTATAATCCAATACTATAACTTTATTTCAGTGTTTTGATTTTGATTTGACCACTGGGAGCTCTTTCAAGTTGGCTTCTGTGTCTTTTTGACATGCATTCCATCATTTTTCAGTACTTCCTTACTTTCTATACCATAAGATGTTCCAGAATCTTCTGTTTTCTTTCCTCCACCTAGGAATTAGCTGTTTCTCTAAGGAGCCCTGGGGTTTTTTTTATTGGTGAATGATAGTTAGAAATAAAAATCTAATCCTAGGTGTTGTTATTGCTTCTGGGTGTCATTTTAAGCCCTCTCTGTTGACAGAGCTAAGAATGTATCATATACTAACAAGCAGCAACATGTATATTTATATTTATTTCTTCTTCCATCTGTCAGTATATTAAAAGGCTTGAGGACTTACTGATGGTCCTTATCCAACATCAAAATGTTAATTCTGTCCTTTCTCCTTTTCTTATTTGTGACTCTTTGTACAGTGAGAAACCTGCATCTCATTATCCATGATATATTTGTTTGTTAAATCCTAGTATATATTTTCATAATTACTAACCAGTACCCATATGAGAAACAAGTTTACTGACTCAAGTACGGTGTTTGTCTACAGTTCTTTTTGTCTGTAGCCTTGCAGAATATAGTCAAAATACTGTTTTCCGAAGTTACTTAAAGTAGCTCCTTTCATCCCCATCACCCTTAATGTGTATTATTCATTTGTAAATGTAATTCTTTTCATTCCTTTTTAGGTTCTCTCAACATAGTGATTGATTTTAATTGATTGTTTGGTATATGAAACATTGTAATGGTTCTAAGTCCTAACTATATAAAAAGATACTCTTAAAGATATGTCAGTCTTCACCCATCCTGCTGCCCTATTTGTATTCTCCCATGATTTCTACCTGTTTGCACCTGTCCCTCATGGGAAACCAGTCTCTTTAGTTTCTGTTTTAGCCTTCCTGTAATTCTTTTGCACAAAGGAACAGATACATGAATGTTTTATACTTTTTCTTTACCAAAGGATAGCGTACTATATATCCTCTCTTGCGCCTTCTTTTTTTTCTCTTAACGCAGTAAATATATCCCGGAAATCATTTCCTATTGGTAAGTAGAGATTGTCCTCATCTTTTACAGCTGCATATTATTCCATTATGTGGATTTAACCATAACTTATTTAACCACTCTGCCATGTCTGGGCATTTGGGTTGTCCTTAACATTTTGCAACTGCAAACGGTGCCGCAGTAAATAGCCTTGTACATATGTATTTTTTAGTTTTGGGGGGTACATCTTCAAGGACATTGTCAGAAGGAAGATTACTAGGTCAAAAGCTACGTGCATGTGTAGTTTTGCCAAATTTCCCTCCAGACGGGTTATACTAGTTTGCATTTCCAATAGTAGTATATGAGAGTGTTTCCCAAAGCCTGGCCAGCAGAATGTGTTGTCCACACATTTTAATTTTGCCAGTCTGGTAAGTGGGAATGGTATCTCAGTGTTGTTTTAATTTGCATTTTTCTAGTTACAAGTGAGTTTGAATATTTTTACATATGCCTAATGTCCATGTTTTATATTTTTTAAATTATGTTTTTAATGTGTTTTTCCCATTTCTTCTCAATGTTTAAGAGTTATTTATATGTTAAAGTTAGTAGTCCCTTTTCTGTGGTATATGTTACAGATATTTTCTTCCAGTTTGTCAGTTTTCTTTTGACTTTGTTTTTGGTGTTTTTTTGCCATGCCATTTAAAAAAATTTATATAGTATGATTTACCAACATTTTCTCTTATTTCCTTGTTATATTAAGGTTGAAGAGGAGTTCACTCAGGTTTTCTTTTAATATTTGTAAGGTTTCTCCTTTTTTTGCCCAATCCATTTGGAGTATATTCTTGTGACTTGTGCGAAGTTTGGATCTTAGCCTATCTCTTGATAAATTTAAATTATTAATTTTAATGTAGTCAGATATACCAGTATTTCCTGTATGGCGTATTTTCGTCTGTGTGGATAGCCAGTTATCCCTGCACTATTTATTAGAAAGATTATCCTTTCACTTCTGCTCTGCAATGCCACCTTTGTTATAAATTCAGTGCCTATGTGTAGGACCGTTTCTAGGTTCTCTATTCTATTCTACTGACGTACTTGTTTGTCCCTACGTCAATCCCATTTTCGTTACTGCTAAAGTATGAGAAGAAGTCTTGATATCTAGTAAGTTAGTCCTCCTACTTTGTTCTTCTTTAGGATAATTTTTAATATTTTTGTTCTTTTGCTTTTCCTCATATATATTTGAATGAGCTTATGAAGTTTCTCATATAAATTCTGTCAGGAGTCTTTAGATTGCATTTAATATATAGATCAGGTTGTGAACATTTTATGTGGTAACAGTGTTGTGATTTCCTATCTATGAACATGTTGTATTCTTTCATTTACTTAGGTTTTCTTAAATTTCTTGCAATAATGTTTGATACTTTTATTAAGGTCTTTCACTTCTTTTGTTTTATTCCTAGATTAAAAGTATTTTTGAATTGGATCATCCATAGTTTCATTTTTTAACTGCATGTTAATACAACTGCTATCTTTCTGTAATGGATCTAGTATCCAGGAATCTTACTATAAATTCACTGATTAATCCTAGTAATTTTTCTGCATTTTGGGGGGAATACATATGTATATATATTATGTTTATGAATACTGTGAGCTTTTTTCCCTCTAAACCTTAGATCATGTTTTTCCTTGCCTAATACACTGGCTAGGGCCTCTAGTACATTGTTAAACAAAAATGGTGATAGAAGGTGTTTTTGCATTCTTCTCAATCTAAAATTTAAAAATTTCCCCATTAAGTGTGTTTCCTGTAGGGTTTGATTTATTTATTTACTTAGATCATTTAGATAAAATTGAAAAAGTTAGCTTCTCTTCCTTATTTTAGAGTACTTATACAAGGGTGTTTAGTGTTTTTCAAATACCTTTTCTGCCATTATAACAATACGGTCTTTCCCCCCATCCTGTTCCTCAGGTAATTACAATGGTGAGTTATTTAATATTAAATGATTTTTAGAATAAACCCAGTTTGATGGTTTTCCTTGCTTCTTTTTTCTTCCCTTTCCCCTTTTGGATTATAAATTTTGGATTATAAATTTCTTTATAAGTTGGTTTTACAAACTGCAACCTACAAGTTTTGGTATATTGTTACTTTGCTATTCAGCTGAAGACGTTTCATAATTTCAATTATGATTTTACCTCTGACCTATGGGTTATTTTTAAGTGTACTTCTGTCTTTACAGACATGAGGATTTTTCTGGTTACTTTTATGTTATTGATTTCTAGCTGAATTATGTTCTGAGGCTATGATCTGCATTACTTTATTTGTTCAAAATTTGCTTTATGTGGGAGGAAGGAGAGTATCAGGAAGAATAGCTAGTGGATGCTGGGTTTAATACCTAAGTGATGGGATGGTCTTTGCAGCAAAGCATCACGGCACATGTTTACTGATGTAACAAACTTGCACATCCTGCACACATACCCTGAAGTTAAAATAAAAGTTGGAAATTTTAAAAAAAGGAAAAAAAAATTTGCTTTGTGGAATACACTTTTTAAATTTATATCCCACTAGAAGATTCGAAGAATAATGTAGACCTTATCAATAATATGCATTTTCTTAAGTTCAAGATGGCACTATTGATCCTATATTAAGTGTATTTGCTTTCTATTTGTTTGGTTGTTTGTTTTCTAATAGTAGATGTATTGGATGTAGTCTGGTCTTTGGATAACTTGCTAAACAGTGGAATTTTATGTAAGTCAGTATTCAAGGTGCTATAAGTTGTTTCAAGGTATTTTGTTGCAATTTAAAAATATATCTGATAATGGGTACTATAGTTATGGCTTGTACATAGAACAGTTAATTTTGAGTTATTTAGCTTATTTTTAGAAAGAATCTCTTGCCCCCTTTAAACTTGTAATTTGAAATAATTACAGACTCAATTTACTTTTAAAGCAGGTTTTCTGTGTTTGATGTATCATCGGTATTGGGTGAATGAAGTTCTTTTAAATATTTATTCTATTACCTGACAAGTTTTACTTTCTTTTATGAGAAACTTTTCTGGAAACAATTTTGGGGCTTTCTTTTCAGAATAGATATTGGTTAGTGTTTGTGTTTGGAAAATTGAAAGCAAAATAGATATTAGTCTTGCCTATTCTTAACTTCTAAAGCTATAATAGATTGTTTTTGTCCAACAGTGTCTCTTTATTGCTACTTTCCAAAAACATCCTCTTTGGTAGCCACAGTATAGAAGCATTTAGTTGCAAACAAATATCTCAGAGTTGTTAGCATTTGTATAAAGGTTATGGTAATGTTCACCTAACTTAAGGGCTAAACAATTACCTGGTACCAAGTAAGTCAGGGCTTCTATTTTTAAATATATGTATAAATGTGTTTATTAGTGCTGAATTAATGCTTTACTGTGGGGATTTAAAAATGTGTGATTGCTATATTGTACATAAGCACCCTGCATGATGAAATGGTACATATTACTTGACAATAATTATGTATACAATTTGCAAAAATACTTTTTGAAAGGTAAAAATATTTAAAGAAATCCATTTTAAAAGTGGGAATTTGTGTTCTCAAAGTATTACCTTATGCATAGCAGGCTTTTATGACACATGTTAAAAGAAAGACTAGTAATTTTTAAAAGTGAAGTATACATACATACATATATATGTGCTAACTGATATATTTAAGAAATTTCTTATTTAGGGAAAGGTAGTTATTAGGCAAGTTGGAGGGAGGGACACACTAAATAGTATATTGGCAAGCTTCCTGAAATGCATATGGATAGTAATTTAGAGGCATACTGATTTTTAAATGTCAGGCAGCTTTTATTCTTTTCCTTTTCTAGCATCTATTTGTATGAACAGTGACTATTCCTGCTGCTAAAGGAGGTTTTATCAAGCTTTCTGTGAACATTTGTTATATAGGAAATAAATTAAACTACTGCTATATATACCTAACATTCAATTTATGATACCAGCAATGATTTGGGAGAGATTTAAAATTTTGTTGGTTAATTTCTTATTTGTCAAATGATGGGCTAAGAAATTCTCCATTTCTTAGATTAGGGGACATTTCCTGTGTTTCCTATTTGAATCTACTAAACAAATGCCTTTAGTCGTGTTTGTAACCATCAACAGTATGTTTCAAATTACAGTGTCATCACTTACATTCCAAATGTAAGAAAGTTTTTGCTAAGTTGGCTTAATTCAGAATTGTGTTTAGCAGCTATTAATATTCTTTTAGTGACCCTTTAATACTTTATAGGCTCTTTTTTTTTTTTTTTTTTTGGAGATAAGAGTTTCACTCTTGTTGCCCAGGCTAGAGTGCAATGACATGATCTCGGCTCACTTCAACCTCCGCCTCCTGAGTCCAAGCGATTCTCCTACCTCAGCCACCTGAGTAGCTGGGATTACAAGTGTGCGCCACCATGCCCAGCTAATTTTTGGATTTTTAGTAGAGACGGGGTTTCACCACGTTGGTCAGGCTGGTCTCAAACTCCTGACCTCAGGTGATCCGCCCTCCTCGGCTTCCCACAGTGCTAGGATTACAGGCATGAGCCACCACGCCCGGCCTGTAGGCTCTTATAGAACATAGGGTACAGGGGATATTCCCAGGAGACTAAATATGTACCTTATTTCATAGAATCTAAGTTGCTATGAGACTGTGCTTTCATGGTCTTAGTAGACCATGTCAATGAAGGGTAATCACACAATTACCTCACAACAGTCACCTGGTTATTATTATGATACCACCTAGCATCACAGGCATTTCAATTTCAGAGAAGTTAAATTATAAATAAATGTATATCCTGGAATTGTTGAAGTAGGGTTTTGAAGTCACTAACAGAATTTAAAAGAGATGGTTATGATAATCTCGTGTTCTCATTTTCTGTGATTATATCAATATGGCATGCCGAGAAGTTTTTTATTGTTTTGAGTTTCCAATTGTTGTTTAGTTTTTTGTTTTGACTCTAGATACTACACAGTGTTCCATTCTGAGATTCATGCAATAGAATTTATAGCCATCCTAGAGATCATTAGAAATCTATTAAGTTAAAAGGCCATTAACTTTCAATGTCGAGACTTTGAGAAGTGATGTTGCGTAGTTCCTCTGGGCAAGGAGTATAGGCAATTTGTTTTTTCTTCTTCATGTATAATCATGTTCAGACTGAAGTTGTATCCATTTATTCACAGTGTCCATTATGTAAAGATTTGTGATAAAAGAAAGATGAGATATATGTACATTTTGGTCAGTTAAACGCAAGAATATTTAATTATGTCCTTCCTATACCCTGCACCACTACTAGTTCCCCACATACTCCACAAGCACAGTTATAATGATAGTATTTCTTCATTCTCAATGTTTCATTGCATTTAAGAGTGAGGACATATTAGAACTGTGGGAATAAGAAGGAAGGGATAATGCAGAGACCATAATCATTACCATTTTTTTATATTAGACCTTTGTTTGGTTTGATTTTTATTTTCATGTTTATTGTTTTATAAGAAATAAGTACATCTTTTAATGTGACTCCATATTGCCTACAAAATAAAGTATATGCCATTTGAAATTCTTCATGGTTAATTCTAAACTTCTTTTGAGTTCTCATCTCCAACTAAATTATTCCCTACTCCATCCATACCTGTGCTGTCTTTGTCTCAAATCTTCTTTTTCGCAGGATGTTGTTTTTTTCCCTTTGTGTTACCCACTCTTTGAGGCTAATCCCAAATCCCTTCTATTCAAACTTTTCCAGATCTCTTCATAGCAAATACCTTTATTCCACTACTTTCTAATGGTGAGTTTCTCTCTTATACCTCTTAGTGGAGGGTACCTTTTGTTAAGGTTATGTATTTGTCAGGTTTTCCTGTTAGATTTTGGTACCGATGTATTTAGGTTTGTATTATCTCCTGTACATTGCATAGTGGTGGTACATCATCATACATGTCTTCATCCTTGTCGTCTTCACGTTGAGCTGGCTGAGAAGGAGGAGGAAGAGGGTTAGTCTTGCTGTCTCAGTGGTGGGAGAGGGAGAAGAGGTGGAAGAGGTGGAAGGGGAGGCAGGAGAGACAGGCACACTCAGTGTAACTTTTATTGAAAAACGATCCCTGTGTAAGTGGACTCATGCTGTTCAAACTTGTGTTATTCAAGGACCCTCTGTAATTTTGTTATAATTACTAATATGTTAGAGTGTTCTACATTTAAGTTTTCATTCTCAACATTTTACTTATTATTATTATTTGAGACGGGGTCTCATTATATTGACCAGACTAAAGGGGGTGGCTGTTCACTGGTGCAGTCATAGCACACTACAACCTTGGACTCCTGGAGTCAAGCAATCCTCCTGCTTCAGTCTGTCGAGTAACTGGGACTGTAGGCACACACAGCCACACTTGGCTCCCATTACTTTCTGAAATATAAAATTATTTATTTGCTGGTTACTATCTCATAGTGTGAAAGACAAGAATACTTTTCTCACGGCATCCATCTAATATATTTTATAATGTATCTATATTATATCTATTATTCAAATTTTGATAATTATACAACCTTACTCATAAGGAGTATTTTATAAATAATGCTTTTTTTTCTTTGTAGGTTACTTCCTCAGAATGTTGGTCTTCTGTATGTTGGAGGTTATGAAAGACCCTTTGCACAAATCAAGGTATGTTTATTCATTTTCAGGGTACTTTTCCTGGATGTTCTCTTATCTAGAATCCATCAAAAACTTGCTAATAATCATCAACATATAAAAATATTGTGTCCCAGCACTTCGGGAGGCCAAGACAGGTGGATCACTTGAGCCCAGGATGTTGAGACTATGTTGGGAACCGTGTCTCTACAAAAAAAAATTTTTTTTTGTAATTAGCCAAGTTTAGTGGCATGTGCCTATAGTCCCAGCTACTCTGGAGGCTGAGGTGGAAAGATCACTTGAGCCCAGGAGTTTGAGGCTGCAGTGAGCCATGATAACACCACTATACTCCAGCCCGGGCGACAGAGTGAGACCCTGTCTCAAAAAAAAAAGTGAATGTGAAGTGATAATTTCATTAGCTTCTGCGTATTTCTGCTGAAGAAATCATTCAGCTTTTCAAAGGAATTGATTATTTTAATATTCTTGCCATAGTAAAGATGACTTTGACCAAAATAGTTCAGTGATTAATTTAGAAGAGTACATTTAGAGATTAATCTTTGAGATCATCCCTTTTGCCATTTAAAAAATGTTTACAGGTCAAGCACATGGCTCATGCCTACAGTCCCAGTGCTTTGTGAGGCCAAAGTGGGAGGGCCAGGGCTGGAAGATTGCTTGAGCCCAGGAGTTTGAGACGAGCCTGGGCAACATAGTGAAACCTCATCTCTACAAAATAATAAAAAAAAATTAACTGGGCATGGCATGGCAGTTGTCCCAGCTTCTCAGGAGGCTGAGGCTAGAGGATTCCCTGAACCTGGGAGGTCAAGGTTGTAGTGAGACATGATCACACCACTGCACTTCAGCCTGGGCGACCGAGTGAGACTGCCTCGAAAAACAAAAATGTTTTTAACAGCTTTATTGAGATCTAATTGACAAACAATAAACTGTACAATTTGATAAATTATGACATGCTTGCAGTTGTGAAACCATAACTGCAATCAAGATAATTAACATATTAATCACTTCAAAAAGTTTCTGTGTGCCCCTTTGAAATTTCCCCCTCCTGCCCTTCCTTTTTTTTTTTTTTTGGTGGTCTCCAAGCAACCACTAATCTGATTTTTGTTATTATAGATTAATTTGCATTTTCTAGAGCTTTATATAAGTGAAATCATATAGTGTATATTCACTTTCTCTCTTTTTTGCCTTCTTTCACTCAGCATAATTATTTTGAGATTCATCCACATTATTGCACTTATCACTAGTTTATTATTTTTTATTGCCAAGTATCAGGTTGGTGTAAAAGTAATTGTGTTTTTTTGCCATTAGTAGTATTCCATTCTATGGCTATAGCAAGTTTGATTTTCCTTTCACCTGCTGATGGGCATTTGGGTTGTTTCTAGTTTGGGGCTGTTACAGATAAAGCTGCTGTGACCATTTGTGTTCAAGTTTTGCATAGACATATGCTTTTCTTTCTCTTGGGTAAATATCTAGGAGGGGAATGGCTGGGTCATGTGGTAGTTGTATTACATTTCCGTAATGACTGAGATTCTTTTCATGTACTTTTTTCCCATCTGAATCCGGTCAAATATATGTTCAAATCTTCTCTAGTGAAGTATGTCTTCAAATCTTGTTATTTTAAAATTGGGTTTTTAGTTCTCTTACTGAGTTTTGAACATTTTTTTGTATCTTTTGGATATAAGTCCTGTATCAGATTTGTGATTTGCAATTATTTTCTCTCAGCTGTAGGTTGTCTTTTCATCTCTTAACAGTGCCCTCAAAGAGCAGTTCTTAGTATTGATGAAGTTCAGTTTATTTTTCTTTCATGGCTCATGCTTTTGTTGTTGTATCTAAGAAATATTTTCCTAACCCAAAGTCACAGAGATTTTTCTCTATGTATTCTGATAGAAGTTTTATACTGTTAGGTTTTACATTTAGGTTTATTGTCCATTTGAGTTAATCTTTATAGAAGAGTCAAGTATGGATTGATGTTCTTTTTTTTTTTCTTTTAATCTTTTTTTTTTCCAGAATGTTACTCTCAAACATTTTTTTTTCAGACATGTTGATATATAGGTGTTCCAAAACCACTTTCAAAAAGAATAAAGACCTTACAGCTTTGTTGAAAATCAGTTGATCCATATATGTGTGAATCTATTTCTGGACTCTTCCATTCCATTGACCTATGTGTTTATCCCTCTACCAATAACCACACTATATTGATTTCTGTAGCTTTATAACAAATCATGAAGTAGTGTAAATCCTCCAACTTTGTTCTTTTTCTATGTTGTTTGGCTAATCTAGGTTTCTTTCATTTCCATATGAATTTTTATGATCATCTTGTCAGTTTCTATAAAAATGCCTGTTCAGATTGTGATTAGGATTGTGTTGAACGTATAGATCAGTTTGCAGAGAACTGAAATTTTAACAGTATCAAATATTCCAATTCATTAAGGCCACATCGCTCTCTAGTTATTTAGGTCTCTCAGCAATATTTCGTTGCTTTCAGTATATTGGTTTTAGACATTTTTCAAGCAAATTTATCTGTTTTGTATTTTGTACACTATTACAAAAGTTTTCTTTTAATTTTTTTTTACTCACCCTGACACTTGGGCAGGATTTAATTTTAATTTCTGATTGTTTAATGGTACTTGCCAGTCTGTAAAAAGTTGATGGATCTTTTTTTCTTTTCATGTATTGGCTTTAAACTCTACCATCTTGTACTCGATTATTAGTTCAGTAGCTTTTATGTAGATTTCATAGGATCGTCTACATAAATGATAGTCCTCTACTAGTAAGGACAGTTCTCCTTCTTTCTGATCTTGATGCCTTTTATTGCTTTTCTTTTTTTAAATTTTCTTTTTTATAGAGACAGGGTCTTGCTGTGTTGGCCAGGTGGGTCTTGAATCTGATTACAGGCATGAGCTACCACCCCTGGCCTGCTTTTTCTTTATTGCACTGACTAAATCCTACAATACAGAGTTGAATAGAAATGGCAAGAACAGACATACTTGTCTTGTTTCTTATCTTAGTGGGAAAGCATTATTTAATCTTTTATAAAAAATTGTTTTTATAGTAATATTAGTTAAGGGTGGGTTAATTGATTCTATTAAACTTTCTTATAAGAAATGAAAAAATATTAGCATTCAAGGCAATTTATAAAAAGGAAAGAGTTGAGACACTCAGTTTTGTTTTTGTAACTTTCTATTAATGTTTTCTGAGAAACCTATATATATATGTGTGTGTGTGTGTGTGTGTTTTGAGGCAGAGTTTCACTCTGTCACCCAGATTGGAGTGCAGTGGCACAATCTTGGCTCACTGCAACCTCTGCCTCCCAAGTTCAAGCGATTCTCCTGCCTCAACCTCCCAAGTAGCTGAATTACAGGCTCACACCACCACGCCTGGCTAATTTTTTGTATTTTTAGTAGAGCTGGGGTTTTGCTGTGTTGACCAGGCTGGTCTTGAACTCCTGACCTCAGGCAGTCCACCCGCCTCAGCCTCCCAAAGTACTGGGATTACAGGCATGAGCCACCGCACCTGGCCAGAAGCCAATACACTTCTTTTGTGATTTTTTTGTTGTTGTTACATAATTTTCTGATTTTTCTTCACATTTGTTTCTTGGCTCCATGTGTTATTTTTCTTCTATCCATGTGAGACTTGTGAGTTAAAACTCCTTTCCACTTGCTTATGACATATTTTTATGTTTTGAAAAATAAGGAATTTTCAGAGTAGACTAAGGTTAAATAGAATATGCAACATACTTAATACTGAAGATGTTCAGTCATAATATCAACATCTGTTTTTGAGACAGAGTCTCACTCTGTTACCCAGGCTGTAGTGTGGTGGCACAATGACAACTCACTGCAGCTCACTGCAGCGTTGGCCTCTCAGGCTCAGGTGATCCTCTCACCTGAGTCTCCCAAGTAGCTGGAACTACAGGTGCATGCCACACGCCTGGCTAATTTTTTTGTGGAGATGGGGTTTTGCCGTGTTGCCCAGGCTGGTCTCAAACTCCTGGACTCAAGTGATCCACCCATCTCAGCCTCCAAAAGTGCTGGGATTACAGGTGTGAGCCACCATGCCTGGCCACCACAATATCAACATTTTTTAAATGAAAAATCTTATCTTAGTTACCATAGCATTAGCACCTCTTTAAATAACTCCATTAATTTAACCTAAATCTAAACATTCTCTAAAGTTCATCATTAGGATCTTAAATTATGGAACCTCTTGACTTTTCTAGTTCCTTAAATAATGTCAAGTATTCAAGTCCATTTTTTTCTTCCATTTTTAATATCCCTGTAACATGAAGAGAATTGGCAAGATTCTCTTCATAAACCCCCCTCACTATCCCATTCACCAAATTCAGCAGTATAGCCAGGAATCCTAATAGGTTACAGCAGGAACATTTATGACAGCTCAATATTTTTCTGACCAATGATTTGGAAAATCCTGTTTCTCTTCATTAGAGCTGAAGTAACTAAAAAGAGAGAGGCTTATCTGATATATTTCAGTAAGGAGAGAATTTTTGTGTTCGTGGTGTGAGTTACATAGTGTCTCAAAAATACAGTCTCAGAGTTATGTGTATCTGAGTGGTAGTTGCCCTCTCACTCACCTGATTTATTAATATAACATTTTCTTTATCTGCACATTTCCTAACAAGCTCAGTGACAAAGTCAATCTTTTGTCAATCCTTTATACCTAGATAATCGGCCCTGTAGAAAAAAGTTTATGATTTTAGGGTGTCTTTTTCCTTTGATGTTGTTGTGGGAAAGATTTCTTTCATTCACTGTGAAAAGATTCTTATCCTTATTAATTGTTGAAGTTCTTTCATAATTCCTATGGCTCCATCAAATTACATGCATATGAATTAGAATATAAGTTAATTGGATAACAATTTAAAAATCATAGTTCAAATGCTTGACATTAGGTTATAAAAGTTAGGTTCATTTCCTACGTTGGCTTGTACCTGACTTGTGAATATGAAATACCAGTATTTGTTATGTTCACTTTTTTCCCATTAAACTAAATGTAAAGATAATATATAACCTTTAAAAAATGGAGACTGCTTTGCTTTTCTTAAGAACGTGTTGGTTGTTGATTTTTAAAATTAAATCATGATATGAAATTGTTCACTTGATCATGGAGGAAAAGACATTCTCATTCATTAGCATCACAAGACTTAAGTTCCTCAGTGTGGGTGGCTTGGTGTTGCAGGCAATGTTTGCTAGAGATATTTTACCTAAAAACGAGCTCCATTTTATAAAGTTCAGAAAGAGAAAAGAAAGAACACAAAAAGATAATAGATACTTGGACACATGTTAAATGAATTCAGAAATTTGCTATAGCATGCCGATAAATACCTGTACATCTGTACTATTAGTATTAAATATATAAAACGGAGCATAACAATTATTCCTACAGCTGAACACACACACACACTCTTCCATTATTTACTCATCTTTTAGTTTTAGTTTTCTGTCTAAGCCCTACATAAAGACATAAATATGTGTAAACTTGGGACTTTTAGGATTGTTTTTTCTAGTTCTGTGAAGAATGATGATGGTATTTTTATGGGAATTGCATTAAATTTATAGATTGCTTTTGGCAGTATGGTCATTTTCACAGTATTGATACTACTCATCCATAATCATGGGATGTGTTGCCATTTGTTTTTGTTGTCTGTGATTTCTTTGAGCAATGTTTGGTAGTTTTCCTTGTAGAGGTCTTTCACCTCCTTTGTTAGGTATATTCCTAAGTATTTTATTTTATTTGCAGCTGTTTTAAAAGGGTTGAGTTATTGATTTGATTCTCAGCTTGGTTGCTGTTGGTGTATAGCAGTGCTACTGATTTGTGTACATTAATTTTGTATCCTGAAGTTTTACTGAATTCATTTATCAGATCTAGTTGCTTTTTGGATAAGTCTTTTAGGGTTTTCTAGGTATGCAATCATATCATCAGCAAAAAGTGACAGTTTGACTTCCTCTTTACTGATGTGGATGCCTTTATTTATTTCCCTTGTCTGATTGCCCTGGCTAGGACTTCCATTACTGTGATGAATAGAAGTGGTGAAAGTGGGCATCATTGTCTTATTCCAGTTTTCAGGGGGAATATTTTCAACTTTTCCCTTTTCAGTGTAATGTTGCCTGTGGGTTTGTCATTGATGGCTTTTAGTACCTTAAGGTGTAGCAGGAACAGTCGCAGACAAAACCTCTTGGACACTGGTTTTATGAGGGAAGAGACTTTAATCAGCTGGGAGCATTGGTAGATGCGCGTCTCAAGATCCAAGCTCCCCAAAGTAAAGATTCCTGTCCCTTTTAACAGCTTACACTCTAGGGAGTCCACGTGAAAGGGTCATGATACATTGTGCAAGTGGGGGCTATGTGACTGAGGTCTACATGCATCAGTGATAGGGGCTAGCAGAACAGAACAGAAAGTTTCACAAGTCTTCCTCATACAATGTCTGGAATTTGTGGATAACACCAACGGTTAGGTCAGGAATTGATGTTTAACTACCAGGCCTGGTTCTTGGCACCAAGCCCTCTGACTATTGATCTCACTTCTGCTGCTTTTTTTTTTTTTTTGAACTTTTTGCTTTCTTATGAAACAGGAGACAATGGGAGAGGTGGTCTCCTTCCTTAAAGGTGTGTTTCTTCTATGCTGATTTTTCCTAGGGTTCTAATCACAAGAAATGCTAGATTTTGTCAAATGCTTTTTCTGCATCTATTGATAGCATTTTTGTTTTTAATTCTGTTTATGTGGTGTATCACATTTATTAACTTGCATGTGTTAAACCAGCCCTGCATCTCTGGTATGAAAGCCACTTCAAAGTGATGTATTACCTTTTCAATATGCTGTTGGATTCAGTAACTTAGTATTTTGTTGAGGATTTTTACATCTGTGTTCATCAGGGATATTGGTCTATAGTTTTCTTTTTTTGTTATGTCCTTTCCTGGTTTTAATATTAGGGCAATAATGACTTCATAGAATGATTTAGGGAGGATTCCCTCTTCTCTATCTTTTGGAATAATTTCAGTAGGATTGGTACCAACTCTTCTTTGAATGTGTGATAGAATTTAGCTGTGAATCCATCTGGTCCTGGACTTTTTTTGTTGGCAATTTTTTCTTTTATTACTGTATCAATCTCACTACTTGTTATTGGTCTCTTCAGAGTTTCTGTTTCTTCCTAGTTTAATCTAGGATGGTTGTATAGTTCCAGGAATTTATCCCTTTCCTCTGGGTTTTCTAGTTTGTGTGCCTGAAGGTGTTCATAGTAGCGTTGAATGATTTTTTTTAATTTCTGTGGTGTCAGTTGTATTATCTCCCATTTCATTTCTACTTGAGCTTATTTGATTCTTCTCTCTTTCTCTCTTCTTTTCTTGGTTAATCCCACTAATGGTCTATCAATTTTTTTTTAACCTTTTCAAGGAACCAGCATTTCATTTTATTTATCTTTTGTATTGCTTTTTTTGTTTGTTTGTTTCAATTTCGTTTAGTTCTGTTCTGATCTTTGTTATTTCTTTTCTGCAGGGTTTGGGTTTGTTTTGTTCTTGTTTCTCTAGTTTCTTGAGGTGTGAGCTTAGATTGTCTGTTTGTGCTCTTTCAGACTTTTTGATGTAGGCATTTAATGCTATGAACTTTCCTCTTAGTACTGCTTTTGCTGTATCCCAGAGGTTTTGATAGGTTGTGTCGCTATCATCATTCAGTTCAAATAACTTTTTAATTTCCATCTTGATTTCATTGTTGACCCAAAGATCATTCAGGAGCAGATAAGTTAATTTCCATGTATTTGTATGGTTTTGAGGGTTCCTTTTGGAGTTCATTTTCAATTTTATTCCACTGTGGTCTGAGAAAATACTTGATATAATTTCAGTTATCTTAAATTTATTGAGACTTGTTTTGTGACCTGTCTGTTTTATGGTCTGTCTTGGAGAATGTAACATGTGCTATGATAAGAATGTATATTCTGCAGTTGTTGGGTAGAATGTTGTGTATATATCTGTTAAGTCCATTTGTTCCAGGGTATAGTTTAAGTCCATTGTTTCTTTGTTGACTTTCTGCTTTGATGACCTGTCTAGTGCTGTCAGTGGAGTATTGAAGTCCCCCACTATGATGGTGTTGCCGTCTATCTCATTTCTTATGTCTAGTAGTAATTGTTTGGTAAATTTGGGAGCTCCAGTGCTAGGTGCATGTATTTATGATTGTGACATTTTCCTGTTGGAGACTAATCCTTTTATCGTTGTATAATGTCCCTCTTTTTCTTTATTTTTTTTTACCATTGTTGCTTTAAAGTCTGTTTTGTCTGATATAAGAATAGCTACTCCTGCTCACTTTTGGTGTTCATTTGCATGGAATATCTTCACCTCTTTACCTGGAGTTAATTTGAGTCCTTCCTTATGTGTTAGATGAGTCTCTTGAAGACAACAGATAGCATATTTGGTTGGTGGATTTTTATCCATTCTGGTATTCTGTATCTTTTAAGTGGAGCATTTTGGCCATTTACATTCAATGTTAGTATTGAGATGTGAGGTACTGTTCTATTCATCATGCTAGTTGTTGCCTGAATACCTTGGGGTTTTATTTTGTTTTCATTGTGGTGGTGTTTTATAGGCCCTGTGAGATTTATGCTTTAAGGAGGTTCTATTTTGGTGCATTTTGAGGTTTTAAGATTCAGAACTTTTTTAGCATTTCTTGTAGTGCTGGCTTAGTAGTGGCAAATTAACTCAGCATTTGTCTAAAAATGATTATCTCTGCTTCATTTATGAAACTTCATTTTGCTGGATACAAACTTTTTACCTGACAGTTATTTTGTTTCAGCAGAGTAAAGATAGGACCCTAAGGCCTGCTGGTCTGTAAGGAGAAATGAGCTGTTAATCTGATAGGTTTTCCTTTATAGATTACCAGAGGCTTTTGTCTCACAGCTTTTAAGATTATTTCCTTTATCTTGACTTTAGATAACCTGATGACTGTGTGCCTAGGCAACCATCTTTTTGTGATGAACTTCCCGGGTGTTCTTTGAGCTTCCTGTGTTTGGATGCCTAGATCTCTAGCAAGACCAGGGAAGTTTTTATTGACTATTCCCTCAAATACATTATCTAAATTTCTAGATTTCTCCTCTTCCTCAGGAACACCAGTTATTCTCATATTTGGTCATTTTAACATAATCCCAAATTTCTTGGAGGCGTTTTCCTTTTTTTTTTTTTTTTAATTCTTTTTTCTTTGTCTTTAAAGGTCTGATTGGGTTAATTCAAAAGCCTGTCTTCAAACTCTGAAATTCTTTCTTCTACTTGTTCTAGTCTGTTGTTGAAACTTTCCTGTGTATTTTGTATTTCTCTAAGTGTGTCTTTTACTTCCAGAAGTTGTAATTGTCCTTTCTTTGTGATATCTATTTCTCTGGAGACTTTTTTTCCATATCCTGTATTTTTAAAAAAATTTCTTTGATTTTTACCTTTCTCTGGTACCTCCTTGAGTAGCTTAATAATCAACCTTCTAAATTCTTTATCTGTCAGTTCGGATTTCTTCTTAGCTTGGATCCATTGCTGGGGAGCTTGTGTGATCTTTTGTGGGTGTTATAAGAACCTTGTTTCATCATACCAGAATCACTTTTTTGGTTCCTTCTCATTTGAGTAGACTGTTTCAGTGGATAGATCTGGACCTCAAGGGCTGCTGTTCAGATTCTTTTTTCCCACAGAGTGAACCCTTGATATGGTGCTCTCCCCTTGTATGTCGGGGTTCTCTACATGGACAGAACTAATAGGATAGATGTATATATGAAGGGGAGTTTATTAGGAGAATTGATTCACACGGTCACAATGAAGTCCCACATCAGGTTATCTGCAAGCTGAGGAACTAGGAAGCCAGTCCGAGTTCCAAAACCTCAAAAGTAGGGAAGCTGACAGTGCAGCCTTCCGTCTGTGGCCGAAGGCCTGAGAGCCCCTGGCAAATGACTGGTGTAAGTCCAAGAGTCCAAAAGCTGAAGAATCTGGGAGTCTGGTGTTTGAGAGCAGGAAACATCCAGCACGGGAGAAACATGGAGGCCAGAAGACTTAGCCTTTCTAGTCTTTCCGTGTTCTTCTGCCTGCTTTTATTCTGGCTGTGCTGGCAGCTGATTAGATTGTGCCCCCCTGAATTGAGGGTGGGTCTGCCTTTCCTAGTCCACAGACTCAAATGTTAATGTCCTTTGGCAACACCCTCGCAGACACACCAAGGAACAATACTTTGCATCCTTCAATCCAATCAAGTTGACACTCAATATTAACCATCACACCCTCTTCCCCTAGGGACTGGGCTTCCTGAGAGCCAGACTGCAATGATTACTATTGCTCTTCTAGGTCTAGCCACCCAGTGGGGCTACCCGGCTCCTGGCTAGTGCTAGGGAGTGCCTACAGAGTCCTGTGATGTGAGTCATCTTTAGATCTTCCAACTGTGGATACCAGCACCTGTCCCGGTGGTGACAGGGGACTGAAGTGGACTCTGTAGGAATCATTGGTTGTTGATTTGTTTAGTGTGCTGGTGTTCTTGAATATGGTTATGCTAGTGGTGAAGTTGTCACGTGGACAGACTCTGGACTTCTGGTTGGCCAAGGTGTTGCAGGTGGTGGAATTAGCTGTTGTTTTCTCCTTCCTTGGGTACAGGATTTTTCTGTTATGAGTTGCTGTAATGGCTTGAGTTGACTGGCCTCCAGACAGGAGGTGGTGCTTTCAAGATAATATCAGCTGTGGTAGTAGGAGGGGGATATAATCTTGCCCTACATTGGCCAGGATAAATACTTGGGTTTCTCAGGTGATTGTGGGGCCATAGAGGTCCCAAGAGTTTATGTCTTTTGTCTTCGCCTACCAGAGTGGGTAGAGAAAAACCATCAGGTGGGGCAGGATTGGGCAGATCTGAGCTCAGACTCTCCTTGAGCAGGGCTTAATGCAGACACTGTGGGGCATAGCGGGGTGGTTCTCAGGCCAATGGATTTATGTTCCAAGGGGGATTATGGCTGCCTCTGCTGCATCATACAGGTCACCAGGCAAGTGGGGAAAGCTGGCAGTGACATGCTTTACCCAGTTCCCATGCAGCCAGCAATGCCAGTCTTCCTCCCACTGTGCCCCACCGACAGCACCAAGTTTATATTCATGGAGCTGGAAGCAGGACTGAGATCTTGACCCAAGCTACAAGTCTCTCCACAGCAAGCAGGGCTCTCAGGCCTTGCCCCTCCCCACCTGCCTGCACCATCAGCTGCAGTTTCTGTGCTCATATCTGCACTTCCCATTTTTCCCCCCCACCCCCCAATTCTGTTTAGGAAAACTTGTGCTCATTTGAAATTATTACAGAGTTCATCTAGGAGCTTATTTCACCCTGTGGCTCCTTCTCAATTCTGCTGGCTGCCTTCCGCAAGGACCTCTCTCAGATAAGGCCGAGAATGGCTTCCCCGGGCTCGAGCTGGGGATCAGGAGTGCCTACAGGGCTCTTCCCATTGCTTCTTCTACTTTTGTATTTTCTTCAGCTCTCTAAATCCATTTCAGCTCTAAGTGAGGTTAAATCCTTCTCCCATGATCTGGATTTTCAGGTTTTCCAGTGGGGATATGTGTTCAGAAGCACTTTTCCCCTGTCACACTTCGGGAACTCACAGTTTTTTGGCTGTCTCATGGAGTTTGCAGCAGCAAGCCACTTCTTTCAAACGGTCTGTGACTTCTTTTGGTTTTCCTGGTATGTTTCTGTGGTGGTTCTTGGAGTAAAAGTTAACAGTGTGAGTCTTCACACACTGTTCACTTCATCCAAGTGGGAGATGCACATTAGTCCTGTCTCCTATCCACCATTTTCTGCAGCTCAGCCTCCCGAGTAGCTGGGACTACAGGCGTGTGCCACCATGTTCCGCTAATTTTTAAATTTTTTATAGAGATGAGGTCTCACATTATTGCCCAGGCTGGTCTGGAACTCCCGAGCTCAAGCAATTCTCCTGCCTCAGCCTCCCAAAAGTATTGGGATTACGGATGTGAGTCACTGTGCCCAGCCTTCCTTAATTGACTTTTTTTTTTTTTTTTAAATCTCTTAACATCTTCAGTAAGTCATGGGGAAGGTTCTTTTTCAAAGAAGCTCAGTCCTCAACTTTCACCCAATGTAGAGACTCTACTTCCAGATCACCGACCCCTTTCAGAATCCTGTGAAAACCATGAACCCTCTCCCTAGAAAAGTTTACATACATACACATACTTTTGCTTATAGTTTCAGAGGTTTCATGAACCCCACTGGAGAGCATTCAGAGACCCCAAATTGTGAGCCATAAAAAGTGAATAAAACGTTCTCTCAAGTTTTCTATTAACCAAAGAGATACTGGATTCATAAAAAATAAGTTTTCAAGAAAATTTTTTATTTGAACTTGATTTTAAACATGCTTGATTATCCTCTTGCTTTATCCTAAAATATAATAAGCTAAATAAAACACCAATCATTTTATAATGAGTGGTAACATGGAGTAAGAAAGGAAATGCTTAACATATCCACAACTATAGTTTGATACTACAAATGAAGCAGATTTCATCCTCATCCAAGACTGTAACTCATTTGACTTTATTGAGATTAAATTTCTAAATGTACTGGGATGTATGCCACTTAGGATTTTATTAAGTAAGCGATGTAGTTCTTTATACCTTTATATGCAGTCTTTGAAATTAAAAAGGGAAGTTTTTCAGAAGTCCTTTATGTGAGGCTTGGGGACTGGGTATTTCTATATAACATAATACCTTTATCTTAATAATGTATATATGTATATATTCTATTTTTCATATCTTATTTTTGTAGGTATGTTCTAGTTTAATAGTTTACATTTTATACCAGTTACTCTGTGTTTTTTTCTAGAGCATTTTAAAGTCTAGTAAAAATCTTAATGCTAATACTTGTAGGTTTCTCTTTGTGAAAACTTCACTTACCAGCCAGAATTCATCAAACCAAGAAGGATTGAAGCCTCTCAACATCACATTTAATCAACCAAAGGGTTGTTATGGAGAGACACAAGGCCACAGGGCCATTCCTTGATATTAGTTGTCTTTTCCAGTTCTGACAGTCCAAGAATTGTGAGTGGCTGTAAGGCTGAGTCAGCCCCAAGTTTCCACTTGGACACTGCAGAAAGGCTTGAAAAGTCTTCTATATTTTAAGTCGGAATTTTTTGCAGCAACCCTATATGGAAAGTAAGGACTATAACCATTATTTGGGATTATTTTTTTAAGGCAGTTATTTTACAGTCAGTACAGCAGCATTATTCCCTGCCTCAGTCTGGTTCTGTCCCTGCTGAGTAACTGGGTGCCATTAGTCACAGTCAGATACTCTAAGCTTTCTGAGCTTGAATTTTAAAAAATCTCTACAGCCAAGGAAATGTAAGAGTGTTTGTATTCATGTGCATATGTAATAGATGCAAAGAAATACCTATCTCTTCATTTTTGAAGTCAACATTGAAAATCTATCAAACCATCCACGTGGACTTCATTTCTATATTTTTTAAAGTAGCATGTTTTTCCTTTAAGGTACTTCAAGCTCAGATTGTTATTTGTTATGTTAAAAATATTTTTGAGATTATTAACAAGTAAATTTTAATATTTAGCATAAATTATATTTAAAAGTAAACTATTTATTTGGAATCTTTCTATTATAAAAGACTGAAATATGCTAGGAAACCTGATAGTAATAATTTGGTTTGTTTACTGACTGATGGTCTTTTAGAAAATATCTGGCTTATTAGATCAACACCATTTTTACTAAAAGAAACTAACATTCATATTTTAAACCTCTAAAATAACTGAATGTTCTAGTTTGACGACTTCCAAACTTTTGTTCATAGCCTGTAGAGCTGCACAAAATATATTTCCTCAGGTTCTGGTATATGCACACATACATGTATTTATATACATGTAATGTGAACTGGTTTCAAAATATGTGTGATGTCATTTTGTTTTGTTTCTTTTTCTTTTGATTTAATTTTTAGATGCTGGTCTCAACCCGCTAAATTAATTTCTGTGTTGGAAAATGGGTCACGACTCACAGTTTGGCAAACACTGCTTCAGGGTAGGACTTGTCCAGCTAATGCTGCCATACGCTTCTGGCAGGAGAGTGCCACATTTTGTGATACAGATGATAGGGAGGAGGCTTACCTGTCCCTGAACTCATGATTAGCCTCAGAATGGCTTTGGAGGGAAAGAAAAAGATGAGATCTCATAGTTGCTGGGAAGAGGGAGGAAGGAAAAGATGAATGAGAAATGAATTAAAATGTTTTATGGAACCAAGTAAAGCTATTTTCTGTTTCAAAAGTACTCATTCTCAAGAACAGAGGGGAGTCTTACACATCTACTCTGTCTCCCAAGTGATTTCATGTTTTTTGAGGATAGAGAAAGAAATAAAGGTAAGATCTTTCGTAGATGAAAACATTAGAAAAGGAGGTGAGTGAGAACTTGAGAGAAAGAAATGAAATCAGGTCTAGATCTATATGATATAGTTGTTGAATAATGGCTAAATTTTCTGTAATACTCTTAATGATGAGGAAAATTTTCAGTGTCTCATATTACAGTAGTAAAGGATGAAGTGTTTATCCCTTTGTTGAAAATAGATTCAAAAAGTAAAAGAAGGTTAAAGGAAAACCTTTTGGATACTAAAATTCTCCCTACTTCCATGCAATAGCTATTAAGTTGCTGACCACTTCTTATTCTGCACAGTTGCTGACAGAGCATTGTGGGATCCCTGCTGGGTGTCGAGCTAGCCTACACTGTAACTTTCTGGATGTTAAAAATCATGCAGTGATTACTAACAAGTCATACAGTAGTTGTAGACAAAAGTTCTAAAAGGTACTCATAATGGTTGTTCTCCTACCCAGGTGCTTTTGGTAGCATTATTGACAAAACAGAATGCCACGTAAGTCCTAAAATACACACGTTTCAATCTCAGTATTATCTTCATGTCCGTAGACAACTTATCAAAAGACTATAAGCCCTATGAGGCTGAGCTGTTTCTTGTCCACTTCCGTATCCTCAGGATTTAGCCCACTTGCTGGTATATGAAAGCACTAATAAATATTTCATAGCGTTATAATTGAAGAATGACTGGAAAGCCAAGTGGGCTTTGTTTTTTGTTTTCTATTGTTTTTAACATTAAGTATATACCATGAAGTTCATCAAGCTATTTAAAAGCTCTGGTTCTAATTACATACATATTTACTGGATTAAAAATTTTAATTTCTAATCTCTATTACATCTTGGGCTTAGTATATCCTTGTGTCAGTATAAATTAATTTTATTTTCTAATTTAAAATTGTGGTTGTAAATTACTATTAACAGCAACTTTATTTGGAATGTAGATTTTGTGAATACATTCTTCTGAGAACCCTTTCAATATAGTCCTCAAATTGTTTTTCAATTAAGAAATTTAGCATTTTTCTTAACCAGAAATTTCTATGACTTTTGAGCTACACATGTTGTAGAAAACTGTTGGAAATATTTTGGCATATTCTAGTATTTTTTTAAACATTGTACTACATCAAGGTGAGTTCTTGTTAAACATGGCTTGAACAAAGAATAAACAATTTTCTTTTGTATCTTTGAAAAGTTTTCCAAAAAAAGGAAATGCAATACTTACTTAGGTATTTACAGTACAGCCAGTGGACCTCCTATTTTGGTAAAAGGAGCTAACATGGTACTTCTTATCCTGTTTTCTTTAACCAGTATTTTGCTTCTAAAAATAAGTAGTTCTCTTGCTTGAATTTCAGAGACACTAATAACCATATAAATATAAAAGATTATGTAAAAATGGCTATTGCTGAAGTCATGTCTGATAAATAATGCCACAGTTTCTGATCTAGATTCATATTAAATGTCTAGAAGTTAGGCATTTTACTTCTCACAGAAAGGAGACAAATCATTCCTTCAGCAAATACTAATTCATTATAAAAGAGTGTTCGCTTGTCCTCTTGCCTAATAAAGTCTCAAAAAACAAAATAACTCTCCCTCCATCTTTACCCTAAATGCAGGCACAACAGTAAAGACCCATTTCAAGTGGTGCGTGGCTGTAATTCATGCATTTAGGAAAGCTCCAGAGTTGTGCTTGTTTTGGTTGACTCTTCTGACAACATGCACATTGTGAACAACCCCAAGCAAAACAAGACCCATCTTCCTGATGATTCTCTCTCCGCCTCCACCCCAAAGGGCACTAACAAACTCCAAGTCTAGATCATAGAAATCCACACGTTCCCCAAATTTTTAATAGGAAGTATTAACTTGGTACGTGAGCACCTTCAGAAGTTTGAGATTGCTGCCGTAAGTGACATCTTTTCATTAATGTTGGGGTGTGTGGATTGGAGGGATCTTTAATTTTCTAAAACAGGAATAAAGAGATGCATTCAAGTAAATCTAATAATCTCTTAAAATAGTTTTTTTTCTAAGTTGTGAACTAAGTATTTCTCTTCTCCATGTCCTCAAGTTTTATTATCTACAGAATTAATTGCCTATAAATAAAATGACAAGTTTGCAGTTCAGAAGATTTACAAACTATACTAAATGCAACGAAGTACAAGATTTGTAGAAACTTGTAAATTTGTAACATTGAAAATAGAAGTCAGCATTAAGTTACCATTTGGATATTGACAGTTTTACTAAAATATGTTAAATATTTAACTGTATATTTAAATTCTTTTTACAGTGTCACAAGATCAGAGCATTTCCAATACTCAGGAAATAGCTTCACAAGTGATCATTCATCTGCTAAAATAGTGTGTTGCTTCTGATTAGTTGACTCAGTTAATAATAGTGAAAAATTATAAGTTATTTAAGTTTTTTGCTGAGATTTAAGTTTGGTAACTTGAAAAATATTAACAATGAACACACATTTTATTTACATGTATATATACATATTTACATACATACTCTTTTAAAAATTAATCTATCCACAGCCTATGTGCACAGACATAAAATGACATTTTAGGTCATAATTTCTTCTCAATAGATTGTGGTATTTTGCATCAGATTTGCTCTCTAAGTGTTGTTAGCCAGTAAAAGCAATTATCTAGTGGAAATTTTGTTTAAAATAAAAATTTGGAGGGGCGAGAAGGCTAAGACATAGGGAAACGAATAATATAAAAGGATATTTAAATTTAATGTATTCTTTATATATAGTAATTTTTACATCTTATTGTGAAATGTTACAACCATATTGATATATTTTTGGAAATCCATCTTTTTTTTCTTTGTCAGTATTTTATAACTCTAATATGAAAAAGAAAAACAGGATAATTTATTTGTTTAAAACCAAAAACATGAATAATTATGTTTTTGACTTTTAAAGTTAGTGCTTTTATCAAATAGAAAAATAGCCAACATTTGTTGAGCACTATATGCCCACCAGGCACTATTCTAATTAATTCTCAAACAACCTGTTGAAGTGTAGGTACTTTAAACATTCCAGTTTTACAGGTGGGGAAGATGACAATATAGTTACATTATATTGCCTCGTATGCAGAGTTATGTTTCTGTATACTATTTTGAAGTAATTAGTTACTGTTTCTATTGCATTATTGTCATATACAGTATATTATTATAGTTCTTGAACCCTTTCTGAGTTCTGCTTGTATGCCAAAATTATCCCTGTAATTTATATAATATAGTCCACTGACTGGACTAAGTGACTTGACCAAAGGGATATGGTTTTAACGACAAAGACCAAAATAGAGAATCATTGTGGTTTTCTTTTTTTTTTTAAACATAAAAAAGAGATGGAAGTATAAAGAGAGCTCAAAGTTATAATCTCACCTCTGCTACTCATTTAGTCATGTTGAGTGTTTACCTTCCTTCATTGTTAATAGCAAAAGCTGAGAATTCTTGCATTGGGAATACTTGTGAATCTCTGAGAGGTTAAAGCGCTTCTTATAGTATTTTCTGATACCGTTATGAAGTACTTTCTGTTCCCAGAGCATCCTGTTTGGAAGTTTACTATGTCATGTATTTCTTCTACCTGTCATTTTTTAGAAGGGTCAACCCTACTTGTTGTTTTTCTTTTAGTTGATCACTTCTTCATGTCCACAAGATTTGGGTAACAGTATTATGTAGTTATTAATTTGTAATAGTTTCTAGAAGTCTATTTTATTTCTTTAAGAACTAGCTGGTAGGAGATCACTTACGTGAACAAATCACCTATGCATTTTGAGTGCTCTAATTAGCTCAGAAAGATAAAGATAATATCTCATTTGCAAGATTTTTTTTCAAGTAGGTTTTGCCGTCACGCTAGATTCAGTGAAAACGGTTTCTCATTTTTTTGCCCAAAGTTGAGTATGCCTTGTGTGAACATAGCTGGAATTAAAACATTCTAATGTTTTTCAAGATCAGTCTTTCTTGGAGGCATTTTGATGACTCAAGGCTGATTTCAGCTGCAAAAAGAATTATAGCAGAATTGCAGGGAGAAGGAACAGATGTTTTTTAAGTTTCAGAATGAGTAGGTTGGTTGCATAGCACATGGTTAATTGGGTGATGTAAAAGGCAGTGACTGTGAGAATAATCAAGAAAAGGTTCCCAGGTTGGTTATAGTTTAGCAAAAGAATGAATGAAGTAAAGTAACGTGCATGTAATTTAGGTCATTATATGTCACTAAATGGAGATATCCAGAGAGGAATAGCCACACAAGGAAAAAGTGGAAATTGTATTAGTGAGGAAAAGTTACTGTTAGTGATGAACTCTTCCATGCTATTCTGTGCAGTCTCCCAGACCCTTTTAGGAGTCATTCTTATCCATAATAAGTAAAATCTTAAGCAAAGTCTGACACTGATTTTCAGGTGCTTTTACTGGTTTGAATGATTTAATAAATCAGTAAAATCATGAAAAATTATAGTTTGGGAGGAAAAAGGTAAAGACAGTTCTGTTCTTTTGAATTCTATTCATTCATGTTAGAGTCCTAGGAATACCCTTACTTGGTCCAGTCTTCTTGAGGCCTGGTCTCTCCTTCAGTCAGCACTGTTGGCCACGACAGTTAACATCCCCCTCTTCTGAATGCCCTAGGCTAGGTCTATATCACTTTCCTCCTCAAAACCTTCCATTCCTTGATAGTCTTTATTTTGGGTATCTTGATACTCTGGCACAAATTCATTCTCCTATTTATGGCTTTTAGAACCTTTTTATGCTGCATTAATTTGATTTTGGCCACTTTTACATTAAAATGAACTGTTGCCACTGTAGCAAACGTAAATTCCTTCCATCGTGTTTTCCCCTCCCATCATACACCCACTTGTGTCTAATGCATGACATGTGTTTACAGTCCCTCTTTCTGTGACTATACATACTATTCTCTTGTCCATTACATGTCTCAAAATTTACCTGCTAGTCAAAAACAAACATACAAACATTAAATAAACAGTAAGTCCTCACTTAACATCAATGATAGGTTCTTGGAAACCGTGACTTTAAGAGAAATGACATACAACAAAACCAAGTTTTTTCCTTGCCAACATTATAACAAAATGATGTTATTCAAGGACCTGCTGTACATTGCTTTGCTTAAAGTCGCAGTTTCCAATAACCTATTGATGGTAAATCAGGACTTACTGCATATGTACAAGACACTTTGGTGGAGACTGGGCATATAAAGATTAGTAACATATTTTATCTGCCTTCAACTGACTCATAGCCTGATTTACAAAGAAATCTCTCTGTAAAAAGGTAATTAACAACACAAAGTTGGATGTGATGTGTCAGATGCCTAGAATTGGTTATAAATGTCAAAAGCTGAGGAAAACCTGTGGACTGGAACTGGGGCAGTTGAGGTAGGATTCACAAAGGAAACAAGAACTGTTTTGTACTACCAGTTGGGAGGATGGTAGGTTGTGAGTGAATGCATGCATGTGTGTTTTTATCTTTCTCTGCCTCTGTAGAGATAGAAGGATGGACAGGTAATTTAGGAAAATAGAGAAAGCAAAGTGGAGTTTTGTTCGCCTGGGGTATAAGAGGCATAGTTGGGTAGGTGCAAAGGTTTGTATAGGGAGATAATAGGATATGAAGAGGTAAATTGGTGTTAGAATTTTTTTAAAAACATTATGTATGTTGACAACAATACAGACTACCATAACAATTTCTAAATTAATACTAGGGGTACTGATATTTTCTTGGTAATTTGTACCAGTAATTCAGATGGCTTCTTTAGGCCCCAGCTTTAAAAAGCAACTAATAATCAATGGTCATTGCCATGGATGATAACAAAAGGGTCCTGGATTCCTAAGTCTTACAGTCTTACTACCTGTGAGGTAGTAAAAATATTTTTATATCTTCTTCACAATATTTGAAGTATTCGTTTCTAAGAGAAAGAAATGGAACTAATATAAAAATAGTTGAAGTTAGTATTTCTATTTGTTGTTTCTGATGTTCTCTTGCTGCTCAAGTTGAGCTATTATTTGTGACAGGAAGTGAATGCAAACATAGAGATCCTTTCTTAATGTGGTTGATTATATCTTTGAATCTGACAGTTCAAGCCATGGAAGATTCTTCTTTTCTATAGTTGTTATTTCAGTTATTTTCATTGTTGTTTTGTGTCTTAAGAGTTTAAAATCAAGCCTAAGTCTGTTAGACATACTTTTCATAAGAGAATTTGATTCAGGAAAAATAGAACAGATTGATTGGTTCAAGTTTGTTCAGGGCATATTTTTCCTTCCCTCCCCCCACCACCACTCCACTCCCCTCCCCTCCCCTCCCCTCCCCTCCCTCTTCTCTCTCTTCCTTCCTTCTTTTCTTCTTCTTCTTTTTTTTTTTTTTTTTTTAACTGGGTGTTGGCTTTGTCACCTAGGCTGGAGTGCAGGTGCAATCACTGTAGCCTCAAACTTCCAGGCTCAAGTGATCCTCCCACCTCAGTCTCCTGAGTAGCTGGGACTACAGGTGCATGCCACCATGCCCAGCTAATTTTTTGTAGAGACAAGGCCTCCCTATGTTGCCCAGGCTGGTCTCAAACTCCTGGCTTCAAGTGTCACCTGTCTTGGCCTCCCAAAGTGCTGGCATTACAGGCATGAGCCACTGTGCCCATCTTGTTCAGTACATATTTTCATTGTGAAAGAGCAATCAGATCATTGCACCCTTTTCCCCATTGAAGATGATAATTACCCTTTGTTATTACATTCACAGCTTCTTCAGAAAGTTATCTTCACAATTTTGAAAATATAGCATCAAGAGTTTGAGTTAAAAATAATTATTATTTATAAACGATAAGTAACATATAAGTCTAAAAATCTAGCTTCTGTAGTGTACTATTACCATTAAACATTTCTTTCAGTGTTTCTCCATGTTAATTTGGAAGAAGAAACTTGTACTCTGGTGTTAGCTGCCCTATAATAGAATTTGCATATTTCTGGTTCAATATATAACACTGATGGTCCCCAACCTCAGTGGTTCAACTTATGATTTTTCAATTTATGATGTTATGAAAGTAATACACATTCAGTAGAAACTGTGCTTTCAGTGCCCATACAATCGTTCTTTCCCTTTCAGTACTGTATTCAGTAAACTATATGAGACATTCAACACTTCATTATAAAATAGGATTTATGCTCTCTTTTGTGTGTGTGCTGCTTTTTCAGACCTGGTCAACAGGAAGTATAAAGTAGGGTTTATATTAGATGATTTTTTTTTCCAAATGTAAGCTAATGTAAGTGTCTTAAGCATATTTAAGGTAGGCTATGCTAAGCTGTAAGGTTAGGTAGGTTACGTGTATTAAATGCATTTTTGACTTAATGATATTTTCAACTTACAGTGGGCCAAGCAGGATGTAACCCTATTGTAAGTCGAGGCACATTTGTACTTCCCTTTTGGAAATAATAATCTTTGACATTATTTTCAAGGTTAGACATTTGTGTCGAGATCAACGATAATTTTTTAAAACTTAACTCTGGCATAAATAGAATTCATGACTTTAATTGTACTAGGTATAGAAGAAAAAGTATTTTTATAAATAGAATAATTATTTTTATTGAGCATATATTATGTGCCTAAGACATATTATACCTTCTAGTGTTTATAGCAGTCTTACTAAGTAAATATTGCTTTTATTTGCATATGAGAAAATGGAAACTCAGAGAGGGTAAATAACTTGCCCATGGTCATAAAATCAGCAAATCATGGAATTGAGATTAGAACTCAGGTTTTTCTGGCTTTCCAACCCCACCTTTTTGTTCTTATGACACTGTTCTTGTATAAATATTGCTGATTTAAATTTTTCATTTGAGAATGTCAGGTATTTCATGGGAGCCAGCACATACAAGAATACATTTTAAAGAAGGACCTCTATAGAAATGTCAGACTGTATATACTTACTTCAGTTATCCAACATCATCAGTTAATGAAGTATTTTCCCTGCAGCTTTTTAAAGCAAGCATTTATGTAAAATTTTCCCTTTGATATATTAGAAGTATCCCTACCTTCTTAAAGTGTTCTGTAATTTATATAACACTTATTTTGGTTATCATCTTAGGCTTTTGCCCTGTGCTTTAATAAAGCAGTGGCCTCAGGATTTGTTAAATGTCTCTTAAGTCAGTTACTGCCTTGAAAAGTGGCCCATGATTAGTATATTTTTGTAGTTAGTGATTTGCTGCCAGCTGTCATTTCTCAAGGTCAGATTCTGACAGTTCCTTGCATCCTATTGTATACACTCATAAGCTTTGACCTGTGAGCCTAAAGGTATCTCTACACCCTCCTGGAGAAAGATATAGTACTTTGATTCACTGACATTACATTCCTATTCTCTCTCTCTTTCTCTCTCTCTCTCTCTCTCTCTCTCTCTCTCTCTCTCTCTCTGAAATGACAAGTTAGCTAATTCTTCTGTGTGTTCCTTAAGGCAGTATCACACACTGGTAGTGCCAGTGGTTGTATGTTTAAAGGACCTACAGACTTACTTTTTATTTCTTTTAAATACGTATACTTCTCCTGTGATCGTAAATATTTGAATGTGATGCTGCTGTATACTGGCTGTGTATGTGTGAATACACCCAAGAAGACAAAAAGCAGCTGCAGTTATGCTCAGAAAGACTGTTGTTTCATTTACAGTGGTTTCTTTCCTTCAATGAGTCTGCTGCCCTTACTCAAAAATCTGCCTTTCTTCACTGTGGCAGCAGCTGGAGTCTTTGTTACTGCCACTCACAGCCATACCAAGTGATGAAAAACAGGTTTAAACTTAAAATACTTCTCTTTCCAACTTAGCTTGTACTCATTTGTAAATTCAAGTCTCTCCACCCAAATGACTGAATCAGTTCTGCTTTCTATTTTGTCTGTCAGTGCTTTACTGAAATTTTCACTTTTGTTTTAGCAGTAATAGTGTAGTGTGATTTGTAATCCACATTTCTCTATTTATTAAGTCATTCTGCAGATTTAGATCCTTTGCTTGTCTCTACAACACAGAGCTCATCTGTGGTACCTGAGTGTTTATGGTATGTAATCATGCTTACAGTATATTTCAGCTTCACCATGGTTAATTTTTTTTCTTTTTTTAGACTCTCACTCTGTTGCCCAGGCTAGAGTGCAGTGGTGCCATCTCAGCTCACTGCAACCTCCGCTTCATGGTTTCAAATGATTCTCCTGCCTCACCCTCCCAAGTAGCTGGGATTACAGGTGCCTGCCCCGTGCCCAGCTAATTTTTGTATTTTTAATAGAGATAGGGTTTCACCATCTTGGCCAGTCTGGTCTCAAACTCCTGACCTCGCGATCCACCTGCCTCAGCCTCCCAAAGTACTGGGATTACAGGCGTGAGCCACCGCGCCCGGCTGGCCATCTTAAAAAACACAGCAGTATTAATGTGAACTGAGAGCTTTTTATCCAACCGGAAACATGCTAATGGCAGATTCTAGGGACTCTCATAGAAGCAATATATTATTAGGTATGAAAATAACCCAAGCAGCTTATTATACTATGCAGAGGAATCTCTTAAAGAACAGTTTCATCTACTTTTTTCCATTAATAGGGACCTTATCCAAATTTTTATTTTTGGAGCTTACAATGTAAATATATAGTGTTAAGTTCTCCTGAATATACATGTAATACATATTCAGAAACAGGTGAACTGTAATGTCACAGCTTTGTCATGGTCGTTTGTAACTGGAATAATAATATGCAGATGACTCTTAATTCTTTACCTCTAATCCTCAATCCTCATTCTTCTCTAAAACCTCAGTTTTAAATCTTCAGCTGCCTACTGGACAGTTAAATTGACAATTTCAACATCACCTCAGATCCAGTTATTTTTGTTGCTCCTTTTTTTTTTTTTTAGACAAGATCTCGCTGTGTCACCCAGGCTGGAGTGCAGTGATGTGATCATAGTTCACTGCACTATCTCCCAGGCTCAATAGATCTTCCTACCTCAGCCTCTCGAGTAGCTGGGACTACAGGCACATGCCACCATGCCTGGATTTTTTTTTTTTTTTTTCGTAGAGACAGGGTCTCACTATGCTGCCTATGTTGGTCTCAAACTCCTGAGCTGAAGATATCCTCCCGCCTTGGCCTCCCAAAGTGCTGAGATTACAGGCATGAGCCACTGCACCAGCCTTTATTGCTCAATAAATGACATTTAATGAATACCTACCACGTGTTATGCATCATTCACTCGTTAAACTGACATTCATTAAGCACCTTTATGTGCCAAGTCCTTTGATAGGCATTGGGATGCAAGTGGTGAATAAGACTGAAGTGGTCCCTGCTTTCGTGGAGTTTACTGTCTACTGCGCAGGGCTGCTAATTGAATAAATACTTCAGGATTGAAGTATTCATTATACTTCATATAACATCTATATTATATACATTATATATTTATATATAATATTAAATACATATACTTCTCATATAATTATATATTATATAATATAAGTATTATAAATACTAACATAATGATAAGGAACATAACGGGACTCTTCAGATGGAGGGCAAGGGTACCTAGCCCTGTCTCATGAGTCACAGAAGGCCTCCCTGACTGAAGTCATTTTTAAGCCAAGAATTGAAGGATATGAAGGAGTTAGATGAATGGGGACAAACTATTTTTTTCTCTCTCTGCCTTAGTTTCCTCATTTGTAGAGATACAAAGAGAAAACAAATAAATAAATTCCTTAATGCATGTGAAGGTACTTAGAACAGTACCTGGCTCTGAGTGTGGCTGCTGTCTTCATCCTCTTTATTGTCATTAATCACTCATTCAGGTTTTCAAATAAACATCTATTGAGCACTTACAAAGTACTAGGCATTTTTCAGTATTGTGGTGGGATTCAGAAATGAAAATCATAAAAATCTATCCTTCCAAGGAGATGTGTGTACAAATAGCTACAAAACAGAGAGTAATACAGCAAGAACCGTAAGGGAAGTATGAGCCAATTTCTGGACAGGAGCATTCCTTTTTATTTGAGAGTGGGTATGATTTGTGCCACTTACTTGGCAAGTGCTTGTAAACTGCCTGTGAAATCTTATTTGTTCTTGTATTCTTATTTACTTTGTGAGATTTTGCCTGTGTATATCTTTACTTGCCACTGAAATTTTTCACGTTTGAAGTGAGGAAGTATGTATCTCACAGACTGAGGTATATGAATAGTAGGTGGACTGTATGCTGATGAGTAGTCTTAAAAGCCTATTAAACTTTTTTGGGTTACTTATTTTAAAAGCCTTGTAACTGCTTAAGGCCTTTATTATAATAGTGTCACATGCTTTAGAGGGACTCAATGTAGAAGAAGAAATAGATGTTACCTCCTCTAAAATAAAAAAAAGTTGGCACCGGGAGCGCGCTCGGAGGCGAGTGGAACTGGATCGGGTTTGCTGCCAGCGGCGTGAGCTTCGGCCGCCATTTTACAACAGCTCCACTCGCGCCGGACACAGGGAGCAGCGAGCACGCGTTTCCCGCAACCCGATACCATCGGACAGGATTCCTCCGCCTCAGCCCAACGGGGAGATCTCTGGAAACATGGCTACAGAACATGTTAATGGAAATGGTACTGAAGAGCCCATGGATACTACTTCTGCAGTTATCCATTCAGAAAATTTTCAGACATTGCTTGATGCTGGTTTACCACAGAAAGTTGCTGAAAAACTAGATGAAATTTACGTTGCAGGGCTAGTTGCACATAGTGATTTAGATGAAAGAGCTATTGAAGCTTTAAAAGAATTCAATGAAGACGGTGCATTGGCAGTTCTTCAACAGTTTAAAGACAGTGATCTCTCTCATGTTCAGAACAAAAGTGCCTTTTTATGTGGAGTCATGAAGACTTATAGGCAGAGAGAAAAACAAGGGACCAAAGTAGCAGACTCTAGTAAAGGACCAGATGAGGCAAAAATTAAGGCACTCTTGGAAAGAACAGGCTACACACTTGATGTGACCACTGGACAGAGGAAGTATGGGGGACCACCTCCAGATTCCGTTTATTCAGGTCAGCAGCCTTCTGTTGGCACTGAGATATTTGTGGGAAAGATCCCAAGAGATCTATTTGAGGATGAACTTGTTCCTTTATTTGAGAAAGCTGGACCTATATGGGATCTTCGTCTAATGATGGATCCACTCACTGGTCTCAATAGAGGTTATGCGTTTGTCACTTTCTGTACAAAAGAAGCAGCTCAGGAGGCTGTTAAACTGTATAATAATCATGAAACTCGTTCTGGAAAACACATTGGTGTCTGCATCTCGGTTGCCAACAATAGGCTTTTTGTGGGCTCTATTCCTAAGAGTAAAACCAAGGAACAGATTCTTGAAGAATTTAGCAAAGTAACAGAGGGTCTTACAGACGTCATTTTATACCACCAACCGGATGACAAGAAAAAAAAACAGAGGCTTTTGCTTTCTTGAATATGAAGATCACAAAACAGCTGCCCAGGCAAGGCGTAGGTTAATGAGTGGTAAAGTCAAGGTCTGGGGGAATGTTGGAACTGTTGAATGGGCTGATCCTATAGAAGATCCTGATCCTGAGGTTATGGCAAAGGTAAAAGTGCTGTTTGTACGCAACCTTGCCAATACTGTAACAGAAGAGATTTTAGAAAAGGCATTTAGTCAGTTTGGGAAACTGGAACGAGTGAAGAAGTTAAAAGATTATGCATTCATTCATTTTGATGAACGAGATGGTGCTGTCAAGGCTATGGAAGAAATGAATGGCAAAGACTTGGAGGGAGAAAATATTGAAATTGTTTTTGCCAAGCCACCAGATCAGAAAAGGAAAGAAAGAAAAGCTCAGAGGCAAGCAGCAAAAAATCAAATGTATGACGATTACTACTATTATGGTCCACCTCATATGCCCCCTCCAACAAGAGGTCGAGGGCGTGGAGGTAGAGGTGGTTATGGATATCCTCCAGATTATTATGGATATGAAGATTATGATGATTATTATGGCTATGATTACCATAACTATCGTGGTGGATATGAAGATCCATACTATGGTTATGAAGATTTTCAAGTTGGAGCTAGAGGAAGGGGTGGTAGAGGAGCAAGGGGTACTGCTCCATCCAGAGGTCGTGGGGCTGCTCCTCCCCGCGGTAGAGCCGGTTATTCAGAGAGGAGGTCCTGGATCAGCAAGAGGCGTTCGAGGTGCGAGAGAAGGTGCCCAACAACAAAGAGGCCGCGGGCAGGGAAAAGGGGTCGAGGCCGGTCCTGACCTGTTACAATGAAGACTGACTTGCTATGTGGGATTACACCAGAAGCTTGCAGTGGAGTAATGGTAAGGAAATCAAGCAACCTTAAATATCTCGGCTGTATAGGAGCATATTCTATTGCAGAAGACCTTCCTATGAAGATCATGGAATCAAATACGGGACATTGAACTAATACTTGGACTTTGACATGAATTTCTTTAACAATTTTCTCTGCAGTGCAAGTTATTAAACTAAAGCTACTCTATTTTCAAAATGTGTTCCAACAGAAATCCTTCATAACTCCTAGCATGGTATCTTAATAAAGAATAAAGTTCTTTTAAAAATCTGCTCTAAGTAGATTTTTCCCCTTTTTTAAATTAAGGATCCCAACAGTGGTATTTTGAAATATTCTCTTGAATTTGTGCATTTAAATTTTATTGCAGTGGTATAGATGAATGCCACTGATGGTATCCTTAAATTTTATTTCTGCTCACCAAGGTTAATCATGATTGTCTATATCTTTTTTATAGTAATCACTTTTGAATTGTGTTCAGATATGCAGTTTCAGGTGTAATCATCAGAGCTGGTTAGTCAGGCATTCCAGATAGTGGTTCTTTTCAGAACCTTTTTAAAAGGGTTGGTTAACTACCTCAGTAGCAGAGGATTGAACTATACCCTGTCTGTACTGTACATAGAAAATCTTTGTAGATAAAAGCAAGGCTTGTTAAATATGATATGAGGGTAAGATTTTAATATACCAAATGTAACATTCTTAGTTGCCTTTAGTTTCAGAGGCTTGTAAGACTTCCTCATGACCATCATAACAGGCCTTGCTTTTGTCGTATTTTGTGGCTGAAAAAGCAGCCTTGCTTCTTCAGATATTGTAGTTATTTGGATGTATAATAGTTTAGCAAGATGTTACTTTTGTAAGACATCAGATGTTCAAAAAAGTGCATCCGAACTTGTACTAAATACTGCAGTGTCCCTTTATAAAAAGTCAGACTAAAACTGACAATTGTACAGCGAAGCCTGACATTTGGATATTTTGAAGTTTTTTCATAAATCATAGAAATTAGTATATGGCTGTAGTTTAGCTTTTTAGGTAAAAGGTATGTTTCATTAGTGCATTTCTTACTGCTGATCACAGTAAACATGTGAATCAGCTTTCCATTTCTTATGCAGGTCATGATAACTTGTAGAGTAGAGTACAATCATTTGTGCTATGTTTTTAATTTTCTAAAGCACCTTGACAGTGAGTGTTCAGTGGTGAAGCATCCTCTATTGAATCACCCTCAAAAATTTTTTTGCCAAGTCCTGAGTTGATAGCTTAAAGTAAAAAGTGAAAATTATAGTTTCATTAGGACTTGGTGTAAAGAAATCCCCTCTCCCCTTCCCCAAAGGGATACTGCAGTTATATCACATACCCAATAGGCACCACGATGAAGATCAGAGCTTATACTTAATTAAGGTTTTATACACACCAGTTCCCCAGTAAATGCAAATTTAACAAGAAAATTAGACATGTCATATGTTCAAAATGCTCATGGCAAACAATCATTTTGCATTCCTGCAAATAAAATTGTTTTATACTGTAAGCTGGAGGCGAGTGTAACTTATTTTTGTAATAAAGTTTTTATTTTTATGTGTCATTAAAAAAAAAAATTATTCATGGATGCATCATCTGTTGATTCTACCAAATGTCTGTTCTAATATTTGCTGTAGTAAAGTTACATCTTTGACATCATTTTTGAAATGTATTACCATATTTAACTGAAAAAAATAGAGTAACAGTCAAAATTGGTAATAATTTAAAATTTTGTTTAACATTACCAAAAGTTATATAATTCAGTTTGGCTGATACAAAATATGAGGCTTAGCAGACAGTTACATATTTGAACAAATTGAAGTTTTCAAATGTTGCTTACATTTCCCTCTTGAGAGAAAAGTTATTGTGTAGTAAATAACATACTGCAGTTTTTAAGGAAAGTGTATATTTAAAACATCTGTAAAGATAGTAAAGTTTAACTGTTTAACTGGTAGGAGACCAGAGTTAACATCTCACTTTTTGTAGCCAATAATATTCTAGCTCTGATTTACTAAAATAAAATAAAAATAATGAATATTTTATTTTCTATAATCTTTTGTTTTATGTCTTAATGTGGTACATTCATGATTAAGAAGCCAACTTTGTTTTGATCTAAACTTTAAAGCATATAACTATTCTTTCTAATAAACATATTTTCTTTACAATTAAGTAGAACATTGAACTTACCACAACAAAGATACCCTCTGTCTTAGAGATAATAGATCATCCATAAAAGCTGATTAATGGATTTCTTAGTTAAGAGTAGACTTCAGAAATGTCATGGTAATAGGTCTTTGCAGTGGCTTTTAATCTCTTAAAACATGAGGCTTGCATGGGATGAGGCATGAATTAATTTTCCAGCTTTTGATGGAATTGAATTCTAAAACCATCCACATACATATGACAATCACGTCTAAAAAGTAATTAGCTTGCTATAAATACAAGAGATTTCCTGTGAGAAAACTGCTCATACTATCTAACCAGTAGAGAAATTTGGCAGATTAGAGAAAAAGTATGTCTTATCTGAAAGAATAGAACTCTTCAGTTTTTTAGTTTGTTTTGGCTCATGTGCTTTTTTACTTAGATTCCATTGTGAGTGAGGTGGCAGGCTGGTTTGACACAGGTTTATGTCCAAAATCTTCATGGAAATTTTTTAATGAACCTATTAAAATGCACAAGGGTGATTTGTCATCCAACTGAAAAGCAGTCTAATCCTTAGGACAAACTTTAGAACTAGAAAACCCTGGTGGGGTTCTCATTCAACTCAGTAGTAGTTGGTATGCCTTGGCTTTTTGTCCATAATGGGAATGGCAATATGCACTTCTTAGAATTACTTTAGGAATTGTATGGAGTTGTGTGGATAAAGCACCTAGCACAATACCAGCCTCATAAAAGTCATTTTTTAAAATAATATTTCTTCACCACAATCATCCCTCTCCCCTAAAGCAGTTACAAACCATTGCAGATGGGGCCTTTTTTATCATCTTGGGATCCAGATCATTAGGATTCTCAGATGCACTTTCTTTTTACATGTTTCGTTCACATGAGAAATTATGACATGCCACAAGAAACCGAGCAAGCAAATAACTAACTAAAACCACAGGGTATTCCTTTGAATATTTGTTTCAGGGACTCTGGCTCTCTGGAATTTGGTATACATTTCCAGAAAGCGTAAGTTGTGTGGGGGCACTGCTCAGGAGTTACATCTGTGACATAGATCTCTAACTCAAGACATTTTGAGCTCCAAGCACTCTGTTTCAAAGCCATGTTTTACTTCATAAGTAACCTCATGGAATAGCCAGCCTTTTCCAATTCAGTCTGAATTGGAACAACAGAATGAAAATAAACCGAATAGTTTATTATTTTTCTTCATTTACTACCATTAATAGTTTTATGCTAAAGAATATATTGAATAAGAATGAACTGAATGGCATTTATTTCTTTAGTTCTATTTTCTTGTTTAGTTGAAGGAGAGGGAATGGAAGAAAATTCTTCTGTTTATGTGATGTATTATCATACTTTTCTACATAAATTGGGTGCAGAATAACTCCAGGAAATTAACAGGAAAGCAAACTAACCAAGTTGAGTGCCCCCATGTCTACCAAATGGTTTGTATGTGTTAACTCATTCAGTCCCAGCAGCCACCATCTGGCAGATTCTGAGCACTGTGCTTCAGGTTACCTTGCTTAAAAATTGAATAACATAAGGATTGTGAAGTATGGAGCCCAATGCGCATTTATCAAAAACATCTGATTCAAGATTTTAACCTAGTTCCACCTTTTTCAGAGTTCTTGATACTCTCTTGTAGTATTCTTTTCTAAATTTTGTCAGTAATGTAGCAAGATGAGGAAGATACTAGATAGAATTGTCCTTAAACTGCATGCTATGTAGTTATCTGTGAAGAAGCAAAAGGGAAGCAGTGTGGTATGTTGAAAGGAACTCAGGATTGGGTGTTATATTTGGGGTTCTTGTCTTTGTCTTTAAAAAAAAGTTATGTTTTTGTTTTTTATAATTAATAATGTGGTTTTTCATTAAATCATGTCTAGAATCCTTTCTAGTTTTTTTTCCCACTTAAACCAAAGCCATAATACCGTCATTAATGATTATTTGAACTTAAAGATCTATAAAAGGAAGGTGAAATATTTAAAACCAAATAAAATTATTGCTTTGAAAATACTATTCAGATTATATGGATAAGAGCTTTGGAGTAAGAGGAAGGAAGTTTGAAACCTTCCATGACTAGTTGCCTGAGTTATGCAAACACTATCTGTGACCTCCTGGTAATATATATCTGCTCATTTTTATAGGTTTGATCTAGTTTACCACAGGGGTGATATATTAGCAAAAATAAATTGGAATTACTCTAAAACAGCCTTCCTTATAACACAGAATTCAGAATAAGTTAAATCTGCAGGAGGGTATAACCAAACTGATTTTGCTAAAGGAACTGCATCAAATCCAAGTTACTCAACAAATATATGTAACAGAGAGAGCTTTCAAATGAAGTTCCAAGGGTGAACCTTCCTGCTCATTCAACAGGGAGGTGCTGGAGATATTCTTAATGGTAGAAGAATCGTAGTCGGTTTCTTTCTGATATAAATGCACTCCCAGGTGGTGTAAGGGAGGTTCTGTTGATTCATCAGAATATGACTGCACAATAGTAGGAGCTGAAGAAATATTTGTTGTATAAATGACCTATATCTCTTAAAAAGGAGTATATGTCCCTTTTCTGTACCAAGAAGGCTGAGAACCCTCCATGACTAGCAAACACTATCTGTGATCTCATGGTAACATGTATCTGCTCACTTTTACAAGTTTGATCTAGTTTACCATAGGAGTAATATATTAATTAGCAAAAATGAATTGTAATTACTCTAGAACAGCCTTCCGTATACCACAGAATTCAGAACAAGTTAAATCCACAGGAGACTACAACCAAACTGGCTTCCCTGAAAGAACTACATCCAACTCCAAAGTACTCACTAAATGTATGAATCTATGAGCATTTTCAGATACCAGAGTTAAATATTAGAAACCATGAGTTGTAAATCTACAGATCTGGAAATTAAGAATAGTCACATACATACAAATGATGAAATTAAGTATATGTTGGGCAATGTGATATAGAGGAGAGACTGCAGGACGATAATCAAGAATGCCAGATTCTGTTCCTGAGTCTGTCATTTTTTGACTGTATGGGCATTTGTATATATGTGCATTGAGGGACTGGGATTTGCTCATCTTTCTAGGACTGGAAGGTTAAAAGATGAAAGATTAGTTTTCTTTTCCTATCCACTCCTCAATTGGAAGCCTTGATTTATTCCTCTATGTAAATTTTAACAGTTCTTGTAACCAAATATCAGCTACATGCTTTCTAAAATCTCTGGATTTTGTGTTTTCAAATATGTCTGAACACACACAAACATCACATATACATGTTTATGATATACATAATACATATACTTGCAAGCATACATATATAAACACACACACAACCCAAACACAGAAAACAATACAAAGGAATGATTGCTTCTGTGTTTATTTTTGCCCTGTTATTTTATCTAGACATTTTATACTTTTCTGAGTAAATAGAAAGGATGGAAAAATGAGTGAGCCTAGCAAACCACTACTCAAATGTAACCTCAGTTCTCCATCCACAATTATTAGCTCTATCAGGATTTTTTCTCATCCCTCAAGAGTCTTTCCTCCAAAATTCGGTATCCCATTGGAGCAACATAACTCTCTCTGTTAAAGAAGATAAGAACTATTAATAATAACAATAATGTATAATACTTCATTTTAACCTTGCTCTGATTTTCTTTTTCTTTTTTTTTTTTTTTTAAGTTCTAGGGTACATGTGCACAACGTGCAGGTTTGTTACATATGTATACATGTGCCATGTTGGTGTGCTGCACCCATTAACTCATCATTTACATTAGGTGTATCTCCTAATGCTATCCCTTCCCCCTCCCCCCACCCCATAACAGACCCTAGTGTGTGATGTTCCGCTTCCTGTGTCCAAGTGTTCTCATTGTTCAATTCCCACCTATGAGTGAGAACATGTGGTGTTTGGATTTCTGTTCTTGAGATAGTTTGCTGAGAATGATGGTTTCCAGCTGCATCCATGTCCCTACAAAGGACATGAACTCATTCTTTTTTACGGCTGCATAGTATTCCATGGTGTATGTGTGCCACATTTTCTTAACCCAGTCTGTCATTGATGGACATTTGGGTTGGTTCCAAGTCTTTGCTCTTGTGAATAATGCTGCAATAAACATACATGTGTATGTGTATAGTTGCATGACTTATAATCCTTTGGGTATATACCCAGTAATGGGATGGCTGGGTCAAATGGCATTTTTAGTTCTAGATCCTTGGGGAATCACCACACTGTCGTCCACAATGGTTGAACTAGTTAACAGTCCCACCAACAGTGTAAAAGTGTTCCTGTTTCTCCACATCCTCTCCAGCACCTGTTTCCTGACTTTTTAATGATCGCCATTCTAACTGGTGTGAGATGATATCTCATTGTGGTTTTGATTTGCATTTCTCTGATGGCTAGTGATGATGAGCATTTTTTTCATGTGTCTGTTGGCTGCATAAATGTCTTCTTTTGAGAAGTGTCTGTTCATATCCTTCATCCACTTTTTGAAGGGGTTGTTTTTTCCTGGTAAATTTGTTTGTGTTCTTTGTAGGTTCTGGATATATTAGCCCTTTGTCAGATGAGTAGATTGCAAAAAACCCCCATTCTGTAGGTTGCTTGTTCGCTCTGATGGTAGTTTTTTTTGCTGTGCAGAAGCTCTTTAGTTTATTTAGATCCCATTTGTCAGTTTTGGCTTTTGTTGCCATTGCTTTTGGTGTTTTAGACATGAAGTCCTTGCCCATGCCTATGTCCTGAATGGTATTTCCTAGGTTTTCTTCTAGGGTTTTTATGGTTTTAGATCTAACATTTAAGTCTCTGATCCGTCTTGAATTAATTTTTGTATAAGGTGTAAGGAAGGGATCCAGTTTCAGCTTTGTACATATGGCTAGCCAGTTTTCCCAGCACCATTTATTAAATAGGGAATCTTTTCCCCATTTCTTGTTTTTGTCAGGTTTGTCAAAGATCAGATGGCTGTAGATGTGTGGTATTATTTCTGAGGGCTTTGTTCTGTTCCATTGGTCTATATCTCTGTTTTGGTACCAGTACCATGCTGTTTTGGTTACTGTAACCTTGTAGTATAGTTTGAAGTCAGATAGCGTGATGCCTCCAGCTTTGTTCTTTTTGCTTAGGATTGTCTTGGCAATGCGGACTCTTTTTTGGTTCCATATGAACTGTAAAGTAGTTTTTTCCAATTCTGTGAAGAAAGTCATTGGTAGCTTGATGGGGATGGCATTGAATCTATAAATTACCTTGGGCAGTATGGCCATTTTCATGATATTGATTCTTCCTGTCCATGAGCATGGAATGTTTTTCCATTTGTTTGTGTCCTCTTTTATTTTGTTGAGCAGTGGTTTGTAGTTCTCCTTGAAGAGGTCCTTCACATCCTTTATAAGTTGGATTCCTATGTATTTTATTCTCTTTGAAGCAATTGTGAATGGGAGTTCACTCATGATTTGACTGTCTGTTTGTCTCTTATTGGTGTATAAGAATGCTTGTGATTTTTGCACATTGATTTTGTATCCTGAGACTTTGCTGAAGTTGCTTGACAGCTTAATGAGATTTTGGGCTGAGACGATGGAGTTTTCTAAATATACAATCATCTCATCTGCAAAACAGGGACAATTTGACTTCCTCTTTTCCTAATTAAATACCCTTTATTTCTTTCTCTTGCCTGATTGGCCTAGCCAGAACTTCCAACACTGTTTTGAATAGGAGTGGTGAGAGAGGGCATCCCTTTCTTGTGCCAGTTTTCAAAGGGAATGCTTCCAGTTTTTGCCCATTCAGTATGATATTGGCTGTGGGTTTGTCATAAATAGGTCTTGCTATTTTGAGATGCGTTCCATCAATACCGAATTTATTGAGAGTTTTTAGCATGAAGGGCTGTTGAATTTTGTCAAAGGCCTTTTCTGCATCTATTGAGATAATTGTGGTTTTTGTCTTTGGTTCTGTTTATATGCTGGATTACGTTTATTGATTTGTGTATGTTGAACCAGCCTTGCATCCTAGGGATGAAGCCCACTTGATCATGGTGGATAAGCTTTTTGATGTGCTGCTGGATTTGATATGCCAGTATTTTATTGAGGATTTTTGCATCGATGTTCATCAGGGTTATTGGTCTAAAATTCTTTTTGTTGTGTCTCTGCCAGGCTTTGGTATCAGGATGATGTTGGCCTCGTAAAATGAGCTAGGGAGGAGTCCCTCTTTTTCTGTTGATTGGAATAGTTTCAGAAGGAATGGTACCAGCTCCTCCTTGTACCTCTGGTAGAATTCAGCTGTGAATTCATCTGGTCCTGGACTTTATTTGGTTGGTAGGCTATTAATTATCACCTCAATTTCAGAGCCTGCTGTTGGTCTATTCAGGGATTCAACTTCTTCCTGGTTTAGTGTTGGGAGAGTGTATGTGTCCAGGAATTTATCCATTTCTTCTAGGTTTTCTCGTTTATTTACATAGAGGTGTGTATAGTATTCTCTGATGGTAGTTTGTATTTCTGTGGGGTTGGTGGTGATATCCCCTTCATGATTTTTTATTGTCTTTATTTGATTCTTCTCTCTTTTCTTCTTTATTAGTCTTGCTAGCGGTCTATCAATTTTGTTGATCTTTTCAAAAAACCAGCTCCTGGATTCACTGATTTTTTTGAAGTGTTTTTTGTGTCTCTGTCTCCTTCATTTCTGCTCTGATGTTAGTTATTTCTTGCCTTCTGCTAGCTTTTGAATGTGTTTGCTCTTGCTTCTCTAGTTCTTTTAATTGTGATGTTAGAGTGTCAATTTTAGATCTTTCCAGCTTTCTCTTATGGGCATTTAGTGCTATAAATTTCCCTCTACACACTGCTTTAAATGTGTTCCAGAGATTCTGGTATGTTGTATCTTTGTTCTCATTGGTTTCAAAGAACATCTTTATTTCTGCCTTCATTTCGTTATGTACCCAGTAGTCATTCAGGAGCAGGTTGTTCAGTTTCCATGTAGTTGAGCGGTTGTGATTGAGTTTCTTAATCCTGAGTTCTAGTTTGATTGCACTGTGGTCTGAGAGACAGTTTGTTATAACTTCTGTTCTTGTACATTTGCTGAGGAGTGCTTTACTTCCAACTATGTGGTCAGTTTTAGGATAAGTGCGATGTGGTGCTGAGAAGAATGTATATTCTGTTGATTTGTGGTGGAGAGTTCTGTAGATGTGTCTGTTAGGTCCGCTTGGTGCAGAGCTGAGTTCAGTTCCTGGATGTCCTTGTTAACTTTCTGTCTCATTGATCTGTCCAATGTTGACAGTGGGGTGTTAAAGTCTCCCATTATTATTGTGTGGGAGTCTAAGTCTCTTCGTAAGTCTCTAAGGACTTGCTTTATGAATCTGGGTCCTCCCGTATTGGGTGCATATATATTTAGGATAGTTAGCTCTTCTTGTTGAATTGATCCCTTTACCATTATGTAATGACCTTCTTTGTCTCTTTTGATCTTTGTTGGTTTAAAGTCTGTTTTATCAGAGACTAGGATTGCAACCCCTGCCATTTTTTTTTTTTTTCCATTTGCTTGGTAGATCTTCCTCCATCCCTTTATTTTGAGCCTGTGTGTGTCTCTGCACGTGAGATGGGTCTCCTGAATACCACACACTGATGGGTCTTGACTCTATCCAATTTGCCACTCTGTGTCTTTTAATTGGAGCATTTAGCCCGTTTACATTTAAGGTTAATATTGTTATGTGTGAATTTGATCCTGTCATTATGATGTTAGCTGGTTATTTTGCTCGTTAGTTGATGCAGTTTCTTCCTAGCATCTATGGTCTTTTACATTTTGGCATGTTTTGCAGTGGCTGGTTCCTATTGTTCCTTTCCATGTTTAGTGCTTCCTTCAGGAGCTCTTGTAAGGCAGGCCTGGTGGTGACAAAATCTCTGCATTTGCTTCTCTGTAAAGGATTTTATTTCTCCTTCACTTATGAAACTTGGTTTGACTGGATATGAAATTCTGGGTTGAAAATTCTTTCCTTTAAGAATGTTGAATATTGGCCCCCACACTCTTCTGGCTTATAGAGTTTCTGCCGAGAGATCTGCTGTTAGTCTGAGCCACGTGGGCTATAATCTCCTGGTGTGCTGTTTGCTAAGACCCTTGGAAAAGCACAGTATTAGGGTGGGAGTGACCTGATTTTCCAGGTGCTGTGTGTCACAGTTTCCCTTGGCTAGGAAAGGGAATTCCCTCACCCCTTGTGCTTCCCGGGTGAGGTAATGCCTCGCCCTGCTTCGGCTCTTGCTCAGTGGGCTTCACCCACTGTCCTGTACCCACTGTCCAACACACCCCAGTGAGATGAACCCAGTACCTCAGTTGGAAATGCAGAAATCACCCATCTTCTGTGTCACTCACACTGGGAGCTGTAGCCTGGAGCTGTTCCTATTCGGCCGTCTTCGCTGCACTCCGATTTTCTATCATTTTTCTCTCCACATTGATTACAACATTTCCATTTTCACTCACATGTTAAACATTTACCATTACTTCATCTTCTATATTTTTTAAGTTATATTTTATTTTCTGCAGTTATTTTTTGCAAAAATACCTCCTCTAAGTTTCTTTCATTATATTACTTTTTCTAATGAAGATTCAAAAGAACCTCTGAGTTTGAATTTTGATCTTATCAGTAGGCTATTCATTAAGTCATCTGTTGGATGATTAATAAAATGATGAATTTTAAGGGACTTGAAGCCAACTCAGGGAAGACTCAAAGAGGCTTGTCATATGTCTTTTCTGTGTAGCCTTTTAGCTTTATGCATTCCTAGTGAATATTATTACCGAGGCCAATTTGAACTAATTTGGCAAGTCATATTTCGAGAGACAATTTGCTGATCCTCCTCTCTGTAGATCTGGTAGAAAATTATAATGGAGATATTTCTTAAGATTTTTATTGTGGGAAATACATGGAAAATTATTTTAAGAAGGAAATGTAGGCTCATTTTAGAGTGGCACGAGAGGCAGAAACTTACTTTAAATCCATCCTTATTTACATGTATCCTAGGTCCACTGTTTAAAATAAGAATCTTGTAAAACTAGCTTATAAGAATATGAAGAGTTAATGTTTATAATACCTTTGAGTTCCAATTAGTTGTGCTGTATAAATGCATTTCTTATTTAAAATTTGCATGTTTAAGGTATATATTATCCAATGCACTGGATGCAAAAGGGAATGATGCATTTATCTTTTTTCTGTCATAAGCAATATTGATAAATGCTGGATGGATGAGTCATTATCTTTCATATTTTAGGAAGCAGAAAACTATTGGTATGTAATGAATATGATGCAATAGGATGCCTTAGCTATTTTGGTTGCTTGTTTCCCATCTGACATAAACATACGTGTGAGATGGTTTGCTTGCTTACTTTCTTCTCTCTGTTCCTCTGCTCCCTTCTCCCCAGTAGATGATATTGTATGTCCTAATTTTATGTGGTAGCATGGTCTTAAGAGACTTCTTAAAAAAAAAAACAAAAAACGTGCAGTTGATCCATCTGCTAATTACCCTTATGATTTGGCCGATAGGTTGGGCTTATTCTGTTTTGATTTGGTTTTCAGTCCAAAGTGTGTAACTTTTTATTGATATGTGTATGCAGAATTGGAAAGAGACTGTATTTTTAAAATGTAAAGGAAAAAAACAGAAAATTTTAGTTGAGCACTTACAGTGCCAGGCCCCTTATTAAAGTTCCATCCTGATGAAACTTATTGTCAGGTTGGAAATAAAGACAATTCAACATACCATCTTTCCAAGATGTGGGAAGAATAAGGCATTCTTACCAATGAAGCACAGGAAGCTGTGGAATCAGAAAGGGCTTTCCAGAGAAAGTGATCCTGGTGAAAGAAGCGGCTATCCAGAGGGGAGGATGCACATGCCATTCAGGGGAAGAGTAAGAACAGAGTCCTAGAGCAAGAGACCCTGGTCCAAGGATGAAAGCCATGTAATGTTTGATGTCAGATTTTTCTTAAGACTTTTTCGTAAGACATCAGAAAAATCTGATGTCATTAATTCCTTTGTGTAATGTTCATCAAGCTTGTTTTTTCTACACATACTTATTGAGCACCTTTTATGTACTCAATGGGAGAATCTGGCAGTGAACAAAGTGACTGCCCTTGTTTTGTTCACTTAAGGAGCTTACCATCTAATGGGGGTGCATGTAAATGAAAGGAAGGTATTATACCCTGAAATCATATGTCGTGATATTTCAGGATTTGACAAAACAGAGACTCAGTTCTCTAGAGAAAAATGCCATCTGTAATTTAAATTAAAGCCAAGCATCAGCTATACTTTGGTAGCAATGTTATACCAGAAGGACTACAGAAGAGATGGGTGAGAGCATTTGCCCAGCCAGGACAGCCTCTTTACAGTATAGTCGTTGTGGGAAAAGAGACAATATGTGGGAAAGGAAGGTGGCAGAAGCCATGAGACAGAATCTGATTTGGCATTCTGAGTACCAAGACTCCTGTCCTGAGAGTTGTCTGCCTCTATTGTTTATAAAATTCAAGATTAGAATTACACTAGACTAGAATTAACTTCCATGCTAGTCGCTTGAAATCAATCCATTATTCTGTTTGATATTCTGTGAGATTTTTTTCCCCCGACTTTGATGGTTGGTTTTGAAATCTATTTAGTGGATCTCAACCAGGTTTGTTTGGTTTTGTTTTAACAAAATAAAGTAGAAGAGAAAATAGCATAAAGTAAGGAAATAAATTGCTTCATGAAACGTGTGTGCATGTGTGTGTGTCTGTGTGTATCTGTGTGTCTGTACTTGGTTGGTATATAAACTGTTTTTCTTGCATTAGATAAACTGGATCAAACTTAAATGACTGCAAGTAAACATGTGCCCTGCAAAGTTATACCTTTTGTTTATGAAGGGTTGTCTTGTAGATGACTCCATAGTCAGTGTGCTGGACTGGGATGCCACAAGTCTGGACCCTGGTTCTAGTTCTGCACCCAAATAAGCATGTGCTTTGGATAAGTTATAGGCTTTCTGTGAACCTTGGTATTTTCCATCTAAAAAGAGAGTTGGGGTTGAGCATGGTGGCTTATGTCTGTAATCACAGCACTTTGGGAGGCTAAGGCAGGTGGATTGCTTGAGCCTGGGAGTTTGAGACAAGCCTGGGCAACATGGTGAAACTCCCATCTTTACAAAAAAATACAAAAATTAGCCAAGTGTGGTGGCACACACCTGTAGTTCCAGCTACTAGGGAGGCTGAGGTGGGAGTATCACTTGAGCCTGGAGGTTGAGGCTGCAGTGAGCTGTGAGCGTCCCGCAGCACTGTAGCTTGGGCAACAGAGCAAGACCTTGTCTCAAAATAATAAATAAACAGTTTGCCTAGGTGGACTTGGTACTCTTTCAGAAACAGTTGGCTATAAAAAATCAGTTGTCTTAAAGTTGATTGGACATTTGTACAGTTCTCTGTTACTAACTCAGAGAAGTAGTTCCAGAAGGTTAAAAAAGAAAAAAAACTTGAAGCAAAAAGTATATATAGCCTACTATCACATGATTCTGGTTCCTGACGGTAGATGCTTTTCTCCCAACCTCGGTCCACTGCAGGCAAACAGATCTTCTGATTGAAATAAGGGGCATAAAAACACATGGCATGGTACCTGCATCATAGGGCCTCAAAAAAAAAAAAAAATGTAGAGTTGAGAAAATGCTGCTCAAGATCTCAGCTCCTACACTGGCCACTGTCATGTGGGCTACTTTTCACATAAGTAAGGAAGTCATGAGAGGGAGGGAGAGATACCTCCAGAGCCTTTATTCATTTCCATTTATTGGATCTGCATATAAGTGCTCCCTTACTCCTTTGTGAGTTGTCAAGGTGACAGAAGGCATCTTCCAGGTACCTTTTCACCACTGCGTGCAGGAGGGAACATCAAATACCAGAGGGATTCTGCAGTCTCAGCCCCTTTGGTGTAAAGACTACCTAAAAAGACAATCCAGCCATATAAAAAGTAACAGCCCATTTATCTCATCCATATGTTTAAGGTCAGTTTTCCTGTAGGATCTCTGAGATAGTAGCAATTAAACTGAGCCATATGTAGCAACATAGTACCTGCTACAAACTAAGTTAAAATTGTCAAATAACTTTTCGTTTGTAGCAGTTTCTTAATGTTATGAGGCATAGAACTGTGTGGCCATCAGAAAGACAGAGCTGCTAACAACTCCATTTGGGGCATTGTTAGGCAGTTCTGTTGACACATGAATATATTTCATATGATTATCATAAAATTGTGGCCTGGAAATTGAGCAGCCATGGTGCTGCATTTTAGACTTCACATTTATAATAAGCTGTAATAAAGTAAACATTTTAAATGGATATAAGAATAGACATTACTTGCAATCACAAATGTATATTCAATTGAAGTGCTTTTGAAGCTCAATTTAACAAAGCAAACAAATTTCCTGGCATTATTAACATAATTGTTCTCATTGTTGGGTTTTGATTTCTAAAAAAATATTTAAGCAAAAAAACAAGTTACTAAAAAACAAAAATCACAAAAGGAAATGTAACTTAAGAATGAGTTACTTTGCCTTTTATCATGTCAGATTAAAATTTAAAAAAAAAAAAGTCTCAGATGTTCATTCTGCCACCCCCACCAACCCCCCTGATTTGCTGAACCATTCCTTGGGCTGTTTAACTCAGAACTCATGTATCAGGATTAATTTAAGGTTAAATTCAGCTATTTGCTCTGCCATCAGGAGGCTTTGCAGTGGGCCCACTCAACATTTATCTACTAGTGAAACTCCAGGCTGTGTGATAGTTAAGCTTACAGAAGAGGACTAGAATATCCATTTTACACCAGAGTTGAGGAAACATGACTATATGCAAATTTAGCACCAATTAGATGGTAGGATTTAAAGGACTGTGGTCCCTGGAATATTCCAAAAGCAAAAATGGCAATGATAGTGATAACATCTGAAGTGTGGTGGCAAGACAGTTAAAACAGTGCTAATTTGGAGCCTCTGGGCACAGAACAGTACCAGGAGGCGATCCACTGTGTCTTCTTTGGCAGCTGGCAGACAAAGCAATTATGAGTCTTTGGCTTGTTAGTTTTCACCATTCCGTAGTGGTCTCCAATTTTGAATAAACCCCCAAAACAAACATCCTTCCTGCATTGTCGTTTAACTATAGCAGACCCTCATATAGCAAGTGTGCTACTGACCCAACAGTCTACCACAGTGGAAACCACAGGAACTCAGGGTTGCAGGTGTACTTGCTTAAAGGTTAGCGTAGGCACAGCATGGCACTGGCAGGAGACGCGTTCTTCAAAGACTCACATGGTGATTTCTTATAGTCAGGGAGTTGAGCTGACTTAATCAAGATTAGAAGGAGGTGTGCTAGTGTGAGAATATCCTGTAAAATACTCACCACTTGAAAGCATTCCTGGCAAGCATATCATTTACCTGATATATAATTTTTATTAAGCACCAAGATTGTGCTATATACTTTTTAGAGAAAAGATGAAAAGCTACCTACCTTAATTATCCTCGCACTTAATTTCGTATACCTAGAAAATAACTTCCCAGAAAATAGTGGTAACCACAGCTACCTAATTTAGAATAGATCCTCTGAAAGCTTGCTAAGAGCAGTTGAGTGGTGAAGGTCCGAAAATGTACAGCTTTTTTTCTTTGCCTACGTAATTTTGGTTTTTTTCTTTATTCCCACTGGGTCACATTCCCCTTACCCTCACTGGAACAGCACTAGAACAGATACCTGAGGAAATATGGGAGGTCAGGGAAGGAGGGAACAAAATGAGAACTTTAATGTGGCTCCAAATGTAATCTTTAAGAACAGTGAATTGTGAAAATTCTGATCTCCCAAAGATGAGGCAATCAGATACTTCTAAATGTAGAAATCTTTAGATAATAGCACGTATTTTACCTGCAGGCTGAATTTTATGTTTGCATCTTTTTTCCTGCATCTTTGAAAGTGAAAGCAGATTAACCAGTTGCCAGAACAGAAAAGACTGTTTTAATCACTGGAGCCTGCTAAAAATTTAAATAGTGCTGATAAATCAGTAAAATTTTTATCTATTACTCAACTGAAATGCACTTAATCTCCATTTCACAGACCCAGTTTACGACACTTAGAACTTTGTCTTCTTCTCCACATCTTTTCCCTACCCACTTTTGAGATTTCTCCTACTTTGTTTGTCCTGTCTTCTTTCCAGACCCCTTTTCTCCAGACTAGTACTGACCAACTTATGGCACTTGAGGCTCATGGTGTTGGGGTTCTTTTTTCTTCACATGCAGCCATGCAGCCTATGTTTCTTATTTCTATTTTAGAAGATTATGTTACATTAAACTCAGCATGACCTATGGGAGTTCACGTGTCTCTCCTTCAGTTTATGGTGACTGCAACGGATACTCCATTAGCCCAACTCCCTTAGCTTTTTAAACTGTTAGTCATTTCTTGATTAGGAATAAACAATAATAAAATTTTCCTTTTCCTCTAGTATGTTGAATTTCCCAGTTAGTACCAAGAGATAGTGTGATGTAGAGCTCTGGATCCAAATGCTATCTTGAAGGAACTATTTAAATATTCTCATTCTTAATTTCCTCATTATTATAAAAAGGGTAACAGTGTATGTACAGTGCTCAGCTACATCACAGGTAGTTAATAAATGTTAGTCTCTCCCCTTCCTTTCCCTATGAAGGAAAAAAAAATCTCAGTCAATAATTTAAAAAGTAAATATCTCTGATGAAAATAAATATATTGGCTATAAACCTTAAATTAATTTTGAGTACAAGTTACCAAAATAATGAATTTGCTATTTCCTCTGGTTTTATAACACCCCAATTCGTGAATGTTCACACATATACACTAATTAATAGAGATAATTGGGGAGGGCACTTTAGTACTTGAATATTTCAGAATAAAAGGGTTTGATGATTTTAAAGTTTCCTGCTTGGAGTTTCAGCTCTAAAATGTTTGATTATCTGAGAGAAGTTATTGTGGTGTTTTTGGGTTTTGGGGGAGAAGGTATTTAGGGAATGTGAAACTTGATGCAGATAATTTATTGTAATCATTTTCAGATTTTCAACATTTTCTGAGTGGCTTTTTAAATAACCGCTGTACCTGGAGCTGATGAGGCAGATTTAAATAAATCCATCGTGAATGTTTTTCAAGGAGTACATAGAGACACCAAATGGAACTCTAGGGCTCTGAGCAGTGTGATTATCACTCTGTACTTGTGTAATGCCTTTGTCAATAACTTCAAGATTTCTTTCTCAAAGTAGAAGAAATATAGTTGTTGAGAAAGCATATATAAAATTGCAGTGATCTATGCATGGCAAACAGTAAAATACCCAATTGGACATATCAAAGGCAGGTTATAGCTGCAAGTTACAGTTGGTCAGAAGGTCTCAGTGAGAGTTGGCATTGACTTGAGATACAGGCTTGTAAGAAAGGGATCCTAGAAGTTTGTTTGCTCAGGTGAGTCCACATCACCACAAGAACATTTTTCACTAAAGAGTTCTGTGTTTCTAGTCTAATGGTTCAGAGGTGTGTGAGTCTGTGGTCTTTGGTGCCTATAAGTGCCACTAAGGCAAATTGAGTGATTTTAGAGGAGAAAGAGTTTAGAAGATTAAAAGGAGAAAACCTCAACATTATTGTTGGTGTTCTAAGTGACAGGCTGAATAAGAAGGGAATCTTTATTTATTTTTTAAGCATTTTGGTTTACTCCCACATAACCACGTTAGATCTGTCCAGAGGACAGTTCTCTTGAGGTCTCTCTGTCCTGTAAGAAAGGCGTAGTTGAATAGTTGAGTTTAAAATGGGTGAGAAAGGAGATAGTTATATGTAACCAGCACACATTGCTAAAGGAGTGAAAAAAATAGAAAACACTACTGGATCCAAATTATTAGCAAGTCCTTGAAAGTAAATGTAAGGACTCCTTGAAGTAATCTGAACTATACGTTGACATCTTAGTGAATTGACTAGTTCAAATATTATTAGGTCTAATATATTGTGAACTTTTTTAAACATGGATTGTGTGTGTGAGAGAGACAGAGAGAGAAATTTTTGTTTTATTTTATTTTATTTTTAAACATGGATTTTTAATGATCATTAAAATAAACTTAGGTATTTGTTACTGCCATTTAATGGTAGGTAGACCATTTATTAAATTCAATGTGAAAAATTTGTTACTGCCATTTAATGGTAGGTAGACCATTTATTAAATTCAATGTGAAAAATAAACTTTATGAAATATTTGCATTAGTTGTGTAACAGACATCTTAAAAAATGAGCAACATCAGATAAGCCAGTCATTGTATGTATAACTATAAAGAAAAAAAGTGTTAGACATGCATATTGCATTTTTAGCCTCCTCCTCATGTTAATGGTGGATGTTAAAGCTTTCCTTGGTTGTATATCGATTTTATTATCCCAAGCATGCATTGAATCCATGATCTGCTTATAATTCTCATCATGCTTGGTATTAGTACTAAACAGAGAACCAGTACATTATGCCATAGAGTTTGGCACTCTGTTTAGTAAGTCATTACCACTACCTCACCTTACCTGGCAGAGCTGCTTGTTTTGTCCACATGACCTCGTATTTTTGCTAGTTATGCCTACGGAAAGGTCATTCAACCCAATAATGGCTTCTCATTTAGTCTAGAATTCAGACAAAAGCTTTGCAGCTGTGAAATGCATCCCATTTAAAAATTAACCTATTGTAAATTCTTAATGATTGAGAAATTCTGCAATTTGCTATGATTTGTGGTTTGTGCTGCAATTAGAATAGCAAACAGCAGAGATGATGCAGTCAGAATGACGTGCATTTGGGAAGTGAAGAGAAAGAAACTTTAGCAGATACTGTGCTTGGTTCAAGCCCATGTATTATGCCCTTCTGCCCTCATCAGTCATATATGACTTTGTCTGCCACCTTTAGACAATCCGAAGTGAAATGTAATCCTTGGAAATAATTACATAAATTACTGTTTTAAATACTTAAATACTCAAGAAGTAAAATTATCTATAAGTGTAGTCTACCTTTTCCTCCTTTAATATTTTTTCAACCTATAGCCTAGATTCTTAGGGAAAAGAAGGACATCGATGTTTGATTCATGAAGACCTGGAATTCAAATTTTGATAATAAAACAAATCAGCTCTGTATCCTCATGCAAATTACTTAAACTCTCTGGCTTCAGCTTCCACATCTGGAAATCTCACTGGACTCTTGCACAGATTAAATTAGATACTGTATTAGAGAACTTAATAGGGATACAATACGTTTCTTCACCATTTACTATCTATTAACCCCTGATCAAATTATGTAACTCCTCTATGCCTCTGTTTCCCTCTGTGAAATGGGGATATTAATACCTACTTCCTAGGGTTGTTGTGAAGATTAAATAAATAATGCAAAACCCTTAAAACAGTACTCTACATCTAGTTAGTATTCCATAATTATTAACCATCGGATTGACAAATCAGTAATCAACAAATAACTTACAATGATCAATAATGTAAATGAAACATGTAGGGTACACTAAGACAATTTATTAGAGCTAGAAAAATAAGCAGGGCTATGTCATTTAGTGCTTTGCAATGGGAAACCACTGACAAGGATGACGTGATTGGAATTACTTTTTTTTTTTTTTTTACCTGACCTGTTTGTTGTTTTTTAATTATTTTTATTTTTATTCACCTTCTGCATACAGTAATTCACTCCTTTTGGTGTATGAGCTTAAGTACATATAGGCATAAAGCCACTACTAGAATCAAGACAAAATAGTTCCATCACCACCCCTCACCACTGCCATTAAAAGAGCCCCACATGACAACCCCTTTGTAATAAATTGCTTTTCCCACTCCTGAATCCTAATCTGCTTTCTGTTGATGTAATTTTGCCTTTTCCAGTATGTCATGTAAATGGAATCACATTCTCTATAGCTTTTAAAGTCAAGCTTCTTCAGTTCAGCTCAGTGCATTTGGAATTCATCCATATTATTGTATTTATCAGTAGTTTACTAATAATTCTTATTCCTGAGTAGTATTTCATCATATGGCCATACTGCAATGTGTTTATTCACTATTTGAAGGGCATTTAAGTTGTTTCCAGTTTTGAATGGTTACAAATAAATATACTGTAAACATTTTTATTCAAGTTTCCATGTGAACAAATGTTTTCATTTCTCTTGGGTAAAGTACCTAGGAGTAAAGTTGCTGGCTCTTATGGTAAGTGTATGTTCAACTTTATAAAGAAACTGCCAAACTGTTTTCCAACATGGTTATACCATTTTACATTTCCACTAGCAATATACAAGAGTTCGGTTGCCTTGCATTGTTGTCAACATTTTGATATTGTCAATGTATTTTATTTTAGACATTCTAGTAGGTATGTATAGTATCTCAGTATGATTTTAATTTACATTTTCCTAATGAATAAAATGATTTTGAACATACAGTATTTTTATTTGCTTATTTGTCATTTATATAACTTCTTTGGTAAAGTGTCCAAATATTTTTCCCATTTTTTAAATTTGGTTGTTTGTTTCTTACTGAGTTTTAAGATTTTTTTCATGTGTTCTGGTACAAGTTCTTTGTACCAGATATGTGATTTGCAAATATTTTATTATAATCTATGCTTTGTCTTTTCATTCTCTTAACAATATATTTAGAGAGCATAAGTTTTAAATTTTGATGCAGTTTATCAGTTTTTTATTTTATGAATAATGTTTTTGGTGTCATTTCTAAGAAATTTTGCCTAACCCTATGTCACAAAGATTTTCTTTTATGTTTTCTTTTAGAAGTTTTATAATTTCAGTTCTATATTTATTTAGGCGTACTTTACAGTTTAATTTTTGTGTAATGTGAATGATGTAGATTGAGGTGTGTATTTTGTGTATGAATATCCAATTTTTCCAGTACCATTTATTGAAAAGACTATCATTTCTTCATTGCATTGCCTTTGTGCCTTGGTCAAATATCAATTGACCTTATATTTGTGGATTTAAAGTGAGCTCTCTATTCTGTTTCACTGATCCATGTGTCTCTCTGCTTACCAATAATACCACACTGTCTTGATAACTGTAACTTTATACTAAGTCTTGAGGTCAGTTAGTATCACTTATTCAAATTTGTTCTTTTTCAAAATTTTTCTAGTTTCTTTGGCTTTCCATATAAATCAGGTTGTTGATATCCATTAAAAAATCCTTTTGGGATTTTGCTTGTGATTATGTTAAATCTATAGATCACACTGGGAAGAATTGACATCTTAACAATATTGAATCTGCCAATCCATGAACATGGTATATATCTTTTTATTTAAGTTCTCCTTGATTCTTTCTTTCAGCAGTATTTTGTAGTTGTCAACATGCAGATCCTGCACATAGTATTTTTAGATTTATACCTATTTCATGTTTTTTAGTTGTGTTGTAAATTATACTTTTAAATTTTAAATTTCCAACTGTTCATTGTTGGTATGTAGAAATTCAATTGGTTTTAGTGTTCTTACAGTCTGCATCCATTTATGTATGTATTTAACATCCTTGGATTCTGCAGCCTTGTTAAACTTACTGGTTCTAGGATCCTCTTTGTAGATCCTTCTATGTAAGTAATCATTGTTGTCTGTGAAGAAAGACAGTCTTACTTCTTCCTTTTCAATCTGTAGGTCTTTTATTTGTTTTTCTTTTAAGCAAGAGAATGACTTGATTGGATTAACATTTTTCAAAAATAAGTGTGGCTTCAGTATGAGGAATTGATAGGAGGGAAAATATAAAAGAGGCCAGTTTGGAAGCTGTCACAAGAATCGAGACACTGTGATAGGTTGGACTATGATGATGACAGTAAGAGAAGAAACACATATACTCAGATTATATTTTGGTTGTAGAATTAATAGGCCTGAGTATTGAATTGAATATTACGGGAAAGAAGAGGAAGGGATCAGGAGGACACCAAGATCTCTGTCACAAGGAATTGGGTGGATGGAGTTGCCATTTATTGCATTGGAGAAGACAAGAGAAGAAACAGATTTGGAAGCAGGTGAAAAGCTGAGTTTTGAAAAAACATATATATTTACCTATATAGGTAAACATAGGAGATAAGAAGAAGAGCTTGAGAATGAGTTAGATCTATGTGGGACCCCATTCAAAGGCTTGTAGAGACATTTCCATTGCATTGTCTTTGTAGCTTCAGCATCCAAGATCATCAGATCTTTTTTACCTCAGGCCTTTAGACACATTGTTAATCACTGCCTTAAGTTTGTGTGTCTCCCCTCCCCTTGGCACTCCCACTTACTTTTCCTTCCTTTCTACTGCCTTCCCTCCCTCCTTTATTTCCTTCTTTAGGCTGGGGTCTTATCACCCTATAGGTCTTAGCTTAAATATCATCTCCTCAGAACCCACCTAAAACCAGATATCTTTCTCTCTGCATTAGTCTCTGTTACACAATATTTTCTCCATAGGCATTATCATTTTGTAAACATTTTGTAGTTGTTTTCTTGTTTGTTGTCTGCCTTTCACACTAGACTACATTCCAAAGATCAGAGACTGTGTCTACCTTGTTTACTGTTATGTCACCAATCCAGAACACCTTACCGGGCACATGGTTGATCAGTATTTGTCAGGTGGGAGGAATGATGGTTCTAGAGCTCAGGAAATATGGCAAGAAAAGAACATTTGGGAGTTATCCACATATAGATGGTATTTAAAACTATGGAGGTAAATAAGATTGCTAGAGAAAGAAAAGAACCCAGTACCAGCCCCTAGGGACTTGTCAACTTTAAAAGAAGAAGTTAGCAAAGAAGCCTGAGAAAGAGTAGCAAAGGATAGAGGAGGAAAACCAGATTTTGTTTCCTGGAGGTCTAGAAAAGAGAAATGTTTTTAAAAAGGCAGAATTTAAATGCGTAAGACAATGCTGAGGGGTGAAACAAGATGAGTCTATTTGATTTAGCAACACAGAGGTCATTGATGAACCCAGCCAGAGTTTTGCTGGAGTAGAAAAAGTAGAAGCCACATGGGAGTAGATGAAAGAATGATAGTCATCATAGTAAATACAAACTAGATGGATACTTGACTGTAAATTTTGTGTATGAGTATCCACAAAATATTTGCCATCCATCAAAGCTATCTTTTGGATTAGCTCTGTATATCAGCTAACACTTATATGCCTATATATGTGTTTAATAATTGGGTATATTTTATAAAGTTGGTGTTTAACTGAAACATTTACTTTCATTTTGATTTGTCAGAAGACAAAATTACAACAAATATAAAGATCTTAACTGGCTTTAATTTGCAATTCTAGAATCGGGCAACACTGTATTCCATAAAATAGAATAAGTGTTCTGTTGAGCTGAGCAAGGGAAGTTGGTTTTATATACAGAAAAAGACTGAAGAAAGCTGAAACAAATGACAAAAAGTAGATTGGCCATTTAAAGTTACTTTCCTTGTGAGGTGGGAACAGGGAAACACAACAACAGAAAAATAACTGGTTAACATCAGGTTGTTTCAGGTTACTTTTTCTGGGATAAGGGTTAAAGCAGAGGGAACTTTATTATCATGCCAACTGAAACTGGCCTGTTTCAGAATTTTGGCTATTATCTCCCTCTGATTTCTCAGGTCAGGTAACAACTAAGTTTCAGTTTGGTGCTGTGGGACTTCAGTATAAGTGATTCCATTTTGGTTTTTAATCTGGTCTGTTGGGGCTTAGTGTAGGAGCTTAGTCCAAACCAATGGCCTCATGTACTTTTTATTTAACAGATTGTAGTGCTAGAATAGATGCCACCTTAGACACTGAGAAATAAGAATAGATGCCACCTTCGTCACTCAGAAGTAGAGTACAAATGCATAATGTTCATTCTTGTGTCAAAGGGAGGATATTTAAGTCTTAAAACCTTTTGTTTTGTTTTTGGGGGGGTGGGGAAGGAAAGAGTAGGAAGGAGAAAGGGAGGCAGAGAAAAGCTTAGAGATTTAGCCTCCTTTACTTAACCAGCTATCAACAGTACAAGCTGCTTGCTAAGCTGAGGCACATGATTCTGGAATTTAAGGAAATGTCTTTCCTGAGGATCTCCTCTACTCTAAACTGGTACAACCAATGAAGAGTACATATTTTATTGATCTAGATCAGAGTTAATGAAATTAACTTCATAGAAATTCTATTCTTTACCATGATCTGGTTTCTGCACCTGCAGCAAAGTTCTTCATACTTTGGTTGGTTTCCACTAAATGCTAGACATAAATCTGTGTGTAGGTTTTAGAGATAGGATCAGAAAGGATAAGTGAAAAGGACTTAGGCCAGAGGCTAGCAAATGTGCTTGGTTCATGTTTCCTCATACACAGCACCTCTAAGCCAAAAGAAATATCTAACAATTCCACTTATTAAGCAGATAGATCCAAACAAGTAAGTGTTTATGTCCAAACAACTTAGAATGTGTTAAAGACCATACAACTTCTCAAACCTTGGAATCAGATTGGAAACCATCAACCACATGTCCTGTTCCACATTAATATTTTTGCACAATATGTGGTTTTAGTCAAAATAACTGCCTCAGACTCAGCTTTACAAAGACATAATGTTATCTAAAGGAATTCTGTATTAAAACTGTGAACTCGCTTCAATTAGTAATTTTTATGGTGTTCAACTCCTGTCACTGTTTTTCCCTGAAAATGTAAAATATTCCCCAATGCTCTTGTGAATTTGCTGTAGCTTTCTGGGGTGCCTCATTGCAGTTTGCGAGCTGTGGACTCAGAGCATTATTCCAAGACTTTTTGTTTTCCATTTAAATATTTATTTCTTATATTTTATACCTCTACATTAAAAACCAACCGGATCATTGGTGAAACATAGTTTATTTTAGGATTTTTTGTTTCAAAATGTATGAAAGTTAAACATACATAATGTTGAAAATTTGGAAAATACAGCAAAACACGGAGAAGAAAATAAAAATCACTTCTAATTCCACCATCCACCAATAACTACTACTAACATGTTTTCGTTTATCTGTCTAGTTATTTTCTATGAAATAGTAACTATGACTAACTCTGATTTTATTGGATGGTGGAAATCTGTAGTTTAGTGTGAATTTCATACCCTTTAGTTGTGACTTGTCTATAATGACTTGGGATAAGTAAATAAGGTAGAGTTATAGCTGCTGCTTTCATTAGTTGTGTATCTGACTGAAGGGCATGAAGACCCCACCATTCATGAAGGAGAAACTTCCTGCTGCTGTGTTTCTAACCTAGCAAATGCAAGGTGTCCCATTTACACAGTGGTTCCTCATTATAGAGGCACAGACACCAGTAGATTTCAGTAGGGGAACTTTTTTTGAAGTACTAGTCTAACGTGTTTTTTGTTTTTTTTTTTTTTAAATTTATTTATTATTACTATACTTTAAGTTGTAGGGTACATGTGCATAACATGCAGGTTTGTTACATATGTATACTTGTGCCATGTTGGTGTGCTGCACCCATCAACTCGTCATTTACATCAGGTATAACTCCCAATGCAATCCCTCCCCCCTCCCCCCTCCCCATGATAGGCCCCGGTGTGTGATGTTCCCCTTCCTGAGTCCAAGTGATCTCATTGTTCAGTTCCCACCTATGAGTGAGAACATGCGGTGTTTGGTTTTCTGTTCCTGTGATAGTTTGCTAAGAATGATGGTTTCCAGCTGCATCCATGTCCCTACAAAGGACACAAACTCATCCTTTTTGATGGCTGCATAGTATTCCATGGTGTATATGTGCCACATTTTCTTAATCCAATCTGTCACTGATGGACATTTGGGTTGATTCCAAGTCTTTGCTATTGTGAATAGTGCCGCAATAAACATACGTGTGCATGTGTCTTTATAGCAGCATAATTTATAATCCTTTGGGTATATACCCAGTAATGGGATGGCTGGGTCATATGGTACATCTAGTTCTAGATCCTTGAGGAATCGCCATACTGTTTTCCATAATGGTTGAACTAGATTACAGTCCCACCAACAGTGTAAAAGTGTTCCTATTTCTCCACATCCTCTCCAGCACCTGTTGTTTCCTGACTTTTTAATGATCGCCATTCTAACTGGTGTGAGATGGTATCTCATTGTGGTTTTGATTTGCATTTCTCTGATGGCCAGTGATGATGAGCATTTTTTCATGTGTCTGTTGGCTGTATGAATGTCTTCTTTTGAGAAATGTCTGTTCATATCCTTTGCCCACTTTTGGATGGGGTTGTTTGTTTTTTTCTTGTAAATTTGTTTGAGTTCTTTGTAGGTTCTGGATATTAGCCCTTTGTCAGATGAGTAGATTGCAAAAATTTTCTCCCATTCTGTAGGTTGCCTGTTCACTCTGATGGTAGTTTCTTTTGCTGTGCAGAAGCTCTTTAGTTTAATGAGATCCCATTTGTCAATTTTGGCTTTTGCTGCTGTTGCTTTTGGTGTTTTAGACATGAAGTCTTTGCCCATGCCTATGTCCTGAATGGTACTACCTAGGTTTTCCTCTAGGATTTTTATGGTATTAGGTCTAACATTTAAGTCTCTAATCCATCTTGAATTAATTTTCGTATAAGGAGTAAGGAAAGGATCCAGTTTCAGCTTTCTACTTATGGCTAGCCAATTTTCCCAGCACCATTTATTAAATAGGGAATCCTTTCCCCATTTCTTGTTTCTCTCAGGTTTGTCAAAGATCAGATGGCTGTAGATGTGTGGTATTATTTCTGAGGACTCTGTTCTGTTCCATTGGTCTATATCTCTGTTTTGGTACCAGTACCGTGCTGTTTTGGTTACTGTAGCCTTGTAGTATAGTTTGAAGTCAGGTAGTGTGATGCCTCCAGCTTTGTTCTTTTGACTTAGGATTGTCTTGGAGACGCGGGCTCTTTTTTGGTTCCATATGAACTTTAAAGCAGTTTTTTCCAGTTCTGTGAAGAAACTCATTGGTAGCTTGATGGGGATGGCATTGAATCTATAAATTACCTTGGGCAGTATGGCCATTTTCACGATATTGATTCTTCCTATCTATGAGCATGGTATGTTCTTCCATTTGTTTGTGTCCTCTTTGATTTCACTGAGCAGTGGTTTGTAGTTCTCCTTGAAGAGGTCCTTTACATCCCTTGTAAGTTGGATTCCTAGGTATTTGATTCTCTTTGAAGCAATTGTGAATGGAAGTTCATTCCTGATTTGGCTCTCTGTTTGTCTGTTACTGGTGTATAAGAATGCTTGTGATTTTTGCACATTAATTTTGTATCCTGAGACTTTGCTGAAGTTGCTTATCAGCTTAAGGAGATTTTGGGCTGAGACGATGGGGTTTTCTAAATATACAATCATGTCATCTGCAAACAGGGACAATTTGACTTCTTCTTTTCCTAACTGAATACCCTTGATTTCTTTCTCTTGCCTGATTGCCCTAGCCAGAACTTCCAACACTATGTTGAATAGGAGTGGTGAGAGAGGGCATCCCTGTCTTGTGCCAGTTTTCAAAGGGAATTTTTCCAGTTTTTGCCCATTCAGTATGATATTGGCTGTGGGTTTGTCATAAATAGCTCTTATTATTTTGAGGTACGTTCCATCAATACCGAATTTATTGAGCGTTTTTAGCATGAAGGGCTGTTGAATTTTGTCAAAAGTCTTTTCTGCATCTATTGAGATAATCATGTGGTTCTTGTCTTTGGTTCTGTTTATATGCTGGATTATGTTTATTGATTTGCGAATGTTGAACCAGCCTTGCATCCCAGGGATGAAGCCCACTTGATCATGGTGGATAAGCTTTTTGATGTGTTGCTGAATCCGGTTTGCCAGTACTTTATTGAGGATTTTTGCATCGATGTTCATCAGGGATACTGGTCTAAAATTCTCTTTTTTTGTTGTGTCTCTGCCAGGCTTTGGTATCAGGATGATGTTGGCCTCATAAAATGAGTTAGGAAGGATTCCCTCTTTTTCTATTGATTGGAATAGTTTCAGAAGGAATGGTACCAACTCCTCCTTGTACCTCTGGTAGAATTCAGCTGTGAATCCATCTGGTCCTGGACTTTTTTTGGTTGGTAGGCTATTAATTATTGCCTCAATTTCAGAGCCTGCTATTGGTCTATTCAGGGATTCAACTTCTTCCTGGTTTAGTCTTGGAAGAGTGTAAGTGTCCAGGAAATTATCCATTTCTTCTAGATTTTCCAGTTTATTTGCGTAGAGGTGTTTATAGTATTCTCTGATGGTAGTTTGTATTTCTGTGGGGTCGGTGGTGATATCCCCTTTATCATTTTTAATTGCGTCGATTTGATTCTTCTCTCTTTTCTTCTTTATTAGTCTTGCTAGTGGTCTGTCAATTTTGTTGATCTTTTCAAAAAACCAACTCCTGGATTCATTGATTTTTTTGGAGGGTTTTTTGTGTCTCTATCTCCTTCAGTTCTGCTCTGATCTTAGTTATTTCTTGCCTTCTGCTAGTTTTCGAATGTGTTTGCTCTTGCTTCTCTAGTTCTTTTAATTGCGATGTGAGAGTGTCAATTTTAGATCTTTCCTGCTTTCTCTTGTGGGCATTTAGTGCTATAAATTTCCCTCTACACGCTGCTTTAAATGTGTCCCAGAGATTCTGGTATGTTGTATCTTTGTTCTCATTGGTTTCAAAGAACATCTTTATTTCTGCCTTCATTTCGTTATGTACCCAGTAGTCATTCAGGAGCAGGTTGTTCAGTTTCCATGTAGTTGAGCGGTTTTGATTGAGTTTCTTAGTCCTGAGTTCTAGTTTGATTGCACTGTGGTCTGAGAGACAGTTTGTTATAATTTCTGTTCTTGTACATTTGCTGAGGAGTGCTTTACTTCCAATTACGTGGTCGATTTTGGAGTAAGTACGATGTGGTGCTGAGAAGAATGTATATTCTGTTGATTTGGGGTGGAGAGTTCTATAGATGTCTATTAGGTCTGCTTGCTGCAGAGATGAGTTCAATTCCTGGATATCCTTGTTAACTTTCTGTCCCGTTGATCTGTCTAATGTTGACAGTGGAGTGTTGAAGTCTCCCATTATTATTGTATGGGAGTCTAAGTCTCTTTGTAAGTCTCTAAGGACTTGCTTGATGAATCTGGGTGCTCCTGTATTGGGTGCATATATATTTAGGATAGTTAGCTCTTCCTGTTGAATTGATCCCTTTACCATTATGTAATGGCCTTCTTTGTCTCTTTTGATCTTTGATGGTTTAAAGTCTGTTTTATCAGAGACTAGTATTGCAACCCCCGCTTTTTTTTGTTCTCCATTTGCTTGGTAAATCTTCCTCCATCCCTTTATTTTGAGCCTATGTATGTCTCTGCGTGTGAGATGGGTCTCCTGAATACAGCAGACTGATGGGTCTTGACTCTTTATCCAGTTTGCCAGTCTGTGTCTTTTAATTGGAGCATTTAGTCCATTTACATTTAAGGTTAAGATTGTTACATGTGAACTTGATCCTGCCATTCTGATATTAACTGGTTATTTTGCTCGTTAGTTGATGCAGTTTCTTCCTTGCCTCGATGGTCTTTACATTTTGGCATGTTTTTGCAATGGCTGGTACCGGTTGTTCCTTTCCATGTTTAGTGCTTCCTTCAGGGTCTCTTGTAAGGCAGGCCTAGTGGTGACAAAATCTCTAAGCATTTGCTTATCTGTAAAGGATTTTATTTCTCCTTCACTTATGAAACTTAGTTTGGCTGGATATGAAATTCTGGGTTTAAAATTCTTTTCTTTAAGAATGTTGAATATTGGCCCCCACTCTCTTCTGGCTTGGAGAGTTTCTGCCGAGAGATCTGCTGTTAGTCTGATGGGCTTCCCTTTGTGGGTAACCCGACCTTTCTCTCTGGCTGCCCTTAAGATTTTTTCCTTCATTTCAACTTTGGTGAATCTGGCAATTATGTGTCTTGGAGTTGCTCTTCTCGAGGAGTATCTTTGTGGCGTTCTCTGTATTTCCTGGATTTGAATGTTGGCCTGCCCTACTAGGTTGGGGAAGTTCTCCTGGATGATATCCTGAAGAGTGTGTTCCAACTTGGTTCCATTTTCCCCCTCACTTTCAGGCACCCCAATCAGACGTAGATTTGGTCTTTTTACATAATCCCATACTTCTTGCAGGCTTTGTTCATTTCTTTTTCTTCTTTTTTCTTTTGGTTTCTCTTCTCGCCTCATTTCATTCATTTGATCCTCAATCGCTGATACTCTTTCTTCCAGTTGATCGAGTCGGTTACTGAAGCTTGTGCATTTGTCACGTATTTCTCGTGTCATGGTTTTCATCTCTTTCATTTCGTTTATGACCTTCTCTGCATTAATTACTCTAGCCATCAATTCTTCCACTTTTTTTTCAAGATTTTTAGTTTCTTTGCACTGGGTACGTAATTCCTCCTTTAGCTCTGAGAAATTTGATGGACTGAAGCCTTCTTCTCTCATCTCGTCAAAGTCATTCTCCGTCCAGCTTTGATCCGTTGCTGGCGATGAGCTGCGCTCCTTTGCCGGGGGAGATGCGCTCTTATTTTTTTGAATTTCCAGCTCTTCTGCCCTGCTTTTCCCCCATCTTTGTGGTTTTATCTGCCTCTGGTCTTTGATGATGGTGATGTACTGATGGGGTTTTGGTGTAGGTGTCCTTCCTGTTTGATAGTTTTCCTTCTAACAGTCAGGACCCTCAGCTGTAGGTCTGTTGGAGATTGCTTGAGGTCCACTCCAGACCCTGTTTGCCTGGGTATCAGCAGCAGAGGCTGCAGAAGATAGAATATTTCTGAACAGCGAGTGTACCTGTCTGATCCTTGCTTTGGAAGCTTCGTCTCTGGGGTGTATCCAGCCGTGTGAGGTGTGGGGTGTCAGACTGCCCCTAGTGGGGGCTGTTTCCCAGTTAGGCTACTCAGGGGTCAGGGACCCACTTGAGCAGGGAGTCTGTCCCTTCTCAGATCTCAACCTCCGTGTTGGGAGATCCACTGCTCTCTTCAAAGCTGTCAGACAGAGTCGTTTGCGTCTGCAGAGGTTTCTGCTACGTTTGTTATTGTTTACTGTGCCCTGTCCCCAGAGGTGGAGTCTACAGAGACAGGCAGGTTTCCTTGAGCTGCTGTGAGCTCCACCCAGTTCGAGCTTCCCAGCAGCTTTGTTTACCTACTTAAGCCTCAGCAATGGCGGGCACCCCTCTCCCAGCCTCGCTGCTGCCTTGCCGGTAGATCACAGACTGCTGTGCTAGCAATGAGGGAGGCTCCGTGGGTGTGGGACCCTCCCGGCCAGGTGTGGGATATGATCTCCTGGTGTGCCTGTTTGCTTAAAGCGCAGTATTGGGGTGGGAGTTATCCGATTTTCCAGGTGTTGTGGGTCTCAGTTCCCCTGGCTATGAAAGGGATTCCCTTCCCCCTTGCGCTTCCCAGGTGAGGCAATGCCTCGCCCTGCTTCAGCTCTCGCTGGTCGGGCTGCAGCAGCTGACCAGCACCAATCGTCCGGCACTCCCCAGTGAGATGAACCCAGTACCTCAGTTGAAAATGCAGAAATCACCGGTCTTCTGTGTCGCTCACGCTGGGAGTTGGAGACTGGAGCTGTTCCTATTCGGCCATCTTGCTCCGCCCCCCCCAGTCTAACGTGTTTTAAAAAGATAACGTGACACTTATTTTACTTCTTTTAGCAGGTGGACACACTTTCTTAAAGTAATAATACATCATGGCCCTGCTATACGATAGTAGTTCTAGAAGACTATCTAATAATTCAGACTAAAGCTATGCATATTGCTGTGACACCACGTGGAAAACTTTTATAATTCCATCCCATTTCTGATGTATATGCTTTATTTTCTATGCCTTCATAAGGACTAAAAACTGAAGTTATTTACATGAAAACAAGATTTTTGTTTGAGTTCATTTACTTGAGGATATGTTTTTAAAATCCACCTTCTGTCACACTATAGAAGTAGATTTTGAGTTATCAAAAGGTAGAATTATAACTTCAGAAAAGAAAAAAATGGCCAATTTAGTTTAACTCTATGTACAAAAATTTATTTATAGTCTCATGTATTCATTCCACACCCCCTTTCTTCTTTCCTTCTTTCTCCCTCTGTCCTTGTTCTTAATAATAATGTTTAATTCTGACCAGAATAAGTTGTGGTGGTACTTTCTTAGCATAACTTGGACTATTGAAGGGTAATTCTGTTCTTTTAAAAAATCCCCAATAGGCTGGGTGCGGTGGCTCACCCATGTAATCCCAGCACTTTGGGAGTCAAGGCCAGAGGATTGCTTGAGCCCATGAGTTTGAGACCATCCTGAACAACATAGGGATACCCCATCTCTACAAAAAAATTGCAGTATTAGCCAGGTGTGGTAGTGCACAACTGTGGTCTCAACTACTTGGGAGGCTGAGGCAGGAGGATGACTTGAGCCCAGGAAGTTGAGGCTGTAGTGAGCTGTGATCGCACCACTGCACTCCAGCCTGGGTGACAGAGTAAGATCTTGTCTCAGAAAACAAAAGAGGTAGGGGGGCCCCATGGGGAAAAGGTGGAAGCAAGATAAAAAGACATGGGAGCCAAACTGAGAGTTTTCATGGCCAAAACTAGAACAATTTGAGCAACAAAATAAGTAATGAGTATTTTGTTATAAGCCAAAGAATAAAATAAATATCCATGAGTCCATAACGATACAGATAAGTAATTAAATGAATAAATAGAGGAGAAGGGGCAAATCTTTCTTACGGAAGAACTCTAGATAATAGATGTAGAGGGAATGGAGGATACAGAAAATCCCATTAGAACACTGCAGGAATAATTGTTCAGGCAAGAGTTACAGATGAATGCCAAAATTAGTAAGTGAAAGTTTTCTTTGAGCTGCTAATTTAAAATCTTCAGAAGTACTAGATCCAGTTTCATCTGATAGTTTCTTAACCCCAGATTACTGATAGATTCAAATAGTATAGAAGTATGGTATGCAGTAAGATGGATACAGCCAACACATTTTTTTCAACATAAAATATACTGTGTGTTGCTCTGTTTGTTTTTTCAGAAACAGTAAAACCTCATCAATTCAATGTAATTTGGGGTACAGATGTGAAATCCTGTTTTATAAATATTTTATTATTTTTACTTTCAAGGTCTCATTAACTCAAACTAGGATAACAGTTGATTAGAAGACCTAATGGAGTCCTGTTTTAGTAAATAATAATATGTAATTGGCTGAGGATGATTATTATCATAGTAACAAATTAGATACTAAAATTAAACTCCTCTCCTGTATACCAGTCATTCTTTTGATCTGACCATTAATGGAAGCTGTTTTTAGTTTGTGTACATGTGGGAGATATTATTTTTATTAGTTAAGTATATTTTACCACTTAACCAAATGAGTAACTTGTAGTGTGTCTATCTTGGGACTATAACTGGTGTGATCAATGAAGAATGATGTATTGTTCTTAAATGCGGAAATACGTTTAGGTTAGTAGTGGCAGGTGCATGCATTTTCTGGAAAGCTCTGTTTACCAGATTTTTAGTGGCCAAGGAGATACACAGATAGTTAATAGTACTGCTTAATTGTTGTAGTCAGATTGAGTAACACGTAATTTATAGCAATTCTGAAACTGAGAACACAAGAATGATAAGCTATATGATAAAGACCACAATTGCTAGTTAGCAAAAGTACAGACTACACATTGTTGACTAGCAAGCCATTCTTGTAAAATGCATATGATAAAATTTTCTTGACAGCTGTTTTCAAAGTGAACCTTTCTATGTCATCATGGTTCCTTTAGTAAATTTACTTGTAAGGTTTTTTTTTTTAATCAGTGTTTCCTGCTGAAAGAAATCAAAGAAGATATAAATAAATAGAAAGACATTCATGCTTGTGGAATGGGAGACTTAATATTATTAAAATATCTATACTACTAAAATGCATTCCACCCCTATCAAAATCCCAATGGTATTTTTTGCAGAAATTAAAAAACTATTTTAAAATTCCTACAGAATCTCAATAGACCACAAAAGGTCAAAACAATCTTGAGAAAGAACAGAGTTGGAGGCCTCACACTTCCTGATTTCAAAACATACTTCAAAGCATCTAATTTAGATGGCATACTTAATTACTGGCATAAAGATAGAGACACAGACCAATGGAGCAGAATAGAGAGCCCAGAAATAAATCATTGCATATATGGCCAAATGATTTGCCACAAGGGCACCAATACTACACAATGGGAAGGGACAGTATATTCTACTAACAGTGTTGGGAAAGCAATATCCACATGCGAAAGAATGAAGTTGAACCCCTACCTTATACCATATACCAAAATTAACACAAAAATAAAGACCAAAACATAAGACCTTAAACTATTAAACTTGTAGAAGATAATATATAGGCGAAATCTTTAGGACATTGGATTAGGCAGCAATTTCTTGTGAGCAACACCAAAATCATAGGCAACAAAATAAAAAATAGACAAAGAGGACTACATCAAAGTTAAAAACTTACGTACATCAAAGGAATCAATCAGCAGTGTGAAAAGGCAGCCTACAGAATGGGAGAAAATAATTGCAAATCATACATCTGATAAGAGGTTAATGTCCAGAATATATAAGGAACTCCTACATCTCAACAACAATAAACAACCCAATTAAAAAATGGGCAAAGGTCTTGGACAGACATTTCTCTGAAGAAAGTATACGGCCAATAAACACATGGAATGATACTCAGTCATTAGGGAAATGCAAATCAAAACCACAATGAGATAGCACCTGACACCATCAGGATGGCCACTATGAAAAGAACGAAATGTTTAAATTACAGCACAGTAAACAATGGGAGTCAATTTAAAAAAAAAAAAAGAAGAAAAACTAACAAGTGTTAAGGATGTGACGTTGGAACCCTTGCATACTGTTAGTGAGAATGTAAATTGATGCAGCCCTTATGGAAAACAAAGGGGTCCTCAAAAGATTAAAAATAAAATTATGATCCAGTGATACTGCCTCTGGGTGTATATCCAAAATCATTTAAAACCGAATCTCAGAGAGATTTTCACACCCACGTTCATTGCAACATTATCCAAAATAGCCAAGAGGTAGAGGCAGCCCATGTGTCCATTGACAGATGAATGGCTAAAGAAAATGTGGTGTATACATACAGTGGAATATTATTCTACCTTTAAAAAGAAAGAATTTCTGTCACCTGCTACAACATGAATGAACCTCAAGGACATTATGCTAAGTGAAATAGGCCTGTCACAAAAGGACAAATAGTGTGTGATTCTGTTAATACTCATATGAAGTATCTAAAGTAGTCAAAATCATAGAAACAGAAAGTAGAAAGGCAGTTATCAAGGTCTGGGTAGAAGGGGAGGGGGCGGAATTAGTGTTTAGGGAGTATAGCATTTCAGTGTTGCAAGATGGAAAAGTTCCAGACATCTGTTGGAAAATACGTGGATACACTTAGCACTGCTGAACTGTACACTTAAAAATGGTTAAGATGGAAAATTTAATTTTTTTACCACAGATTTTAAAAAGCAGTGTTTCATTGCCTAATTCTATATTCGGTTAACAATTTTACTGATTGTCTACTATGTCCCAGGCACTTTCCATTATTATTCTTTCAGTGACACTTGTTCCCCATTTTAGAAATTAGGAAATAGACACTGAAAGGTTTAGAAACTTATTTCTGTTAGACCCTACATGTGGTATAGCAAAACTGTGTTTACCTAACTGAGTTGTCCAATACTTGCATATAGATGATGTTTCCAAAATAAAAGGAAATGGGTCCCTAGAAAGCAAGGCAAGAGAATTGAGACTAAAATAATGAATATTTGAGGATAAATTTAGCAAGTTTGCTACTTGGAATATCACTTTTTTGGGCATGTCTAGTTCCAAAACCACAGAATGTATTGGACCTGTTGGATTTGTTGAAAATGCAGATGGTACAATCAAATGTAATACTCATAAAGGGAAAAGAATACAGTTTGAAAGTTCTTATGAAGACATGTACTGCCTAACCTGTGAATTGAAAGCATCTTTTAAAAACTTACTTCCCGTCATATTCCTAGGTGGTAGTGAATATGTGGGTAGAAAACTGAGAATGTTTCAGATAATCCTAATGAAGTTAAATGATTGCAGTCTACCATATTGTGAGGAAAAGTTGTTAGCCGTGCAAGATGAGGACAGAATTAAAATATTACCATAACTGGCATTTGATTTGAAAACTACAAAGATAAGCTTAGGTTCCTATTTATGAAAACCATTCTCACAGCCCAGTGAAATATCTTTTAAAAGGTTCTGTAGTTACCATGGATACTTGTTAGCTTTGATAGAGTATCCATATTCAGTCATCTGAGGTGAAGAAGCCAAAAAACCCATGAACTAATGGCACAAGTAGCTTCATCTCTAAATTTGTACTAGTTTGGGGATGGAAAAGGTAAGTTTCCTGAAGATTAGAGTGTTGGTTAATTGTCACTGCTTGGAAAGCAAAATATTTAGGATGCACATTGCCTGAATTTGATCCTAGTATTCACTATTGGTATGTAACTTTTTAATTTAACTAGTACAGGCCATTTCTTAGATTTTAACATAGGAATTTAGATGGTTAGACCTTTATGAAAGTTGATGAAACCTAGGGAGTATACTCAATTTCTGAAAGCCGTAGAGACACAGACAATATTGAAGGCATTGGTCCCCATGGTAATATGTTTGCATTTGGCCCAGCGTGGCTGGTCTGCCTAGCTTCTTTTAATTGCTATATATTGACAGCCGTTTTCACAACTATTTATAAAATGTCGGATAAGTGAGCATGTGTACGAGGGAGCGTACACCATACCTTAAGCTTGATTAGATACTTCAGATGACAAAGAGCTCTGCATGAAGAGTTACTGAGGTATTTTTATCATTTCCTAATGTGCCTGTCACATAGTAGAAGCAAAAAGCCTTTCAAATTATTTAAATATTTTCCTCAATTCTCTTTTAAAACAGGTGACAAAAGAGCTGAAACAGTATGACAACAAAATTATAGAATGCAAATTTGAGAACAACAGCTGGGTCTTCATGAGACAGAGAACAGACAAAAGTTTTCCTAATGCCTACAACACTGCCATGGGTGAGTATGACAACTTATCAGTGCTTATTATATTAAAAAAAAAAAAATTAAGATGTTAGACCCAAAGTGTGCTACCTTTGTTGTTTTGCTTAATGCGGCATAGTCATTTAGGCTTCATCCTTGTTTGATGGGAAAGATATGTCAAGTCTGTATTCTCTTTGGCTCCAATTGGCTTGTAGGTTCTCCTCTCTAAACTGGTGGTCTTATGCCCATGCGCCCAAAAGAGAAGTTTAAAGGGCAGGATCCTGGGCTGTATACAAGTTGAATTTATTGAACAACAACAACAACAGAAACCACAATAATTTCAGATCTATTCAGAACTATAAAAACCATTGTTTGCCAGATGGTAAAAGACAAAATTAGCAGGGGAAAATGTAATTTCCAGCTCTTAAAATAGCTTTATAAACAATGGAGAACAAAGTAAACGAAAACCATTTAAAAAGACAAAATCTGCTATGCTATTCTTCAGAGTGTTCTTTGGGTACAATATGAATGCTTTGGGAATTCAGAATAGTAAGTTTCTTTCATGGGGAACAACACAAATTAATTGAAGTTTATAAGGTGTACCACTACCAGTAGCTGTTGTTGCTCTGGATTGCATTTTTAGTGGAGTTGAAAAAAGGTAAAAACCAAGATAACAGGTTATTCAAACTTTACTTTTAGAATGTGCAGTTGATGAGGAGGATATGATAAGCTAATGAGAAAATATTGAAATTTCCAGTTTCAGCTTTGCAGTTTAAAAGTTACTGTTGTACATTTAGGAGTTCTCATTGGAACTAGCATCCATTTTCAGACAAGATGAGTTAATTTCCAAAGTAGGGACGATTACGCCAATGTCTTTTCTTCCAAGACCAAATAGGTAAATAAAATGAAAAAGACTGGCATTAAATTTTGATAAGAGAAGATAATATGGTCTGCCAGCTACAATGAAACCACGTATTCAGTAGGAATGGTAGCTGGTGCCATGTTTTATGTTTCGTAGAGTGGACTTCTTTCTGAGAGAAAGATTGAAGGACTATATATAGTACACATTTTACAAGTTTTAGTTGAATTCAGACTGTGGTGTAATGCATTGTGTTAGATTAAAATTCCATAAAAAGTGGTTTGGAAGGGATAGAAAACCATGGGGAAGACGTGCTTATAGCCCAAATGTTTAAAGTTTTGGTTTAAAATTAATACTGCCGTAAAGAGTAGCCATTAGACAAGCACACATTTTGGGTGTAGGGGAGGGAGGAGATAGTTCAATGTGAAGCATGTCACTCAAATGGGTAAAATGGAAGTATTTAGCATATTGGGATGAAAACCTTTCTCATAAGCCTGTGGTGAGTCAGCTGCCTTAATTAACCCTCACGTGAGACCCGTGTGTCCCTCTGTCCACAGCTGTGTGCAATAGCATCTCAAACCCTGTCACCAAGGAGATGCTGTTTGAGTTCATCGACAGATGTACTGCAGCTTCTCAAGGACAGAAGCGAAAGCATCATCTGGACCCTGACACGGAGCTCATGCCACCACCACCTCCCAAAAGACTGCGCCCTTTAACCTAAGACCTGCTTGTGACTTCAGGGTTAAGAAGAAAGATGAATGAGGAGAAAACGCTGTTGCCCATTTTTGTAGCCAGAGAAATTGAAAGACGACTGTGGCTTGATGTTGATACACATTTGAATTTTTTTTAAGAAAAGAAAGGTATTGTAGCCAGCCTGTAAATACTTGATGCATTTGTTTCCTCAATGCTGCAATACATCATGGACTTAAACATTTTATTTATCTGATAAACTCAGCCTTACCTTGTGGAATCTGAAGATTGAAATATCCAAAGGTTTAAACAAGATTGAAATCAATGAAAAAGAGGCCTTGTTTATATATGGGTAACTTCACATTTAATTTATAAAGTTAACAATCTGGAAACTGTGAGCCCATAAAACAGTATCTTTTAGAAGCTGTGTTACAACTATAGCAAATTTTCCTTTTAAAAAATTCAGGCAATGGCATTAAACATTCTTGCTGTCGTTTACCATGGATTTCCTACATTTCTGAGATCCCTGTATTCAAAAACAAATGACAAGGTTGTTAAGTATTGTACTATATTAAACAGCTTAGTCTGGTTTATATCATTTTAACAAGTTTTTTGGAAATGTAAAAGAAAAAAGTAAAGCTCCATTTTTGTGAATTGCATTGTTTCTAAAGGGAGTATTTTGAGTATTTTCATCTGTTTGTATTGTTTCGACTATGATATCAGATACCCCATGTGTCCATTCCGGCAGTGGTTTTGAGCTACTTCATGGAACTTGGACACACACCACCAGGTCCTTTATGTGTTGTTCTCCTGGGAGACTTTCCTTTTCTTTAAATGCCAGGGCTACTTCTGCTTTACCTCAGTGGCATCAGCACACTGTAAATTACATTAAAACACACAACTCACTGTGATCTATGGGAGTGATAGCAAATGCAAACGATGTTGTGTTACTTCCCTCCAACAAAACAGCAAAGGGAATGCCAGCTGACTTCTTTGATTAGAAGGTAATGTCATGGGATAGAATGGTGTCACTAGAAAATGCTCTCCCACTGCTAGATAAATGCAGAGGCAAAGTGTAGACATCTGTAGGAACTAAATATCAAGGAAATCAAGACATTTATTTTCAAAGCCAGAATTCTATCTGCATTCTAGTCTATGGATGTTATTTCTGTTATACATCTGAATTTTAAAATGTTTACTGATAGATAATGGATTTAAAGGGCAGCTAATTGATTGTCTGCCATTGTTGAGAAACTGTTCAAATTGGTTTGTGAAAGAACTCTGAGAATTAGCTAAATGCAGGCTAATGTATTTATTTTTAGAGGTACAGGTTTTAAGTAAATGTATTTAAAACAAATTTTCATGATCTGAATTGTATATGTATATGCATATCTGTGTAAGTATATGCAAGTGTGTATTCTTCTACTGATTCAGTCAGACACGAAATCCAACTGAATTACCTGGTAGACTGAATATCTGACAGGATTTCTATATGGACATAGCACAGATGAACCAAAAATGTATTTATATGCACCTGAGTTTTAATGTTTTTAAGCAAAGTTTTCTCCTGCAGTGCTTTTCTATATGAAATAGTTGAGTCATGCTTGGGCTTTTTCTTCACTGTTCCCAAGTCATGTAATGTATAGTGAATTTATCCAAAACGCCATTGTAATGTTTTTTACTAGAGTGCTTTTGCACATTTGGGCGCTAAAGGGATTAAAACAACCGATGCCACAATGACTATTGAAAGAGGGAAAAGTCTCAAGTTTCCATAGTATCTTTTACAAAATGGATTTTAGAAAAATGCCTATGCAACTCCAAATAGTCTGATGCCTGCTTCCCCAGGACGAGTGGCTCTTCCATGCTGTGCTGCTTTCCTCCGAGCCTGGGGAAAGGCAGAGCCCTCTGGCAGATACGAAAGCAAGCTTTTGCCAATGATCTTTAATGGAGTTAAAATGTTTATGGTAATTGTAACCTTTCAAATGAGTTACGAGAAAAGAGCATCTCACTCTTAATACACCCAGATATTTTCTTCATGTCTTTGTGCGTTTTAGCAGGACTTAATTTTCTTAATTTATTCTTTCCTTTCAATTATAGTGACATAGAGTAGTTGGCCTTATAAGTAGATCCCATTTAGCCCCTGAACGTAATACCATCTGCAGTATTATAAAAGTCATTTAGAAGGTCAGGGAGATAATCTAGAGGCAGGATTTTGGACATTGTGAAGGAAATGTGCTCTTTCTCAGCTCACTTCAATAACTATTTTCTGAGACTGAAGTTTTTTAGACAGGAATAAGAAAACTTTGCTTTATTCAGTTATCACATGTAAAAGCTTTTGCTTTTTGTTAGGAAAAGGTGTGGATGACTCTACTGCGTGGATGGTTACATTTGCTTTCCGTGAAATGCTCAGAAAATGTCAGGACATTCCTTTTCCAATTGTGTGTCAGTGCGTATTGTAATAAAACTACTGATTTAAATTAGCGTAAGTGTATCTACTTTGTTTTACTGGTGATACTCTTGTGTCCCTTCTCTTGCTGGCATCACATCCTACTGCTGTCAGCCACACCCAGTGTAATCCATCTGGCTTTGTAGAGATTAGCATAAAGACTTGGAAAGCCTCTATTTTTCTTTCTGAGAAACTGAGAAATTTGATTGACACAGGGGGGTGTAGTTTGAACCTTTTATTTTTGAAGTGGAGAGGAATGGGAGAAAGCACATCTTTACATGATGTTTATATTATTTCTCTTCATCTAATCTTAGCAGTCTACTGTATGAGTAGATATTCTGTTACGTTATTTTTAATGCATTTAAACTTTTTAGAATACTCAGCAATAGCAATAAATATTCTGAAATGATGAAGTCATGAACTACCAATTTTTTTTTTTTGCATTGCAATTGCATTTTTATAGTATGGAATTTGCCATCTTTAAATGTTTAAATGATACCACCATTTTGGACTCTGCATATAGTTTTCCCTGGCCAAAAAAAAACCTTGGAAGCTAAGAAGCAAATACTCCCAAGTGGGAGAACTCCTGTGGTGGAGAAAACTCTGGACTAGACTCACGCAAGTCCAGGCTCTGCCTCCTGTTGGCTCTGTTCTGTCTAGATCCTCCCACACACACACCCCCATCCACCCCTGCCACTTTGTTCCATCTATAAAGTGGCAAATCCCATCTGTCACACTGGGCTAGATGATTTCAAAGCCTTTCCAGGTCTAACCATGCTGTGTTAAAGCCAGTACTTTGAAAATCTCCCATATTCACCATAATAGCAGTATTACCATTATTGAATATTCACCAACGACCAAGACGGTCCTAAACATAACCACTCTATGCAGGTAGGTACTGTTACCAACCCCACTTTCAGATGAGGAACCTGAGACTGAGTTGTGAACTGAGATCCAGACATAGGTCTTTTTACTCCAGCACCTAAATTTTTGCACAGTACTCTCCCAAAGGCTTAGTTACACAGTTACATACAAAGGCTTAGTATGTAACTGATTTCATGCCAGAGGGTCCCAAACTAAGGCATGTTTGGGGTGCTAATGGGGTAATAGGCTAATAAAAGAGGTGAAGTTGGGAGCACAGAAGTAAATTCACTTTAGGGCCTTATTTAACTATTTATTTAACTATTTAAATGTGAGTGACAAAGCAGCCATGAAGGGGGAGTTTAATGTTCTCATTAAGATGCTAAACTCTAAAGAGGTAATTAGGAAGAAATAAGTGATTAAATTACACACTGGGCTAACATTTTCCTGATTGTTGCATAGTTAGCTGTCAACTCTGCCGCTGTGGCAGGTCATTGTCAGCCTTGGTTAATGCAGATGGGTCCCTCCCCTCACCTGACTGATGTCAGGTGAGCACTGTGCAGTATCAGGAAGGTGGTAGTGGAGCCGACTCTGAGCAGGGGTCATCTGGTCTCCAGATTTCACATTTCCAAAAACCAGTGCATGGATCTGGGGTTGCCAAATATTTTGCCATGTCAGGGCATTAAATAAACAAATTATCTTGCCATTAATTATTAAAACTAAGGAACTCTTAACACACAAAAAAGAAGTAGGACGTACTTTAAAAGACAGACCTTTATATAGAACAAATTTTGTTTTATGAAAGATTCACTCCATTGTCCTTTGCTTGTATATTTCCTCCCAAACTGATGAGAACTTTTTCATGAACTGGTGTTGGGAATCACTGCAGAGGTGGAAATCCATTTGGGGCTTGTAAGTGGGAAGGGGACATGGAAAGTAGCAGCCGCTCTTGGTTTCAAAACTAAAGATCATTTGTATAACCAGAGCTGTCTGTGGTAAGTTATTTCACGGTGGTTGATTCTCGGGGTTGATTACATTCTGTCCTTGTGATATAAGGTGTACAGATCAAAAGTGCAGTTATCTGAATGCTTATACATACCCAAATAGAATGAAACCTTTACTTGCTTGAGATGCAGAAATAAGCAAAGCAAAATACAACACAGAAAATCAGCATTTGGCTTTGACGACAAATCAGACCAACAAAGTCATCGGTTTCCACAACTTCGAGCTTGCTGCACAGTCTATTTTTCCTTTAGATCGCTGCCACCAGAGTGATCTTTAAAAACTCAAACCTGCTCCTGTCATCTCCGCCCATGAAGAGCTCCCTGGCATATGATGGAAAAGGCCCTTTGTGACCTGGCCTCAGCCTGTCTGTCCAGGGTTGTGCTGCCTTACGGGACAGTGGTGTGACTCCTTGTTTTTCTCAGAACTCCGTGCCCCCTAAACCCAGGAACCTTTGCACAGGCTGCTGCTGCTGCTGCCAGAAACCCTAGCCTCCCCTCATCTCAGGATCAAGGAAGCTTTTTCTCATAGACAGCTTCCTAAATTTCACACTATTATGGTAGCCTCCCTTGGTGTCCTCTCAAAACAAGGAGCTGTAGACTCAGCACAGGGACTGTGTGATCTCGGACCCATAGCACAGAGCTTGGCGGTAGTGGGCACTTGGTAGTAATTAGGGCAGGAGGTGCTAATGCTCTTTTGCGCAATTGTCCCCCTCAATTTAGCCATGTATGAACATAATTTCCTGCCACTCTAGCCTTCTCACTATAATAGAAGGACTGATAACATTTTTTTTCTTAAGAATTTCTTCCAGAGTCCATCTCTGACATACCTTGTATTTCATCCTGATTAGAAGTATCTTTTCTGTTCTTGCCGTTTGCACTGACAGTGAGTGCTCTGACAGAACCTTCTCAGCAGGAAAGATTTTTAAAAAGTGCCCCGGTCTCCTTGCTGTGATGCCCTCTGAGGGAGGTGTGAGGGGAAGAGTGTTTTTAATCATGTCTTATTTTTCTAGTGGTTTCACTGAACTTGCCAGTATCTTAAACTAGAAGGCTCCGTCTCCCTACCTACTCATTCTCACCTAATTTCTGAGGTATCCAAAGAGAAAAGAAATCTTTTGGTAACTGCTGAGACTTTTCAGTTAATTTTAAAAACAAATTTCAGTCCGTGATCCCTTAGTATGAATTTGTGCTTCTAGCCTTGCCTTTGAAGTGGGAAAGGCAAGTGCAAGATATTCTTGTTGCTACTACTGAATGCTATTTTCCAGGATCTAAAGGAATAAGAAACTTTATAGTTTCTGTAGTTCTGCTTTCTTTCTGAAAGCCATCAGAGGAACATTGTGTAGTTTTTGACCTAGAGTATAAACACATAGTGTGCTCTGATATATATTAAAGATAACACCTACAGAGACTCCGATTGAACACCACCACAACCAAAGCTCTTCTATAAAAAAGATTCTTGAAAATGTGACATGTAGATAAAAACTGTACACCAGGAGACATCCCATGATGCATGAGGTGGGAGGAGATTTAGGCCTCGATGGATGGGTGGGGTGACTGGAGCAGGGGAGGTGTGGAGAGAGACTGTAGGGCAGAGTTTGATGCAGGGGTTTGTCCAGAGCTGTGTGAAGGAGAGTAGTGGGAAGCAGAGCTGCAATCACTCCGTCTTAAAACTACCAAACCAACCAACCAACTGCCCTTGGCCCGTTGATACCCTTCTAGCTGCTGACCCATTTCTCTCTTCCTGTTTTCTGCACCATTCTCTGAAGGAGTTGATTGCATTTGGTCACTCCCCATCCTTCCCTCCTAGGCTTTCTTGAGTCCACTGCCCACAGGCATTCAACTCCATGGAAACTCTTCTTGTCCCTACCACCAGTGCTCTCTACAAGGTCAAATCCACTCTCCTAACTCTCCTAATCAACCTCTCAGCAATATTTAACAAAATGTGTCACTCCCTCTTTTTTTTTTCTCTTTATAATAGGAAATTTCAAACATATACAAAAGTAAACAGTAAAATAAACTCCCATTTACAGACTCAGCAATATTCAACCTATGACAGTTCTTTCTCTATACACTCCTCAGTCTATGCACACATACACACGATTGTTTTAAAATAAGTCATAAACTACTCCCTCTTTGGTGAACCCTTTTTGCACTTGGCTTCCAGGCCACTGTAGTCTCTTGGTTTTCTTTCCTCCAACCTACAGGCCACTCCATTTCAGTCTCCCTTGCTGAACCCTCGTCACCTTCCCCATCTCTACGAGCAGTGGCCCAGGCTCCATCCACTGACCTCTCTCTAAGCGAACTCTGCTAATCTCTGAACACAAATACCCTCCAGACACAAACAGTTTCCAAATATATTTCTAGCCTGGATCTCTCTCTTCAATGCTAGACTCAAATTCCAACTGACAACTTGACATCTTCACTTGCATGTCTGATAGTCATCTTAAACTCAACACACCAAAAACGGAACTTCCCTCCTCCAACAGACTTCCTTCTCTTCCCACAGTCTCCTTATAAAGCTTAGTTAATGGCAATTGTATTTTTCCAGTTGCTTCTGAATCATCCTTGACTCTTTTCTTGATGTCCAATCCATCAGCAAGTGTTGTCAGCACTACCTTCAAAATATAACCAGAATTTGACAGCTCCTCCATCTCTCCAGCACCTCCCGTCTCATCCCTTGCCTAGACTGTTGCAGTAGCCTCCTAACTGGTATTCCAGTTTCCACTCTTGTCTCTCCATCCCCCCATCTATTCACACAGCCATCAGTGTGATATGTTTTAGAACTTTCCACCCTACCATGCAGAATCTTTCAGTCCTTTCCACCTCATTCACAATAAAATCCTAAATGCGTACCACAGTCCACAGGTCCTCCATAACCTGACCCCCCTGCAACTTCTTTGATCTCATCATCTTATCCTTCTCATTCACTCTGCTCATCCACACTGGCTCTTTTGCTGCTTCTCCAGCTTGCCAAGCTAGTTCCCACTGAATTTTCTTTTCCTCTACCTAGGATGCTCTTCCCTCAGGTATCTGTAAAGTTCCCTCTCTTACTTCATTCAAGTCTCTGGACAAATGCCGCTTCATCAAAAAGACCTTCCTATCATCCTATGTAAAATGACCACTCCCATTATCATCTACCCTCTTATCCTGCTTTATTTTTCCCCGAGCATTTGTGATCTGACATATATGTTGACTTGTTTGCTTATTGTCTGACTTTACTCTCCAGAATGTAAGTTTCATATGAACTGAGAATTTGATTTCACTCATTGCTGTATTTCCAGCACCTAGGCCAGTTTGGCATAAAGCATAAGGATTCAATAAATATTTCTACAATCTATGAAGTAGAACTACATAGACAGGCTGGGGGCAGATTATGAAGGCCTTTGATGTCTGGCAAAAAAGTTAGGCTAAACGTTATCAATAATAAGGAGCTATTGAATTAAACAAAGGAGTTTTCTTTATGAGAGTAATCTAGTAATAATCTGTCGGAGGTGGGAGAAGGAAGAAAAACATAGGTGATAAGACACTTAGGAGGCTATTGTCATCAGATGAGAGGTAGAAAACCTAGAATATGGTGGCATCTACAGAAATGGAAGAGATGGGTATGACAGGCATTCAGGAGGGAGGCTTATCAAGATTCAACAATCAGTTGAAAAGCCAAAGCTACCTTCCAGAGTTTGAGCCCAGGGAGGGAACTGGTGGTGCTCTTAACATAAACAGTGGAGTGAGAAGGAAGAGCTGATTTGGGGCTGGGAGGAATAAAGGGCTACGGAATGTGATGAACTGGAGATGCCGTCAGTAGCATCAGATGGAACTGTCAAGGGAAAAATTTAGAACTGGAGCTTAGGCAGTCAGACTGCTGGCAAGATTTCAAATCTGTCCACACAACAACAATGGTAAAAGCAGTCAGTAGGAGGTATGAAGTAAAAAGAGGACTAGGGACCCCCACATCTGTGGGTATAAGAAAAAAAAATAACTAGCAAAGAAAAGGCATCCAGAAGTAAGGAAAAGAAATTAAAGTCAAGAAGTGAAAAGACACTCAAGAAGGTGCTGGCCCACAGAGCTATAAGACAAAAGTTTTTTGATAGTGGAGGCAGAAAATAGTTCTGACTGCTCCAAGGAAGTCCTGGAGAGCCAAGGACTGAGAAAAGGACCTCAAATTTGGTTTCTAGGTAACCTGCAGAAGCATGATAGGGATAACTGAAGTCGAGTGTTGATGAAAAGAGTCAAACTCTGTAAAATATTTTTAGAGATCTATTCTGAGCCAAATATGAGTGACCATGGCCCGTGACACAGCCCTAGGAGGTCCTGAGAACATGTGCCCAAGGTGGTCGGAGCACAGCTTGGTTTTATATATTTTAGAGAGGCATGAGACGTCAAATACATTTAAGAAATACTTTGGTTTGGTTCAGAAAGGTGGGACAACTCAAAGTGGGGAGAGGCATCCAGGCTACAGGTAAATTTAAACATTTTCTAGTTGACGCTTGAGTTTATCTGAAGACCTGGGATCAATAGAAAGGAAACTGTTAAGATAAAGGATTGTGGAGACCAAATTTTATTGTGCAGAGGAAGCTCTCAGCAGACTTCAGAGAAAGAGCAGTTTGTAAAATGTTTCTTACCAGGCCTAAAAGAGTGCCTGGCTCTTAGTTATCTCCTGGATCTGGAAGGGAAGGAAGGAAAACAAAGGGGAAAAGTGATTCTTGATAGACTGTGGATTTTTCCACAAGACACTTTGCAGTGCAGTTTCAAGGTATGGCAAGGAAACATATTTTGGGGTTGAATATTTTGATTTTTTTTCCCCTGTCTCATAATGTTATGCCAGAGTCAGATTGGTAAGTAAGCCACAATATATAGAGTCAAATAAAACCCATCTGATGAGAATGTGTGGTTTTTAGGGCATGACTCCCTGGATCCCTTAGACAGGAATTTGGGCATGATAAAAAAGTCAGAGTTTAGTCCTCACAAGAAAAATGAGAAAATAGGAGGAAATGGAGGTGATGGGGTTTGGAGTTAAATCTATGTCAACAGATGAATTAATACTCCCAAGGATAGTGGTTACATGAGCTGCCCAGAGCTTCCTAACCCCTGTCTGGAGACACCCTGCTTTGTCTCCAGGGAGTTGTAGATGTTGATCTTCTCAGCCCACAGGGGTGGCCAGGATCTCTGCCTACAGCTAAGGGATGCCTCTGGGCTCCCAAAGGGGAGCACCCCGGGGCCCCTGGAGGCAAAAGCACAATGATCAACATCAGATACACAAGGTATACACTCGTTCTCCACCACAGAGACTGGACGAGGCCAGCTGCAACGCATGACACTGCCTATTCTGGACAAGGGGCTCATAGAGCTACTGGGCACATGACCCAGGGTATGGCTGACCAGAAAAGGGTGCCTGGGAGTCTGGTAAAGGCCCTAGAGGGTGGCACCAAGTGTCTGCCTTCACCTGTGACAGACCATTTTGGTGCCATTTATTTGGGGTACTGGGAGACTGACTGAACAATGCATGCACATGCTGCACATCTGGGCCTCACCATTATTTGGAAATAATTGATGTAAAATAATATCGTTGGATTGGAAGTCCATTTGTGTTATCACAAGAAATGTCAATGAGAAATCACAAGAAGTCCACAGAAATGAGAAAAAGAAAAAGTTGATTCTTTAAATATAATTTCAACCATTGACATTTTTGAAAGGTTGCAAAAAATAGTTTTAATTTTTTCATCACCCACATGTGCAAAGTTTCTCATTGATAGTAACTATGAAGAATTTGAAGAGACTTTGCTTCAGAAGTTTTGCTTAGGATTTGAGGACAGCCACGTGAAGCATTAAACCTGATGTTTAAAAAGGCATGTTCATGGACACAAGTTCAGGTTTCAGACTTAACATTTTTAAAAGGTTTTATTTCAGAGTTTCCTATAAAGCCATATCTTCTCTGGGACTTTGTATTTTACTTTGTCTTATCACAGTTATGTAAATAAAATGTAATGGACCTTTTCCCCCCAACACTCACTTAGACACCCTAATTCTTTAGTTTACCCCAGGGTGCCATTCACATATTATCGTTTTCTATGTTTGCCATATTATGAAAAGGACTGAGAGGCATTGTTCTGATGGCTCAGGATTGAAGAATGGCAAGGTGAGAACAGAAGAAAGTTGAGAAGGCGAGGAACTTTAATACCCACACTGGGTAAGAAATCAAGTTGAGTCAGAAAGGGATGATAGCGGGCTGCATGGGAAAGAGAAAGAGGACCAGAACCCAAGATCAGAAAGTAGAGCTGGCTCCAAAAAGGTGAGGGAGAGTGGGGGCTGAGAATGGCAGGGCACCTGTCTTAGTCCATTTTCTGTTGCTTATAACAGAACACCTGAAACTGGGTAATTTATAAGGAAAAGGAATTTGTTTCTTACAGTTCTAGAGGCTGAGAAATCCAAGGTCGGGGGCGGCATCAGATGAGTACCTCCTTGCTGGTAGGACTCTTTGAAGAGTCCCAAGGCGGTGAAGACTATCACGTGGTAAGAGGGCTGAGTGTGCCAATGTGCTGGCTCGATCTCTCTTCCTTTTCTTATAAAGCCACCAGTCTCCTTCTCATGATAACCCATTAATCCATTAACATATTAATCCATGGATGAATTAGTCCATTCATAAAGGCAGTCTCCTTATGATAAGCCATTAATCCATTAACACATTAATCCATGGATGAGTTAGTTCATTCATAAAGGCAGGGCACTCATGATTCAGTTGCCTCTTAAAGGCCCCACCTCTCAATACTGCCCCTTTGGGGATTAAGTTTCAACATGAGTTTTGGAGAGGACGAAAAACCAAACCATAGCAGCACCATTTTCCATTCCTCTTAAGCTTGACTTTCCTTTGCTGCCTTACCCTAGATATCAGAATTTTTTTGTTACAAATGTCAGAAAAACAAACTCACCTACTCTAGGTAACAGAATAGTCCAGAAGGCAGGCATGACTTCAGGCATGGCTTGATTCAGGAGCTCTCTATCTCTTAACTCCTAGTGTTATTGACTTTCTTCTTGGACTTTATAGGCTATTCACGAGACAGGAGAAAAGTGACAATAAGCAGAAGGCTGGCTGGATGGATGGAGGAAGTATGGGGAGGAGGGAGCTACTTCTTTGACTCTGATCACTCCCTGGGATCTTCCCAGAGTGAAGAAAAGCATGAGATTGGTTTCGAGCTGGAAATAGCCTTCAAGGGCATCTGGTCCCCTTTTACAGGTGAGCAGAGCAAGACCTGGAAATGAAACGAAACTGTAGCAAGGTCACACAGCTGGTCTTCTAACGTTCTGATTTCCAGCTCACTTGGCGTTACTCTCTTTGGAAATAAAGATGAGGATGAAAACAAATGTCTTCAATTAGGCGGTGGGTTCGCCCTTTGAGAAAGCCTACGTGTAGTCCAGAAACAACTGCTCTTTACCCTTTTCTCATCCTGGAGCTTGGGCGACCAGGGACACCTAGATCCCCCAGGGAACACTGGCACACAGTCACACCTCCAGGCCTTAGAAGTTGATCCCAGGTGAAGCAAAGACCCCAGGAAGCACTGATGTGTGCTCGGAGTTGTATAACCCAAAAGTGCATGTCTACTTAGAAAAGTTTGATTTTGATTGCCAAAGAAGGCAAAACATCTTAAAATGAAGTTGAGCTATCTTTGGGTAGGATGCAAATCCGCCCATGAGTATATCACATCAGAAACGATGTGTGATTTCTTCCAGTCCCTCAACCCAAAAAAGACGAACAGATTTAACTGATGTGTTCTAAAAATAAATAAATAAATAAAATCTGCTTTGAGCTCAAAACCAAGTATGGAAGTTTCTGGGTTTTGAGAGGAGGGGTAGTGGAGGGATAGTGAGGTAAAGGATGGTGGGGAAAAATTGTTTTTTCAGTGTAAAAACCAAGTTATAACAGTGTTACTGCTTTAGCTATGAACATCTCTGCTTGGGAATAACAAGATGACTAAAGGTCACAGAAACAAGGTTGGCTTGAAAAAAACTTATGAATGGTGGTTATAAATTTAAATCATCACACATATGGCTGAGGAGATTTCTTCCTCAGAGTTGAAAACCACAGTGAAAGTCTCAATACTCCTTTATACTTGGATTTTTTCATAACAAAACAAGTCAAACCCACAGGTGACCCAACCCACAGGACTCAGATTTGGAGGCCTAGCATCTGCCTTCCTGAGGAACAGTATTCAGATGCAAACCTGGTTGGCTTGGCCCCAGGTGTTCTCAAGCTCCTCCCCAGCCTGCCTCCCACCTCCCAGTGCCTCTGGTGGAGGAGGCGTCCCTGTGGTCCATCCCACACAGTCATGCACTCTGCTGGCTGGAAATGGCATCGGCTCTGGCTCCCTTCTTCTTTGAGGCACGTCTGAGCTTGCATTTATTATATAACAGGGTTTTCTGGATAGAAGCAAAATGTCCTTCACAAGTCACCCAGTATTAAAGTGGGCAACTTATTAAATTTATTTTGTTGTGTAAGTACTCCTCTGGTGCCCCCCCACCGACCCACCCACCACCAGTACTCTTTGGAGTGAAGGTTAATTCTTTGAATTCTCTTTGTCTTTTTCAGAAAAAAAGAATGTGTTAATGTGGTGCAGAAAATCAATGGTAATTTTTCAGGCTATTTAGAATTATTCACATGGCCAGCTAAGTCTAACGCTGATAGAAAGAGACAATTTTGTTGCAGAGGAAATCTTCAAGTTTGAAACGTCACGACTGGTATATCTGTGTGGCTTTTCTTCATAGAACTTGAATATTTATCCCACTACACCAAATGAGTTAATCCCGGCAGTGTTCATTTGATCCCAATACTGCTGGGAATGGTGATGGGCGTAAGCCAAATTCCCTATCAACGGGGTCCTCAGAAGCTTATAAATGTGAATGTGTGTTGGGGCCAAGGGTGGGCAGTGGGGATATATAGCAAAATATATTGCACAGATGAGTAATAACTGATACAAAGCAGAAAAGTAGTGGGATGTGAAGGCTACAAATTGCTATGAAGTTTCAAAAGAAGCTGAGATGGTCTCTGGTTGACTTTAGGAAACCACTTCTTGGAAGAAGGGCCATCATCATGGGCAAGTATCCCTGGGAGGTTTATAGTAAACACACCACATCCAAGCCCTCACAGCCCCTCTGGAAGGTAGGCATCGCTATTCCTATTGCTCAAGGGAGTAGTCTGGAGTGCAGAGAGTTTAAGTGATTGGCCCAAGGTCACATGACCAGGAAAGGGTGCTTGATCCCTTGTTTCTTTCTCCAGGTGGTCCTGTGGTGGCATTTGATGTAGGTGTCAGGGCGGGGAGAATTCTAATCACTTCAGATTTGTTAGTGAACAGAACTCAGGGGAACTCAGCTGCATGAGAAAAGGCATGGACCCAGAGACACCGAATGCTACAAGCTCAGGGCCAGGCGTGGCACTTGGCAGACCTTAAACAGACAGAAGACCCAGTTCTTCTAGAACTTACCCCCAGGTTGAGAAGATGAGAAGCCCTGTATGAAAACCCTGAAGAATGATTTGCAGCAACTTGTAAGCAGAAAAAAATGTTGATTCTCATCTGCCACCAACTCTAGTGTTCTGTCCTTTAAGAGGCCTGAGCGCTTTTCATGCTAAGCCAATGCCTTATCCCAAATACCAATGCTAAATGGATGAGTGGGCCCTGTCCTGTCTGTTCTTACCATAAAACCTCAGGCCTGGACAGCTGTCAGATAGGGACTCACTCCTGGGACCCTTCTCTTCCACCCTTGACCCACCTATCATCACACCTATGGGCAGAGGGTGTTCCTAGGCCCTTGCTAACCCACATAGTGCCTTTGTGAGCATTAGTAAAAACCGCCTTCTCTGGGCAGATGCAACACCAAGATTGCAGAGCTTGTTAAGCCAAGAGTGAGCTGGCTCTCGCCCTCTCCTCTATCCTCAGCGGGGCACAAACTGCACATCAATGGGGGTGGACCTGGTCGTCCCTGTCAGCTCTTCCTGGGGAGAACCAATACCCTGCCAAGCAGCTTACTCTGTCCCTAGAGAAATGTTCCCCCAAAACTCAGCACTTACATGATCCAGCTAAAAAGCTGGATTGGATAGTGATTGCTGAAACACCTAGGTCTAGTAACCACTCCTGACAGTGCATTTGGGGCACTGGGGAGGAAAAGGCGGTAACCACACAGATGGAAAGTGAGCCTGACTCCTGGAGTCTTATTTCAGCTGCAAGGTAACATATGCTTCAGCAGCACAAAATTATAGCCCAGCTGGTCAGCAATGAATCACACCGGGGTGAGAGAACTTCCGCAAAGCTCATTACTAACATTGTCGCTAAATACACCTTGGACAAACGCTGCTCAGATAATTATCAGAAGCAGATGAGACACTCGAGAAAATATCAGTGACACACTCCAACTCAGACAACCTCTTGAAGCAGTTGGGATTGCAGTTGACACACATTCTGGAGAAAACCAGTTCCTTCCAGCCTTCTTCCTCAGAGACCACCTTGCTCCTTCACACCACAGGTGTATCTTGCTTTATTGGCAGAGATGTTCCTGGTAAGTTGTTGTAAATAATTTGAATTTTGGTTAAACCTGATCATGTACAAGGTATTCTGGGAGAACACAATAATTTGCACATCGCAGCAGAATCTCCTCCTTGGAGGGGCTTCTTTGTCATCACCTAAAACAGGATGCAAGACTGGAGGTTGTAACTGAGCTCCCAAGCTCCCTGCTTTCAGGGGAAATTATAGGCAAAACTTCTTTTTCTGGAATGAGGGTTCAGAACTTCTGCCTAATTAATGCTCAAAAGGTTCTACAATCCAGAAAGTGTCAGAACACAGAAGCAAATTTTTCGGACAAGTTTGGAGTGGGAATGTTGGTACACACCTGTTCCTGGAAGGGCAGGACTGTTTCTTACGTGGACAATGGCTGTCAACTAAGTTTCGGTCAGGAGATTTCTTATTCTTGGCACCTGACAAATTACCAAATCTTTTTGGCTGTATTTATAAAGACAACAGAGAGAGAATGCCAGACACAAAGCCAACCTTCCCTCCCGTTTCCAGATGGAAAGGCCGACCCACATTCACGACACAGGGCTGCACCACTCGGAGCCTGCGCTTCTGTCAGTACGAACTCATATGTAGCTTTACGGGTTCAGGTGCCTCTGGTCCATGTTTTGTCCTGGGTTTCCTAGAAGGGCACGGTCCAGGGTTGAGCTATGCTGGAGTCTGTTTCAGGTTCTGGCTGCACTGTTCACTTGGGCCCATTCTCTGAGGTTGGAGTCGCGAGGCCCGGGCCCTCTTTCTCCCTCCTTTTTGTTTCTTCCATGCAGAGAATAGCATCTTCAGCAATGCTGAAGGTTTCCCCTGTTGTCAGCATCTGTGCTGGGATTTGTCATTAAGTGCTGGTGGGCTGCTGGATTTTGACATCACATTGGACCCTAAAAGACAACTTCCCGAGCCAGTGTTGTTGAGGCCGTGTTAGAAAATGTCAGCTGGAGAATGGGGAAAGATTGTTATTGTTTCTCTGCCTTCTGGGCCAAGTGCTTGTACATGAGCTTTGCCCAACAAGCCACTATTCCAGGGACCAGGGAGCATGAGGGAGGGAGTCGAGGTTCCAGGACCTTCCAAGGATTACTGGGTTCCAATCCTAGCCCCTCTGAAATGAAAAGCTGAGGCTCATATGTTTTTCTAGATTCTTAGGGGTGAGCCAGGGGTCTAAGACTTGGCTCTAAGACCAGCTGTGAAACCTGGTTTAATTTGTGAACGGTAATCAGACAGTGCATCGCTCCGTCATGCACTTTGAATATTTTCATTGTTGTTCCTTCCTCTCTTTTCCAAAAGAGAGAAGGGGGTGTGGACCTGACATGCTGGCCGTGTCTGCAGAGTGACTTGTAGGTAGGCGATTTGTCCTCTCCACCCTGACTTCCACATGAAGTAAATGCTGCCCAGGAAATCATAACTAATGTTTCAATTACCCAAAAACTCAGAGAGCAAACTTGCCTAAGCCAACCAGGCTCTACTGGTGTCTTTTCAACAACCCCACGACATAAAGCATTTTCCTTGCCAACACACATGGGACACTGGTTTATTTTTGATGATTTCAGAGATTTAAAAATGTCAAATAGATTCTGGCTGTAAATGTCCCCACAGTGATTTTGTCATTTTGTAGAGAAAAGAAAGCAAGCTTCAACACCACCCCTTTCAGAATCGTCCAAGCTGTGGGCCCCAGCCCCTCCTTTCACAGCCCCTTCCTACCACACCCCCATCCTATTCATAGTCTGATCTTCGACACACTTGAAAAGATGTTATTTCAAATGTTCCTACCAAAGAGAAATTTGTTCTCATGCTTTTAGAGTCTGCCATCAAAGGACTTAATCTGCATTGGGGGCCGGTGGCTGCAGATGTGGGCGCTGGAGGCAAGAGAATCATACACAGTGCGGTGGAGCTGGAGAGGCCTCGGCTTCATGGGGTGGACCCCCTGCACACACCGCAGAGGCCTCTAAGTTTTGGTCAGGAGATTCCATATTCTTGGCATCTGGCAAGTTACCAAACCTTTTTTGTTGGGAGCCAGTTGGTCCAAGGTGGCACAACACAGAGATGGGAAGGTCTCAGACCTCCTGACTCCCAAGGCAGGGAGGCTACCTCGTCCTTCAGGGTGCTGTGTGCTTAGCTGGGGACAGCAATAAAACTAGACACAGCAATGCATTCAGGCTTCCTGATTCAGAATTCACAGTCAATTGATCAAGGTTAACACAAAGGTTACCCTTGCATGCAGTGGGTAAGAGTCGGTTTGCCAAGCAAATTAATCAGATAAGAATGGATGGAGAACTTTTAAAAACAATCTGAGAAGACTACCTCTGGTATTCTCTTGACAAGTATTTGTTGATAGTCTACTGTGTGTCTGTTGATGAGGTAGCGACACACATCCCCGCTCTTAAGGAGTGAAACAGACACATCAACAGGCCGACTCTGAATGAGTGCTTAAATGCTACATGAGGACAAGCATGGGTGCTAAGCGAGTGGGCTGGAAGGGCGCTTATGGCAGACTTGGGTCTTGGACTTTTTCCCAGTGGAAACCATGTTGAAACTGAGATCTGAAAGATTTAAAGTGAAGAGGTGATTTAGAAAAACCACACTGACTGCAACACGAGAAATAGATGAGACTGCCAAGATAGAAGGTGGAGAGGCCATGGGGAGGCCACGACCGCTCTCCCAGGAAGAGTGGCATGACCTGATTTAGGGAGGTGACAGTGGGTGGCATCTGGCATCTGACAGTGGGTGGCTTCTTCGCCCCAGCAGCCTCAGAGATGGATGGGGTTTTGGAGGAGGGGGAGACAGAGAGCAGAGTATGTGAGGAGGCGCAGGCTTCTGAGTGAGGTGACTGCATGGACGGTAGTATATTCACTGATGAGGGGACCCTGCTAGAGAGGGTGCAGCAAGAGGGAAAGACAGGTCACCACTGAGAAGCAGATTTCTCAAAAGAGGCTCCAAGTACAGGGAGGGAACAGAACTTGTATTCAGTTGTAGACACGTTCTAGGTGCTTCTGGAATATAGAGAGGAGAAGTCCAACAGGCAGGCAGACGGGTGAGAGTGCAGAGGAGAACGAGGGCTGAGATCTAGGAGGTGAGATCTAGGGGTCCTTGGGTGGCTGGAGACTTGAGTGAGAATTACAGGCTTTCCCAAGCACTTTAGCAACATCCTTAGCAATCAAGAATTTGGTGCTAATTACAGATAACAGCAGGCCTCATTTGCATATTAACAACTAAATGTACTAATTACAAATTAGCTTTATCTATTCATTAAAATAAGCCCAGGAGGCCTTTTTACTTGGAAAGGCTTTGATAGCATTTAGTTAAATTACTGTGTGTGCACCTGGAAGTAATAACAGCTGCATTTCTTGTACACCATTGTATAAATCAGACTGGCAAAAGAGAGGCTTTAGTGGATTTAAAACCAAGAGGATTTGATTTTGTAGCCTCAGAAAACCAATGCATGCATGTGGTTAAGAGTAGTTTCCAGAGTAATTAGAAGGAAAGTCTAAGATTATTCTAGTTTTGTTTTAAGTTTTGTATAGCTCCTTCTACCTGAGGAAGCAGGTTTCCCAAATTTTCCCCTAAAGGGCCTTTGAAGGCAAAGGGCTTCCAGGCTGACAGCAGAAGCCTGCAATGCTCAAAGGTGTAGAAGGAGATTTGGAGCTCAGTTGGAGAGGTTGGGAATGAATCAGTGATAGTTACATGGAAAAATCAAACAAACTGACAATTACAAACTCCTAGAAAAACAAAAAGTGAACAAGAAGAAAACACCGTTCTAGTATGTGTGGGGGCGCAGCTGTGCTGCAAACACTCAACTAACCACTGATGTAGCTGGAATTGGTGACGAAAATGTTTCAAAAATACAGAGACGGCATGGTTTTCCACAATAAATCTAAAACTGAAAAAAAGAAAAAGCATCCTAAGTACACTGTTCCACAAACATAAAGGTGAATACCAGAAGATGTTGTCTTTGAGGAAGAATTAGGAGGCAGATAGACGGGGCAAGAACGGCAGTCTTCTATTACATACCTTCTGGTCGTGTTTGACTTCTTAAACCAATGTACACGTGCTATTTAATTTAAAAAATACAGCCTCTGAAGACATGTTTGTTTGGCTTTAATTGCTAAGCAAAGTCATGAACAAATAATGCTGCCTCGAGTCTACTAACTCACCAAAGCAGAAATAAACCAGCTGGATGTGTGACCATCCAAGACTACACATCTCCCAAGCACATGTTGCCAGGACAAGGGCAGTGTTGGCTGATCTAAGTTACAGTCCTACTGTGGCACTTCCCACGGCCTACCTGAGGAAATGCACATCCTTCAGGGCCTCTCAAATATGGGCCCTGCCAACCTGTCCACTTCTCTTTTTTAAACCAGGGTCTCACTCTGCCACCCAAGCTGGAATGCAGTGGTGCAATCATGGCTCACTGCAGACTTTACCTCCTGGGCTCAAGCAATTCTTCCACCTCAGCCCTCCAAAGTGATTACAGGCATGAGACACTGTGCTCAACCACATCTCTACTTCTTAATGTCCCCTCCTCACACTTGCAACATCCCTACACACACACACACACACACACACACACACAGAGTATTCGTCCGTTCTCACACTGCCATAAAGAACTGCTCAAGACTCGGTAATTTATAAAGGAAAGAGGCTTAATTGACTTACAGTTCCACAGGGCTGGGGAGACCACAAGAAACTTACAATCATGACAGAAGGGGAAGCAAACACGTCACATCCTTCTTCACATGGCAGCAGGAAGGAGATGTACACAGTGAAGTGGGGAGAAGTCCCTTATAAAACCATCAAATCTCATGAGAATTCACTATCACGAGAATGGTATGGGGACACCGCCTCCATGATTCAATTATCTCCACCTGGTTCCTCCCAGGACACATGGGGAGTACGAGAACAACAATTCAAGATGAGATTTGGATGGGGACACCGCCAAACCATGTCACACACACACCATGGCAGTTGTGGACTGTCCTCCCACCACCCCATGACCTGACTGACTCCTGGCTTCTGCTCACTTACCCTCTGTGTCATAGCCCAGACCCTTCCTTCTCTGGAAAGCCTTTCCCGACCCCTCGGGTGGCGTGCCTGTGGGCTCCCAGCAAGCCCAGTGCTTATCTACTGCATTATCTGTTGTCCTTCTCTCTCCCTCACAAAACCCTTAGAAGAGGAACTGTGCCCAATACAGACTGCACAAATGAGTGTGATCACTCTGGAAAGTAGCTGAAGATCCTTCTTTTTGTCTTCCCTCCTTCCATCCTTCCAGCCCCCATTCACCAGCAAGGGCCCTGTCCTTACCGACACCACACTCAGCCTCTGCTTCTTCCCTCCCCTACAGAAGAGAGAAAAAATCCAGCGCTAATGAGGGAAGGAGGGAGGGTCAGACAAGTCTCAAAAAGGATAGAGAGAAAGGCCTGGGATATTGGGAATTTTCATGTTTGTTCCAGCCCAGATACCAACCTCCAAGTCCCGGCCATGCATTCCCAGTGCTGTGCAGTCCCTCACTGAATGATCCATGTGGGCTCCCTGAGCCAAAGGCACTCAATCCTTCCACGAAGCACAAGGCTTACATCTCCCTGATCCAGCATCTCCTGACCCAGTAGCTCAGATTTTGCTTCCTGAGGGATAAAGTCCAGAGATGCGCTCTGTCCTGCCTTCTCCCAGACCTTAGCTGGACCCAGCCCTGCTGTGGTTCAGAAAAGCTTTGTTCTTCTCGCCTCCTGGCCAAAGCGACCAAGCAATCACACACTGTAGGGTCTCATACCTCTTGGGTAGTAAGAACACCCAACCCGGCCCAGCATCCCAACAGGAATCCAGCAGAGAGAGGAAAGGGAAAACTCAGCATCAGTTAGAGGCTCCGTGAGAAGGGGGCCTGGAGGTAGTATGAGTCCTATGATGGTGGTAATAAACATCACAACGATGGCAAACAGTTTTTTGTTGTTGTTGTTTTGTTTTTTTTGTTTTGTTTTGTTTTTACAGAGCGGAGTGCAGTGCAATCTGGGCTTACTGCAACCTCCACCTCCCCAGGCTCAAGTGATCCTCCCACCTCACCCTCCCGAGTAGCTGGGACTATAGACGCGTGCCATTACACCTGGCTAATTTTTATACTTTCAGCAGAGACGGGGTTTTGCCATGTTGGCAAGGCTGGTTTCGAACTCCTAAGCTCAAGTGATCCTCCTGCTTAAGTCTCCCAAAGTGCTGGGATTACTGGCATGAATCACTGCACCCAGCCAGCAAACGGTTTTTGAACCCTGACTTTGTGCCAGGCATGTGCTATGCGCTCTACCCACATCACCCCGTCCACCCCGTCAGCAATCCTGGGAGGCAGATGCTGTCTTTGCTGGCACTGGGCAGAGGTGGATCCCGAGGCTTGGAGGGGAGAACTCACTTTTCCGGGTCACCCCAAGATGGTCGAGTGAGAGGAAGTCCCCCACCCTAGGTCTTCCTGCCCTCCAGGAGTCTGAATTTTAATTTTCCTATTATGCTGTTATGAACCAGGTTGGCAAAGGAGAGGAGACGCAGAGAAGAGAAAAGAGGTGAGAGAATTTGTTTTGAAGGGAAGCTCAGCACATTTGGAGAACGAAGTTGTAAGGAAAATCTAGCTCTTGAGTGGGTGTGGCCCCCAAGCCCCATTCCTCTCAAACCCACAACCAGTGGCCCAGATACTTCAGAGGTTCTGAGGTCACTTTTTCTTCCTCAGTACCAAAGTTGAACCAAGTGTAAACAAGTAAACGCTTTAAATAATGCTTCCTGAGATGAGTCCTTAATCTGCATCTCATCTAGACTTTCTAATGCCTCTGCAGGAGCGCATAGATCCTCTCAGTGTCTACATTTTTGACAAGCAATAAGCTCACACCATTCAGGCTGATGGCTCCGGGTGCCTTTGGCAGTTAGTAATTTCAGATGTGGTGGGAGGGAGTTCTCAGTGGAAGAATCACACTTTCAATCCAAAATTAAAGCTCAATTTGGTCTAATTGTCCTTGATTTTATCAGTCGCATAAAATGGCTGATTCCATATGCAAAAATAAATAAATAGTTGTGCAGCTTTGAAATCCCTTCTTATCCTTGGGGACAGAGCCCATCAAGTTCTGTGCTGTCTCTTGTGTTATTTTCACCCACCAAACAGTGCTGATCTTTCTCTACCCTTTTCTATTTTCTCTCCCTTCTCTGCACTTCCCCCAGCCCTTTCCAAAAAAAGCAAAGCATAGTGTCTCTCTGTGTCTATCTCCTCTGTCTGTGGCTTGTATAATTTTAGAATGGAAGTTCCTTAAGAGCAAGAATAGTTCCTTTATGAGATGATGACGCCCAGAAATCTGGAAATGCCTATTTAAATGGTAAATTAGAATAAAGAAAATAATAAAAGTCGCTGTTTATTTCTCCCACAACAATTTCTTTGCAAAACCCAGCAACAGAGACCATACCTAGGGCCTAGGATGAAGAGGCTGAGAGACTGTCCCGGGCCTCTGCGGGGAGTATGCTTTCCAAGAACAACCAAAAATTTACCCTCAAGTAGTGAGGAAGGCGCCCATCTCTCGTCACCAGAAAACCTGAGTTCTGGCCTGCCTGTGCTTTCAGTTGGCTGTGGAATTTGGGACAAGTGCCTTCACCTCTCTGGTACTCAGGTTCCCAATCACGAGAGTGAAGAGCTGTGATGCGGTCTGAAGTGCCTTCCAATGGCGGCTAGAGTAACCTCTGGGAAGGAGGAGGGCTGACAGTGACCCAGAGGAGACGGTGGGAGAGGCACAACTTTGGCAATGGCAGGGGGATGGAGAAGTTGCGGCATTTGCGATACATTTAGGGGGTGAAGTCAACAGACAGGACCTGCTACCCAGTGGGTTTGGGACAAGGAGACAGGCGTCTGTAAGAGAGGAAGTCCCTACCCTGGGTCTTCCTGCCCTCCAGGAGTCTGAACTTTTTCCTATTATGCTGTTATGAACCAGGTTGGCACAGGAGAGGAGATGCGGAGAAGAGAAAAGAGGTGAGAGAATTTGTTTTGAAGGGAAGCTCAGCACATTTTGAGAACCAAGTTGTAAGGAAAATCTAGCTCTTGAGTGGGGTGTGGTCCCCAAGCCCCATTCCTCTCAAACCCACAACCAGTGGCCCAGATACTTCAGGGGTTCTGAGGTCACTTTTTCTTCCTCAGTACCAAAGTTGAACCAAGTGTAAACAAGTTAATAAAGCATTTACTTTAAATAAGAGATGATGTATTCTGCCTGGGGGACCCAAGAGGGCGTGTGTGGGTGACACGGATCAGGATGGTGATCAGAGAAGGTGTCAAACATTTTCCATCTCTGCTAGTTGTAAAATATGTTCACAAATTCCTTAACACTGTTCTCATTAAGTGGTGGAGTCTAATTCTCTTCTCGACAAAGCCAATGGATGGCTTTGATTTGGTGACGAGCTTCCGACGAGTACAGGGCAACAGAAATAATACCGTGTGGCTTTTTAAAGACCAGCTTGTGAAGACAACACAGCTTCCACGTGGCTCCTTCCCAGGACCTTGCCCTCGGAACCCAGCTGCCATGCTGCGAGGAAGCCACGGCCACAGGAAGATGCCCCAGTTGAGATGCCAACAGACAGCCAGAGATGCGAGGGAGCCTGTGGGCTGGCTCCAGCCAGAGCCCCCGTCTGACTGCAGCATCTTGAGCAACGGTGAGCCGGAGCCACCCAGTTGGGCTGAGTCAACAGCCAGGACCATGAGAAACAGCAGCAGTGCCTGGCTGCCACTGTGTCACGCCACTATGTTTGGGTCGTTTCCCAAATGCTTACAGACCAGTAGGATATGAGGTGCCACATCCTTCTGGCTCCTGGCCAGAAACACACAGTGCATTTACAAAAGTTGAGGACAGAAAGTTTGAAGGAGTATTTACAGGGGCAGGGGCAGGGTTAAGAGAACCAAAGAGGAATGGTAAAGTACCTGGAAATCAACAGGAGGAGCCATTCCTGCCCCTAGGCCTGAAGGGACAATGCGGAAGGGACAGTGTGACTGGGAACCTGGCCAAGGGGAAAATGAGGGCCCACCGGAATCAGCAGAACCCCTCAGACCATGAGGGAGTAAGGAGGAGGGGTCATAAACCCCACCCTCTCTCCTGTCACCCACCCATCTCCTGCAGTGTCTCCCACTGGCTGAGCCCAGCTGGACACCAGAGGGCAAAGGAAGGCTGTAATGCAGTCTGTGGAGGTCAGCCTCCCAGAGCAACGTGGAGAATAGATTTGGCAACAGCAAACAGAAAACAGCATAAATGAATAAAGTGAAAAGAGAGTGAAAGGTGGAAAGGTGGAAAATGCAGCCTTTCAGGACAAGCAAAGCAGAGATGCCCCCAGGTGAGAAGGAGCAGGTGAGACTGCACAGGCAGGAGAAGCAGCAGGTGGGAAGGGCCTGCAGCCCATAGACCCAGCAAGGGGAGAATTGGAAATGGAAGCAAGGGGCCAGTACTGCCACATTGACTTGGGAGGTGCTGACATTTGCGGACAGCTGGGCCCCTCCTGGACTTTGCAAGAACAGAAAGCTGCGAAGGAGACCAGGTGGAAAGATGCTGCTGCAGGCAGACCTGTCCCTCACAGTGACTGCTGTGTAAACTGGTCTTCTTGGCCTTTGATGCTCAGCTACTCAAGGTCCGGGACAGTACGTGCTTCTTGTGTCCTTGCATTGTGCACACAGGATCTCGGGTGCCACCTGAGGACTGCTGGGGCCGTGGCCCCCTGGGAAGAGTGAAATGGAGGTCAGAGGCCCCCTAATGGAGCCAACCAGTGGGTGGGTTGGGAAGTGGGGGCAGCCCCTGGTCCCAGCCCTCATTGGCTGGAAGAACCCTGAGGGCATATATCTTGTTCCACGTTGGTATCCTGGAGGGAGAACTAGCCGGCTCCCAGCTGGCAGCACTGTGTTCTGGTGTGCCCCTGCCCTGGCCCAGTCCTGGAGTTCCTGGTGCACAGAGCAAGCCGGGGAAGAGGCCATTGGGTGAGAAGTCCTGTGACAGGGACAGGGGTGACTGCAGGGAGGGTGGCTGCTGAAAAGTTCGATGTGGAGCTCATGCTTAGGGACCTTAGAGAGAGGATGCCATGGGCATGCGGGTGCAGGTCAGGATCGTGGGGACTGTGTCTCCCTCTCCACATGTCAGGGCATTAGGCGGCCCTGGGACTCAGGCCTGCAGCGGCAGGATGGTCCGGGAGGGCTTTCTGCAATGGCAGCAGCGTTTTTCTACGCGGTTGCATATCGCAGCCACTACTAGCTACAGGCAGCTATGGCAGCAGCCGAGAAGTGGCTAGTGCAACTGCAATACTGAATTTTAAGTTCTATGTCATTTTAATGACTTCCCATTTAAAGGTACAGAGCCACATGTGGCTGAGGCTACTGTGGTACTGGACAGTGCAGGTAGAGGCTGAGCTGCTTAGAAGGGCGGGGAGAAGGACTCTGTTCTGGACATTGAGGAAGAAAATAACTCACCACCCTCTAAAGAAAATGCCTGGACTGTTAGGAAGCTTAGACAGCATCTGGCCGCAGCGCTTCACTTAACAGAGGAGGATGCAGGGGCTCAGCAGGCTCCCGGGAGGTGCTTGAAAGGATGGAGGGGGCGGGCAGCAGCAGAATCATAGGGAAGATTTTCCCGTCCCCCACGATCCAGCAGGCATGGTGTAAAGCGGGAAGGGTTTAGGACCAGAGCAAAGTCAAAGCGTAAAGTTGGGGACAGATGAGAAGAAGAGGGAAGGAAGAGGAAACAGACTTGTGGGATCCCCCGAAGAGAGCCCTGCTAGACTCCGTGGTTTAGTCCTCAGGGGGACACACGCCCACCTCACCTGCCAGCGCAGAGCCGGGGGCATGTGACAGTGATGGAGCGTTCCCTGGAAGGAGTCTGGGGGAGGAGCTGGTCCCCCTCTGCAGAATCCTTGGTGAGCTAGGAGGGTAGGGGGCGCTGCCTAGAGCCTTGAGGTCCAGCCCTTCCCCGCGCCGCTCCTTGGGGGCTCTTGCTGCTAGTGCCTCCAGAACCACGGACCCCAAGCTTCGGGCCTGGAAGCAGGTCCCGGACGCCAGCGAGACTGGTGCTTTTGGACGGGCAGCCGGGAAGGGCAGGGGCTCCTCTGCCTGGCACACTGTTTGACACTGGTGTTCCCGTTCCTGTTGGGATCAGGGGAGATACTACTGTTCCAGCAAACGCATTTTTTTTCCCTATCCTGAGGAATCACTTTTTAAATAAGAATAGGACCTTGGCAGCTGGTTGATCTTGGCCTAGAAACTGAAGAGCTCCAGGTCTTGGTGCTTGGCGAGGGCTTCCTGTTCCTGTGGACCTTTCTTGGGAGAGACCGTGTGCTTGCATCAGCCAAGGAAGAGACACAGACGTCAGTGCGGGCGAGAGTGCTCCAAGTCCTGCTCTTTACTTCTGCCTTTGTCAGTCAGGGCCAGAGCCAGGAAGGAGCTGGGCTGTCCTACCGGACACCAAGGACAGCAAGGCTGACGGGTTCCCCACCGCCGCGCAGTCCACTCAGTAGACAAGGGCTTCAAGAGGCCTTGGAGCAGCCTACTTCTACTCCCTTGTACCTCCTCCATGTAGTCACCCACCCACCCACCCATTCAATAACTCTTTTTAGGAACCTTTTGTGGGCACATGGTTGAGAGGAAGAAACCCGGCTTCCGCATAAGTGATGGCATTGCTATGCAGCAGGTGTGTGGATGACAGGAAGCACCGTGCTGTAGAGTGGCGCCGAGGAGGAGACTACTGATGGCTATGAGCCAGCATCCTGAGAAGGGATCTAGGGTCGGGGCGGCTTCCCTTTGAGGTGGGTCAATCATTACTGCGGGACAACCTCAGCTGCTCTTTTACTTTAAGAGGGAATCTGATTTCACGGGGGGTGCCACTGGGAACATGGACAGCAAGAACCACAGTGATTTCTACTGAACTTGGGGGTTGATTTTGAATAAAATTCTCCAGGGTCCTGAGTTAATGCCTTCACCTTCAGGGATGTGATCACCAAACACCACACAGGTGCATGTAGCACTTACGCACGCAGCTGCACTTCTTTCACTGATGAGGGTGCTGGTGCTGTCCTTTAAAACCGCGCCTAGTCTTCCTCAGGGGATCAGGCCATGAAGAGGCCATGAGAATGAAGAGGGGATGGGAGGAGGCATCAGGAATGCGTGTGAGAGCATGAACACCTCCTCAGTGACTGAAAGAGAAAAATGCCTATGTTTCTTTGCACAGATTTTGCATTCCATTTGGATTTGGCTCAAGCATCAGTCATTTTCTGCCCTTCTACCCTAAGCAAGTTTTGCTGTCAGTGACCAGGGCAGGAAGCCCTCTTTGGGAGTAGGCAGAAAGGTGACACGGTCCCCCGGACCATACAAACGTAGAGCCCAATGAACAAGTGAAGCTGGTGGGCGTTCTCTGCCTGGTGCTCACCCAGATCTAGCTCTATCTCTCACCGGGAGCTGAGGCTGGCTTTCACACTCCTGAAAAAGCTCGTCGGTTTTCTCATGTTCTGTTCCCTGAGCAGCCAGGCAATGTGTCGTCTTAAATAGCGACACTGTACAAATGGCAGTTCAGTCTCAAAGGAAATGCCTTACCTAAGAAATAATCTCACCATGCCAATTGTGGGATGATCGTTTTCCCACCAAAAACACTAGGAAAATGTTGGCTTTTAAGACGTATAAACAGCAGAAATGCGAATTCACTGGCTAACGCCAGTAGAGACGAAAGAAAGCAGCTTTCCTCAGGATGGCAAGCTGAGGACGCTCAGCTTCTGCCTCACATTTTCCCAGGCAGAGTTTCCCACAGCTGCTTAGGAACGGCTACTTGTGCTTTTCAGAGGCGGTGGCATCGTCAGCACTGTTTTGCAGGTGATGTGCCTGAGGCTCCTAAAGGTTGGGTGTCTTTACCACGCTACCCCACAGGGTCGGTTTTGGGGCGATCAGATTCCCCAGTGACAGACTGCAGTTGTTCACACCATTTTCACCCTCCCTTATGAATCTGCAGTGACAAAGGGCTGGTTTCCTCCTCTTATGTTTTCTGCTTTTGCTTGTTTGGTTTTGCTTACTGCTTGTAGCAAGTTGCTGGAGCCAATTTGTATTCAAATTCAAAGCCAAGCTGGCCTTGCTCAGCAGGAGTTGGCAAGTGTGTTCAATTTGTGACGCTGCTGCTCACGTCCTCTCTCTGGAGAAGGTCTGGACGTGGCAAATGTGAACAAGAGCCACTGCTCCCTAATCAAGAAGAATGCCTCAAGTTGCCTCTCAGCCCCTTCCCAGTATCACTGTTTGTTAAATGGGAAGTAGCAAATGCCTCATTTATTGTCACCTCTCTCATGTACCCTTCTGAACACATTGAAGGCTCTGTGGATTGGTTATTGCTTTGTCTAGCTAATTGTATTACCCCCCAAATCTCGACAAATGCTAGGCTGCACCCTAATGTTGTCTCGCAATGAGAATTAACTTTTCTCTTATGTGATGTAAATAAATAAGAACAAAAACAAAACCCACTTTGGGAGGCCGAGGTGGGTGGATCATGAGGTCAGGAGATTGAGACCATTCTGGCTAACACGGTGAAACCCTGTCTCTACTAAAAATACAAAAAAAATTAGCCAGGTGTGGTGGCGGGTGCCTGTGGTCCTAGCTACTCGGGAGGCTGAGGCAGGAGAATGGTGTGAACACGGCAGGCAGAGCTTGCAGTGAACCGAGATCGTGCCACTGCACTCCAGCCTGCGCAACAGAGCGAGACTCCATCTCAAAAAAACCAAAACAAAACCTACTGATCCTCTTCTGTGTTTGGTAGAGAAGTAAGAACAGATGCAATCATATCACCAAGACGTAATCCACAGACACCAGATATATCCTGTGTGACAAGGAGGCTACTCTAGCCCAGAGTCCATGGGTCAAGGCTTACTTCAGGGAGCTTCTGTCTACAAAGTTAAATTTACCTTAATGCCTTGGCACAGCACTTTGTGTTGAAACTATGAACTCTGGGGCCTCTGATTCCAGGAAAAATGGAGTAAGTGCATTCTACCAATTCCTCCTGCTAATTGTACCTGAAAACCCTGGACAAAATACATAAAGCACTAACTACTAGAGAACTCTGAAAGTTGGAGAAAAGAAGATGGATGGCTAAAGACTTTGTAATTTGAGAATAACCCAAGATGTGTTTCATGTTGGGATGGGAAGGAGGGGTGTTTTCCTCCCATATATCCTATTCTGGGCACTACAGAGCCCCCAAACCTGGAAATGCCAACTGGCTCGGACAATTGAAAAAAGAGCCCCAAGGAAAGCCTACCTTCTCTAGCTAAAGGACCAGGAAAAGGGTGGTCCTATATAACAGAACTCTTCTGACTATGCCCACCCTCTGCTAGGTAAAGATAAGAAAAATATCTGCAACCATCTGCCTCCCCATTGGGTGCTGTGGCTGTGGAGGCTGTGATCAGAGCCCCACGGACCATCCTTCTCTGCATTAAGGAGGCAGCACACCATCCCCTCTCCACCTGTCATGGGGAGGTGAGACCCTGCCCACCATCCCCACTTGTACTAAATGAATGTCAGCAAAGAGGAAACATCCCAGCCCTTTCCTAAGGTCGGCATTACAGAGAAGAGGAAGCCAAACAAAAGGGATTGGTAGGGGGGAAGATTACAGGGAAGATTACAGAGAAGATTCTGTAAACTTCTCTGAAGAAAGAGATTTTTAAAATCCATGAATAAAGTTGTGGGAAGACCCTCAAGTGGACTGTGAGTGAAATTGGTTAGAATTAACACAGCAATAGGTTTCAGATTGACCTCTGGGTAGTGTGCAAGTGGGGCACAGGAGAATAGCACCATAAAGCCTTTGAAAACAAAATTGACATTTAAACCACAAACCCACAAAAGTAGGCCATGATGTGTGTTCTGAACCTAAAAAGGTTGACTGATTACTGAAAGATATTAAACAGGTATCTATTACGTCTCATGATGTAATACATAAAGTGTTTAAGAGGTAATCCAAAATATTTCTTCAAACTAAGAACCAGAAACATGGCAACTCAAATAACAAATACCAACATTGAGATAACACTGATGTTAGGATGATCTTAAAAGGATTTTTAAGTAGCCATCGTAAAAGTGCTCCAACAAGCAATTATAAATATTCTTGAAACAAATAGAAAATAGCAAACTCTCAGCAAAAATTGGAAGCTATAAAGGAGAACTAAATGGAAATTTTAGACCAAAAAAATATAATAACCAAACTATTTTAATTTTTTTCTAGAGGCAGAGTCTTGCTCTGTAATCCAGGCTGAATTGCAGGGGTGCAATCATAGCTCACTGCAGCATCAAACTCCTGGCTCAAGCAATCCTCCTGCCTCGGCCTCCTGCGTAGCTAGGATATAGATATGTGCCACCACACTCAGCTAACTAAAAAACCATTTTGTAGACATGAAGTCTTGCTTTGTTGCCCAGACAGGTCTTGAACTCCTGGGCTCAAGGGATCCTCTTGCCTTGACCTCCCAAAGTGCTGGGATTACAGGCATGAGCCCCCACTCCTGACCCAATAACCAGAATTTTAAAACTCACAGGATGAGTTCAATAGCAGAATAGAAATAACAAAGGAAAATGTTATTAAACTCAGAGATAACTCAATAGAGCAATTCCTATTGACTTATCTTTGAAAAAGTCTAGATAATTATTTTATTGACTTATCTTTAAATAGGTCTAGATTTATTCTGAATAGAATAATTTTAGATAATAGAATAGAAATAAAATAGAATAAACAGAAATAGATTAGTTCCTAATCTACTTAGAAAGAAAATAGATTAAAAAAAAAAATGATTCTCAAGGACTCGGGGGCAGGGTCTGGGGGGACAGTGACAGAAGATTTAGCATTCATATCATCAGAGTCCTAGAAAGAGATGAGAATAAATAAAATTGAGCAAATATTTTATGAAATAATGACAGGAAACTTCCCAGATTTGGTGAGAGACATAGACTTACAGATTCAAGAAGTGGAGCAAATCCAAGACAGGGCAAATTTAAAGAAATCCATAGGTAGACAAATTTCTGAAAATTAAACAAAAAGAAAGTATCTTAAAAGCACCCATAGAGAACGATTTTAATGACAGTGAATTTCTCATCAGAAACCACGGAGGCCAGAAGGAAGAGTCAGAATGTTTTTCAAGCGCTGAAAGAAAATAACCATCAACTCAGAATTCTATATCTAGCAAACTTCTTCAGGAACAAAAGTGAAATCAAAACATTCCCAAGTGAAGGGAAACAGAGAATTGGTTGTCAGCAAACCTGCTTGAAAAGAATTGCTATAAGAAGTTCTTCAAACAGAAAGGAAATGATAACAGATGGAAACTTGTGGAACATCAGTTATGAAGAAAAAGCAATGAAAAGAGCAAATATCTAGATAAATATATACACTATCCTTCTTTTGAGTTTTAAATAACTTTCATGATTGGAAGCAGAAAATTACAACAGTCTGATGTGATTCTCAACAAATGTAATAAAATTTGAGACACTTCAGTCATTAACGGGAGTGGTAAAAAAGCCTGCATGGAGGTTTTAATATTCATTTCACTTGAAGTAGTAAGTTGTTAATATTGGTAGGATGTAATGTGTTATGTGTGTATATATGTTGTAATCACTATAGCAAACACTTGAAAACCATGTAAAAAGATACACTCAAAAACATTATAGATAAATTAAAATAGAATACTAAAAATTGTTCTGGTAACCCAAAGGAAAGCAGGAAAAGGCAAACAAAGGAAGAAAAAAAGTGGGGAGGGAGAAACAAACTGAAAACAAATAATAAAGTAGCAGACTTAAATCCTGAAATAACAGCAGTTACATTAAATGTAATGTCTAAGCACAGCAATTAAAAGACAGAGATTTGCAGAATGGATTAAAAACTGAACAAATGGGTGGGCGCGGTGGCTCACGCTTATAATCCTAGCACTTTGGGAGGCCAAGGCAGGTGGATCACCTGAGGTCAGGAGTTTGAGACCAGTCTGGCCAACATGGCAAAACCCCATCTCTACTAAAAGTACAAAAGTTAGCTGGACATGGGGGCAGGCGCCTATAATTCCAGCTACTCAGGAGGCTGAGGCAGGAGAACTGCTTGAACCCAGGGGCGGAGGTTGTAAGCTAAGATCGCACTACTTCACTCCACCCTGGGTGAAAGAGTGAAACTTTGTCTCAAAAAAGACAAAAAACTGAACCAATTGTATGTGGTCTACAAGAAACTTACTTCAAATACTGTGATATAAGTTGTTGAAATGTAAAAGTATGAAAAATATATATAAAAGACAGATGGAGGGTGTTCATATCAGACAATGTAGACTTGTGCAAAGGAAATTGCCAGGGAAAAGAAGAACAGTACACAATGATAAGAGAGTCAATTCACCAAGAAGATGTAACAATGTGATGCATCAAATAACAGGTTCAAATATCTGAGATAAAAGCCGACATGATTGAAAGAAAAATATACATATGGTCAGAGACTTCAACACTGCTCTTTCAGTAACTGAGAGACTACTAGACAGGATATCACCAAGGATAGAGAAGAACTTAACAACACCATGAACCAACATGATCTAATTGGCATCATAGTGCACTCCAACCAACGATGGCAGAATACACAATTCTTGTCAAGTGCACATGGAATATTCACCAAGAAAGACCATATTTTGGATCATAAAACAAACATTAACATTTAAGTGAATTAAAGTCATATACAGTATGCTATCTGACTATTAAGTCAATAACAAAAAATAAGAACATCTCCAAACACATAAAATAACACACTTTTAAATAATCCAGGCATCAAAGGGTAAGCCTCAAGAGAAAATAAAAATATATTGAACTTAATGAAATGAAAATAAATACAACATATCAAAAATATATAGGGTACAGCTAAAGCAGTGCTTAGAAGGAATTTTGTAGGACTAAATACTTATATGAAAAAGAAGAAAGAATTCAAGTCAATAATATGAGCTTCTATTTCAAGATATTAGAAAAAGAAGTGGGAAAAAAACCCCAAAGTAAGCAGAAGATAAGAAGTAAAACAGAAATCGATAAAATTGAAAACAGAAAATAATAGAGAACATTAATAAAACCAAAAGCTAGTTCTTTGAAAAGATCAATAAAATTAACTTCAAACAAGACTGACAAAGAAAAATGATGGAAGACACAAATTCCAATGTCACGAATGAAAGAGAGGGCCAGGTGTGGTGACTCATGCCTGTAATCCCAGCACTCTGGGAGGCTGAGGTGGGTGGATCACTAGAGGTCAGGAGTTTGAAACTAGCCTGGCCAATGTGGTGAAACCCCGTCTCTACTAAGAAAAAAAAAATATTAGCTGGGTGTAGTGTGCACACCTGTCATCCTAGCTACTCGGGAGGCTGTGGTGGGAGAATCACTTGAACCCGGGAGGTGGAGGTTGTACTGAGCCGAGATCTCGCCACTGCACTCCAGTCTGGATGACAGAGAAAGACTCCATCTCAAAACAAACAAACAAACAAACAACACAAAGGATGTTACTGCAGATTGCATAGATACTTAAAAAATATTAAGGGAAAATTACAAACAACTCTATACACATACATTTGACAACTTTGATGAAACAACCAATTTCTCAAAAACCACAAGCTACTAAAACTCACCCAATATAAAACAGATAATCTAAATAGTCCAAAACTACTAAGGAAATAGAATTCATAGTTTAGGATTTTCTGAAAAAGAAATCTCCAGGTGTACTGGCAATTTCTATCAACCATTTCGGGAAGAAATAACACCACTTTTTACATAATCTTTTACAGAAAGTAGAAGAAAAGGGAGTACTTCATAATTCACTTTATGAGGCCAGTATTACCCTGATACCAACCCAGATGAGGACAGAAAGAGAGAGACTATTGGCCAGTGTTCTACATGACTATAGACACAAAGCCCTGAATAAAATGCTAGCAAATTCAATCTGGAAATATATGAAAGTAGTGATATGCTATAAACAAGAAAAATTATGTTTTCCCTATTTGTGGACAACATAATTGTGTATGTAGAAAATCCCATAATCTACATAAGAGCTCCTAGACCTAAAATATGAGTTTAGTAAGGTGCAGGATTCAAGGTCAATGCACAAAAATCAATTGTATTTATTTAAATATAGAAGGAGCGAACTCCTGGAAACCACAATTAAAAACAAAATGCCATTTATAACAGCTTCAGAAATTGAAATACTTTGGATACAGAATCTGTATGCTGAAAATTACAAAAGGCTAATGAAAGAAATCAAGGAACTCAATAAATGGAGAACATAAACATTCAGGAATTGAAAGACTCAATGTAGTAAAGACCTCAGTTCTCTCAAAAATTGATCTATAGTCTTAATGCAGCTCCTATGAAAATCCCACAGGATTTTAGTAGATATATACAAGTTGACTCTAAAATGTACATGTAAAAGCAGTAGAGTGAGAATAGCTGAAACCTTTTGAAGAAGAAGAATCAAGTTGGAGTAATCACATTATCTGATTTTAAGACTAACTATATGGCAGCAGTAACGGTGTGGATGATCACATGGATCAGTGGAATAGAACAGAGTCCAGAAATAGACCCACAAAAGTATAACCAACTGGTTTTTGATAAAGGTACAAAAGTGCTTCAAAGAGAAAGGTGGTCTTTTCAACATGGCTATTGGAAAAACTGGTGGGCATTCACAGGCAGAGGAAAAAAGGAACCTTAACCTCTACCTCACACTTTATATAAAAATTAACTCAAAATGGATCATAGATCTAAATGTGAAATGTAAAACTAAAATTTATTCGCAATAAATATAGGAGAAAATCTTTGCAACTTCAGGTTAGGCGAAGATTTCTTTAGAGAAGATGCCAAAAGCACAATCCATAAAAGAAAATCGTCAAATTGGACTTCATCAAAATTCATAACTTTTTCTATGTAAAAGAGACTGTTAATAGAATAAAAAGACAAGCCACAGACTTGGAGAAAATATTTGCAAGTTATATATCTGACAAAGAATTTGCAACCAGAATAAAAAGAGAATTCTTTAATCCTGACAGTAGGAAAACAATGCAATCAATAAATGGGCAAAATATTTCAATGACACTTCATCAGATAGAATGAGTGGGTGGCAAACAAGCATGTAAAAGAGGTTCAACATCACTGGCCATTAGAAAAATACAAATTAAAACCATGGTGAGATACCACCGTATACCTATTATGAGGATTAAAATAAAAAAATATTGACCATATCAATTGCTGGCCAGAATGTGAAGCAGCTGGAACACTCACGTTTTGCTGGCGGGTTACAAAATGGTATGACCACTCTGGAAAACAGTTTGGCAATTTCTTGAAAAGTTATACATACACTTACCACATGACCCAGCAATCACACCCCTGGTTATTTATCCTAGATAAAGGAAAGCTTATGTTCATACAAACACCCATACACAAATGTTTATGGCAGTGCACGAACATTTATAGTGGCTGTGTTCATACCATAAAAGCTGGAGACAACCCAGATGTCACTCAGTGCTAAATGGTTAAACAAACTGCGGCACAGCCACACCCCGGAATCCTGCTTAGCAGTCACATAGAAGAAGCTATTGATACAAGAACCAATACGGATCTTAAGGGCATTTTGGATCTTGGATGGACCTTAAGTGCATTTTGCTGAGTGAAAAAAAGAACTAAAAGGGTTACATACCATGTGACTTAGTTTACATAACATTTAAAATATGACAAAATTATAGTAATATAGAACAGATATGTGACTGGCAAGAGGACTATAAAAGGTGGCACAAGGGATTTCACATTGCTGATGGAATTCTTCTCTATCCTGATTATACTGATGTTTGCATGAGTAGGTCTGTGTGCTAAAATAGTGAGATCTAAATAAGGTCTATAGTTTGGGTATTGATATGATACCAGTATCATTTTTCTGGTCTTGATAATGTGCTATGGTTATTTATGTAAGATGTTATAATTCATGGAGTTTGGGTGAAGAGTACATGGGAACTCTCTACTATTTTTACAGCTTCTTAGAAGTCCAATGTAATTTCAAAATAAAAAGTGAAAAACAAAGTAAAACACAAAAATGAACAGGAGCAATTTCTGATGATTACTCTGCATATAGACCTGCAGTATTCCTGCCTCTCTTACTTTGAACCATCACATTTACCCAATTCCTCTAAGAACATCTTGAGAGCAATGCAAGAAAACACTGTTGTGCCCAAAACACCTGTGTGAGAGAAGCTGAGCCTCTCTTTCCAGGTGCTGAAGAATCTTTAACCCTTCTTCATTCACCTGCTCCTCTCATTTACTTCACTGAATGCCAGTGTTATGGAACTTTGTGGCTAATTTTGACCTATCAGCCCATGCTGAGCATAGACAATGTGTGTGGAAAAAATGTAAATTTATTATTTTGGTATCCATACCTGTGTAAGTGTCCATAGATGTCAGGGCTATCCTTAGGAGGGTTGAGGGTCCAGGACAAACTCCCAGGGTCAGAATCAAGGGCAAATCTGTACCCCCTTTGTTGCCCTAAAAACTCTCCCCTCAAGGCTCCCACAGATGCTATTACATTGTGGTGTATTAGCTTGCTTTTTTCTATGTGTCCCTTCTCACTGGGATAAAGATCCTGTCTTCTAGGAAATCTTCATCAAATTCCGGAGCTGCCATTTGTTGGGTAAGCCTCAGTTTCCTCATCTTTGAAGTGGTGATAAAGTAATCCCAGCACTTTGAAGGGCCAAGGCGTGTGGATCACTTGAGGTCAGGAGTTCAAGACCAGCCTGGTCAACATGGTGAAACCCCGTCTCTACTGAAAATACAAAAATTAGCTGGGCATGGTGGTGTACACCTGTAATCCCAGCTACTCAGGAGGCTGAGGCAGAAGAATTGCTTGAACCCAGGAGACAGAGGTTGTAGTGAGCCAAGACTGTGTCACTGCACTCCAGCCTAGGCAATACAGTGAGTGAGACTCCATCTCAAAAAAAAAAAAAAAAAAAAAAAAGATGGAGATAAAGACTGGGCATAGTAAATCACACCTGTAATCCCAACACTTTGGGGGGCTGAGGCAGGCAGATTGCTTGAGTTCAGAAGTTCAAGACCAGCCTGAGCAACACAGAGAAACCCCGTCTCTACAAAAGATTTAAAAATTAGCTATATGTGGCGTCACACACGTGTGGCCTCAGCTACTCAAGAGGCTAAGGTGGGAGGATCGCTTGACCCCAGGAGGTTGGATTGCTTGACTCCAGGAGGTCAAGGCTGCAGTGAGCCATGATCACACCACTGCACTCCAGCCTGGGCAACAGAATGAGACCCTGTCTTTAAAAAAAGCAAAAGCATGGAAGTGCCTTGGTCATCGTGGTTGTTGCCCCTCCCTTCCCTCTACCTCCTGCCTGAAGTCTGGATGTGATAACTGGTGTTTGCATCAGTCTTTGCTCATGGGGCGACCTTCAGGCTGAAAGCCAGCAGCTAAAGATATAGAGCCAAAAGATCGAAGGCACCTCGTCCTGGATGCCTGTTGCCGTGCCAGCCCAGGACCCCCACTGGAAAACTTTCATGCAAGAGGAAAATAAAATTCTATTTCCTCTTCATTTTACCTAGCAGTTGAACACAATTCCCAGAAGATGCACTCCTGAGTTAGGTATTGCCCTAGCCTGTTAGCCTTGAAACCTACTTCAAAAGGGCATGAGGTGGCTCTGGCAGGTCTCGTTCCTAGTGAACATATTCACGTTCGATTTCAAGGGATTTTTGTTCAAGGGAACCTTTGAAGAAGGACAAAGTTGGAATGCATGCCTGAGAGGAATGTGGAGATAAGAAGGGACAGACTTGGCCTTGGGATGGATAAGGGGGTGATATTTGATTGAATGCATGTGAACTTTAAGCCATACTCTTGGCATCAGCTGGTAGAGGGGTCGCCTTCTTCCAGGGCTGCTTTCTGAGCCATTCTCCCTGCCCAATGGGTCCTGGGAACTGAGCTCCCTGTTATACCCCCGAGACCCTGCCCACACCGAAGCCATCCCTAGCTCTAGTGAAATAGAACCTAGGAGGAGGGCAACTACCCACCGAAGGGTGTATCTGTAGTGACTTGTGGCTCAGCTCCTGTATCTCCTTTTTCCAGACACGCACATGCAATAGGAATAGGTTAAGCAATGGTCAGCTTCCTGCCTGATGTCAGTCCAGGGCCCTGATTTTAAAAAGAAACAGAACGTGTGGGGAGGGGAGAATCAAGTCCGTTCAGGCCTGGGTATTTGCCTCGGGAAACGCAAGGCTGTGCACAGCTCACAGTTTGCAGCGGGAGGAGGAGAGCGGTCTTGAAGCCCTTCGCTTGTCTATGGGTTACAGTCTGTGTCTAGCTCTTTGTGTGATGAAACAATGAGAAAGAAGCAGCTCTTGTTTGCCTGAGTGGCATCATGGCTGTGACTCTGACATTTCCGCAGGACACGTTCTTCTCCCTGCCAGGCTCATTTTAACTCTTGCGCATGGGTCCTGCCCTCTGCAGTCATGGGGATGGCCACTCTGGAGGTGCTGGTGGCCATTACGAGTTTTATGGCTACCAAATGGAATGAAGTTCTTTGGTTTTGTTTTATTTCTGTGAGGGTAGGAATGACATTTAATTTAATTCCTTTCTTCCTCTACCTTCCTCTCAGCACTTTGGCTTGATTCTACAGCTCCCTCCTGTGGGGGCCATCACCTCCCAACAGGCGGCCACAGGAGTCTGCTCCAGCCCATGCCAAACTGGCCTAGGCCTTGCTGGTATGGATGCAACTGGAAGGCACAATGAGGCTCTTCTCCCAGCTCCAGATACGAATTTAAATTAAACCTCATTTAGCCAGGCGCTCCCTTTTGATTTATCGGCAGATGCCTCTTGCTGTTTGAGCCTTGTTAAATTGCTCACAAACACTTCACTGACCAGCTGTTCCTATTAAGCCAAAAGAGCGCTGCGGAGCAGGGGTCAATCCCCTTGCACTTTGGATGGTTCTTATGTGTCATCCCCGCGGAGCGGCCACAGGGAGGGCATTGTCCCCTGCTCCCTGGGAGATGGCTGGTTAATGGGAATAAGGGATTCTTGTGCCTGTGGGTGGGAATGGGTGGGGGCAGGCTGCCCTGGTTGGACCTGGCTCTGTTCTGCATGTGGAATTCCTGCCACGTTAGGCTCTGGATGAAGGCAAAGGCCTGATGCCCAGTCTTTGGGCTATCAGGTAAGTACCTGCCCCATGGATGAACAAGCATAGCACCTGTATGATATTCTCCACACTTGCCAGCCAAGGATGTGGTTTCACTGAGCCAGAGCCTCCCAAGCCCAGGCACAGGTGCACATCACTGCGGGTAACCTGTGTGCTCTGGAGAAGAAGGGAAACTCATGTTCATTCGTTGTCTCCCAGTTGCACCAGCAATATGTATTGAGTGCCCCCTGTGTGGAAGCTTGGGGCTGTCCACTTGTGCGTGCTGCATCTCTGACTGAATAAGAAAGAATCCCCATCCTCAGGGTAGGCACAGGCCTGCACTAGGTCTGAGGGCTATGCAAGCAGCCTCCACATGCAGCTTCTGCCTCTGGGCAGCTTTGTGCAGCGCAGGAGCTGCACAACTGCATTGGGCCTCCTATCAGTCACTGCTGGGAGTGAGGGAGCATGACTGTCTGCCTAGCCTTTTTCTCCATAATTTGCCTTCCACACTCCCCAGTGTGCCCTTGTGCCCTCCTGTCTCATGCACTTATTCTCTTCTATTTCCCCAAACTGGAGCTTCACCAGGTCACAAGTGGTCTTTTCCCCAGGGACTGAGTACAGTGTGTGAGGCCATCTACAGCAGAGTTCAGGGTGTGTGGCCCCTGGACCAGGGCTAAGGGGGGCTCATGTGCCAGACCCAGGGGCCAGGGAAAGTCTCGCTTCTCAGTGGTCAGTGACAAGGACAGTGGTGGTATTGACACATGGACTCAGGTCGGAGGAGTCCCGGAAGTCATGGCCTCCACTTCTGACCCTTCTGAGAATCTAAGAACTCTTCTGAGAATCATCCTCACCTGAGGCTCTTGCACTAGTAGCAGAGGAATCTTTGGATTTAGAAGTTTCAGCAAAATGTCTCAAAGGCAAGATCCCGAGAATGACCCCACCCCGCCCCAAGCTCAGCCTAGGACCACTCTCCCTGTGGCTGTGGACCTATGATCTGGAGCCAGTCGGCTGTGAATGGCTTGGGGGTTTTCAGACGCCCTGAGTGACAGGCCACATCCTGGGCCGAGTCTGTCTCAGAGAGAAACTCCACAAAGATTCTTCAAAACTGAATATTAGTGTGTGAGAGTATCCACTTCAATCCCCTCCTCTTCTTGTCCGCTCAAACACAAGGATGAACAACATAAAATAAACCCCAGGCCAGAGGAGGGGCTCCTGGATGTAACTTGTACAAGGACACACTGTCTTCTCTGAACTCAGACCCTCAAGGTGAGTGTTGTGCTGTGAAAACTCCAGGCTCTTGAACTAATTCTCAGGATTCAGCCTGGGCCTCTGTGGCCAAACCTCCTCTCCTGCACCCCTGTCACAGTCATGCTGCTTTCCTGAGATGCCACAAGGGAGGTCCAGGGGCAGGTTCAAGGTGGGCTCATGTTCTTAGTTGCTCACAAAGCCCTCTCTGATGATGCTCAGCATCTTCCTGACCTTTTTGGTGCCAGAAATGGACAGCATGATATTTCAAAAAAAAACCCCATGATTCTCCCACACAAGTATCCACTCGTTCTCCTAATGAAAACATTGTTTTTAACCTTGGTAAGAGTTTCACTGTTGTTTTACTTTTGTTTTCTACTTTGTGACCAATGCCTTTCCCAGTGATGCCCAGTGGCTTTCGTATCCTTTTCTTTAGAGGGGCCATGGGCAGCTGTGTGACCTCTGGCACAGCCCACATTCACCCAGGACCCTTGCTGGAGCAATGCTACTAGTTCAGAGCAATCCTCCTATTAAGTCCGGTTTGGGTGATTTTCTCCAAGTGCAGTTCCTTGCATTTTCCCCTTGTTAAAACTCATTTGCCATTTTGCTGTCCACTCAGCAGCCTTGAAACAATTCTTGGTTCGTTGTTCCCTTTAGCTTAGCATTTTCCTGCAGACTTGAAATTTCTTCCTCCCTTTCAGCATTGTTTTCAGTAGTTAAGTGTATTCTGGTCTGAGTCAGGCTTCATCTCTGGATCCTTTAGGCTCGATTTTCTGTATTTTTCTTTGTTCTCCACTGGCTTCTCAAAAAAATGATGTTTGTCCATTAGGCACAAGGGAGGGAAAAATAGAAGAGTTCAGCCTCCTGCCTTCTATCGTCTTCACATACATCAGTTCCAGTTTGGAGCCCACTTTCAGGAGGCAGCGAAAAGGTCTTGGGCTGGAGAGTCAGACCTGCATTGAATCTCAGCCCCTTTCTAGCTGTGTTATCTTGGGCAGCTTATTTAACCTCTCTGAGCTTCAATTTCCCAGCCATGAAATGGGGATACTAATTCCTGCTTCAGAGAGCACCCAAACAGAATACAAAGGGTGGAGCCATTTGATGGCCAGGGATGACAGTGTGATATGGTTCAGCTCTGTGTCCCCACCCAAATCTTATGTCGAATTGTAATTCCCAATGCTGGAAGTGGAGCCTGGTGGGAGGTGACTGAATCATGGGGACAGATTTCTCCTTTGCTTTTCTCATGATAGAGTTCTTATAAGATTTGTTTATTTGAAAGTGTGTAGCACCTCCTGCTTCACTCTCTCTCTCTCTCTCCTGCCACCAGGTAAAAACGTGCTTCCTTCCCCTTCACCTTTCTCCATGATTGTTAGTTTCCTGAGGCCTCCTCAGCCATGCCTCTATACAGCCTGTAGAACCGTGAGTCAATTAAACCTCCTTTCTTCATAAGTTGCCCAGTCTCAGGTAGTCCTTTATAGCAGTGTGAGAATGGACTAATACAGAAAATTCATACCAGAGAGGTGGGGCATTGCTACAAAGAAAACTGAAAATGTGGAAGTGACTTTGGAACTAGGTAATAGGCAGAGGTTGAAACAGTTTGCAGGGCTCAGAAGAAGACAGGAAAATGAAGGGAAGTTTGGAACTTCCTAGAGACTTGTTAAATTCTTGTGACCACAATGCTGATAGTGAGATGGACAGTGAAGTTCAGGCTGAGGAGATCTCAGATTGAGATAAGAACTTACTGAGAACTGGAGTAAAAGTCACTCTTGCTATGCTTTAGCAAAGAGACTGGCAGCATTGTGCCCTGCTTTTGGATCTGTGGAACTTTGAACTTGAGAGAGATGATTTAAGGTATCTGGTGGGAGAAATTTCTAAGCAGCAAAGCATTCAAGATGTGGCCAGGAAGGCTGCATGCAGTGGCACATGCCTGTAATCCCAGGACTTTGGGAGGCTTAGGTGGGTGGACTGTTTGAGTACAGGTGTTTGAGACCAGCATGGGCAACATGCTGAAACCCTGTCTCTAAAATATTTTTAAATTAATAATAACAATAAAAAAGATGTGGCCTCGTTGCTTCTGACAGTATATGCTCATATGCATGAACAAATAGATTATATGAAACTGGAACTTATATTTAAAAGGGAAGCAGAGCATAAAAGTTTAGAAAATTTGTAGCCTGACTATGTGTAGAAAAAAACAACCATTTTCTGAGGAGGGATTCAAACAGGCTGCAGAAATTTGCATAAAAGGAGCCAATTGTTAATAGCCAAGACAACAGAGGAAATGCCTCCAAGATAATTTTGAGACCTTCACAGAAGCCCCTCCCACTCACAGGTTTGGAGGTCTAGAAGGGAAAATTGGTTTTGTGGGCCAGGCCTAGGCTCCCCCTGCTCTGTGCAAACTTGTGATATGGTACCCTGCATTGTGGCCTCTCCAGCTTCAGCTGTGGCTAACGGGGGTCAAAACGTAGCTTGGGCCATTGCTTCAGAGGGTGCAATGGCTTCCACATTGTGTTAAGCCTGCGGGTGCACAGAGGACAAGAGTTGAGGCTTGGGAGCCTCCATCTAGATTTCAGAGGAGATATGGAAATACCTGGATGTCCAGGCAGAAATGTATTGCAGGGGTGGAGCCCTCTTGGAGAACCTCTACTAGGGTGGTGAATGGGAGTGGGAACACAGAGTCCCCACTGGGGCACTGCCCTAGTGGAGCTGTAAGAGGAGGCCCACCATCCTCCAAACCTCAGAATGGTAGACCCACCAACAGCTGGCACCATGCATCTGGAAAAGCTGCAGGCACTCAATGCCAGTCCCTGAAAGCAGCTGTGGAGACTATACCCTGCAAAGCCACAGGAGTGGAGCTACCCAAGGCCTTGGGAGTTCATCTCTTGGATCGGCATGGCCTGGATGTGAGACATGGAGTCAAAAGAGATTACTTAGAGCTTTAAGATTTTAACAGCTGCCCTGCCAGGTTTCAGACTTGCATGGGGCCTGTAGCTCCTTTGTTTTGGCTGATTTCTCCCTTTTGGAATAAGGGCAATTGCCCAATGCCTGTACCCCCTTGTATCCTGGAAGTAACTAACTTGTTTTTTATTTTAAAGGCTCACAGGCAGAAGGGACTTGCCTTGTCTCAGATGAGACTTTGGACTTGAACTTTTCAGTTAAAGCTGGAATGAGTTAAAAGTTTGGGGGACTGTTGAGAAGGTATGATTGTGTTTTGAAGTGTGAGAAGGACAGGAGATTGTGAAGGGGCCAGGGGTGGAATGATATGGTCTGACTCTGTGTCCCCACTCAAATCTCATGTTGAATTGTAATTCCCCATGTTGGAGGTTGGGCCTTGTGGGAAGAGATTGAATCATGGAGGTGGATTTCCCCTGTGCTTTTCTTGAGACAGAGTTCTCAAGAGGTCTGGTTGTTTGAAAGTGTGTACCACCTCCCCCTTCTCACTCTCTCTCTCCTTCCACCACGTGAAGATATGTTTGCTTTCCCTTGGCTTTCTGCCATGATTGTAAGTTTTCTGATGCTTCCCTAGCCATGCCTCCTGTACAGCCTGTGGAGCTGTGAGTCAATTAAACCTCTTTTCTTCGTAAATTACCCTGTCTCAGATAGTTCTTTATAGCAGTGTGAGAATGGACTAATACAGCCTAATAACCTGTTTCCCAGATGTCCCGGAGTCTTTGTCTGTTTGGATTACTATAACAAAATATGAGAGGCTGGGCAGCTTATAAACAACAAGTACTTATTTCTCACAGTCCTGGAAGTAAGAAGTCCAAAATCAAGGTGTAAGCAGATTCAGTGTCTGATGAGGACCTACTTTCTGGTTCATAGATGATGCATTATTGCTGTGTCCTTATAAGCAGGAAGGGGTGAAGGAGCTTTCTTGGGGGCCTATTTTGTAAGGGCTTGAATCCCATTCCTAATCACCTCCCAAAAGGCCTCACCTCCTAATACCATCACATTGTGATTAGGTTTCAACATAAGAATTTGAGGGGACACAAATATTCAGACCTTAGCCCCTGTCCTCCCTTTGCTTCCTCATTCTTATAAGAGAAACTGCCAAGAAAGTACTTTTAAAAGTTGAACTCGTTTGTACACCCATATTTATAGTAGCATTATTCATAAGAGCCAAATGTAGAAGCAACCCAAGTGTCCATCAATACTTGAATGGATTAAAAAAGTATCACATTTTCATATTACTATATATTTATTCATATGTATTATCATATATATGAATATTATTAAGCCTTGAAAAGGAAGAAGGCCAGACGTAGTGGCTCATGCCTGTAATCCCAGCACTTTGGGAGGCTGAGGCAGGTGGATCGCTTGAGCCCAGAAGTGCAAGACCAGCCTGGACAACATGGCAAAACCCTGTCTCTATTAAAAATACAAAAATTAGCCAGGAGTGGTGACGTGCACCTGTGGTCCCAGCTACTTGGGAAGCTGAGGCTGGAGGATCACTTGAGCCTGGGAGGCAGAGGTTGCAGTGAGCTGAGATCATGCCACTGCATTCCAGCCTTGGTGACAAAGCAAGACCCTATCTCAAAAAGAAGAAGAAAAGAACAAGAAGGAGAAGGAGAAGAAGGAGAAGAAGAAAGTTCCAATGCATGCTACAACATGGATGAACCTTGAGGACATTAGGCTAAGTGAAATAAGAAAGTCACAAAAAGGCCAAATACTGTATGATTCCCTCTATATGAGGCAATTAGAGCAGTCAAATGTATAGAGACAGAAAGTAGAATGGTGGTTGTCAGGGGCTAGGGAGAGGAGTGGGGGAAACACGGAATTATTGTTTAATGGGTTTGGAGTTTCAGTTTTGCAAGATGAAAAAGGTCTGGAGATGGATGGTGGTGATGGTTGCACAACAATGCAAAGTGAGTGTACTTACTGCCACTTAACTCTACACTTAAAAATGATTAAGATTGTACATTTTATGTTACATCTATTTTACTTCAATTAAAAAAAGAAACCTGGGCTGGCCCTGCTTTTCAGTTATGTTGTCTTTCAACTGTTTACCAGTTGAGAGGAAACATTTTATTTTACTTAATTTTTTAAATCACAGTAATACATGCATGCAAATGAAAAGGATCAAATAGTACTGTGCTGAAAAATGTCTGGGACCTCTCTAATCCACCCCACTCTGGCTGTTCCCTAGTTGCTGTAAGTTTTTTTTAACTGGGAAATTAGCTACCTCAGAGAGCTGAGGGGAGGGTCAAAAACAGACCATTTCCGGGCAGGCCCCAAGACCAAAGATGTGAAGATGTAATTGAAGCATCAGATGCCACGCCAAGCTCTAGAACAAAGCCAAGCTGCAGAGGAATAGACTCAATCTGACAGGCAGGCAAGGCAGGGGCAGTGTGGGAGACCTGGCTGGGCTCCTCTAGCTTCTTCTCTGTTCCCAGTTATGTGAGCTCAACCCTCTACTTTGCCTAAACTAAAAGAAACAGGAAACGCAGAGGTGTGCTGGTAAGAAACAATGCCAAAAATGGCACCAGTGGGTGGGTTTAGAGGTAAAAAGTGCATTTGTGAAAAGTTGGGATGGATCATGATCGTCGCCAACCAGCAGAGCCCTTCCTGTGCAGGAGGCATTGCTCTGAGCATATGTGAATTGCCCCACTTCGTCCTCACATGGCCCCATCAGGAGGGTGCCACTATTGCCCCCTTTTACAGATGTGAGGTTGAGGCAGAGAGATGGGAGAGCAGCTTAAGATTACACAGTTGGGGGTAATCCAGCCGGGTTCAAATCCGGGCTGCCCGGCTCTAGAGTACATAGTCTGGGCCGCTACCCTAGGGGGAAGAAAAGGAGAAACAGCGAAGGCACAGCCCTGGGAGCCTCGCAGGAAGGGCTACATGCAGTCACTAAAAGCACCCAGTTCCTGGAAAATTGGCATATGGGGACCTGGGGAGGTGGGTGAATGCTTCCGGGGGGCTACAGCAGCGTGGGGGCTGAGCAAAGGGGCCATTTAAGGGGATTCTGACAGAGCATGGGGAGGAAAATGAGGTGCCTTCAGAGGGGACATCCAGGGGAAGAACAGGAGGCTGAGGGCCACGGGAGGCGTGGGAGTGGAGGTTCAAGGTTGCGTTTTCTATACCAAACATTAAGAAGGGCTGGACCAAGTGTCACAGGCAGGTCAGGAACCTGAAAAAAGACCCTGAGCTGGAGGCACAGAAGCTGTGAAGATGGTAACTTCCCTCCCTCCCTCCCTCCCTCCCTCCCTCCCTCCCTCCCTCCCTCCGTCCTTCCTTCCTTCCTTCCTTTCTTCCTCCACCTTTCTTCCTTCCATTAATCAATCCTTTTATTCATCCACCCTCTGTCTTTTCTTCCATCCTTCTTGCATTCATCCATCCATTCATCTTTCATCCATTAAATTATTTGGCAAATATTGAATTGCCTACAATGGGTCAGAGACCCAGGAGCTCTAAAGGTCAAAGATCTCCCCAGACAATGGGGAAACAGACAGTTACAAGCTGGTGGGGAAAGCAGTGGGACAGAGGTGTGCACAGTGATATGGAAAAGGACAAAACGGGGGCACCCTGACTGAAATAGGGGTGAGGTGGCAGGATGGGGGTGACAGGGAAAGGCTACTAGAACACATGGTACTTAAGCTAGGTATTGAGTGGAAGTTAACCTGGCAAAGACAGTGGAGGGAAGGGAGAAGGGCACTCTGGACACAAGGAGCTGAGAGTGCAAAGTCACGGATGTGGAAGAGAACAAGGCCCAGTTGGGGACCTGCAACAAGTCCACGCTGCTTAGAAAGTGGAGTGCATGTGGCAAGAACGGAGCTGGAGGAGCAACAGGAAAGAGCTGTCTGCGCCTGGACATAGAGGCTTGTTTGATCCTAGAGACAGGAGGGGTTTTGAGCAAGCGAGGAAGTCTCTTGGCGCACCCTCAACAGTGGGTGTCTTACTTATCTTGCTTATTGTCTGCTGTGCCATCTAGACTGTAAGCCTCTCTAGGCAAGGAGTTGTGTCTGCTTTGTTCATTGCTGTATCCCCAGCTCCTAGAGCATTCCTGGCACAGTAGGCGCTCCATGAATGTGTGGAGTGAATGATTTGTGTTTAGGAGGCTCAGTCTGACAGACATTGTTTGGAGCCCTTAAGTGAAGCCGGAAGATGTTATGGGAAAACACAGAGGTGTGATGAGCTGAGAGACAACAGAATGTTTGAGCTGGCGGGGAGGGAGATGATCCTTCTGGAAGTCCATGCTCTCCAGAGACGCTGCCTGGTGCTCTCGTGCTCCATGTGACTGACTGCTCCCTTCAAACTGGCACACAGTGCAGTGAAGGTCCTCCGCAGCTCCAACTCCTCTGTAGGACTGGGAAGCCCATCACTGGTCTGATGTGTACATGTTCATGCAGTCAGCACATATTTATTGAGCACCTACATACTGTTCTAGGTGCTGGAAATACAGAAGCAAATAAAACAAGACTGGGCATGGTGGCTCATGCCTGTAATCCCAGCACTTTGGGAGGTCAAGGTTAGGGGCTCGAGACCAGCCTTGCCAACATGGAGAAATCCCATCTCTATTAAAAGTACAAAAATCAGCCCAATGTGGTGACATGTGCTTGTGGTCCCAGCTACACAGGAGGCTGAGGTGGGAGAATTGCTTGAACCCGAGAGGTAGAGGCTACAGTACATTTAGATCACTCCACTGCACTCCAGCCTGGGTGACAAAGTGAGACTCAGTCTCAAAAAAAAAAAAAAAGTGAATAAAACAAAACAAAATGTCTTCCATTGGGCTTATATTCTCACTGAGGAAGACAGTACTGATTACTAATAAACACAATAACTAAGTAAATTATAGAGTATGTGTATAGGTCATAGTTTACTAGAGAAACAGAACCAATAGGCTATATGTATATCATATTGGAAATATATGTATATATATTGTGGATAGGCCCAGGAGGTAACTTATATTTTACATATATTTAAAGACAGTTATTGTAGAGAATTGGCTTGCGTGATTATGGAGGCTGAGAAGTCCCACAGTCTGTCATTTGCAAACTGGACAGCCAGGGTGCCACTGGTGTGATTCCAGTTTGAGTCCAAAGGCCGGAGAACCAGAAGAGCCAATGGTGTAAGTTTCAGTACAAATATGGGAGGAAACTGATATCCCAGCTCAAAAACAGGTGGAGAGAGCAAGTTCTTTTGTACCCCACCTATTGTTCTATTCGGGCCTCCACTGGATCGGGTGAGGCCCACCCACATTGGAGAGGACAGTCTGCTTTCCTCACCCATCCCAATGTCAATCTCATCAGAAACACCCTCACAGATGCACAAAGAATGACGTTTTACCAAATATCTTGGCACCCCATGGCCCAGTCTAGCTGACACATAAAATCAACCATTGCAGAATGTAGAAAGTGGTTATGTACAAAAAAACCCCACAGAGCAGGGTAAGGGGGCCAGCAGTGAGGGCTGGGGTGGTGTGAGGGTGCAGTGTGACGGTGGTCAGGCAGGGCCTCTGTGAAAAGGGGGAAGAGTGAGCCCGGCGGACACCTAGGGGAAGACCGTTCTGGGCAGAGGGAGCAGCTGGAGCAAAGGCCCTGAGGTGGGAGCTGGCCTTAGGCGCTGTGGCGTGGCTGGAGCCAGGCAGGTGAAGAGGGGCAAAAGAGAAGCTTGGAGGTGCCATAGTAGTGTGTGTGTGGTGGGGCAGGCCTGGGGGACTACCTTGTGGACGTTTGCTTCTCTTGAGTGTGAAATGGAGAACTGCTGCAAGGCTTTGCAGTGCCTACTCCTGTATCTTTGTAAACTCACAAACTCTTAAAGCTCAGTTTAAGATTTAAATATGAATTCCCAGACGGCAGGCTGGTATATGAATGATCAGTGTATGACTCAAACACACGAAGCCATGTCACCGAAGGGTGCTTCCTAAGCACTTGAGAGAGTGGAGGTGGGAAATGGGACAGACCCAGGAGCTCCTTTCCCAGGAGACCTAGTCTCAGCCTCAGCAGAGACTGACGGAGGGCAGGGGAGAGGAAAAGCCACTCATAAGAAAATGGTGTCAACTACAGCAAGACAGAGAGTAAGTTTTGACTCAGGGGAAAGACAGTCTTCCCTGGATGACTAAAAGTATCTGGAAGAAGCCACCAGGTGAACATTTAGAAGACCAGGCCTCTCTCATAAGCAGCAAGGACATGATCCCGCCTGAGCATGCCGGACCAGAGCGACTCTTCCAGCAATGGCCAGTTCAGAGACCCCATACACCCGCCTAGTTCCTTTGTCAAAGTCATTTCCAAGGTGGGCTGTGATGACAGTGTGAAATTATACTCCAGAGTCAGCTGGGCTGCTCGCTCCTCCTCCCTAGTTCTCCTTGCTACCCATGGATTAAAGAAAAAATTAACATGGTGATTGTCAAGGTTCTGTCACAGAAATCTCTGTCAAAGAGGGATATTACCAGGGCGAGATGAATGATTTATTCCTCAGGTCCAGAGATTCCAGAGCAGCCTTGACCGCCAGCCGCTCTGGGGGTTGCCAGGCCTGCTCGGGTTGAAGGGTGCCACCAAGGCGCTTTGTGGGGCAACATTTGTTGCCTGGAATGAAGAGGAGGGAGACCGGTTGGGTGAGCTTCAGGCCTGAAAGCAAACACACACACGTCTTCCGGCGCTCACTGTGTCCTGCCGTTGTGAGCTGTCACCAGGGGCGAGGTAGCCTTGAGTGATGCTCCTGACAATGTGGAGAGTTTCACATTTATCTAATTTTCTAAAAGACAATTGTATACCAAGAGATTATTATCAACTTTGTCCCCGTGGAAGTTATTGATGCCCTGACTTCAGGGCTGACAAAGTAATGTGTAGTTCATGACATCCGTCAGCCAGATGGAAGAGAAAGCCATTTCCTACCGGTAAGCAGATTGAAAGGAATTTGAGAGATTAGAACCAGCAATAGCATCACTCCCGGGTGAAGGGATGTCAGTCAGAGGCCATCAGCTTGTTAAGAAGGGAAAAGAGCATTATAGACCTTGACTGTGAAATTGACTGAGCCCGACTTGTATATATGTGCAATATGAAGATTTTCCCAGACACCTGGGAGGCCCAGAAGAATGGAAAGAAAACCGATCCTCAGATCAAAAGTACGCTTCAATTCTGGTCCAAATCTGTCACCTTTCTGGAAATTCTCCCTGTAGACCCCAACGTGTGGGCTCTATCCATGCTCATTGATGGCGCCCACATATCAAGGTTTTGAACTTTTAACTGACATCTTAAATAGACACACTTATTGTTGGAAACGTTACATAAGTTCAGCTCAGGTCTTAAATGTCGTCAGCTGACGTTTATGTTCTAATGCAATTTATAATTCTTCACAGAAAGGTTAACACTTAATTAAAGTACTGCTGGAAATTGCCTTTTTGATAAACCTGGGCTTTGAGCTTTCCTTTGCTTGAAGTGAAGAAAAAAATAATCTTCCATTATCTGCAGGTCTCTCACTAAACATACTCATTTCTGGACCAAGAAGGAGGCCAAGGACAAAATGGAAACAGGGTCTGTGGCTCAAAATCCCAATCTCTAGGTCCTCAGAGAGCAGCAGCACTGGTTGAAACCCTCCTGGCAAGGGAGGCAGTTGACTGGGCCATTGCCAAATGTTGGATTATTCTTCTTTTGTTTTTAGTTGGAAACCAGCAAAGGTTGAACTAAAGGCAGATTGCTGGTTTCTTCTTGGGTAAATTACTCTGAAGAGAAACAATATTAGTTATGAGAGGAAAACGTGGAAGGTTACAGGCTGGGGAACCAGAAAGATATTTACATATTGTTCACAAGCTTCTTCTGTGGAGGAAAGCATTCTGTGGCCTAAAAATGATGATTAATCCAACCTATTTTTAAAAAGTAAAAGCCACTATTAATTCAACCTGGAGTAATGCTGTTCCACACTCAGTTAGGAAGCAGGTGGTTCTGAGAAAGCAGTGGGAGGGTCAGGTGGCCTGGACAGAGTACTGGGTTTAGCAGCTTCAGGAGCAGGAAAAGGATTAACAACCTGGAACTGCAAATAGGAAAATACGTGGCCACATATCCGGAGCCCCTGCGCATTTTCCTGGGCTTCAGTTGATCAGATTTGCTGTAGAAAAAGTTGTCTGTGACTTCTTATTTTGAAGCATTTTCATGTTACATAATCTTGTTTGGTATCAGTATCTGTTTTTCGGTTTCTTACCTATGCACAGCTTGCTGAAAGTGTTAAAAATGAAGGCATAAGAGTTTTAACACGACAATTTTTTAAAATTTAGCTTTTATTTATAAAAGTAAAATCTCAGCAAACTAGTGACCATCAAATTATTGCAAGAGCTAATAGTTTCTCAAAACTTACTTTGAAATAGTAAAGATATGTATATACTGATTATATGAGGCTATTCTCACATTGCTGGAAGGAAATACCTGAGTCCGGGTGATTTATAAAGAAAAGAGGTTTGATTGTCTCACAGTTCTGCAGGCTTTTTACAGGAAGCAGGGCAGGCACATCTGCTCGGCTTCTGGTGAGGCCTCAGGAAGTTTTACTCATGGGAGAAGGGGAAGAAGGAGCAGGCATGACATGCAAGGAGAGAGGGAGCAAGGCCGGGGGTGCTACACACTTTTAAACAGCCAAATCTCACGAGAACTCATTCACTCTCATGAGAACACCACCAAAGGGATGATCTTAAACCATTCATGAGAACTCTGCCCCCATGATCTAATCACCTCCCATTAGGCCTCACCTCCAACACTGGTAATGAAAATTCAACATGAAATTTAGAGGGGCAAAATCCAAACTATATCATAGATTAGCAAAAAAAAGCATTATATGGTATAAGGAAATGGATCAAATCAAAGGAGATTGAAGATGTGGCAGGTTCAAAACCTGTCCTATAAATGCCTTCTTATTTGATAATTTTCCATTCATGAAAAATTAGCAATGAGCAGTAAGATTGGATGACTATCATTGATAAATGCCTGATGTGACTGGCTTTTGCCTGTTATGAAGCTGATGTGACTGGCTTTTGCCTGTTGCTTGTTATTTCTTTAAACACATAATCTGATAATGAACTTGTCTGCCTAATTACATGTGCCATATTGCAAACTTATTCAGAGACTTCTAAGTGAATCTAGAAGAACTAGAAGATTTAAAAAAAATTTTTTTTTAGCACATCTGATTTGGAAATCAGAACTCCAGCCAAATCACCAATGAACTAAATGACAACAGGAACCTTAAGGGGAGCCCGGTTTTAAGGAATGGAGGAAAAGCTAGTACTGCCATTTTCGTCAGGCTCCTGTTCCTTGAAACTAATCAGAGGGCACTGGATCAGGCCACAACATCTTAAAACTCAAGACAGCAGCAATGTAGAGGCAGCATCCCACAGTGGCATCATACAGAGAGCAGTGTCTACAGGGCAGCATCACTTACCAGCTGTGTGATCCTGGGCAGGCTACTTAACATTGCTGTATCTCAGTTTCTTCAACTGTAAAATGGGGATACTAATAGCACCAGCCTCACAGGGTCATTCTGAAGATTAAATGAGTGAATGTATGGAAAGCACTAGAACGGTGCCTGGCACTTAGCTCAACAAACGTTAGCTCTTCTCATCAGTATTTCGTGTCAACTTGGTTTGTATGCGAGGGTAGGAGAGGCTGGTCTTCATTTGAACCATCTAAACAAGAACTTGCCAGATCTTGGCGTTTGGCAGGGCAACTGAGAAAGAGGTTAATTGTTTTAGACTTTCTAAAAGAGTTCTGGTGGGAGATATCAGCCTTGGCAAATGAACTTGCAACAGATAAATATACTGTGTTTTTGGTCACATCCTCTAATATTAGTAAGAAGCACATTTCCCTTTGGGGTGAACATTAGGGACAAAAATAAGGCTCTTCAGATTACCACCCCTCTTATTAACGCTGTGGAAACAGTTGGGCTTGCATTGAGCCTGACTGGCAAATGCATCCTCACAAAAGCAAATGTGGTGCATTTAGGATCCTATTCACTACGAGCAGAAAAACTGGGGAATTTTGGCGCTGGAAATGTAACGCATGATCTCAGCAGTGGCTGTTAACATTCTTACATGGGTATTCAGGTCACAGCTCTAAGGGGTCATAAAGTAGGGAGCAGCTTAATGCTATTCTGAGGCTTCCCGAAAGATCTGCAGGCATGTGGGTGCACATTTTGCTGTTTACGTACAGGCAGGTTTACCTTTAAAAGCAAATGATTTTGCTGAGCCTATTTCTCAACTTCAGCAGGTAGATATTACATCTTTCAGTGAGTTTCACTGTTATTTGGAACCAGTGAAAGAACAAGAAAAAAAAATCAAAGGATTGCTTAATGGCATGGTTTCTCCTAAATCCTTTACATCAATTTTGTCTTTCCCAGCATTACCAAGCTTTGTGACTTCTTGTATTATAAGAGTTCACAAAGCTGAAAAGAATCTTCTTGAGTATTCAGACTTTTCATCTGAATCCTGAAGAGAATCCTACAGCACCATGGGTGCCAGGCAAACTTGTTTGTCTAGGAGACCCAGCCATGCTCCAGGAACAGTGGGATGCCCTTCGGTAAGAGTTCTCAAGCCGCTTTGCAAATTGGGAAAAAGCAAGTCTCCTCCTTGGCTTCTTCTGTCACCCAGATGCACTTCTGCCACGAGCTGAGGGTTTGGAGTTGTCGGTGAAGTGAAGCTGAGTGGATTCTGGCCACATCCCTTGTGAGAAATATCAGCTGCTTCAAAAACCAGTTCATGTAAAAACTTCACATGTAAACCTAAAACAAATGAATTTACCTTTCATTGTGGTTTCCGGCTACAAACTTAGGTAAAACAAATTTGGTTCCATCATATCCAGAGAAAGTAACACCTAACTTACAGCCACCATGATGACCCTCGAAGTCCTGCGTGGGTCTGGGGGTACACCATGCATGGACATTTTAAAGTTAGAGGCATAACACTGAAATGAAGTTGCCCTGAGAGGCCTTGGAACTCCTTTCCTTGGAGACTTTGAGAAGAGCACAGATTATAGGGAGGAGCCGATACTGAGAGCTGAGGGGACGTTTCTTGCTTCATTCTTTTCTGTGATTCCATAAACATCAGCCAGAAACTTGCCTTTGTAAATACTCAAGTTACATTTAACACAAACCAAATAACTAGAGGGCTGATTCAGTATTTAAATTGTTCTGAGAAACTTTTAAAAAACTGCTTTTGCATTTATATTTTACAGAATGAAAAAAAGACAATCATGGAAAAGCACAACCAACTGTGACTGATACAAAATGGAAAAAAACCTGAGCATAACAATGAGAAGCCTTATGGGCGGAATTGCAAGAAGACAGCCTAAGCTCTCCTCATCCGCATGTGCAATTATGTATGGATGAAAAATTACAGAGGCTAATAATTACAGTAGCAATTGTCCACTTGCAGCACAATTAGCCCTTTGCTCTTCATTCTAAGAAAGTGACTAATTGTACCCACAGCAAGCCAACTCTCCATGTATTTGTTTTAGAATGAAATGTTATGCTTGCCAGAAAGTCCCACCTACAAGAGCACGGGACCCAGGGCACCATGAGGCCCAGTGCCCAGGGACTCAGGGCTTTGAAAAACCTACTTTCTAGCCCAGGACAGGCCCTGCAGTATGTGGGAAACTGGATAAAAATACTAATGCAGAAGCTCTTGTGGACTACATCATGCCATCTATATATTAAAAATGAGAAAGGTAAAAATAGAATTCAGGTAATGATAACAATTATACTTAATGAGTACCTTTCATCGGAGATCAGAAATGCCTTCTAGTTAAATTTCACAGCCTCTGATGAGACGTAAGGGGAAAATATTTGTAAGCTAAGCCTCACTTTTCAATCAAAGAATCAGAAGCACTTTAGGCAGTGGTGAATAGCAGTGTGTCTGAAATGGATAGAGGATAATGCTCAGAGATTTCTGACTTCTTGCTCCAGAAATTACATTCCTGCTTGTTTTGTTAAGGTAAACATCTTTTCAAAATAAGGCACGTTATGTGTCAAGTGGGTTATAGATGAGCAAAAAGAGGTCCTCCTACACTCCCCCTGCACCCCTCAACACACCCACCTCCACCATGAGGTGACATTATGTTCTTGGTTTCCTTAGCCAAGAATACAAAGTCTTCTGAGATGTGGGGTAAACACTCAGGGCGGGAAGAGATGGCCTATCTCTGGGTGACTTCTGTGACCCCCAGATTTTTTTACGGGGCACACAGCTGCTGACAACACTGTCCACACACTCAGGTCTCTACTTGTTCTTGCTGTGCAGAGATCTAAGACCTGAGCTCACTTCACCATTCCAGAAGATCTTACTCAATCAAACATGCCTTTTCATTTGAGGATATTCACATATATTTTTGAAGGTCATTGGCTTCAAGAATGCAGCGTCATGGCCTTGGGGTCCCTGAACCGCCTGTGCCTCCAGCCTTCTAGCGTTCTGGCACAGGCTACCCTCTGGCTCGGAGTATGTTTTTTTTGGTCTGGATGTTTTAATGATTTGGTCAGAGGACTTGATTGCAGATCTGTCTGGCTACAGGTCACTCCCTACCCCTGGATGGCTAGTCATATGTTTGTATATTTTGCATCTGTTGGTAACAGACACAGATCAACATACAGGACTCTCTAAAGTGTGAGGCCCAGGTGGGGGCTCATCTCACTCATGGCTAACAGTAGTACCACTGAAGCATGCAGCCTTCTCCTCCTCATTCTCTTTTCTTTTGAAAGCTGGTGAGTGGTTTTTCTTCTCTTCCTTCTTCTGGTTAAGCCTCAGTGGACTTCCTCCCCTTCTCACTGCTTGGCTCGTTTATCTTGGAGAGATCTGGGATATGCACGGGCTGCCATGGGGAGGTTGAGTGGATGTGGGGCTTGGTTCTACTGGGGGCAGGGGCTGGGGTCCCACCACCCTCTTCTCTCCTGCTTGCCCTGTCTGTCTGCTTCTGTCCCTTGTACCAGTGCTCCATGTGATGGTGCATGAGCTCTCCAGCGGGCCTCTGCCCAGTTCCTCCCTCTCAACTCCCTTGGTTTATTCTTGCCATAAGAGACATTTTCTAATGAAGTCCCTGATATTTTTCTCTTCCAATGCTCAGTACTGTACCCTCTGTCCAGTACTATCAATTTCACATGCTCCCCAAAGTCTGCAATGTTCATCTCCCACAGCAATCCCCTACATTCTACTGAAAAAAAAAAATACAGAGGCACAGCTGTCTAATCACCTTCCTTGGCACAGAAGTTCAGATACCAAAGAAATTGTGGCCTCACACCAAGATCCTAAGGTGTCCCAAAAGAAAGGAAGTACAGGTATTGTACTAAGATTTCCAGCTTTGGAGATGCTGGGCGCATTGCCAGCCTTCTCCTTATCTCCTGGCTCTGACCCAGCAAGACCATTTATGCCCCAGACCAAAGCATGTCTAAAACACAGAAGTCAGATACTTAATGCTTTAGCTGAATTGTCTTGAGACCATTTTAATGCAGTATTCTTGGGAACCATGAACATCCTGAAAATAGTGCCTTATACATTTTTATTTTTCCTAATTTAGTTGAGACACTCAAATACTCTACTGTGTCAGGTTTTATGTGCATACCCACTTCAAGTAGAAATTTCAGAAACAATTGCTTACCTTTTTGCTAATAAAAATGTTATGTTCTTATTCAAGAAAAATATGAAACTTAAGAAGGCAAACTTTAAACCAATTACTTCCCAGTATATGTGTCCAAATCTATCTCAAGGAAAGATTTGCATGTCCGGGGAACTATTTTGCACAATTTTAGAAGCAGAATTACTCACAGTTAATAATTTAAAATTTCATAGTCTTATATGAAGGACTATCTAGTCTGTATCCAGGTATTTTTTTTAGTCATATTTTTCTCCTTTGACCTCTTGACACCCCTTCTAAAGTCAGATCATGGTGTTAGGAGGGTCTTTGTGCCACTCCTACTTGGACATGACTGTGATGTTGCCTTTGGGATATAGATTGGTGGGAAAGACTCAACTTTCATGTATGCCTGTTCCCCTGGCAGACTGCCTCACTCTACCCTCAGCTGTCAAGTTCCTCTCTTAAATAGACTGAGATATAACATCTTATCTGGATCAATGAGGAAGAACACAAAACAAATCTTGGTGTAGCTTCTCTTGGTCCCTGAAATCTATAATGGGGGCTTGGAGTTGCCAGCAATACTGTCCAGTTCTGTCTAGATCATGAAAGCACAATTCTTGCTAACTTTCACTCATGTTTAATCTCAAGGATTGTATCAGTATTTCAGAAACATTCACACTAATAGTCTATGTACTTTCATTTAAGGGAATGCTGATAAACATCCCTAGAGTCTCCTTGTTCTTAAGCCAAAGTCAGATTTATTGACATTTGGGTGGTTTGTGTAAATGAGTGGGGTAGAAGTCCAAGGAGATTGGTTGAGGCAATAAAGATAATTAAAGATATCAGTATAAGGGATCAGGTTCATCCTTTGATACTACGTATGACTCATCAATAAGGCCCAGATTTTGGGGGTGGGGCATTACATGCATTAATGAATCACATCTCCACATCCACCTTTCTAGTGTTCCAGAAAGCCCCTTTCCTCACAAAAACATTTCACCTTATTTCTCCAAGTCTGTACAGTGACTCTATTGCCTACCGAATCTAGTGGGAACATTCATGTCTGGTTGAAGGCCTGCTGTGTTTTGGAGGTAGCTTGCCTCTCCACTGCTCAGTCACCATATTCTGCTGATGTCACAAACTTTATGTCCTCACACAGCAACTGTATTTATTTCCCTGCATCCATTCGAATCATGCTATTTCCCTCACCCAGAATATTTTCAGCTTTTATGTCCTATCATCTAAATTCTGTATCCAGTATTTTCCTGGCATCCTCTTACCCTTCATCTGGAATTTCCCTCTAGGAACTGTCCCTTTCTCTGCTCTCAGCTGAGACTCACTTTACCACACAGAGATGCATTGTGGGCCCTGGGCCTGAGGGAGACCCACTCAGAGCCAGACTTTTGCTGAGAACGCTGAGATAGAGGCAAGCCAGCTCCCTCCACTAGACCTGAATTCGACAGGAAATAATGTTCAGAGCTATTGGCCACCATCTTGAAATTGTCAGGCACAAGCCAACGGGAGAACAGAGCTAACCCAGAGGAAGTGGAGTCAGGGAATGATGGGAGAGGAACGTGGTCCTGACACCAAGCCCTGCAGAGGGCTCAGGCTGTGCCTCAACTAGCCTTGGCTTTTTCGTTATGTTATCTTTTTATTTTCTTATTGTTTTGCTTAGGTCAATTTGCACTGAGTGATCTGCTTATCCTTCATTATGTCACTTTATAGGGGCTATGATGATGATGATATGGGAAAATGCATATAAAATGTCCAGCACAGTGCCTTCTGCAGAAGAAATACTCCACAAATGTTAGCCATTACTATAGTGATGGCAGAAGGGGATTAAATCAATATAATCTTTAAACATTTTAAAGGCTAGTTTTCCCAGCAGTTAAGAATAGTATGAAGTGCTTGTTCTGTGCAGTAATGAATGATGACAGGAACTTGGGAAAGTATGGGGGAAATACACCAAGGTTTGCATTTGATGTTGGACTTCCCTTTGTTATTTTTCTGGGGGATTGGAAACAGTGCTTCATGTGTAAAGATTGTTTTTCATGCTTAAGAAACTCCTTTCCACATTTTTGATTTTCCAGGACAATTTATCGTCTTCTCTTAGTAAACTAGAAAGGTGTTCAAAGAAGCTTTTTTGTGTGTGTGTGAATTTTTATTTTGCAGTCTCAGATGCAGGACGGCACATAACTTTAACATTGCAACTAGATTCTTCAGTCTGACACACTCCATTGGATACTAATCTGAGTTTTCTCACATGTCTCCTTGGGACCTTAGAAAAGGACCATTTCCCCAGGTGGAGAGCTACCAATCTGGCAGATGCTCCCCAAATGGGGAATTAACTTGCTCATTATTTCAGATGCATAGTAATTCATTCGCTTTAGAGATATTTTCTGTTGCCTCACAGAAAGATCTTCTTTGAATGGTTAATATTATCTCTCCAACAGAGTTCAAATCCTGGCCTGACCATTCATTGACTTTCACAATTTTATCAAATAGCTTGGACTCTCACTACCCCACAGCAGCAATATTTGTAAAATGCAGGGAGTTTATATTTTCCGCCAGATGTTGGAATATTGCTTTGTACTCTGATATTGATGAGATGTTCCAAAGTAAGTGGTCATTATCACTCTCACTCATTTTTAGCTGAAGGGAATTTAATAATGCTGACTCTAATTTTCTTTTGGTCTGATAATTATAGGGCGTGTGGTTTTAGTCCAAATAAAGGTTAACATCTGCCTTAATTTGTCTCGGTCCTTTTCTCTCCAGTGCCTTATATTGAGAACACTGACTGCCATCACTATAATCACAGAAATTTTATTGTTATATATGCTGACATTTTCTATGGCACTCCACGAGACATGGCTTTCTCTGGTGCTTACCTTGTAAGAGAGATAATGGTGATAAATAAGTATGATAAATTTACCAGTCCATCCAAGTGTTCAGCAAGACTTTCTTGAAGGTTTCTCAAAGGACGCTCGTTATAAGCGAAATAAAATAGTCATTCTTTATTCTACATCCTGTAGAAATTATTTCTCCTTAGGACAAGTAGACTGGAGGTTGTTAAGGATTCTTTGGAGAAAATGCCCTACAAAATGGTATCATTTTCTGTAATTGTTACTGTCATTTAACATTTAAATTCTAGAATTTAGAATAGGAATTCTTTCTCCTTTCAAAAATGTATACTTTCAGTTTGTGATAAGGATGAGCAAAGACTTAAATGAAGTGCAATATAAATCAAAACGAACTCCCAGGAGAAAACAAAAAATGATCACTAGGATAAGGGATTTGATATATGAGCTAAACTCTCAACAGATATTTAACAGGCTGATTCAATACTGTGTTGATCCCAAACCTCTCAGAAGTTAGAGTGAGAAGCAAGAGGGATTTAAGAGTTTAAGGCATGACATGATTTATGTAAACTTTAAAAACACACACACACACAAAATACTAATTATAGTTCATGGATACCTGCCCATACTATGAAAGTATAAAATCAAGGATGGAAATAAAAGCACGCTTGTCTTAGGATACCACTAAGTTCTCAGGAGACAGAGTGGAAAGAGGTCAGAGAAGGCGTCAAGCAGGGCTTCAAATGCATTTGTGTCTTATTATGTCTTTTCTTTTGTTAAAAACATGATAAGGTTTTGAAGAAATATGGCCAAATTTTAAGATGTGTTAAATATTGGTGGATGGCAATTAGTTGTTATAGTGCTATTTTGTATGTTTTAAATGTTTCACATGAACAGTATTTTTTCCAAATTTTAAGAAAATGTACTGTTTATCTGAGTAGAGGAATAGAATCACAGACTTGATGACCTGAGAGAGTAAAGTATGGTTATGGTTTATGGTCCATGTTTTATGAATGAGGACACCAAGCCCTGAGAGGTAAAGTGATTTTCTTAAGGTCTCAGGGCCAGGTGCCATCATGGTGTCACTCAGGTTCATCAGAGCCCCTAGCTGAGAGCTCTTTTCAACATATATTGCAAGCATGTCTCGTAAGCAAAACGTTCCTAATGGTGAAATAGGCACTGCTCTCACTCCAGGGTAAGTGACAGAAGAATCCTCACTGGAGACATTACAGACATGTCTGAACATCTTTCTAAAAGGACACTTTGGGCTTGAAATTAATTCAGTCCAACAAATCTATTGAGTACCTAGTAATTGCAAAGCATTGTACGTCCTACCCAGATAAGATTCTTATAGATCTTTTCCATCTGTAACTAACTTTGTGATAGTTTTCCCCTTAACTGGCTTCATCAAGGCAGAGAGACATAATACTGAACCCAAACGTCCTTGATAAACCAGAGGAGAGGCTAGAAGCCAAAGACCAAGTGGGAAAAACCCCTGGGGCATATAGATTAAATATAATCTATATTTAGAAACAAGCGGGGATGGTTGTCTATGACCGATCTAGAACTTAGGTGTTCCCACGTAAATCCATAAATAATAGTGTCATTAGAAGAGTCTGATTTCCAGGGTCTAGAAGTGATGGGTAAGAAACGATCCTTCCTAATTCAACTCACAATCTGTGCGACTGAAAGTAATTGTGCAACCATGTGGATCAAGGCAGGTGACTAAAGTGTTAGGAAGGAAAGAGTGAAGAGAGGATGGCTCAACAAAGGATGCTTCACATTGGCAGAGAAGAGGAAATAAGTTCTAAATTGCAGAGCTTGTTTAACATAGGAGTTCCTGGCTGCTCATGTTGGCATATATGAGAATAAATTTATTGAGAAAGGTTTTGGAAGCGCTGTCTTTAGGCAAATTCTAACAACAACGTTTATTCGTATGTGACTGAAACAGTTCCCTTAGGGTCAGTAGTTGGAGCGGCTGTGTTCTCGAGGGTTCTCCCACATCTGTGGTCCTAAATCAATTTCTGTCATCAAGGCTGAATGCCGGTTCACCAGTGGAGTTGCTCTGTGTGGTTTGCCCAGTGCAAGTTTGGGCTTCCAGGTTCCACATTATGAACCGGTTGAGGAGCTGGTGGGGGTGAGGTGGGTATTCACACAATGAGGCTGGTGTTGGCAATGGGGTAGACTGAGGATGGGGAGAGTACATCCGGGGCCACATGCATTCCTGCGGAAGGCCCTACTCAGCCATCTCCACGTAGTCTGACAGCGACAGTGGCAGAACCTGAACATGAGGCGGAGGGGAGGTGCTGTGGAGATGGCCGCACCAACACCCACCCACACCAGCCCCACCTCATAACCACCACCAGCCACAAGGTCACCGGGGACATGAAGGATTAGACGTCCAGGGATGTGGTGGGGATGCAATGGGGACCTGGAGGGAGGGAAGAGGAGTGGGCAACTGGATGGATTGATCATACTTCCCAGTTTGCCTAGAATGGTCCTGGCACATGCTCTTTTTTTCCCCTGAAACTTGTTAAAAGTGTATATCCTTTCACTCTCAGACCTGTTCCCATTTGGATGATAAATTATATGGTTACCCAAGGGGGGTCATGGGGCATAAGACAAGTGTATATATGGCCCATCTTAATCCAGCTGAGAACATTAAAGTCATCCCTTGAAAATGTTGGCACTGTGATAGTTTGTGTTCTGACTCACAGCTGAGTTAAGGGGCAAAATGTCAGCATCACCACAATTCCTTACATCCAACTGTTACGGAGGCTGTGAATTTAAATGGTTGCTGTCTTTGAAGTTGCAAATGAACCCTGTCAAATTCCCAGAGTTGTCAGAGTCCTCGCTGAGATGTGAGTCCAGCAAGGGCAGATGGACTCTTCCCACCAAAATTACCTCCCCAGCTCTGTAAATGAATATCCTCAGCAAAAATTGCTTTGAAAAAATTATCTTCCCATTTAAATATGGAAAGCTGGGCCACATGCATTTTGCAGCATGTTTGAGACTATATCCCTGGAAAATTTAACTGATTATCTTTAAGATCAGCCGACATCGACTATCATCCTGGCACAGATGAAAGAATAAATGATTAAATCTGAAAAGAAATGTGGATATTTTAAAAGAATTGGATTTTTTTGCCAACATAATCATCTTATTCATGTGTTTTTCATCCTCTGGTAACATTTTGATATACAGCCCATGTTCAAGATCAGCAACGGAAGCAGGCACAGAAATGAAATGAAATGAACTTCCACAATAGCCAGCTTTAGATATTCTAGGCAGTTCTCCCTGTAGGCCGGGGACTGCCTAATAATGCAATGAAGGTCTCAGGGCTCACCAGCAAACCACAAAGCAGCTAATTTGGTATTTCTTGCAGAAAAAGAACTGGAAGCTGCACAGTGTTTGTTTAGGAAAGAACTTAGCCAAGTTAGTTGATTAGGGTGTTTCAGGAAGGACAGTTTATACTCCAATAATCATCAGAATACAAAATAGAGATGTGAAGTGAATTCTATCGAGGAACAGCCTTTTCCAGAAGCCCACGTTGGGGCTGGTGGGAGTGTTACACACAAAAGAAAATTGTATCTTCCTCTCCTCAAGACTCCGCGCAAAAAATCCACGTAACGGTTGAAGAATGGCCCCTCCCCGTACGCATACAGAGGTGAAAGAATAGGGGACACCAGTCTTCTGTGTGGTCTCAGGCAGGCCCTGCACATAATTAGAAACCCACTGGAGTAGTGAAAGAAGGTAAAACACTGTAAACCAGGTGCTTGGAGAGGGAAGGTCCATGCCACTTGGCAGGAGAAAGTTCACAGGGAAAAGAGAGCTCCTGACCTCTTCTGGTAATTCTCAGACGAAGGTGGAGACTGGCCTGCCGTGTCTCTAGCCATTCAGAGGCCAAAACAGGAGAGCAAGATCTTCTGGTGGGTGGATGCTGAAGAAGAAAGAAGCGGAAGAGAAGGAAGAGGAAGAAGAGGAAGAGGAAGCACAAGAGGAAGAGGAAGAAGAAGTAGGAGAAAAAGGAGGAGGAGGAGGAAGGGAGGCAAAGAAGAGGAGGAGGAAGAAGAAGACAAAAGAGGAGGAGGAGGAGGAGGCAGCAGTGGCTCTTAAGAGGGAAACGTTGCTTTTGAGACTTCTGCCAGCTTAGACATTGTGGGACTGAAGGTGGTGGCCCCAAGTGTTGTGACTCATGTGTTGATGGATCATTGGTGGCAAACTGGAGCTGCTGGGAATGGGTCCCAGGGCTGTAGAAATAATGATGCCCTCAGCTCAAAGCTATGGGGCAGCCAGATCTCCTCAGTGGTGGCCTCGGGCCACAAACAGTCACATCCTTGCCCCAGCGTGCTGCTGAAATGCCATTTCTATATGTGCTAGTGAAGTGACCAAGGCTGGGAAGCCCTGGAATAGTGCCTCCCTCTGGTACTTCCAGTTGATAGTGGGGGTCAGGGGTGTTGAGGATGTGGAGTTTATTTCTGCTGTGGTCCTAACTGTGTTCCCAAGAAAGATAAGTGAGAGTCTTAACCCCTGGTACCTGTGCATGTGACCTTATTTTGGAATAGTCTTTGCAGATATCATTAAGATCTGAATATGAGATCATCCTGGATTTAGGTTGGACCCTAAAGCCAATGACTGGTGTCCTCATAAGACAAAGGAGAGGGAGCTTTGACAGGTGCAGGGAATAAGGCCATGTGAGGATGGAGGCAGAGACTGGAATTACGCAGCCACAAGCCAGAGAATGCCAGGACCCACCAGAAACTGGAGCAGGCAAGGAGGGATTCTCTGTAGAGTCTGGAGGGAGTGTGGCCTTGCCAGCACCTTGTTTTTGGAGCCCTGGTCCACAGAATTGGGAGACAGTAAATCTCTGTTGTTTAAGCTAACAAGTTCATGGTCATTTCTTGCAGCAGCCTTAGGAAGCTAATTTGATTTTCATTATGCCATGTCTTCTTTCTGAACAACTTGAATATGTATGGACTCCACTCTACTGTCATCCATCCCTGCCTTCTTCACCTCACTCCTTTTCTTCCATCTCCCTTCCCCTCTGTTCCCCTCCTCTCACAGAGGTCTCCACTCACTGCTCTATTCTAGGTATTGCTAGTCTGTGGGACTCCAGGCATGGATAGACTGGCTCCTGTCCTCAGCTCAGTTTGGTGGAGGAGATAGACCTAAGCAGGTCATTTCAAGGGCGGTAGGTGCTGGAGTTGACATTGGTACAAAAGGCTGTGGGAGTCAGAAGAAGGAGCGATTCATTCCGTGGGTGTAGGGGAAGTTTCCCCAGAGGTGGGAGCATTTGAGCTGCACCACTGGAGCATGAGTGAGATGAAGACAGTCAAGTGGAAACAGGCACTCTAAGCAAGGGGAAATGTCATCTGAGGTGGATCTCTGATGGGTGAGTCATCAGTGACATATCCCTTACTTGTGCTTCTTTCTATTCCTGTGACATGTGATGAAATGCTGGGCTGCTTCATACATTCCATGACCTACCTTCCATTACCTCTAAGGTAATTTCTGGGTTCACAGTCTGGACTGTGTTGGGCACAGGAATCGATTATAGCTCAGAGTTGTCCCAGGAAGTGTGGTCTGCTCTTGGCCTGGTAGGCCCAGAGGTGCCATATTGAACTTCTCATGAGTTTGCGTTTATTGGAAAGGAGGAGAGCAGAGTCACCATGGAAGAGACCCACTGGGTGCACCTGCATTCTGCTGCTGGAATCACAGGGTACAGACCAGCATTCTCAAAGGTTGTAGTGATAGCTACAGAAAGGTACTGTGGATCCTTCTCACCTAGAGTGGAACTGGCCCATGAAGCACTCTCTAAAAGTTTCTCTACCCCAAGGGGAATGGAAAACCAGTAAGACAGTCTCATTTTTAAATTAAAGTAGTTGAATGCTGAGACTTTGGTATTATCCACTTTTGAAAGTATGCTTTTGATTTTTAAGTTGTGTTTGTGTCTGGGTTTAAGAACTTGCACTTGACTCTTCAGGTATTCTGCATTCAAACTAGAGACAGGTTGACTTTGTCCTGAAACATTAGACTGTGGATGAAGCTCCAAATATGCTAACTTAAGCCAAAGGGTGTTAATTATGGCCTGCACCTTGGAGCCAGGTCACCTTTCAATAGACAGGAGTCAGCTTAGTATAGGGCGGGTCAGGGTGAGGGAAGCAAGGCACTAAGTCCCCAGGGAGACATCAGCTCCTCACGTAGTGTAAAACCCCTTGGTGTATCAGGTGCAAGTCCTGGCTTTTCTCTTGTGTGTCTTAGAGCAAATTACTAACCCACTTGTGCTTCAATGTTCTCATCTGTAAAAAGGGCATAATATTAGCATCATCTTCAGGTGTTGTGAAATTAAAATGAGTTAATGCATGTGAAGTGCTGCATGCCGCCTGGCATGAGGACAGCAATCATCGAAAGCTCTGTTATTATGAAGACCATGGCTACTTTCTGCAAAGAGTCAAATGAGATGATGTAGGTGAAATGCCTAGCATAGTGTGACTGCATGCTAGGCCCTCAACCAGTATGAATTCCCCTTTACCTGAAGGCACTTCCCAGCTGACCTGGAGTTGGAGGCAAGGACTCAACGCACATAATGCACAAGGGTCTAGAGCAGATGTGGCTCAGGTACCAGGATCTGTGTCACAACTGCTCAGGGCAGCCCCGGGAGCCTGCCTGACCACACAGAAGCGGGTGACTCTTGCAGCACCCCAAGATGCCAGGCCAGAGAGATGACAGGAACCATCACCAACTGCTCCTGCTCCAGGCCTGGCAATGGACAGAGCCACCCCCAGTGGCAAACCCATTTCCTTAATGCTATTTCTAGAAACTTCATGGGTGCTTGCTAAAGAGCATCGGGTTCAGGTCCTATGCCTGTGTGGGGGGTGGGGGGTGGGGGGTGGTGTTGTCAGGGGTACGGGGGCTGGTCCAGCCTGGTCCAAGGCAAAAGTTACTGGAGGAAACAACATTGAGCACTGAATTAGTGCTCACTCTTGCATCTCACTGGATTCTCACAATAACCTTCCAGGGTGGATATGAATATCCCCGTTTTTATAGAAGAGGAAAGGGAGGTTTAGAAAAGACAGTGACCTGCCCAGGGCTACCCAGCTAATAAAGGCAGAGCTGAGAATCAAACTCACTCTAACTCAAAGCTTCAGTTTCTTTCCCTCCACCAAACTGTCCCTCTGCTTTCATATCCCCTTAATGATAAACACATACTTCTGATTTTACCATAAGATATTTTTCTTCTAAATTTCATTTTAAAGAGAAAAAAACACTATATTTTTTGTTCAGTTAAATAAAGGTTTTTATTGTGCTCAGAAGAATATATAGGAAACTTGGAGGATAATGAAATTGGACATACAAACTTTCTAATTTACTAAACATACCATATCCCTGTAAAGAACTTACCTAGTTTTGCTTGCAAAAGAGGAATACACTGAGAAATTATAGGAAAAGTATGCTTTCATTGTGAATCTAGAACAAATTGAAACTAGGATATTATCTATAGGGAAAAGTACTTTGGGGAGAGAACTTCTGAATTGTTTTAGAGATTCATTTCTGTGCCTTAACCAAAACCTCAAATCTGCATGAAAAGAGAGATGATAAGAGGAACCTGTAGAATTTCTGCTAGATCCAGATTCTCATCCTCAGCATTCCTGGCATTTGGGGCTGAATGAATCTTTGTTGAGGAGCTGTCTGGTACATTGTAGGACGTACCGCAGCATCCCTGGCCTCTACCCACTAGATGCCAGTAGCAACTCCCTAGTCGTGATAACCAAAGACGTCTTCAAACATTGCCAGATATCCCTCTGGGGCAAAATCACATCCAGTTGAGAACCACTGAGCTAGATGAAAAAATGTTATCATCACTTAATTTTCATGCTTGTTCTCATGGTTTGTGGCATTACACCAAGAGCACATCTGCTTCGTGGCAGTTCCCAAGAGGGACCAGCAGAACAGAGAGAGCTTTTCATGATGGGATCATATTGGGCCTCTCCAGTCTTCATTCTTCTTAAAGAAAAAAAAAAAAAAAGCAGCTTTATTAAGATATAAATCACACACTATAAAATTCCCTCTTTTAAAGAGTAGCATTCAGTGGTCTTTAGAATATCCACAGAGTTGTGCAGTCATTACCGCTACTTAATTTTAGAATGTTTTCCTCACCCCAGCTCCTGGCAAACACTCATCTACTTTGTCACTCTGGATTTGTAGGGATCCATTCCCCAGTGCGAGATGTCTGGCTTGAAAACCAAACAGCCAGTGTTGATAGGGTTCCTTCCCCTAACCCAATAGCTCCTTACCCTCCCTTAGGAGTTTTTAAACTTGCTTTAAAATCTGGTTTAAAATTCTCCCCTTCCGGGAAGCATTCCCCAGTTTCTTCCAGGCCTGACTGTCTGATCGTTGCCCCCAGGGCCTCTGATTATAGCTACTTAAACAGAAGAGCTTTGCAGAGGCAGATGTCTTCTGGCCTGGCCCTGCAGCTGCCATTGTGCACTCAGGCCGGCGACAGGAGTCAACATGGTTCCTTGGCTGATTTGCTCTGGGTCTCAAAAGCTGCTTTGCTTTGTGGGAATTAAAAAAAAAAAAAAAAAAAGCAACAGAGTATATTGAGTAAGGGAGCTAGGCAGGCAGGTCTGTGGCCAGTCAGATTCCTGAGCTGTCAGTAACTGAGGATCTTTAAGACTGAGCCGGTAAGGCGATGGGCAGAGGTGAAAAAGTCAAGATGAAAATCCACGAACGGTTCTAGCTATAACACTCATTCCAATGGGAAAAAAACAAGCAGGAGGTGTTAGTGCCCAAATGTCTATGGTTTTGTTTGTGGAGAGCCAGAGCAAGGAGTTCGTTTATCTTGGTCTCAGAGCTGCTTTCAACCTGCCACACTCCAGCTTTAATGAGGTGGCAGCAAGGTCTGGGAACCCAACCCTGGGGCCTCTGTGAGAAGGAAGCAGGAAGGGCAGGAAACGACCTCTCCCAAGCATTTGCCGTCTGTTAGCACTGGGCCAGAAGGACCATAGCTGAGAAAGGAGCATCCACTATGTGCCCAGTTCAGCTCTAAGTTCTCACATTTAGTTCCCAAAGCAAGCCAATGAGATGGGTGCTATCACTGTGCCCATTTTGGAGACAGAAAAACTGAGACCCAGGGAAATTGAGTAAGTTGCCCAAAAGGTCACTGAAAAGTGGTGAGTATGGGGCTCTGGCCCAGAATCTGGGCATGTAACTACTGCCTGATACTGCTTCTCAGAGGAGCACTGCCAGGTGCTCTGACATGCATAACCCCCTTAGTTCTCATGACAGCTCTTAGTTCTCATGACATGCATAACCTACCTTAGCTCGTCAAAGAAGAGAGCTAATTATGATTCTAGTTATTTACATAATTTAGATGACAATCTTGAAAACATAGTTATCCTTCAGAGGTTCATGTCTCTGTGCTCTCGTGTGAATATTATTACCTTGTTGTCCAAAGGAGGAGCCTGATGCTCAGGGAGATTAATGATCACGCAGCTCCTAGGTGGCAGAGCCAGGTGTAAACCCAGGCTAAAACGTGCTCATCCCACAGGGACGTTGCCAAGGACAGTGCCAATGACTGGGTCCTTCCAAAGATCAGCCTGGAAGCCTCAGCTCTTACCCCTTGGAAAGAAGAGCCGCTGGTTATTTAGGGAAAATGGCTTAGTTCTTTTATCTTTAGGCAAAGGTGAAAAACAGGCAGTGCTCCTAGAAGGATCTGAAAAAAATTTCCTTACAGAGATAGAAAGAATGTAGAAAGAGAAAAATGGTGCTGAATCACAGGATCCTGAAAAGGAGTTAGGAGGAATAAGGATCCGACTGCATTCCTTGGAAGAATCTCCCAGGACTGAGGACTGGGAAACATGTGAGTTGAGCATGGACAGGAAGGCTGGTGGCCAGGCCATTCTTGGTGAGGACGCTCACATGACACTTACCCCGGGAGGACCCCTCCTGCCCAGTTGTGCCTGTCTAGGACAGAAGCACACCTCAAACTGATAAATATACATGAACACACCTCAAACCTGAACGGAAGCTCATCAAAGAAGAGAGCTAATTACAGTGCTAGTTATTTACATAATTTAGATGACAATCTTGAAAACAGAGTTATACTTCAGAGATTCATTACTTTAATCAGGTTGCAAGTAATGAAAAATAACACAGATCAAGCCAGGCTGATTTGCATGAGCATTAAACATATAGGTTAGTACTTATACATAGAGCAAAATGCCAGAGATTGCAAATTATCTTAGAGTCATTCTGGGATAAATGGGATAATGGATCAAAAGAGAAAGTATGAAAAATAAAAATTGATCAGGACAATTATTTGAATGTGGGCTTAGATGGCTCTGTAACTGCTTTAATCAATGTATATAGCTGTAGCGTGAAAGAGTATATCTTAGTGAAAGCTTAGTGGGTGGGAACATGGCATGAATAAAGGATTTTATTACCATAAAACCATAAAGTTCAATTTTATGCAAAAATGAAAAAGACAGGCAATATAACAATTGGGCTATCCAAGAAAGAGTATCCCACAGATATAATCTACTTTTGGGTTGGCTATGGACGGTTTGATTGCTTCAGTAGGAGGTAACTAACTGACTACATGGAGTGACTTGCTCTTTCTCTGGAGGTTTTGTCTCGCCTCCGGACTTACATACATGTTGTTCTTCTGCCTGCAGTGTCCCGCCTCCTCTTGTCAGCAAACACATATTCGGCCTTCAGTGCAGAATGGAAGGCGATCTGGTAGCACAGTAGAAAGACGGCTTTGGCCTTGGAGTCCCAGTTTAGCCGTTGTCTGAGTGGCTGGTCTTGAGCAGTTAACTTAACTTCTCTGATCCTCTCTCCCCTGCAACCTCCAATAGGGAACATAGCATTAGTCCCCCATCAATGATCTCCTTTGTCATTTTTGCTTTCCTTATCACTATCATAGCATTCACAATTATAGACTACTTGCTGTTTATGTAGATGTAGCATTTGGCTTGCAGACAGAAGTCTTGAGTTCATATTCTGGAACTGCAACTTACTGGTTAAGCCTCAGTTTCCTCAGCCTGTAGTCCCAGCCTGAGCAACATAGTGAGACCCCCATCTCCACAAAAAATAAAATAAAATAAATTTGCCTGGGCATGGTGCACTCCTGCAGTCCCAGCTAACAGCGAGACTGGGTTGGGAGGATTCACTTGAGCCTGGAATATCAAGGTGGTAGTGAACCATGATTACACCACTGTGCTCAAGCCTGGGCAACAGAGCAAGCCCCTATCTCAAGAATAGAATAGAATAGAATAGAATAGAATAGAATAGAATAAAATAAAAATAAAATGATGGTAAAGCCTGTCAAGTCAAAGACTGACAGCTGATCACCAAACCTGTCATAGCTGGTCATGTGACTGAGTAGAACCAATAGAATATGAGCAGGGATTATGAGGGCCACTCACAGTACCTGGCCCTTCAAAGCCCTCCATGCTTCCCATTCTGACAAATTAAGGTAGTTGAGAACTGTAACCTAATAAGCCAAATCTTGAAAACAACAAAGACACAATATGGGGGAGTCTTAGCCCCCCTGAGTCATCACTTGGGAGAGCTCACCCCTCCCTCCAAATAAGGAATATCTATTTTGGGCTTCATATGAGTGAGATACAAGCATCTCTTGTAGTAAGCCACTGAGAGCTGGTGGTTTGTCTGTTACAGCAGCTAGCATTACCTTAACTAATACATCAACACTATAGAATTGTTGTGAAGATTATAACAACACCTGGCAGGGTTCCTAGTACATAATAGGCCCTTAGCACTGTCTAATAAATGAATGGACCATTATGCTCTCCAAAAGAGAAAATAGAATTAATATATATAATGATGTCCCCCATGCCAAGCCGAGTTTAATTTTTTTTCTGTCAAGTTAGATACACATAATTGGGATTCCTCAGAGGTTTATAAGGATGGTACTCTCTTGTGGCTAAATTAGTATACTTGTAGTCAAATTTCTCACAGATTTCCAGAGTATTGGTGCTGAATGGGATCTTAGCAAGCAAGTCACACACACAACTTTCTCATTTCACAGATGAGAAGACAAAGGCTTAGAGAGGGTAATTACTCTTGGGTAATCAGGGGCAGAGCAAGGGCTTTTAATTATTTTCACAATAATAGAGAGATTTCGTGATTGCCAAAGTTACAAATGATTATGGCTTAAAATTGAGAAAATAGAAAAGTTTTATTTGATGGAAAAAATAAGATTAACTCTCGAGTAGCCATGGGTTATGTTTTTAATCTTTTATCTGTATATTTTGTATAGCATTTAACAGAGATCATGGTGTTTACACAATTTTAACTACTGGGCACCAAAACTTGACCCTGGGCCTCAGGAAGAATTGGGGCTCCCTGGGCCACTCTTAGAGGTTGAGATCTCGGAGTAGGATTGCCATGGCTGCTTTGACAAAATGACATCTCATAGGGTGAGAGAGTTCCCACTTTCTACTTGAGGAGGTCTGGGTGGAGAGCAGGGGTGGTGAGAGTTGGAGCCTGTGTGTTCAGGGTCAAGCCCTCTACCAGCCTGGTGCTACCCAACTCCTGCCTGAGTGGCAGGCTCTTTGTCCAGATGGTCCAGATAGAGTCCCATGCATGCAGCTTTCAAAGCCAGGAAGCTGGAGCTGTGGCTTCAAGCCTGGGAGCTTCCCCTGCCCACTTCCCTAGCAACTCTCAAGTAGTTCTCCCCTCAAATATCCTGAATGGTGACTTTTGGGAACTGAGCACTTCTTTTGGCTGTAAAGTGAATTCTTCCCGATGGTAATTTGTTAATAACTTCAACAAACCCTAAGCAGGGATTGTTCTGTCACAGGTCCCCTTCGGCCCTCAAGATGGTGGATACATCTGGAGAAACTGCCAAAGGAGAGAGCAGAGGGAGGCCCTAACCCCTGGTGAAGGGTGGTTAATGGCCTTTCCAGCAGATGAATCCCTCACTATCATGGCACCTCCCAATTAGCCTATGAGGGTCAGCAGTGCTGCTTTGGTCACAGAGGAAACCACCGACCGACATTGAGTGACAAAACGGAGGTTGTTTCATGGAGAGCAGATTTGGGGTCCTGCGGCTCTCTGGGTCTCAGTAACACCTTGGGCCTCTTGATTGATGTTGCTCCCTGAGTGACAGAGCTTAATATTGAAAGATGATGTGATGGAAAATTGAGCCTGGTTTCTTTATGCCATCATGAATGTCTTGTTTCCTCCACTTTTTTTTTTTTTTTTTTTTTTCTGTCTGAACATCCCTCTCCCACTGACTCCACTTTCCTTGCCAGCTGTTTCTCAGACTTAGTGTCTACAATGATGTAGGACATATCTGTGGCCCATACAAAGATGAGCTGCCATGTGGTTCTTCCTCTGGATGGAGTCACATTCAAAGTACAATCTATCACCCCAAAATACTTAAAAGTAACTCGAGTCTTCACTATAGTTTATTGAGAAAATGCTGAAGATGCATACCAGTCGTAATGCACAGAAAACTAGAAATTCTTTCTCTCCTTCCCCCATACCCAGTACAGCAGCTTCTCCCCTACCCCTCTGCAGTCTCTCTCCTTCCTTCCTCCTCTTGTTTTCCTAACCAGTAGGTGGGGGCAGGGTCCCGCATTCCCTGCTCTTTTACATATATACTCTCTGCTCTTTCTGAAACAAACCTAGCCAGACTTTGAGGTTCTCCCCCACACAGCTTCTGTTATGCTCTTAGAAAAAGCCCAGAGCTCTCTCGGGCAGGGAAGAGGGCAAGGCTCTGAATATTTATATGTTAATATTTTTCCTTGTCTCATAGCTTAAATTCTTCCCTTCAGTTTAGTTGTGTTTTATTGCAACACAGCTTCATTTCCATGATGGATGCCTTTGCAGGGGGTCTGCTTAGACATGGATCAGGCTCGCAGAACGAAATAAATAAGGTGGTGACTGACTTCAAGACATTGAAAACAAAAGCCCACGGCACACAACAGGAGCCAGTGCGTTGTTTCCAAAACCATTTGGGCAGTTCCCTTTTGCCTCCAGAGTTATTTTTCCTCTTGCTTTCCTCTTTATTTATTTTCTTCCCCCATTCTCCCTATTATTTCCTTTCTGCCCTCCCAAGCTGTCAACAACAGCTCCCCTAGACTCTGCCTACCACGGAATTTTGCTGACTTCTGAGAAATTCAAGAGGCAAACCTGCAGGGCAAAGAAAGTGAGTATAAATGTATACTGAATTTCATAGACAGGGAAAGGAAAACCCACCCTCACCTCCTGCAACTGGAAGTTAACGCTTCCAGCCAAAGAGAAATGTGAAAATGAAGCCTTCGCAGTACTGCAGACAAAGAAGAATGGATATCGTGCTTTTAATTGGCAAATGTGACACTGTCTCCCATGAGGACTGGAGTGGGATGGTGGTGGTGGAGAGAGGGAAATGGCTCAGAGTAAAAAAAATCAGACAGGGCGATTTTATGTGAAAAATATAACTGTAGCTGACATAATCAATGTATTGGTACAGGAGGGATTAAATCACTTAGAAAGCATCTGTAAGGAGAGGTGGGATGGGAACATCAGGTCAAATGCTGCCCGAGGCACATTTGAGGTCAGATACATACTGGTCTGGGTCACCCCCCAGTTTGCACATTGCAGCTTCCTCTAAGTACACACATAGCAGCTGTCTGATAATCACTGGCTATTGATTGACTAATTAATTAAACATATTCATGGTGCCATTTTAGGAAACTTGGGAAAAGAAAGGAGTGTTGCAGGGAGATCTGAAGTGAAGAAGAGCAGTTGGGAGGAAGCACATAGAATCTGTCTCCCTGCGCTCTGGGAAATGATCCTTTCATAGCTGTAGTCACCACCATGCATCCCATTCAAAGGAGTTTCCTCTGTTGTTGAGCCAAGTGGCCTGCCCCCCATTTCCGCAGGTTCTGCTGGCTAAGTTCACTTCTAGCCCCTCCATGCCCCTCTACCTCTGCCTCAGCATGTCCATGACAACGACAGAAGCAAGCTATGGTCTCATGCCCCATCTGCCTCCCTCCTCTCCCACATTCAGAGGCAGTACCTACCATGGACAGCGGCTTTTGTCAGAGGCTGCCCACACTGGAAACTGAAGCATGACACCTCAAGCCTAAAAACCTTTCCTCATTAACGCTTCCTACTAAAGCACACTGCTGGCATCATCATGGGCATGCAAGCCATTTGCAGCCCAGGTGAATGAGGAGTTTTGGCTCCTCTTTATGTGAAACTATCTTTGTCATAAGGCTGGCTTGATAACAGTGAGATTTCCCAGTGAGGCTGTTCCCAGTTCCATTATGCCACTTGTCTTTGTAGCAAAAATGTTGTGTGCTTATTACATGCTATGGGGCTAAGTGCTGAGACTAAAAAAGGTGAACCAGACCCATTCCTGGCCTTTAGAAGTTCAGAATCTAGACACCAACTCAAATTATTGCAATATCAATCCATGGCACCAAGTCTAATGTCGGCTCTGTTTAACCTGCTCCAGCCCTTCCAAGGCCTAAGATGAGAAAGGAGGACAAGCATGCCAGGCTGATGGTGCCCTTTCTCCTTCCCCGAAACAGTTGATCTTATTTTTAGTTAATTTTTTTCACTCTTAACCTTATTTTGCCATCTTGAAATTTTACCATCAGCTCCTCCCTTGCCTTCGCCCCCTCACATACAGTCACCATCTCAGACATGTTTTCGGACTCTCTCCCATATCCTCCAATCCCTGGGCCCTCTTTCTTCCTGGCCTTGAGAGCTGACAGCGGTCAAGTGCCCAACTGGTCTCCTTGCCCCCAGGCTCTCATTCCTCAGTCCTTCTGCCATCCTGCCTACATGGTTATTTTCCTAAAATACAAATCAGATTGCATCACTCCTCACTTAGAGACAATCACCGACTCTCAGCTTTCAGCGTGACTGGGCTTTGCACCATCTGCAGACATTTGGTGGAGGAGGGGGTATTAATGGTATTGCCTGGCCTAGGGAGAAATGTGAATGGAAGGGAAGGGGACTCAACCTCGGGATAGGATGGGCAACAGCAGGGCTCTCATCATGATTGCACATTGAGACCACCTGGGAGAGCTTTGATGCCCACAGATGCCAGAACTGTTTCACCTCCCCACCACCCCCAGTCATTGGATCTGAGTCTGTAGGTGAGATCTGAGCACCTGTAGATGTATCAGTCTCCCTGGGATGAGTCATGTCACAAGCCACTGTGCTGGGGACCTCAGCAGGCTCTGCCTTTTGGGATGGATTATGTGCTTTGAAAAGGCACCCTCACATCAGCTCCACGTCATGGGAAGGGAGGCACCCTTGTCTCTCCACGGTCTTTTGGCTTATGGTCCCAAACCAAACAGTGGCTGGTGGACCATGAGGCCATCCCAGCCCTGATTTTGGCTCTGCAGCTCCCCAAGCTCTATCCATCTGATCGAATTTACCAAAAGCCAGGCTGTTTCACAGATAATATAATGCTTAACCAATTCCTCAGCCTAGGCATACTCTGTTCTCTATAGGGAGTTAATCCACAACATTTTAGTTGTTTCCTTAAAATAGCATAGTGGTATATTTTATGAGCACGACTTGAACCAAACACAATCTTTGTTTGCTTCAGGCTTGATTTGGAAAACTTCTTGAAGTTCTGGTTTTGCAATACTTCAGCAGTATTAGAAAATATTTAGATTTACTTCTAGTTAACTAGGCGCTCTTTTGGGGAGATGGAGGTAAATCTGGTTGATCTTGTAGTTCATTAAAAAGAGTATTGTCTCTTCCACTCAGGGTTCAGCAAATGTGTGTGTGTATTTGGAGTGTGGGTGGTTCTATTTGATTTTTGGCATTTTAATTTACTTCTCATTAGGAAACACACATTTCCTTTGATGGTAACCACAACAGTGCTGCTGCACTAAACTACTCCATGGCTACAAAACAATGACAAAGTGTCGGAAGCCTCCTATTTTCTTTGAGGATGGTAGATAAGCCAAAGACTTTTTAATTTTGTTTTGTTACATAAGTCTCTGCTACTGGCCTCAGGCTAGTCCAAACAGCCTCATTATTCAAGTCAGGGCCAGCCCGGCTTTGGGCGAGGCTGCCTGGGTGGAAACGTTCTGCTCCTTCGTCTCAATCCTCCGCACGTCATTGTGCACCGCCCCCTGCACAATCCAAGCCTAAAAATACCCCAGTTGTCCACAGAGGCTCGTCTCTGCTGGCCTTGCCTCTTAATGCAGGCCTTTCATTCTGTCTTCATTGCCTTGCCCCTTCCCCCACCTCCTTCACCCATTTTTCCCACCTAATAATTATAAAGAAAACCATTAGCCATGAAACCTTCCCCTCCCCCCTTGCTCTTTTATCTACTTAAATATCCTTGACTGTGAGACATCGACTACAGCACATTCATTAATTTTTAATCTGTCTCTTCTTGTGGTTACTGTGTTCCAGGGACTGAAGGACCTCGAACAATGGTCTCTGAAACCTTGGGCTGAGCCTCTTTTGTTGTAGGCAGGGAGGTAGCTGAGGGCATAATGGAGTCTGATCAAATAAATATCTGTTCTCTGAAATAGCCTGTTCAAGGTGAATATGGATTTTCATCACATTAAACTCAAGCTGGTGAGACAGGGTTTGGGGCCTGAATATTATTAGCAAACAGAAAAATAATTTTGAGAGATGGTAAACTGAAAGAATTATTCCTCGTGGGAGAGCTGTTCTGGAGGCAGCCCAGAGGACTCTGAGGGCAGACAGCTGCAGAACCACAGGGCCCCCTCATTGCTGGATCAGAGGAAGGAAGTCCAGGGAGGGCCTTATGGAGAAGCTCTTGTGTGCTATTGGTGTTCCTGGGGGCCTGCCGCCACCCACTTCTCCTTTTGCAGTGCACACTCTTCTTGGAGGATCTCATCCACTCTACCCCTACCTGTCTGTGCCTCCCACAGCTGGTTCTCCAACCTGCTTTCTCCCCTGAGCTGCAGAACCACATATGCAGTGGCTCCTGGGAATCCCCAGGAGGGAATCCCCAGGTAGGTACAGAACAGAACTCACTCTCCGGATATCCCAGTCCTGCTCCAAGCATGTCCTTCTCCTGAGCATTCCTCTCATAATGGATGGTACCATTGCCTATCCATATGCATAGGCTGGGGGCCTCGAGGCCTTCCTTCGTTTATTTTCTCCACTATTTTGCCCAACAGTTTGGCTGTAAAGGCTCCTATTTGTGTCTCAGACGCATCTCTCGAGTCCATCTGAACCCTCTATTGTAGTTCATTCATTTTCCTTCTGTGCCTGGAAGGGCAAATGCCTTCCAGCTGAACTTTTCAACACGTACACATGTTCCACTCCGGCCTGTCTGCTACACTACCATAATGTTCCACAGCACATGTCCCATCAGGCCACGGATGAAAAACCTCCCAGGCTCTTAGAAGTCTACAGAATAAGGTCTAAACTTGTCTTCACAGCTTCTCAGACTCTTCACAATCTGGCTCCAACCTGCTTTCCTAGCCTTATCTTCCAGCCTCAACCAGCTGCGCACTCTGTTGTCTACTTGCTGAGCTCATGCAGCTCCCTAGATTCAAGTTTCTCTTACCTGTCACTTGAATTCATATGACGTCTGATATGGTTTGGCTCTGTGTCCCCACCCAAATCTCATATCAAATTGTAATCCCCACATGCCAGGGGAGAGACCTGGTGGGAGGTGATTGAATCATGGGGGTGGATTTCCCCCGTGCTGTTCTCATGACAGTGGGTGAGTTCTCACAAGATCTGGTGGTTTACAAGTGTGGCACTTCCCCCTTCATTCTCTCTCTCCTGCTGCCATGTAAGACATGCCTTGCTTTCCCTTTGCCTTCTGCCATGATATTAAGTTTCCTGAGGCCTCCCCAGCCACTCTGAACTGTGAGTCAATTAAAGCTCTTTTCTTCATATGTTACACAATCTCAGGTAGTTCTTTATAGCAGTGTGAAAACAGACTAATACAATGTACTTACTCCATGCTAAGCAATGCGTTAAGCACCATGGATTCAGAGAGAAGTGAGGCACAGCTCCTGGAAGGGCTCAGCCCCCTACAAGAATAAAGATAATTGAAAGGAACACCAGGAAAGAGAGAGGAACAGTCTGTAGGACTTCATGGAAGAGAGCTAATCATTCTTCCTGAGACAGCTAGAAAAGGCTTCCAGAGGAGTTAGCTGTTAAGCTAAGACTTCAAAGACAAGTGCGGGCTGGGTCCAGCGACTCACGCTTCTAATTCCTGCAGTTTGGGAGGTCAAGGTGGGTAGATGACTTGAGCTCAGGAGTTTGAGACCAGACTGGGCAACATGGTGAAACCCTGTCTCTTAAAAAAAAAAAAAAAAAAAATTAGCCAGGTACAGTGGTGTGTGCCTGTAGTCCCAGTTACTCAGGAGGCTGAAGCAGGAGAATTGCTTGAGCCCGGGGGGCAGAGGTTGCAATAAGCTGAGATGGCACCACTACACTCCAGTCTGAGTGAAACCCTATCTTAAAAAAAAAAAGAAAAAAGAAAAAAAGAGAAAGAAAGAAAGGAAGAAAAATAAATGGACAGGAAACAACCTAGGTAAAGGCACAGAATTATGAAATGTCAAATCATGCCCTTGGAATGGTGAACAGTCCATATGACTGGAGTAGAGGGTGCCCAGGAGAGCAGAGTAGGAAATGAGGCTAGGGAGAGGACTGGGGAAGGAGGAAGCACTGTGTATGTCAGGTTACAGCATTTGTACTTCTGTTTCTATTCTTGTTCACAATGAAAATGTGTTATCTGTATTCATTTCCTGTGGCTGCTGTAACAAGTTACCACAAACTGGACGGCTCGAAATAATAGGAATTTATTCTTTCACAGTAGTGGAGACCAGAAGTTCAAAATCAAGGAGTTGGCGGGGTTGCCTCCTACTGGAAGCTGTAAGGGAGAACCTGCTCCATGTCTCTCCCCTAACTTCTGCTGGTTGCTGGCAATCCTTGGTGCTTTTTGTCTTGGAGATCCATCACCCCAACATCTGCCTGTCTTCACCCGGTGTTCTCCCCTGTATGCCTCTGTCTAATGCCTCTCTTCTTGTAAGGACATCGTCATTGGATTCGGATTCACCCTAGATCGATACAAGCTCACTTTACCTTAATTACATTTGCAACGACTCTATTTTCAACTAAGGTCACATCATCATCACCATGAGTTAGGACATGAGCATATCTTTTGGGGGAACGCAGTGTAACCCACAACACCATCCTTGATGCCAACTACATAAGTGTTTTAATAAGATGCTTTAGTTCAATTCAAAAGGTATCTATGGAGTGCTTGCTCCATGCCAGGTGCCCTTCAATGGCACCGGGCTTTGAAAATGATGTGGAACAAGCACCTTCAGCACTCAAGGAGCTGGTTCATATCATGCAAGGTTATTGATTTAATGAATCCAACCAGCACTGCAGTGTCTACTACTAGGCAAGTGACCCTGCTCCATATTGCTCAGGACAGTCTTGTTTTATGCCGGTTGTCTTCGTATCCCATCGAGTTAGCCCTCACTCTCAGTCTCATTCCTGATTGGAATAATAAATTTTATGGTTCCCAACAATAAGGGAGCTACCGTGTTAGGTGCTGGAGGCACAAAAGTGAAAGGATGGGGATGGAGGGGTCCCTCCCTCAAGGTCACAGGAGGGAAGTAAAGAAGCAGGAGGAAGTAAAGAAGCATTTATAGTTCAGCATAATAAATGCTCACCTTAGCCAGTGACAGGATGCCACAGTAGTGCATAGGGGTTTCAATTGGAGGGTTCTTGTCAATTCATTGAAAATCAATTTAATGAAGAACTGGCTTACCTCAAACTGACAGAGAAATAACTTCTGCTAAGTCTAGGAGAGCTGGCTGGAGTAGCATTGCTCTGTGACCCTGCTTAGAGGAACCTCTCTCTTTCACCTTTTTTTCTTAGTGTAGCCAAGAGTTGGGGTTGGGGATGGGCATGTGTGAGCAGGTGAAGCAGGACAGACATGGTGTGGAGCCAGCCTCAGGGGCAGAAGGCTATTGCTGTGGAGGGCCAAGGCCTCTGTCTACCTCTCAACAGGCTAGAGATATCGAAACTAAATACTGGGGCAAAAATCTCCAAAATTTGTTGAAACCACCTATGCACCAATATAGCTATAAACTCTGTAGATGGTTTGTGGACATTTTTGGTAACTTGATAAGTTAGCAAATTAGCTTTTGGTAAATTGTTTTTGTTTGTTTGTTTGCTTGTTTGTTTTTTGTTTTTGAGAACTGGCTTTTGGAAAATTGGTAGGTTCAGGTCATTGGATATCAATAAAGAAAATATGGAACGTTTGAGGCAAAATGGTTAAAAACCTCGACCACGGGTGCAGTTGAGCTAAGTTGGAATTCTGGCACTTTTATGGTGATGCCCTCTGGACCCATAGCCTGAGGGCGAGTTAGAGGAGGGAGAAGGCCCTGTGTCTCCCAAATCCTCTGGGGCACCCAGCAGCCAAGGGCAGTGCTTTTCTGTCAGTGTCAGGGCCCAGCTAAGCCCATGTCAATGCCTGAGCTGGAGAAGGCTGCAGCAAAGTCCAGCCTGAAGGAGAGACCAGTGGGAACAGAGAAATAAAACCCTCCCTTTCTTCCCTTCCTCCCTCCGTGTCACACAGCAGTCAGTGAGCTTCCCGGAGATTGTTTCCCAAATTGGGAGAGCACTGTCTCAGGTTTTTAGGGGATTGAATTTGCTGCTGTTCGTAAAGGCTCTTCCTAGAATGCCAGGTTCAGAGCACATGGCAGTTGTTATTAACATTATTATTATCTTACTAGATCAGTGTTTCCAATCCCAAATTATTGGCTCATCCTCAGTGCCTGAGGATGCCAGGGGCCTCGGCTATTGATGGCAGAGGGCTCAGGAGGGGAGACAGAATGTAGATGTGCAGTCACCCCCTTGATGGTTCTCTTTGTTACTGTGAATGGAGTATCCATGCCTTGAAAAACATCTCAGGAGATTTCCAGTGTGAACCTGGGGGGACTAGTCCCAGCCCCAGAGATCCTGGCTTAATTGGTCTGGGATGACCTGGTCGTCAGGCTGGTAAACGTTTCCTCTGGTGATTCTGATATGCCGCAGAGTCTAAGAACCACTGTACTAGACCTAAGGGGCTTTGTCTGTTTGCCTCTCCATCTGGACTGGGCCCATTCTGGGGTGGGGTGAGAAACATGTTGTTCCCTGCCCTCGGCCCCAAAAGGGCTGGGAGAACCAGAAGCCAGAGGGGTCAGTTTCAATCCCGATGCTGCTCGGGGCTGTCTGCGCCGGATGAGGAGCAGAAGGGTTCGGGAGAGTACTCGACTCGCAATACTCAGACCTCTCAGAGGGAGAGCTTGGCTTCCTCCTGCAGAACTGTGTCAAGAAGAAAATTCTCTCCTGGTTAGGTACAAAATGTTTGCCATGGCCTTTCACAGCAAGTGGAGAGCCTGTGCTCAGGTGCTTACAACAAACAAGCAGAGGATAGAGGCGTTCTGGTCTCAAATTTCAGCAATCTTGGTCCCTCGGGTTCCCCAACTTTCTCTTTTTCCTCCTTGGTGGTGATGCTTTCTGGACCCATAGCCTGAGGGCCAGTTAGAGGAGGGAGAGGGCCCTGTGCCTCTCAAATCCTCTGGGGCACCCAGCGGCCAAGGGCAGTGCTTTTCTGCCAGTGTCAGGGCCCAGTTAAGCCAATGTCAATGCCTGAGCTGGTGAAGGTTGCAACAAAGTCTGCCCTGCAGAAGAGGCCAGTGGGAACAAAGAAATAAAATCCTCCCTTTCCTTCCTTCCTTCCTTCCTTCCTTCCTTCCTTCCTTCCTTCCTTCCTTCCTTCCTTCCTTCCTTCTTCCCCCCCTCCTTCCCTCCTTCCTTCCTTCCTTCCTTCCTTCCTTCCTTCCTTCCTTCCTTCCTTCCTTCCTTCCTTCCTTCTTTCCTTCCTCCTTCCCTCCTTCCCTCCCTCCCTCCTTCCTTCCTTCCTTCCTTCTTCTCTTCCTCCCTCCCTCCTTTCCTCCCTTCTCTCATTCCTCACTTCCCTTCCTTCCTTCCCTCCCTCCTTACCTTCTTTCTGATTCAGGGCAGGATGAGAGTGTCTCCAAATGCAAGGTAATGCTCCCTTTTACTTTGTAGCACTTGTGGCTTGATCTTTGGACTCCCGGGGTACTTAGGAGGATAAAATCAATTCCACTGAAATCTTCTTTCTTCCTCAGGCTTCTTACCTGCCCACTAAGACAAGTTCTTTTGTAAGAGGGAGATTTTAAAAGTCTGTTAAAGGACATTACCAAGAAGGCAGACCTATGAATTTACAGCCCCTTCGGGGTCCTCCTAACACCGTGCACTCCATGAACTTCTTTGGATGGTAGCTCAGAAGCTGGGATTATTATTCTTATGGGATCTCGGCTGCTTTGATAGATCAGTAGCATAAAAAATGGGGTCACATAGGGTAAGAGAACCAAAGGAATGAGGCAGACCTCAAGTGGGGCCTGGGAGATTGGAGTTACCTGCCATGTCTTTTTATTTACTTTTTCTTCAAAACAGCTCTACATGGTGAATTGGTACCTGACCTTCTTTCATAAGAGAGAAAACTGGGGCATGGAACTTGTCAGTGAAGCCCAGCATGCTACGAGAGCATCTTGGTTTATCCTAGTTGAGGACTGGAAAATCTCAATCTCAGGTCAACAAATGGTGAGTTCTCTCTCGGCTGCTGCAATCAAAATGCCAGCTTAGTCAGGGCGGCATCCTCGGCAGGTTGATAAACCAGCCCACCCGGGGCCTGCCTGTGCACACAGACACACCCTCCACCGTGAGGCGCAGACAGACCCTTGTTGTTTGTCTGCCTTTATGACATAAATCCCAGAGAAACAGCCAACATCAGACAGAAAAGACTTCAGAAAGGGGATTTTCTGAAACTTGTAGATACTGGAGAGAATAAGCCCAGTGTCATTTTCATGGCAGGGCTCTCCACAACAAAGAAGACAAAGAGCTAAGGTTTTTTAAATGTTTATTTATTTATTTATTTTTTTAGTGCTTATTTGACCATGCTTTCTCTGCTTAGGTCTTATTTCTCGCTGGCCATGCCTCAGAGTGTTCCTACCCAGGGATGGCCTGCTTTGGAAGATGCACAGTGCTCTGGCATAGCCCGCAGGAGCAAGCGTCAGCCTGAGAAGAGGACTGATATCACATCCACCCACCCACCCACTCATTCGTTCAGTGCTCCAAATATCTCCAAGTGCCTTCTATGTGTCAGGCAAAGCTGAGACCTGGCTCCCACTCATGGCTGCTAGGTGGTGAAAACTCAACTCCTTCACCCGCTAGAGTGGTAGAGAAGCATTTGCCCCCTAGAATAGGAAGAGCACCATGCAGCCCCATTGAGAAGGAGCAGGATGAAAGAGCCGATTCCTCATAATGACATTGTCCAAGAATGACCATGCTCTTCACTGATGCTCCATCCAGCCCGGCATTGTGCAGCTACGTGGATGTTATTATTCTATCTTGTGAAAGCACACAGTGAATGCTGGAATCAGTGAATCATCCAAATAAATGAGAGGTGGAGTGGATGGGCGGGTGGAGCCACCAAGCTAGAGACGTCCTTTGTCCTCACAGGCAGCTTTGGCCATCGTACTGGGTTTGAAGGGACGTGGAAGTGACACGTACCACCTTTAGGCTGTGGCCTTACGACATTGGGCACTGGTGCCTCTATCCTCTCATCTCCCTTCTTGTGGGCTGGGATGGATGAGCAGTGTGACCCAGCCTTCATCATGCTTGTGAGGCTAACACTGGGGATGCCAGGACCTGAGATGGAGAACCTGGGTCCCCAAAGAGTGTGTGAAGTGGAACATGCCACCAGTCTAGACTGCTCACCTCTCCTGTGTGTGAGGCAAACACACTTCTGTCTTATTTAAGCCACTGACCTCTTGGGCTACTGTTACAGCAACTTAGCCTTTGCCCTACTAATATAAAGGTGTGAAAGAGCAGCCCTGTCTTCCTTTCCTGAGTTTAGAACCAATTAAGAGAAGGATAGTGGACCCAGAAAGATGCAGAGCAAAACACTGTGTCTGTTACTGGTAACATTGGGCTGGAAAATGCAGCATCCAAGCTGTGGCCATGCAGCCTTGCTAATACCTCGCTTTCGAGTTAGACCTACCTGCCTAGTCCCTGGAGCAGCTGACAGCTGCTGGTACTGGCGGCATATGGAGGGGCAGAAATGGTGCCTCCAGGAAGGAGAGAAGAGGCTGAGCCAAGAAGATTTGTTTTTTCCCTCCGAAACTCATCACTCGGATAGATATTTTCTCCTCTTCTGGGCAGAGTAGGGGAGGCAGTTGGGGAGAGGTGAGGAGCCTACCATAGTCGAAGGCCTCTCCCAGGATGTGAAGAACGGTGAGCCCCCTCACATGGCAAATGCCCCACAGTGGGCACTGGTGGTGTTGCTACCAAGGCCCCTGTGCAGGAGTTAGACCACTGAGTGTTCTCTAATCCTGGGTGAATCTGCTGGAAGGTTTCAAACAGGGGTTTGGGACGGGTCATCATCAAATGGTTTAATGAAAATCACCTCTGTTCCTCCATTTCTGATGACTTATCGATGAGCACGCTGGCATGTGTGGGGCACAAAGACGCTCAGGTGTGCGGATGAATGTGCATATTTCCGTGGAGGGATGAGTGCAAGAAGGAGCACATCTTCTTATTTCTTAGATCAATGAGTTTTTGAGATGTGTGAATCTCTACATGTTTTGTTTTTCATTTCAGGAGCCCAGATATATTGAATACTTTTGGTATTGGGGGTATTGATAAAGAAGAACATCTTTCTAGGGCTAATGAAGAGCAAGCCCACAGGCCCTGCACATGTTCAGGCCTCAGCACCTCTAAACCAGAGATCGTGCAGCCCTGGAACTGGTTTCCCTGTCTCTGCTATCTACCCTCTCTAACACAGTGGTAGCAGAGTGTCCTTCTAAGACCAGGTCTGATGTTATTCACCTTCTCCAAAACCTCTAAGGGCTTCCCATGTCCTAAAACATGAAGTACAAATCTCTTGTGTGGCATTAAAAGCCTGCTCTGATCTGGCCTCAATGGACATTTCCAGCAATAATTCCCCTTGGCCCACTTTAAGTTTTGCTCCGCACTCTAGTCAAGCTGAAGTACCTTTCCCTCCCTCCCTCCCTCCATCCCTCCCTCCCTCCCTCCCTCCCTCCCTCCCTCCCTTCCTTCCTTCCTTCCTTCCTTCCTTCCTTCCTTCCTTCCTTCCTTCCTTCCTTCCTTCCTTCCTTCCTTCCTCAGCATTGGGAAAGGCCTCAACATCTTGGATTATGTAATAGTCTCCTAAGGGGTCTCACTGCTTCTACTTTGACCCACTACTGTCTATTCTTACCTCAGCAACCAGACCAATCCTGTTTAAAACCGAAGCCAAATTTTGTCAGTCTGCTCAAAACCCTCCAATAGAAGGCTGCCAGATTTAGCAAATAAAAATACAGGACATTCAATTAAATTCAAATTTCAGATAAAAAACAGTACTTTTTTAGTGTATGTTTCATGCAATATTTGGGATATGCTTGTATAAAAACTATTGTCTACTTGAAGTTCAAATTTACAGAGCATTCTATATTTTATCTTGTGACCCTCGACCAATGATTTCCCATCTCACTCAAAAATAGAGGCAAAGTCTTTACAATAGCTCTGTATGATCCAGCACTTCAATGTTGCTCTGACCTCATCACCCTCACTCTTCGCCACGTCCTCTTCCCCAGCTTACTGCCCCCCTGATGGCTCCTGCAACACACCTAGCATGTTTCTGCCTCAGGGCCTTTGCACTTGCTGTCTGCACCGCCTGGAACACTCTTCCCTCCCAGAAGGCCACACGTGTCTCCCCCTCACTTCCTGAAGCACTCTGTCCGCATGCTGTCTTTTCAGTGAGGCCTTCCTGATGATTCTGATAAATTCTCACTCTTCAGGTTCTGTCTTCTCTTACCCTCCTTTCCTGCTTATTCCCTAGAGCACTGATCATTATCTGACAGACATTGGATTTACTTGTTGATTTCCTCATTTTCAGTCTTTCTCTTCAACCCTAACTGGAATACAAGTTCCCTAAGAGCAGGCAGTTGTTTAATACAGTGCTATAATCCCAGTGCCTAGAATAGGTCTGCCAGAGTAGGCAATCAATGAAGAGATGATGAATAGACAAATAAATCAATAGACAGATAAATTTATAATACAACTCTAGGGAGTGACAAGTGCTACAGAGACAAATTAAGCAGAGCAAGAGTAAAGAGTGAGGGGCGGCACTCTCTCCTGTGACCTGGGCTGCTCTGAGAAGATGGTGTTTTAGCAGAGACCTGACTGAAGTTTCGATGAAGCCCCTCCACCTTCAACCTTGCCTGTGTTCTTTGTGCTACCTGCAACCACCCTCTTTCTTACCTCCTTGGGTACAAGTCCCACCTCAACTGCTTAGATAGCGTGGCCCTTGGACCTTATCTTATGAACATGTCAGTAAAACCAGGCTTTCTCCTTCGTTCTGCCTACATAACTGACAGAGAGAACACTGAGTGAGCTGGTGGGAGTGATGAGGGATTTATTTTTCACATGTCTTAAACTCTGCAGTCGCTGCTGTTTGAATCACGCTGACAACCTCTGGCAAGGGCTTGGCACTTTAGTGCCCCTCAGGGTACTGGCTTGTCCTAGGCGAGAAGGACGACGTGGGACATTGCTGGGAGTTTCTCTGAAGCTGCTCTGTTTCTGCACTTGGTATCAGGTGCCACAGTCAAGGGCTTTACTCAGGAAACCAAAATAAAAGTCAAGTTCTGTGAGGGTCACATCCTGGGAGTCTAAGGTTTCTTGTCTTATACATTTAAAACCAACAAACTCCCTTCTCTCAATAAGGACCCTCGGGAAGATGGTCGTTTTGAAGCTTGAAAAAAAAAAAATCTAATGCTTTAATCTTCTTAGTGTCTTCAAACATCAGGTCTTCTTTTTCAAACTCAGTTGGGGGATGAAGTTCTTTATCTACATCTGCATTGCTTGCTGAGAGAATATGTCCCTGGAATTACACACAGAAGCCACCGTGCCTTACCTCAGAAAGTGTTGCTTTAGAGATTTCAGAGAAGCAAGGTGTTAAAATCCTTCAGCAGATGCAAAACCCCCAGGTAAAACTGCAGGATTAGCGTCTCTGTTCGGGGGCGCTTTCTGTCTCTCAGTGAACTTCACTTTTGTCTTCTCTGTCTCCTCCGGATTTGTCAGATATATTTTGCAAATTTAAATGATAAAACAGTTGCATGAAAAACTTTCTTATAGCTTCCAAATATTGCAGAAACTGAACAGCTTTGCTCTGAATGAGAAACCCAATAACACACATTTTATTTTCATTTCATTTTCTCTTTGGCTGTTCTGGGAATTTATATTGGCCATTTAATTTTGCTGTTATGGTTTTATAAGGGTATTATCTCTGTGTACAATAACATTTTAAAAAAAGAACTGTAAGTTGTATTAAAGCTTTAGAGACTACATTTCCAAAAGCTGAATATTCTTATCTTTTTCTTTTCCATGTGAATTTTGAAAGTCATGCTCTTTTCAGATTGGTACCTGAAGGTAAATCAGAAATGCTGGAATTTTCTTCCATTTCATTATATAACTCCTGAGAAGTCACTTTCCTAGTGATAACAAAATAGCGTGTGTGAAGTAAAGAATATTTATGTTTTTGTTTGGAATATGATTAGAATTCAGTTAAAGATAATAGGGTTGGAATAAATTTATCTATCTTCTGTTTATATTTACATGATCAAAGCTTATTAATTTATGATTTCCTCTTGATCAGAGACATGACTATATCATAAGAATAGTTGATAAGACCAAATTTATCACCTATAAAGAAATATTTATGGAAACTCAAATAACTTTCATTTATTAAAGGCCAGAATTGGAGGCAGACATAATAATAATAACTATTATTCATTAAATATTTACTTCATAAGAGGCACAATGTTAAGTGCCTTACATGAATTATTTTGTTTTTTCCCTAATTAGTTGAATTCCATTATCACCATTTTACAGACGAATTGAGGCACAGAAAGGGTGTTCCCAGGGTCGCATAACTGACAAAGGGTAGAACTAGAATTTGAACTCTAGAGGCTTAAAGCTTAACCACTATGCTATAATGCCAACCAGCTTTGGAAATAGTCATGGAAGCAGAAATACAATTCATTATTTAAAACAATTTTTTTTTTCTTGCCGAGAATTAGAGTGACATTCCTGCTTCTGAGTAGAATAGTGTATTTTCTGCTCTCTCTAGGACTTGAAATCTCAATTCAAGCCTTTTCAAAGCTCAGTGCTCAGCTATTTTAATGAACAGCCAATACTTACCATTCTGTTACAACATAACTGACATCAGCAAGTCAAATAATGCTTAATGATAACAGAAAAAAAAATCTATGAGAGTGGCAAAGAAGCACTGCCCCATGAAGAATTGATGATGTCCAAGGTCACAACTCAGCAAAGCTCAATCAGAGCTAAGTTTCCAAGAGATGACTCATACAGAGAAAATGTACACAGGACACAGAATTTGTGAATAATCAGAGTATGAGAAGAAATAGAAGAGTCAGCAGAATGAACGTGTGGTTATCTGGTCAGAGCTCTGAAGATGTCTTGGTAGCTCCTGAATGTCTAGCAGAATGCCCTTCATATCACAGGCACTCAGTCAATACTTGCTGAATAAGTGGATGAAGAAAACCTTCTAATCTCACGGAAGGCCAGTATTCCACTCAACAGATTCACTCGTGTCACAGTATGAACAACTTTAAAAGATACTTAGAAGTTGTCAAGAAGAAAGCAGAAATGACTGGTAAGAATGGTTTTCTCGAACCTCAGTTTCAGAGAAAAGAAGGACTTGGGGGGTGGGAAATAACTGGTAAACAAAGAGAAATGGCATTATCACCATCATTATAAGGCCTGGTTAAGTCAACTTTACTTTTTAAAAGTAGAAGAGGATGATTTTAAAGTCTAGAGAAGCCCAGACAGGTTGTCAACAAAGTTTCACAGTTGACAAGATCATTACAAAAGGTTTTATGGATCTGAGAGTAGATGAAAGACTCTAAGAAGTGATAAGTAGACTAGAACATCCCCAAAGGGCAAGATCAATGTGTAAAATAAAATCAATAGATAAATTAGACAGTCATACTCAAATGCCCTTCTGCAGAATATTGGTATCCAACTAATAAAATGATTGTAATGTTTTTTAATGGGCAGAAAAATAAGTTGAAGTGTAACTTTTTCAATTGAACACTCACCTCTCCTCCCTCATTGAATTTTTTCTTAAAACTTCCATATCTACTCTATGAAAGAATGGATAGAAATGAAATATTATTGGAAAATTTCAGGAAAAAATAATAATTACACATCTAATACTTTGATCTTTCTGGGCATGTGTTTATTGTTTTTGTGATTTTATATTGTATACTTTTTTTGCTGATAAAATCATTCTTTGTTGGTGTGACGAAAGGTCAGTTTTGCTAACCGCTGCATATTACATTCGCATATGCAGCTTCTGCTGTGAACCAAGCCACTTCAATCTCAGAGGTTCAAAACAGTAAACATTTATTATTTGCCATGATTCTGTGGCTCAGTTCTGGTCTGGGTGTCCTCAGATGATCTCTGCTGAGCTTACTCATGCCTCTGTGGTCAACAGGATCTGCAACATCCCATTGCAAGGGCATGCAGATAGAGAAAGGAAGAATTTGTAGCCATTTAAAAAAATCTGTGCCAATCTGCAATATGGATAAGCCTGGGCTAGCATGCTACAGAATGAGGCATGTGAAGAACTAAGGCAACTCAATGGGCAAACTACAAACTACCTAACTTGTGCATGGGGCCACCTAGATCATCCAGCTGCTCAGCCAATTTGCAGGCTCCTGGGAAGTAATACACGGTTGCTGTTTTAAGCCATTAAGTTTTTGAGTGGTTTGCTGTGCAACTATGGTAGGTTGAAATGTAACTTTCTGTTGTCTTAAGGTTGTGTTTTTTGGGAAACAGACTGTGAGGAAGATTTTCATGCATGCAATTTATTGAGGAATGCTCTTGGGACTATCTGTGAGGGCATGAGGGAAACAGGATCGGACAGAGGCTATAAGAGTGGCCTTAGTCAATCTCATGGGAGCTCTGGATATGGAAGGAACCCTCAGAGGTGTCTTTCATTGAGATAAGGGGTGTGAGTCATTGGATTGAAGTGCCCCTGAGGGAGCGTGTAACCTGAGGTTAGGAAACTCCCTTTGGCAGAGGACAGTTGCTGGGGAGGGACTCAGCTGTGCTATCAGCAGCCAATACTTCCAGGGGATGAGGAAGGAGTGCGTTGGTCCTGGAAGAAGGATCAGGGCCTTACAACACAGCATCCACTATGGTAATGCTTCCTATCAAAAGATGGAGTTCATTTCTGGACTGGCCTTATGACTTGCTTTGACCAACAGAATGTGGTGGAAGTGACGTTGCAGAGCCTAGGCCTCAAGATGCTTTGCAATTCTTGCTTTTGCCCTTTTGGAACCCTGAGCCCTGATTTTATCTTGTAAAAAAAAAAAAAAAAAACCTGGGCTGGCCATCTTTAGGTTGAGACCTTGTGGAGCCTGTGGCTGGAAGCAACCACCAGAGACACCTAAGCCATCCCACTCCAGTCAAATTGCCAGAGGCTTCAGCTATATGAGAAATCCCAGGAGAGACCAGAAGAGCGATGGCCAGCTGAGTCCAGACCAAAAGGAAGATCCACAGAATCATGAGAAAATAAAATTACTAACTTTTGGGATGGCTTGTTATGCAGCAAAATACAACCGATACAGCAGAAAAATTGAAACCTAGAAACAGGTTGCTGCCGAAACAAAAACTCAATACGTGTGCCATTAGCTTTGGGGTTAGGCGGGGTTTAGATCTGGAAAAGTGCAAGGAAACTGTTTGTGAAGACTGGAAAAAATGATGAAAACTATTTTTCAAAGTTGGGAAGGTGGCAATACCTGTAACATAGTAGCAAAACAATTGTCAAAAATGTTGTACGTAGTAACTTGGAAGATAAAAAATGTACCTAACAAAATTTTATATTTGGTTAAGTAGATTTTCAAGTAAAATGCTAGAAGTGTCAAGATGCTTGTGGATGTATATAAGAAGATATTGCAAAAGAGCTATGAGTTAAAAAAGGACTCTTTAATTTGCAAGCAACATTGAGGGGGAATAAGAGATCCCAGGACTTGCTGGTCTGGAAAATAAAACTGTTTCTCATCCTCAGACTCCAGACAGTAAAAGATTTTCAAAGTAAAAGGAGTCCTGGTGCTAAAGGTCAAATCAAGAGTGTATCTATAAGATTCTTGGTTTATACTTCTGAACGATTTAAGGTAATACTTATTAGACCGTGTCAGTTAGACAAAAGAACTTCCAAGAATCTTAAGGCATTATGCTACAGTAGCCTAACGTGCGGCTCAAAGTAGAAAGGGCCTACCTGGAGAAGAATTGTGGATGTAGCTTTTGTTAAAGGGAGTGGACCATAATCTGATTCATGAAAAGCCCATAGATATTTTAAGGGAGTTATACTAACCAAAGAAAAACACATTTGTTCTAAAAAAAGAATGAAATTGCTTCAATTGCAAAGAGATTTCTGGCCTCCTGACTTTCTCTATGTTGAAAGCAGTTGTCAAGAACTATAAAGTGCTGAGATTTTTTTCTACTTACAAGCTAACATATTATGGGTATTGTCAAAAGACATGGACCTCCAAGGTCAGAGACTAAAATAAAGGACAGTTTATTATTCATGGCATGACAAGCAGCATGAGCAGGAGAGTATTTGTGTTAGTTCTCTGAGCTGCAGTTCCCATATGGTGACAGAAAGAGAGCCATGCGACACGTGCACATGCAATGGTTAGCAATATAGGAGAGGAACTCCAAAGTTTGGGAATCTGAATCTTTTATATTAGGCAGTAGGTGTGCCTGCCCATTATCTCAAATGTTATCTCTATCTTCTAAGGCGAAAGCAAACCTGCCCTTTGCTCCAGAGGGCGACACTGTCTCTACATTCCAAGACTGTTCACTTTACAAACATCTTTAAACAAAAGATAGCTCGGAACAAAAACAGTCAGTGATGCTACTTGTAATATGTACAGAAATGCAAAAGACCCTTGGAAAATTATCTTCCCACTGCAGGCAACTTCAAACATAGGCCATTCTATTGGACTAGACATCCAGTCTCAAGGAGAATCAGAAAATAACAGCCTGGGGAGCTATTTCCAAGGAGCAGAACCGGGCCCTAATCAAGCAACATTCTCTGCCTCCACAGTAGGGGATCCTGGCAACCTGTGCTCCATTGTATTTCACAATTGCCATGGACTGGTGACTGGTAGGTACTTCCCATTCTTTCCCTTTTGGAGTAAGAGTGCCTACTGCAGTTCTCCTGTTCTTATCTTGTGATTGCATGTGGGTGTATGAGGGCAGATAGCTCATCTTTTAAGCTCATTGGCCTCTGGGTCAAGAGGAGCTACATGTTGACCTGATTTAGGTCCCAAAATCCTGAACTTCAAATCCACTACCATCACTGGAAGGGATTTTCAGATGTCCTGGGATGGGAGTGGGAGTACTTTGTATGTGGGAAGAATGTGAACAATTTGTGGCTAGGGATGGACTTTGGTTGATTGCAAGAATAGCTATGTGGTCTTTGTTCTTTGCATCCACTCTCTTGCGATGTGACTTTGCAGATCCTTCCATCAGGGGTAAAGTCTGTTTCTTCACCTTTTGAATCTAGACTGTCCACGCAATGTGTTCTGGACAGTGGGACTTTAGCAGACATGATGTAGGCGGAGTTGTACTGGGGCTTGCTGTACCTGGACCCCTGAAACTGCCATGGAAGCAATTCTGAGCTCGCCTGGGAGGATGAGTGGCACACGGAGAGGGACTTAGACATCTCAGCCAACACGTGCCAACTGCCAGGCACGTGAGTGAGATCATCCTAGATTCACCAGTCACCAGTCACACTGCCAGCTAATCACGGACACATGAATGAATCCAGCGGTGGTCTTCCCAGCTAGCTCAGGGTAGAAGAACTGCCCTGCCTTCACACAGAGTTGTGAGAAACAATACATATTTGTTATTTGAAGCCACAAAGTTTAGAAGTGATTTGGTAGACAATAAAAGTGAACTGATAAACCATCGCACCCCCAAAACCCAGCACATAGGAGATAGTCAATAAATATTTGTTGAATGAATATTTATGAAGTTATAAGATATATAAGAATATCATAACTAGTTATAAAAGGGCTGCCACCTGACTGGGTTTGTACATCACTGAAATAGTTTATATGCTCTGAAAACTACCAGGTGTTAAGATAGAGCTTTAAAAAAAATATATAATCATGGAGGCAATTAAGGAAAGTGAAAGGTGGGGAAAACCCAAACAGCTGCATGTCTGATCTCTTCTAGATGTTTCCTTAGCTAATACAAGTAATAAGATTAGATTAGAAAAATAGATTATATTCCAACTCAATGTTTAAAACAAAACAAAAAGATTAATTTATTTTTATATTCTGTCTGTGTAAAATAAAAAGAGAAAGCCAAGAAAAATAGTAAAGTTTACATGGCAGCATATAAAACATTTCATAAGTTTAATAGTTATTTAAATAAGTTATTTTTAAGAGAAAGGTCAATTCCTGGTTTAGACATCAGCAACCACAACAAATCAGAGTTGAGCATATAGCTGCATACAAGAGATATTCATGAAACTAACATAAGTAGCTAGACTAAAAGTTACAATGCAGTCTAAAGTGGGTACACTTGCTGGTGTGTATATAATGTGCTTCAGTCCCTGACTAACCATGTTTTGCCCCAAGAGATGTCAATGGCAAAAGGAAGGTACATTGTCCACTGGGAATATACCATGTAATTGCTCTCTCCCCCTACGTTATGCTAGAATTTTCTGGAAAACAGATAAGCAGTAAAACTAAGGTTTGTTACGCATTTCACTTTTAACACATTTAAAGATAGAAACTCACTGCAAACAACAAAATAAACACACCTTCCACTGGCATCTTTGCTGCTCCCACCCTCCATTAGAACCACATAGAATCCAGTAGGCTGCCTCCTGGACTCATGGAGATCCCTCTGCCCTTCCCTAATAATTTACCCCAGAGCTGTTAACTCCAGAATGACTCATCCCTGTTCTTCAAGATGGTAATGAAAAACAATCAAACAAACAGCGAATACTGGATTCTCATGTAGATGAGGGCTTGTCACAGACTCTCTGACCCTTACTTGATGCTCCTGTGTTGACCACCTGTTTCCCGGATTAGAGGCCCTGGCAGAGTGGGAGGAACCACCATCTGGCACAGCACTAGGAGTTGCCTGCATTGTTTATCTTTGATTTCAGTCTATTGTGACAAAGGTTTTGCTATTCTTGCCAAGCATGCAGAACAAATATAAAAGTAATTTGCACTTTCCACTTTAGGTAGCTGGTTTCATGTATGACCGAATGTCAACTGCTGATATGTTTCTGTTGCAATCTGCTTTCCCCTGGGATGTCAAGACTTCAAGAGCAGGAAGCGCAGTGAGTTGTCCTTGACATAAGTCCTCTCAGGGTGCCCACCTCTGACATGTACACGTTCTGTCTCTGGAGATACACAAGTACACAGACTGTAGAGTCTAACTGAGAAGAGAATGAGAGAAGGCTTCCAGGAGATGAGTGGTCTCTTACAGGAGACCTGAAGAACTTGAGAGTGTTCTCAGATGGAGGGAATGGGAATCTTATTAAGTCCAGAGAATAGAATAGAATGATCTTGAAAGCAGGAAATAAATTAGTGTAACTATACTAAAGGGGATAAGGGGTGGAAAGATGGTTCAGTGCTGAGAGACGAGGTTGCAGATGCAGGTACCACCAAGCTAGAGGTTATGGGTAACATTTGAATATTCTAAGCATAGAAACAGCATGGTTTCAGAAAAATCCCTTTGGTTGTCATATGGAGAGCATCTGGAGTGTGTGTAATGGTGGGGAGGGACTGGGGAAGGGTGGAGTCAGGTGAAACTGGAGCTGGTAATTGATACTCCAGGGAAGAGGGAGGGAAGAACAGTTAAACCAAACCCAAACCAAAACCTCTATCTATGTCCAGGCCTGAATCTGAAGAGACAGAAGACATTGGATTGAAGAGCTACAAGGGAGGTAGAATGTGCATGACTTGGTGTCTGATGAGAGTGAGGGTAGAAGAGAAGACAGGGTCAGTGTTGACTTCTGAGTTTCGAGCTTGTGCAACAGGCCACATAGCTCACTGCAATTACAAATATCAAAGGAACAGGAGGTTCTGGGAGAAAGATGAATTTTCTGCTGGTTGTATTAAGTTTGAGGTGCTTGTGGGATGTCTTGGTAGCAAAGAGTTGTGTAGATGTGTTTGTTGTTCTGGGAAGTGGGGCTTGGGGTAGAGATTTTGGAATTGGAACCATAGGAGGCAGTGAGTTCAAATGGGGTGAATGTGTGAGAAAAGGATATAGGATTAATTCACCACACAGATGAAAAAACATCTTTCTGACACCAGTGATTCAAGGCTGAAAAATGCAATGAAAATGGAGATTCCGTTAAAATAGAACCAGGACATTAAATTCTTGGCTACTAATGTCATCCAGGACAAAAAGATGTATTTAAAGAATCTATAACACTCTAATGAGGACAATAAACGCAGACTAGAGTAAGTAGGGAGCTATACTACAATATTGATTTGAAAGAGTAAAAATAGTGAATATGACAGTACTCCCTAGGTTAATATATGGATTTAATGCAATGCCTATTAAAAATCACAGCAAGATACTTTATAAAACTTTACAAAATAATGGTAACATTCTTTTTGAAATAATTGGCAGGCAAGAATGCAAGAATGCACATATAGGTCACTATAGACACATTTATATAACACTTCAGAATCTACAAAGTATTTTCACAACGATCTCATTTAATTCTCACAGTGACTCTTATAATAAGGTATGTTTAACTGTTATTCCCATTTGAGGATGACCACAAGTCCTGGTATATCCAAGGCAGTCTTGTTTTATGCTATTGCCTTAATGTTTCCCTTTTATTTAATATTTCTCTCAGATATTTTCATTTTTAAGGACAGTATTATTGTTAATAGTTGCAATAAAATAATCTGGGCTGGATTTGGTACCATCTCCATGAAGTACTTCTTAGTCTCTGTCATGGTCTTGTCTAGTAGTGGGTACAGTGCATGCGTAGTGAACAGAATTCTTACTTTAACACGTGTTCAGTCTGAGAGATGACCAGTGATAACCGTTTTCTCCCCACCTCCCCTTACCTGGTGAAAAGTAACTCACACATCTCTTGCATGCAGCATTCAGGAAGAGGACATACTCTCCCATGAAACAACTTGTTCCCACACTCTATAGATAGCTAATTTTTTCTAGTTCACTTGATGGTGGGAGAAGTATTTGATGTTGTTACCGGCTCCTACTGGAGACTTGATGTACCAACTAGCTGCTTATATGAACCATTTTCATGAAGCCACCAGGCTGTTTGTTAGTGGGGTCAGTGGAGAACTTGAGAAATTATAGGTTATATATAACAACAGAAATATGTACAAGATATGGGGGCAGAAGAGTTCTTCAGTAGAGCTCATAGAATATCCTGATTTTTTTAAACAATCGTTTGTCATTTAATATGTAAAATAAAAATGATCAGTTTTTTTACATTTTTACTGTGGCAAAATATACATAAAATTTGCCATTTTAATTATTTCTAAGTATACAGTTGGTGGCATTAAGTATAACCACATTGTTCTGCAACCATCTCCACCATTGATCTCTGGAACTTTTTTATCTTCCCAAAATGAAGCTCTGTGTCCATTAAACACTAACTCCCCCAGCATCTGATAACCATCATTCTACATTCTTCCCCTATGAATTTAACTATAGATCCAGGTACCTTGTCTAAATAGAATCATACAATATTTGTCCTTTTCTGACTGGCTCATTTCACTTAGCATAGGTTCATTCATGTTTTAGCATGTGTCATAATTTCTTTCCTTTTAAAAGACTGAAAAATATTCCATTGTAGGTATACATCAGTTTATTTTGATGCTTGGGATTGTTTGTTAATTTTGTAATGAACTCCTGTTGGCAATTAGGCTAAAAACAAAAGTTCGTGTTTCATGAAATATTGAGTACTAAATTTTTTTTTTCTTAAGAAAGGGTGAGGAATGTATAACTTGCATAAATATTTATTGAAATATATCATCCACCAAAGGAGATTGCTGTATTATAATTGGCAATATAAAAAACAGAAGACATAAATCTAATGAAGAAGCATCAGCATTTACTTCAAAAATTAGTAATTATTTTGAGAAAATAGTCTGAAAACAATGATTTAACACATGTGGTGGCAAAAAGCGCATTGCATATCACTGTGGATCATCACTTTTCATTTAGATCAAATTACTGTTGTAAATTAATTTCATTTATTTTTGATTACTTTTTTTTTTATACATGTCTGAATTTTTTGTTTGTTTGTTTTTTTGAGATGGAGTTTCACTCTTGTTGCTCAGGCTGGAGTGCAATGGTGTGAGCTATCTTGGCTCACTGGAACCTCTGCCCCGAGTTCAAGCAATTCTCCTGCCTCAGCCTCCCACGTAGCTGGGATTACAAGCATTTGCCACCATGCCCAGCAAATTTTTGTATTTTTAGTAGAGATGGATTTCACCATGTTGGCCAGGTTGGTCATGAACTCCTGACCTCAGGTGATCCACCTGACTTGGCCTCCCAAAGTGCTGGGATTACAGGTGGGAGCCACCACACCCAGCCTGAAAAAGTTTTTTTTTTTTAAGCTGAGTGGCAAATTTATTTTGCCTAGAATTGAATGATAAATAGAAAAGAAAGATGGCTCTATCACTATATCTCAGCCAATATGCTCTTTTGAAATTGTAATGTTGACACTCCCCCTTCATGGATAGGAGTTTATGCTTCCTCCCAGTGATTCTTTCTCTCACTATTCATTCTTAGACACTCATAATATGAGGAGGTCCAGGGTCAGGACCAGGTCACATGGAGAGGCCATGAGTTAGGTGTTCTAGCCGACAGTCCTGAAGATCTCAGCTAGCAGCCAGCATCATGTGGGTGAAGGAGTCTCTCACAGTTGATTGTAGTCCTAGCCTTCACCTTAGCTGAAACTAAGTGGTGCACAGACTAGCCATGCTGCCAAGCCCTTCCTAAATTAAAGATTTGCAAGCAAAGCAAATGTCATTGTCATTGTTTTAAGCCTCTTTGTTTTGGAGTAACTTGTTACTGAGCCATGGGAACTAGAACAGTGTTAACTCATTGGCTGCATTGTGGAAAAAGAACTTCACAAACTTAAATGATGTTCCTTTGGTATCAGTGTCATCAGATGCTTCAATGGGAATATGAGGAATTCTAGTACAATATTTAGGTGACTTCCAAACATGTTCCAGCTCTGATCTTTGCTCCCATGCGGGCAAATGGAATCTTATCTTGGTTCTGAGTAATAACTAATAACTGAATCTTTTCCTTGTTCATCCAGTACCTGCACCTATGCTTTGACAGGTTATTTAGGAGTGAGACCCTGCTTAAATGATTTTTAATGACCTGCATTTATAATGATATAAGCAGTTACCATTTATTAAATGACTCCTATGTCCCATGTCCCACAAGTGCACCACATATTTTATATATAATTCTAGTCCTTACAACAGCCCTGCAACAATAGTCATTTATTAGCCCTGTTTTATAAGTAAGAAAATAAGGCTCAGAGAGGTCAATAACTTGTTTAAGATCACATAAGCAGGAGGAAGTCATGCTTTCCTAATACTGGCAAGGGCCTTTCCACTGTGTCACACTAGAATTCTGCTTTGATCCCAGGCACTTGGCTGGGTGTCTTAATCTGTTTTGTGTTGCTATAATAGAATACCTGAGACTAGGTAGTTTATAAAGAAAGAGGTTTATTTAGATTATGGTTCTGCAGGCTGGTAAGTTCAAGAAGCCTGGCACCAGCAACTGCTTAGCTTCTGGTTAGGGAATTCATGGTGCATCACAACATGGCATAAGGTCAAAGGGGAAGTGGGCACGTGCAAAGAGGCAAACAGGAGGGGCATCTCAGCTTTAGAACAATCCACTCCTTGGGGTGCTGGTTCATTCCCACATGAACAAATCCAGTCTCACCAGAGCAAGAACTCACTACCACAAGAATTGGTGTGCACTACCAAGCCTTTCCGGAGGGATCTGCCCCTATAACCAAACACTTCCCACTAGGCTCCACTTACCAGTACCACCACATTGGGGATCAGCTTTCAACGTGAGCTTTGGTGGCGACAAACTCAAACCATATCAGCTGCTAACCTGGTCATAGGCATCTTTCATGCTGATTATCTTTCTGCTCATGTTTCTGAACGTTGCCTGCCCCAAAGACCTCTGATGATAGGCCTACCTATCTGTCATTCATCTTTTCACCTTTTTCTGGACCTTCCTAATGCCACCTGCGTGTCTGGGTTCTGCAGGTCCTCAGTGCTTCAGCTCTGACTCATTCCCATTTCAGTTAAACTGGATGGTTCATAGACTTGATGCAGCATCAGGGCAAGAAGTCATGACTTTGGAGGAGAATGAACCTGGACTCAATCACTCACCATATGAAGTCATATAAACAGAGCAAAAGTTAAATAAGCAACAATAATGATACCAGAAACCTTTCCAAAATCTGAAAGTAAACAACACTATATTTATCCTATATGTGGACCAAATAAGTTTTTCTCTACTAATGAGAAGAAAATATGGAAACAAGATGCATATATCTGAATATGCAAATATTAGAACAGGAAGAGCAAAAGAATACAAAATGAAAAGCAGTTAGAAATGAGTTTTATTGGAAAAAATGGAGACCAGAAGGCAATGACATATTCCAGGTGCTGAAAGAAAAAAAAAACTGTCAACTAGAAGTTCTATATTAAGCAAAACTACGTCTCAAAAATCACTGTGACATAACATGTGTGCCCAGGTAGCACTCCATGACACAGTAGCTCTTACTGTTAGATGTCTGGTCACACACAAAGGTGGTTTCTCCTTGCAACTCTCTCACAGGATATTCTAGGTTGTCCATTTTCCACCTGCTTCATCCATCAACCACTCTCATTTGTATTTTGTTTTCCAGATATAAAATACATTCCCAGATAAACAAAAAATAAAAGAATATGCTTTTAGAATATGTGCCCTACAAAAAATACTGAAGAAAGTCAGAAAGTTAGTTAGGCTGAAATGAAATTCCACCAGATGGTTATTCAAGTCCACAGGAAAAAATGAAGAACACCAACAATGTTAAATTTGTGGGTAAATATAAAAGACTGGAAATATATTTTTTCCTCTTTTCATCTCCTAATTAAAAAACATGTTGTTTCTTTAAACAATAACTATGATACCATATTATTGGGTGTGTAATATATCTGCTACATTACACCATATATATGTGGTAATATAATACATAAGTGGTAAGTTACTCCATGGCCTCTAGGAGTTCACCTTAGCTTCAGGTTTTACACCCTCTCTCTGAGAAGAACTTCACAGCTGAAGGGACTCTATAGCTTTTTGTCTACTCTCTGGGCTCTGAGCTGAAACAGAGCAAAGAGAAGCTGACAGAACAGGGCGATGGAGAGTCTTAGGTGGAAGGTGTGGCTGAGCTGGAAATAATTAATTAGTCAGGAAAATTTTACTGCCAAAAGATTAAAAATAACATGATGACAATTCTCCTTATTAGCAAATTTGGTGTTTTACATGGATCCAGAAATAGATTAAAACTGAAATCAAACGAGGATCTCTGAGTTTCCTCAAGAAAAGTACTGAGAAACTTGTTTCAATGATTAAGAGCCATGGTTTCTCTTTTCCCCACAGATTTTAAGTATAGTTTCTGCATTTACTCTAAAAATCGTTCTTAATGTTCTGAGTCAGACCTTATAAAAAGTATCCATGATACCCAGAGACTTATGGTTCATGCTCTGACACAGGACTAGCTTCCTATTACCCATGCATTATCTTCAACATCCTCACTATAGATGTTTCAGGATGAGATTTATAAAAATCTACACTCTGATGACGAAAATTGGATAAATATCAGATGTCATATTTCTTGAATCATAACAGACAATTGAAAATCACAGGATTTGAAATGAACAATAATTGAATGTTACTAGGTGCAAGGCATTTTGATAATCGATGGTGGATGCAAAGATAAAGATGGTGCTTGCCCTTGATGGTATATTACACTGCTCCTGCTGCTATAACAAAATACCTTAGGCCAAATCATTTGTAAATAACAGAATTAATTTTTACAGTTCTAGAGGTTGGTGTTGGCAGATTTGGCATCTAGTAAGGGCTTGCTCTCTGCTTCCAACATGGGACCTGTCATTGCATCCTTACCTGGTAGAAGGAAGGAATGCTGTGTGCTTACATAGAAAAAGGAGTGGAAGGGCCGGGCAGCTCTCTGAAGACTCTTTCATAAGGGCATTAACCCCATTCTCTGCTGACATGCCCCACCTGACAATAAACGAACACTCTATCTCTTTCTCATGGTTTTTGTCCTTTTCTTGTTTTTCTCACCTCTTCTCCTCACAGCTATTGGCAGTCAAAATGCACCAGGGTAATTGGAAAAAGCTGGTTTAGTTATCTGTACTGGAGAGACTTGGCCCCCACAGGGGAATGTGATCTTGGCTGTCCTCAGTACTACCTGTCTGAATGGCCTGGGGTTTTGCCTTGTTCTGCTCCTCCAGTCAGGAAAGAACTGTATGCCTGAGACCAGGGCCAGGTCTGGGATGGTGGGCCGCTTGTGGAGAGCACTTTCACAAGGATGTTTCTGAGGGTGCCCAGAGTGTTTTTATAATGAAGAACCAAGGGATAGTCTCTTGTCTGGTTTTAGTGCCAGAAGAACTGTGCTTCTCTTGAGTAATTTGTTTGCTTCTATGTCACAGGCAAGGTGGATTTTCTGACTCATCAGGTAGTGTGTGTGTGTGTGTGTGTGTGTGTGTGTGGTGTGATTGTGTGATATTGGCCTTTAGAAAGATTACAGGCAAGATGCATGTTTCTCTCATAGCCAGTTGATACGGCTTGGCTCTGTGTCCCCACCCAAATTTCATCTCGAATTGTAATCCCCTCGTGATGAGGGAGGGAGGTGATTGAATCATGGAGGCAGTTTGGTGATAGTGAGTGGGTTCTAAGGAGATCTGATGGTTTTATAAGAGCCTCTTCCCCCTTCACTCCGTCCCTCTCCTGCCACCTTGTGAAGAAGGTGCCTGCTTCCCCTTCCACCATGATTATAAGTATCTTGAGGCCTTGCCATGCTGAACTGTGAGTCCACTAAACTGCTTTCCTTAACAAATTACCGAGTCTCAGGGAAGTTCTTTATAGCAGTGTGAAAACGGACTAGTACACCAGTGCATAGGATTTGAAGACATGTGTGTTTGTATTATTTCTGACTTCTTCTGACCCAGTCTTTATTATTTGCCTTATCCTTTCTCACTTGGCTCTTATTTATATTACCTTGTACTTTCTGTGTCCTTGAAAAGGTGCCTTATGTTCTTCTTGGAACCAGACAGGGTATAAATACATGAATAAATATAGACAGCACCTGGCTTTCCGAGCCTCTGGCTCCACATCACACTTCACCGCTTCTCAGCCTTTTGGCTCAATCCAAGCCCAGGGTAATAGCAGGCTCTGTTTCCGCGCGGGGATGGTGCCCCATGACTGCCACTTAGGACTGCTCTTAATTTTTGGCTTTTTGTTCTGACTCTTTGGTCTGGTTTCCAGACCTTCTCTTGTCTGACCAAAATTTCTGGTGTCTGACATCTCTGTTGCCTACCTCCTCACACTAAGGCTGGATTTGGCTTTCTGGGATCCATAGTCTCTGCCCCCCTCTGGCTTTAACCAACATCTGTAGAAATCCTTTCTAGCCTGCCTTACATGGTATTTTTAGGGCCCTGGGGAGGCAGTGTGGTGTGGTGGTTTTGGTGTCATTTGGATTTGGGTTGGTCCAATCATCCCTCCATTCATTTGGCCATGCACCCATCCAATCTTCTATCCACCCACCACTCCGTGTGTGTGTGAGGGGGTGTGGAGGGTGGGGGGGTGGTGTTGATCATGTGCCAGGTACTGAACTAAATACTAGGAATATGATAGTGAACCAGAGATATGAATTGAACTCAAGCTCTGACACTTGCTACCTGTGAAAAAGTAGGGAATTATTTAATTTTTCTGAGTCTCCAATTCTTAATCTATAAACTGTGAATAATAATATCTACTGCCTGAAGTCATTTCAAGGATTAAATGCTATAACATAAGAAAAGCACATGGCCGAGGGTGTGGGCCCAGGCAGCACTCCACGACTCAGTAGTTGTTCCTGTTAGACATCTGGTCACACAAAGGTGGCCCCTCCTTGCAACTCTCTCACAAGATAGTCTAGATTGTCCATTTTCCACCTATTTCATCTGTTAAACCACTGTGATTCATGTTTTGTTTTCCAGAAATTTGCTGCAGTTTCTCATTCACCAAGGCTCTGCATTTCTGTTCTCTCCCATTATGGATTTATTTCTCTTTGTTTTTGAAAAGCAGAAAACGCTATTGGCAATAAATAGTAGTACTTTGCAAAACAGCTGAACTGCACCAAACCCATGACAGGTAAGGTAATATAAGCTCAAACTCTTGTGTTTATAGTTACTGTATTAATAGTAAACCCCTGTGGACTCACCTAAGACCACTGATGGTTCCAGCAACTGCCTAATTTCTAAATTCTAACCAATCCCTGCTTAGATCATAGCTTCTAACTTCCACCCTAAGGCCCTGAGCTCTGCTCTGTAAGTAGCCTCTGTGAAGTGGTTCCCTCCTTTGCTCTGCGAATCTAATACAAAACCTTGCTGGTGGTCTCCGGGTTTGTTGGGGGGCTTTGGCACATTTATATTTTGGTGGAGAGAGGCTCTCTCAAGAGGGATTGCAGACAAATACATGTGTCTTGTCTACGATTGTAAACCAGAAGTCTCAGCCACAATTTTTTTTTTTTTTTTTGGGTAGACATGGGGTCTCACTGTTACCCAGGCTGCAGTACAGTGGTGTGATAATCTTGGCTCACTGCAGCCTCAACCTCCTGGGCTCAAGTGATCCTCCTGCCTCAGCCTCCTCAGTAGCTGGGATCAGAGGGATGTATCACCACACCCACCCTAATGTTTTTGATTTTTTTTTGTTTTTTTTGTGGAGACAGGGACTTGCTAAGTTGCCCAGGCTGGTCTCAAACTCCCGGGCTTCAGTGATCTTCCTGCCTTGGCCTCCCAAAGTGCTGGGATTACAGGTCTGAGCCACTGTGCCTGGCCTCCACCAACATTTTTTAGCTGACAAGGTAGCACAACAAACAAACAAATGAAAAACCCAGGTACATGTGGAGTGACGGTGCCTCATTTGCCTTTGTGCTCTCAGGCAATGTGAGTTGAATGAATTCTCTGATGGGAGAGGTTCAGGGGTCCAGGGCTTTTGAGAAGCAGCAGGAGGAATGCCTACCAAACTTGACCCCTTTCTCCACACCCACGTCCCCTTGCCACTGTCCATACCGTGCCTTGTGCTACGTGCCAGCAAAAGGGACAATCATCAGTGGTGGCTGACGGTTTAGTGAGAACCACCTGGACTCAGGAGTTTTTCAGGAAGTGACTGTGGTTTCAGATTTAATGAGAAGCATGAAGGCAGGTGAACCTGGAGGTGGGCTCCCTCCTTCACACAGATTCCGCTTGTTAGGGTCACAGATAACTTCTGCTAGCTTCAGAGATTATGCTGGTTGTCTGATCTCTCAGCAGGCCTGCGTGGTGTTGTTTCAGTGACTGCAAACATGATCTGAATGTTCAATGCTGGAAGGAGCAGTTGGGGTGGTTCACTCATGCAAATCATCTCTGAACAATTAAAAGGATGGATTCCATCCACTCACGCATTTTCCTTCATGGCAAAGATGATTCTAGGAAGAGGACTTCTACTGCTTTTATGAGGATTGTACTGATGAGGATTGACTCATTGACAAATGAGAAAAAGTTAACTTCTTCTGATAATTATTGCTAGAGGAGCCCACAGCTGTGAATCTATGGTCAAGCTGTCAGGTAGGAAGTGAGACTGGTGTGTTTTAAGTTGTAATTGTGGCCTTAAGCAGGGCGTGTATTCAGGGGACCAACTCTGGGATGGGCTTACCAGTTGTTAAAACATTCAGTGCTTCTGTGCTGGTTAGGAAGCAGCCGTCGCCCTGAGTCCTGAATGTTCCCTGCCCCTCCTGTCACCCTCAGACCTCATACCACCCAGCAACAAAGGCTAACCTAGTACATTGGGGGCCAAGACCCTGCCCCAGTACTCAATGCCTTGCCAGGCCCTGTCCTACTTGTTATTGACTATTTGGAATATCACTCCTGCTCTTAAGTACTTTTGATTCACCAGGAAAAGGGAATGAGGATTATAAACTTAAATTGTAGAGTCCTGGCTATTGGTCAGACTCAGAGGGACACCCTGTATGCCCTGCGTTGATGGCTAATCCCTGAGGAATGGGACTTTGAAAAGTGAGGATGATCACAAAGGAAAGAAAATCAATGAAGACTTAGAGCTGCTGACTCAGAGCTTCAGAAGGGAGACTGCAGTGATGGGTTGGGGATGGGGGTGTCAGAGAGGGGTCTCAGCTGGGACGGTGGACAGAGCCACCTGTGATGGCCCAGACAGGAGAGAGACAGAAAGACAAAAATAGCAAGGATGTTTTCATGGAGTGGTATAATGTGGGCAAAAGGCTGAATGAAGCTCATCAGTCCAGTGAATTATGAGAGTGGTCACACATCATTGCTCCTGTCTCACTCACTCCCCCCACCCAATTCCAGCCACAGTGGCCTCCTTGCCATTCCCCAAACACAGCAAACCCCTTTCGCCTCACAATCTTCCCTGCTCCCTCTGCCCAGACCCTGCCCCCTAGATACCTGTCTGGCTCCCTCCCTCCCCTGCTCCAGGTCTTTCTCAAATGCTACTTCTGCTGTGGCCCCCTCCACAAACTGCCCGACACATGCATATGCACCCATCCCCCTTCCTTGCTTCATTTCTTTTCCTAGCACTTGTCACCACCAAAATATGCTATATAGTTTGCATTTATTTTATTTATTGCTCTATTCCCCTTACTATAACATAATGGAAGCTCCATGACAGCAGCAACTTTTTGGTCTGTTTTGTTCACCACTGCCTCCAGAATAGTTAGAAGAGCACATTAGTGGGTACTCAGCGAATGTATGCTGATTGAATGAATGAAGAAACCAATGACTTCATGGCTACCATGAATCAGATATTGTGTTACGCTCCATACATTTCCTGTGGAGCTCCCTATCAGCCCTCAAAGAGCTGCTTCAGATGTGTATCGGGGGCTGCCTCCTCCTTCTACATTTGTAATTTGCATTAACTTAAATAGCCACATGTGCCTAGAATTACTCTACTGTATAGGGCAGTTCTAGCATAAGAGATAAACAAGTGGAGCTCATGTACTCCCGCTGGGCAGACTGGAGTGCTTAAAGTCACCCAGTGACCTTGGCAGTGCATAAACCCCCAAGATAATTTCTGGGTTCTGGATCAAGCCCATGCCAATGCCCCCTTTTCGTTTTGTCTTGGCCTGAGCAGGGCCAGGCTCAAGGAGATGAGCGAGGCATTTGCTTTGGGTGCAAAATTTAAGGGATTACTGAAAAATTCATTAAGATAGTTATATAACATTTCAAAAATTGAAATTATTGCAAAAAATCCATGATGAACAAAATATTAACATTTTAAGTAAAGACAGGGTCAATATTACTGGTTTGTCCTTTTGCCTGAAGCTCCAATATGGACTGCCATGGCACTGTAGTGCTTATGTGGTAACACAGCAGCTTCTACCAATGACCAGAGGAGAAGTGAAGACAGTAGATCTTCAAATGTGTGGTGTGTGTTCAAGGGCAATGTGGACTGTTCGGTGTTTTTAAATGTAGAATGGAATTACCTGGGATTGTGTCATGAATAAAATTCATTCCATGACTTTGGACTGACGAGCATGTAGGCTGGAGTGCACAGATCTGGGATGGAGACGACAGGAGAGGAATGATGCTAACACTGTGAAACTGTTAGTGTGTAGTTTTGAGCTCATTGCAATGTATATCAGAAGATGCCACAAAAGTGTAACAAAGAAAATAAACATCACTTTTAATCCACCAAGGCATTATTTCTTTACTATATTAAGACTGTTAAAAATGTTTTAATGATGCTATTTTCTTATAATAAGCAAGGAAAGAGACATATAAAGTAAAGCTAATAATCTTCCCACTCCACCGAAAATTCATTCCCACCAAGATAATCTATGTTCCTAGCTCTTACCATTTGTATCAGTTTGTTCTCATACTGCTCATAAAGACATACCCAAGACTGGGTAATTTATAAAGGAAAGAGGTTTAATTGACTCACAATTCAGCATGGCTGGGGATGCCTCAGGAAATTTACAGTCATGGCAGAAGGGGAAGCAAACACGTTTTTCTTCACATGGTGGCAGGAAAGAGAAGTGCAAACAAAGTGGCAAAAGCCCCTGATAAAATTATCAGATCTTGTGAGAATTCACTATTACAAGAACAGCATGGAGGAAACTGCCCCCATAATTCAATTACTTCTACCTGGTCATGCCCTTGATACGTGGAGATTATTACAATTCAAGGGGAGATTTGGGTGGGGACACAGCCAAACTCTATCACCATATTTCTCTGTTTTATTTAATGTTTTGACAAAAATGGTATCATATTGCCCATATTAATACTCTGCAACGTCTTACTCTTTCTTAATACATCTCTCTAGGTCCAAACCTATAGCTCTTCTTTTGAAATTAAATTTTGTTTATTTTTGTAAAGATAATACATGCACATGATAAAAACATAAAAAGGAATAAATGTTATTTGGTAAAAATTGTGCTCCTTTTATTCCTGTCCCAAAGCCACTCATTTCCCCTCCACAGGGCAATCACTGTTATCAGTTCTCTTTTGAAGCCCTGCAGAGCTGTTCCATGCCTGAAAACGTGTTCTGTTCTGGGTAGAATTCTTCTCACATTGTTTTCACTTGCTTTTTTCACTTAATAATATATCTTGGAAAGTGTTCCTTATCAGTTTGTAAAACTGTCTCATTCTTTGTTATTATTATTATTATTATTTGATTTTGTTCTTTTAAATGACTGCCTAGCTTTCCATTATATGGAAATACAAAATGTATTTAATGTACATCCAATGGAAATTCAGCTGATTTTTTTCCTACTCTGGCATTTACAAACCAAGTTGGAATGCATAACATTGTAATTATATCACTTTGCATCATGTATATTTATCTGTGGGTTACATTTCTAGAAAGGGACTTGCTAGGTCAGGTAATTTCAGTTTTGACACTTATAGTTCTCCAGAGAGGCTGTGCCATTTATAGTTCACCAGTAGGGTGGAACCCAAATCCCCACACTCTTGCCACCATGGTGAGTCATTAAACTTTCTGTCCCTTGCCAATATGACAGGTGAAAACTGGTATCTCTGGGTAGTTTTAACTTTGCATTTTTCTTATTATAAGGGATATTGAGTATGTTTTCCAGTCTTTAAGGGGATTTATTTTTTTCTGTGAACTATGTATTACTATCCTATGCCCATTAGAAAGTTTGGAATATTCATTCTTTTCAATATTGATTCATGAAACCTCTTTGTATGTTACAGAATTTTTCCTTTTATCTCAGATAAAGTCTTTTAAATAGCTACATAATATTATATATGAGCTACGCTTATTATTAGATGTTCCTTTTTTTTCCCCTGGGAATTGTTTGTCAGGACAAATAATGTTGCAAAAATATCCTGGTATACACATATGAACTCGTACTTTTATTTTTGTAGGGTATATTTCCCAAAGTGGAATTGCTTGTTCTAGAAATATATATATTTTAATATTAATAGATATTGTCAGATTACTTTTTCAAAATTCTGACATAATCACATTCCCACCCTTAGTGGAAGGAAGTGCCTGTTCCCCTGCATGCAGTCAGCGCTCACTGTTATCACTCTCTTACATTTTGAAGTGGTAAATGGTGTCTTCTCGTGGTTTTACTCTGTATTTATCTGACCCCCAGTGATGCTGAGCATCTTTTAATAATTTTATCAGCCATTTGCGTTTTCTCTTCTGTGAGTTTCTTGTTCATATCCCCTGCCTGTTTTTTCCTCCTGGATTTTTGGGTTGTTTTCTATCAATTTGTAGGGAGTTTGTGTGTACAGTCAGTCTTCTGTATCCTCAGGTCCCACATCTGCAGATGCAACCAACCACGATTAGAAAATATTCCAAAAACTAAAAAAGAAAAAAATGACAAGAATAAAAAAATCTAAATGAAAAACAATAGAGTATAACAACTATTTACATAGCATTTACATTATACTAGGTATTAGAAGTAATCAACAGATGATTTCAAGTATACAGGGGGATGTATGTAGGTTATATGCAAATACTATGCTACTTTATAGAAAGGCCTTCAGCAAATCCTTGGGATCCTGGAACTAATCCCCTACGGATACTGAGGGAGACTATATTAGCAACATTAAAGTTTTGTTTGTAATGAATATTTTTTCCAATCTCTTATTTGTTTCTGTACTTTGTTTATAACTTTTACTAAATGAATTTGAATTTTTATGCTGTCAAAGATATCTTTTCATGTATGGCTTCTGAGCTCCCTGGCTTTATTAAGCAGTTCTTCTCCACTCTTTCTGTAAAGGGCCAAATAGTAAGTATGTCAGGTTTTATGGACCATGTGGTCTCTGTCCCAACTACTCACTTCTACCATTGTAGCTTGAAAGCCACCAGAGACAAAAGAAATGAATGTGGCTGTGTTTCAAGAAAACCTTATTTATAAAAACAAGTGGTGGGCTGGGTGTGGTGGCTCATGCCTGTAATTCCAGCACTTTGGGAGGCCAAAGCAGGTGGATTACTTGAGGTCAGGAGTTGAGACTAGCCTGGCCAACATAGTGAAACCCAGTCTCTACTAAAAATACAAAAATTAACTGGGTGTGGTGGCATGTGCCTGTAATCCCAGCTACTTGGCAGGCTGAGGCAGGAGAATCACTTAAACCCACACCACTGCACTCCAGCCTGGGCAACAGAGCAAAACTCCCTCTCAAAAAAAAGCAAATGGTGTACTACTGGCTGTAATTTGCTGACCCTTGTGTTGAAGTCCTGCTGGCTGTAGTTTGTTGACCCTTGTGTTGAAGTGAAAGTCAAACGATGAAATCTTTTGTTCAAATTCTCTGAAGGTTCTCTATCTCACTTAGATGAGTACAAGCCAAAATTATACCCCATTTCACCCTCACTACCTTTCTGACTTCATCCTCTATAACCCTCCCCTTGGTCAATCTGCTCTAACTGCAATAGCCTCTCTTTGTGCCTTGTACCCACCAGACAAACCCCAAATCAGGCTGTCTCTCTCTTTGCATTTGTTTTTCCCACTGCTTAGGATGCTCCTCCCCCAGATATTTGGGTAAATCTTTTCCTCACTTTCTTCTGGATTTAGCTCAAGTTTCAACATATCAGGATGTACTCCCCCAGTCACCCTATTTAAAATTTAACCTCTGTTCTGTCACATGCTTTCTATTCCTCGTTCCTGTTTTTTTCCTTTTAACTCCTCACTAATATTGTATAGTTTACTTATTTATAATGTTGATCATTTCCTCTCTTAAAATATAAGTTTCACAGGGGCAAGAATTTTCATCTGTTTTGTGTCCTCAGCACTTAGAAGAGTGTTTGGCATATAGTAATTTTTGTTGAATAATTGAATATGTATAACAGAGAGGGAGAACTGAAGATACAGATATATATATATGTATACACACACACACACATACACACACACACACACACACATATATATATATGGAAAGAGAAGCAGGGGGTGATATCAGGAGGAAAGTCCTTGAGAGGGAGAGATAACCAGCTTTGAGGGGAGCAGAGACACTTCTTCATTGGAGTAAGAGATAAAAGGGGTGCCTGAGCAGGTTGGTCTATACCAGGGCTTCTCAACCTTGGCATTATTGACATTCTGGGCTAGATAGTCCTTTGTAGTTGGGGGCTGTCTGCTGTAGGATATTTAGCAGCATGTCTGGCTAAGAGATCCCAGTAGTAGCCACCACCTTCAGTTGTGACAATCAAAAATGTCTCTAGACATTGCCAGATGTCCCCTGGGAAGAATAATTTCCCTTGGTTGAGAACCACTTGTTTCTTTATTTAGACTGTGAAGGGGGACTTTTTAGTGATGGCTCTTATTCCCTCAGTTATGTATAAGATGCAGTCATCAAATGAGAGTATGGGGAGAAGGAGTAAGAGGTTTGAAGAAAAAGAAGGCATGTAGTGATGGCCTCAGAGTGGGAAAAGGCAATGTGGATAAGAAATAGGCTTGCCTCCTTCCTGCCCTGAGGAACATGAAGTGGGGTGAAAAATGGCCTCTTTGTCAGAAGGCTGCAGGGGAGGCATGCTTGGTGGACAGTCATTCACATTGTCCAGAAATTAGGTTTCTGATGATAGACTATGAGTTTTACAGAGCTCAGTGAAAAGATTGGGGAGGGAGGGGTGTTGGATGGGATTAGGCTTGTTCAGTATAGTGTGGGGGCTTAGAGATCCCATATAACTGCTAATGGGAAGCCTTGGGTTTCTGAAGGAGACTGATATACAGTGGACTGGGACTAGTCCTGAGAGCATAATGGAAGGTTGGGAAGCTATCAGATCAGTGTCATAGTCCTGAGTACTTTACTTGAATGTGTAGTGAGCCTCCTGGAGGAGAGGTGGCCAGCCCTTCCATGCTTTCATTACTAATGAGAATGGAATTAATGTTTCTGTTTCCATTTCAAATCGGTCACTGCTAGTCTAGAGAAAAGCTTCACGGTTTTGTATATTTATCTTATCTTTAGCCTCTTTGCCAAATTCTCTTATTAATTCTAATAGTTTTGATGGAGTTTATTAGTTTTTTAGTTAAGCAATTATACCATCTGTAAATAAATTTCACACTTGCAATGTGACCAATACCCACTGAGGTCCACTGTGTAAAACTCATTCCTGGGACCTTTTTCAGCCCCTCAGTTTTGTCTCCCCCTTCATGGTTAAAGCAGTTATTCTTTTCAACCACTGGATGGCAGTGACTCAGCATATCTGTGATACTTGGTTGGTTTGTAGGTTTGTGGAGATAGTAGCTGAGCAAACTTTATTCCCAATATAAAAAAAAAATCTATTTCTAGCAAATTCAAAACAATTTAGAACCAGTCAACTTTCAGCTAGCTGTAAATATGTATCTACAGATTATCTTATATCAAAGAAACCCAAATGGGTACTTGCTCATCAAAAGGCCTTTCTGTTCTTATGGTTCTTTAGCAAGTCCAACAACTTTAAGGATCATTTACAGTGGGAAAGATCTTTATATTTCGGGAATTCCTTCTTCATAAGCTGGACTTAATTTTGGGAGATCATCTCCAGCTTTTTCCTTTGAATATTTGAGATTATCTGCTTTTAAAACTGAAATTATATCAATGTTATGAAATCTATCGCTGTTTTTCTATTTCTTCTGCTTCATTTGATAGCTTGACCCAAAAAGGAATGGTACATATCAAGACAAGCTGTCTCTCCAAGATCTGGTTTCTAATATTATCTTGAAAAACTTCATGTGAAGTCATCCCCAAATGTTTTACTTCTCTGTTTATCAGCCTTGCTTTGAACTCAGTGGAATGAGTCACTAACCTTAGCCCTCCTGGGAAACAACAAACCAGGAGTATCACTGGATTCTTATGATCAAATTACCCCAAACAATACATAAAATTTATATTATCTGAAAAGAGTAGGAATAAATACCGTTTTCTCTATACTAACAACTACATTGTTTGATACAATGAAAGCACAGAATTTGTGTCCTAAATTTCTCTTACTCTATAACAGGAGTCAGCAAACTTTTTCCATAAAGGGACAAACAATAAATATTTAGGTTTTGTGCATCATATGGTCTTTGTAATGACTATTCAACTTTGCTGCTATAGTGCAAAAATAACCCCAGACAATACATAAATGAATGAGTAGAGCTGTCTCCCAATAAACCTTTATTTACAAAAACAGGCTGTGGGCCAGTTTGGGCCTGTGGATCGTAGTTTTCTAATCCTTGCTTTATAGTAAAGTTGTTCAATGGAACTCTGAGGATGTGTTGGACTTAAGTGAATAGGGTCAGAGAATAGGTCCTTGGCTAGTGAAATCAGAGAATGGATCTGGGGGTACATCAGGACCCACAGAGTAGGTGTTTGTGGAAGACAGCCCATGTTTCAACTTAGAGAAGTGACTATAAAAATGGAACTAAAACCTAAGAGCAAGAAGGGAAGAGACAGGGGCATGGTGCTGGTTTAGATTCCTTATCTGATTTCCTTGTAGCTGTGAGAATCACACTGCTAATTATAGTGTCTTGAAACTATTCTCAATCCCACTCTTTCCCTGGGAATAATGGATTATGCATAGTGCAAAAAAGTGCATTTTGTCCAGTCAGTGTTTCCCGAGGGACACTCCCCAAAGGAACTACCACCAGAGAATTGGAGTGTGACAGTTTCTTCTCATTAGAGATTCCTAAAGGCCTTGGAATAATCTGCTGTTTATAGTCACTGCTAACCTTTTCACTACATTGAGGGATCCTAATGGGCCTTTCTTCTTTGGGTAGAAGGAGAAAGAGAAGGATATATTAGCCTCTGACACAAAGAGACAAAGGGAGGGTCAGAGGCAAGGGGAGCCAGCATATGGCTCCATGGCTCTCTGGAGTATCGGGGCAGGGATTGCTTAGCCTCATCACTTTTGCATCTCTAGGCCCTGGGTCAATGCTGGCACACAGTGTGTGCTGAACACTGCCTATAGAATGAATGAATGAGTTTGTTCTCAATGGATAAAGAAAAGAGTTAATCGGATCATCCATTTTCTTCTTATGTTCTACAGTAGAGTGAAAAAGAAGGACTTAAGATCAATGATTATACAGGAATTCATTCTCAAAGAATTTTGGGGTCCAGGCCATATCCTTCCTGTAACATACAGACTTCCCTTTCCACTTAGCCCATTAGGAACCCTCTGTCCTTGGAAACGGCTCAGCACTGATTACTCATCTGGCTCTTTTGTGTACTATGCAAGTGTTCAGTTTAGCTTCCTTTTTTTTTTTTTTGGAGCCAGGTCCAAGAGGGACAGAGTTGAATAAAACCGTCTCCACCCTCAAGGAACTCATGGTATGACACTCCTATATTATGTGTCTATGTCTTTTCTCCCCTATGAAGATTATAAACTCCTTAATGTCAAGTACCCCTTCTTTTGAATCTGTCCAGTTACTACTATGAGGCAGAGGATTCAGCTTAATGAATATTTGCTAAATCTACAATATATATACTTATCAGGCCATGTCCTGGGGATAGCTCTGAACCAAACTGGATTATTTGAAAATGGCCCACTCAAGCTGGAAGCAAACTGTAGTCAGAGCAGGATGATTCCAAGTATATGTTCCAAGTGTAAGTTCTACTCTCACTCTCAGCTTTACCTTCAGGTCATCCTCCAGCTCAAAGTGACTTCAACACTCCTCTCTCATCTCTGTTCCTTCACATGAAAGATGGGAATACATGAACCCTGACACCATGTAGTTTTCCCAGTGCTCTGAAATCCCTATATGAAAGGGTTTAGGCAAAATATGAGCACATTCATATGTGAGCGCTATAAGCTTTCATCTCAAAGCCTTCTCAGTCTAGAGTTTCGATTGGGAAATAAAACCACTTCAGGGACAGAGAACTTTTGGCTCCCAGCAAAGTTAAGAATAAGGGAAGTTTTACTTTTGGTGCCTCCTCTTATTGAACTCTTTCTCTACCCAGTCTCCCAATGGAAACTTGTTCTCAGCTAACTGTTGCACTGAAAATTAACATATGCATTTATTACAATTTTAGTCAGGGTTCAATAGGATGTTTTTTGGAGGGGGTGGGCAGAGAGAAGTGAATAGATACACTAATTTTTAAGTTTATATCATAGAATAAAATGGGAAAATTATCAAGGAAATTTTGAAAATTAATAGCTAGGTGAACTTGCCTTAATAAAAATTAAATTATATAGTGATTGAAATAAAAACAGAATAATACTATGATGTAGTTATAGACAAATTGGTCATTGGAAGAGAACAGATAAACAAATCTAAGTGTATTTAAGGAATTTGATGTATAATAAAGGAGGCATTTCATTTTAGTGGGAAAATAATGGACTATTTAATAACTGGTACTGAAAAAACTGGCTATGCATTTGAATAAAAGGATTTTATATTTACCCACGTATTTACCATTTGTGACACTCTTCATTCCTTTGTGCAGATTCTAATTTCCATCTGGTATAATTTTTCTTCTGCCAGAAGAACTTTAACATTTTTGTTAAAGACCTGTTGGTGATAAATTCTCTCTGCTTTTATTTGCCTGAAAAATCCTTTATTTCATCTTCGCTTTTGAAATGAAGAATAGTAATCCCTAACAGACAGGAACCAAACTAGGTGAAACTTACTATTGCTTTAGTTTACTGCCTTGAGTTTTCAGGCCACAGCATGGGGAGGGTAACTCAAGCAGAGCCCAGAGGTGTCCAGAATTGAAGTCCAGGGAGATCACCGTGGCTGGAATGCACAGGACTAGGCCAAAGCCTTGAAGGAGGGAGTTGTACAGAGAGAGCTTCAGAGATGTGTAGACGGGCCTCTAGAGTCTTCAAAAGAGCACTGACCAGCACATGAATTTGAGAAAACAACCCGAGGCCTGAAAGAAAGCACCCAAAAGGATTCTTGAGAATAATGGCCATTGCACACTGTTGCTGTAAACCAGCTTGCAAACCCCCATAATTCATGGGCATTGGGCAGAGTACTCAGAGGGGTCTTGCCTTGGCTGTGGAAATTTATTAGCCCTAGATTAAATGCTACTCTGAACCCACTTGACGAGTCTTAAGAGCAAGAGCCAAAAGGATCAAATAGTTTCCAAGGAACTTAACTGCATTCCAGAACAAAGCTGCTCAAGAATATTTATAGGAATATAAAAATATACAGTACTCAAATAGGTTTAATTCATAATCTTTGATACCCAGTTAGATATTAGTAAACTTGCAAAGATGCAAGAAAATACAACCCATAATGAGGAGGAAAAGACTCAACTAAGCAAAATGGAGAACGGACGCAAATGGTAAAATCAGCACACAGAGACGTTAAAAACGGTTATTATAACTGTAATCCAGATGTTCGAAATATTAACTGTGGTCATGAAATACATAAAAGAGACCCAAATTAAATTTTTTTTTTGAGACCTTTTTTTTTTTTCTGCCCGGGCTGGAGTGCAGTGGTGTGATCTCACCTCCTCCTCCTGTGTTCAAGCAATTCTCCTGCCTCAGTGTCCTGAGTAGAGTAGTTCTAGAGATGAGAACTACAATGTCTGGGTTGAAAAATACATAAGAACTATAACGTCTGGAATGAAAAATACTCTGGATTGAATTAGATTAGACATTGCAGAAGAAAAAATTAGTGAACTTGAAGACATAGCAATAGAGACTATCCAAAATGAAACACACAGAGAAAAAAAATGATTACAATAATTAAAAGAGCATTAGTGAGCTATGGTACAATATCAAGCAGCCGAATATATGTATACCTAGAGTCCTGAAGGGGTGGGGAGAACAGACCAAAAAAATAATGGAAGAAATAATGGCTGAAAAATTTCCAGCCTTGATGAAAACTGTAAACCCAGAGATCCAAAAAGGTCAGCGAACTCTAAGCATAAGAAACATTAAAAAAACTAAACCAAGGCACATAATATTCTAATTACTCAAAATTGCCAGAAATGAAGATAAGTCATACACAAAGGAATAAAAGTTAAGGATAACAGTGGTTTTCTCACCAGAAACAAAACGGTTGCACAACATCTTTAAAGGACAGAGAGAAAAAACCCTGTCACACCAGAATTCTATAGCCATACAAATGATCAACAAACAATTGAAACACATGCTTAATTTCAAGAATTGTTGGGAGAACATTTAAAACAGTAATTAAATATTTTCCCCGTCTTTATTTCCTAAATTTATAATCAGCAGGGAAGCAAAGCAAAAGAGAGACAGAAATCAATATTGAACTTTTTTTCTCCTCTGTCGCCCAGGCTAGAGTGTAGTGGCACGATCTCGCTTCCACGTCCTGGGTTCAAGCAATTTTCCTGCCTCAGTGTCCTGAGTAGCTGGGATTACAGACACCTGCCGCCATGCCTGGCTAATTTTTGCATTTTTAGTAGAGACGGATTTTACCATGTTGGCCAGGCTGGTCTTGAACTTCTGACCTCAAGTGATCCACCCGCCTCGGTGTCCCAAAGTTCTGGGATTATAAGTGTGAGCCGCTGTACCTGGCCCAACATTGAACTTTCTTATTGATAAAGTTCATTAGAGAATTAAAGAAGGCCTTAGATTCATGACCAGATTAGATTAAGTAGTAATCCTTAACCTCTGAATGAGACAACTTACTTGTGCAGTAACAGATACATCTTGCTTTGATAACTGCCACAGGGTAGCACATAACAGAAAGAGACCCTCTCTGTAGGTGGACAGATCTGAAATGATAATGATAATGCCCAGATGAGACAGTTGAGCTAAACATTTTCAGTTCCTCTTCCTGAACTCACCAATCAGATAACTCATGTAAAGGTGTCAATGAGTGGCATAAGAATCTGGAAGTGTTTTTAACTATCCTTCCACTTACGGAAACAGAAAGTTGGGGAATAAATGTTCTTCCAAATAATAATCAGTAAAAAAATCATTTAAAAGATTAAAACGTATGGTAGATATTAATTCACAGTCAAGACCTTGGCAGTCTTTGTTTTGGGCTACCTAGCAGACTGAAAGACAAAAGTTTGAGTATAAGGTTTTTTTTTGTTTGTTGTTTGTTTGTTTTTGAGACGGAATTTTGTACTATCGCCCAGGCTGGGGTGAAGTGGCATAATGTTGGCTCACTACAAACTCTGTCCTCTGGGTTCAAGTGATTCTTCTTCCTTGCCTCTCAAGTAGCTGGGACTACAGGTGCCCACCAGCACACCCAGCTACTTTTCGTATTTTTGGTAGACATGGGGTTCTGCCATGTTGGCCAGGCTGGTCTTGAACACCTGACCTCAGGTGATCCACTTGCCTCCACCTCCCAAAGTGCTAGGATTACAGACATGAGCCACCGTACCCAGCCTAAGTGGTTTGCATAGAAAGCAATCTCCGGAAATACTAGTAAGTCATGGGAGAAGTGAGATACAGAAAGGAAGGAAGGCCATATGGGCATTTCTTCAAGCAGTTTACCACTTTGGGCAACTGACATTTAATTCCACTAGAGAAATTTGAGAAACAGTCTAAAACTTACAGTTATCCTGTCTGAGAGGCAATGGAGCTGGGGTATTTATCCACTAGTCACTGGCTGGAGGTTGCTCCTCCAACCAATTATTTGTTTGGAACTTCAAAGGCTGGCCCTCCTATGAGCAGAGCTGACTCCAGCTGCCACAGAGAGTTCTTACAGACAGGCTTGGAGATTTTGGCATTTGGAAACTGGGCCAGTAAGCATGGAAGTCATAGGTGCTGACAATATTTCATTTTCTTTAAATGAGACTGAGTCTGACTCCAAGGTCACACCTAGCTAGGCTGGCAGAAGATTTACCATTGTTTATTATTAGTGCTCTTCCTGGCCCTTTTCAGGATGAGTGAAGGTTCCAGGAGAGTCCTGTAAAGCGAACTACTCAGGGAGCCCTAGGCATCACCCCGCCATTGTTTTCATTAGAGTGATTTGTTTCTGTCTGGAAGCTTTGCTGTGATTGGGAACTCCAGGTTGGATTTGCCTCCCAGGCACATCTTGCTTTTCCCTTTACCCCAGATTCAATCCAGGGCACTGGAAGGCAGTTGGCTATGGGTCTTCATTTGTTGGGACCTGAAAGTTTGTATCCCCTCCTCTCCTGCCAGATGCAGCTATCTTTCAAAGGAATTCTGACAACTCATCCTTAACCCTAATTCTAGTCCCCTCATTTAGTAATTATTAGGTTTTGGCAAACCAAAGCCAGGAAAACTGGCTGACTTCAGGCTACTTCTGCAGTTCCTATTCCAATCTCCTCTGAAGCAAGTGCTAACAAAAGAATGTTAGATTAGACCTGTTAGATATTCTTAGATTGGAAGCAAGAGAGAAAAACATTGGAAGAACAAAACATAAATTAATAATGTTACCCGATTCTGCTACAGTGCGTTAGAATGGGCCAGAAATGTTCAGCTTTATGATATGTATGTTTACTGTGGTGTTGGTGGGCCTCTGTCACCCAACTAGAATGTCACCCTTCTGCTGAGGAAACCTCTGACCCAATGCATAATTGCATGATAGCTGGTAGCAAGGCAAAGGTAGCTCTCCTGGTGTATAATTAGAATCTTATCAGAAATCAAGATGACTTCATGCTATTAAAAAATCAGGACCTGGATTAATTATTCCAAAGGTCATTGAAGAACAAACCACATGAGCTTCCTGGATATAAAATGTCACAGCGTCTCGTTGTCTCAATCTATTTCATCATTTCTGTTTTGGTTATTATATATAAAAAGATTAACATACTGTAAAATTGACTTTTGCATGAGAATAGTTCTATAAGTGTAAACACATATATATTAATGTAAAAATAACCACAATTGGGATACAAAACAGTTCTATCACCCCAAAAAAAATCCCTGGTACGCTTTTGCAGCCACAAACCCCCTCAACCACCACATCTGGGCAACCACTGATTCTCCATCACTGTAGTTTTGTCTTATCTGGAGTGGTGTATAAATGGAATCATATGGTATGTCAACTTTTGAGACTGCTCTTTTGTCCAGCATAATGAATTAGAGACTTATCTTTGCCATTGTGTGTATCAATAGTTCATTCCTTTTTTATTCAAGCAATTCCTTTGCATAGGTGTAACACGTTGTGTTTATTAATTTACTCATTGAAAGACATTTAAATTGTTCTGAGTTTTTGGTGATTATGAATAAAATTGTGACAAATATTTGTGTGAACATACATTTTTATTTCTCTGGGATAGATAGGTAGATGTGGGATATCTAGCAATGTAGTGCTGGTGGGATATCAGTACATCCTTACCAGCACTTAATGTTGTCAGTTTATTTTTTAGTCATTCTGATAGGTGCATAGTGGTATTTCATGTAGTTCTTTTTTTTTTTTTTTTAATTTATTTATTATTATTATACTTTAAGTTGTAGGGTACATGTGCATAACGTGCAGGTTTGTTACATATGTATACTTGTGCCTTGTTGGTGTGCTGCACCCATCAACTCGTCATTTACAACAGGTATAACTCCCAATGCAATCCCTCCCCCCTCCCCCCTCCCCCCTCCCCATGATAGGCCCCGGTGTGTGATGTTCCCCTTCCTGAGTCCAAGTGATCTCATTGTTCAGTTCCCACCTATGAGTGAGAACATGCGGTGTTTGGTTTTCTGTTCTCGTGATAGTTTGCTAAGAATGATTGTTTCCAGCTGCATCCATGTCCCTACAAAGGACACAAACTCATCCTTTTTGATGGCTGCATAGTATTCCATGGTGTATATGTGCCACATTTTCTTAATCCAATCTGTCACTGATGGACATTTGGGTTGATTCCAAGACTTTGCTATTGTGAATAGTGCCGCAATAAACATACGTGTGCATGTGTCTTTATAGCAGCATAATTTATAATCCTTTGGGTATATACCCAGTAATGGGATGGCTGGGTCGTATGGTACATCTAGTTCTAGATCCTTGAGGAATCACCATACTGTTTTCCATAATGGTTGAACTAGTTTACAATCCCACCAACAGTGTAAAAGTGTTCCTATTTCTCCACATCCTCTCCAGCACCTGTTGTTTCCTGACTTTTTAATGATCGCCATTCTAACTGGTATGAGATGGTATCTCATTGTGGTTTTGATTTGCATTTCTCTGATGGCCAGTGATGATGAGCATTTTTTCATGTGTCTGTTGGCTGTATGAATGTCTTCTTTTGAGAAATGTCTGTTCATATCCTTTGCCCACTTTTTGATGGGGTTGTTTGTTTTTTTCTTGTAAATTTGTTTGAGTTCTTTGTAGGTTCTGGATATTAGCCCTTTGTCAGATGAGTAGATTGCAAAAATTTTCTCCCATTCTGTAGGTTGTCTGTTCACTCTGATGGTAGTTTCTTTTGCTGTGCAGAAGCTCTTTAGTTTAATGAGATCCCATTTGTCAATTTTGGCTTTTGCTGCTGTTGCTTTTGGTGTTTTAGACATGAAGTCTTTGCCCATGCCTATGTCCTGAATGGTACTACCTAGGTTTTCCTCTAGGGTTTTTATGGTATTAGGTCTAACATTTAAGTCTCTAATCCATCTTGAATTAATTTTCGTATAAGGAGTAAGGAAAGGATCCAGTTTCAGCTTTCTACTTACGGCTAGCCAATTTTCCCAGCACCATTTATTAAATAGGGAATCCTTTCCCCATTTCTTGTTTCTCTCAGGTTTGTCAAAGATCAGATGGCTGTAGATGTGTGGTATTATTTCTGAGGACTCTGTTCTGTTCCATTGGTCTGTATCTCTGTTTTGGTACCAGTACCATGCTGTTTTGGTTACTGTAGCCTTGTAGTATAGTTTGAAGTCAGGTAGCGTGATGCCTCCAGCTTTGTTCTTTTGACTTAGGATTGTCTTGGAGATGCGGGCTCTTTTTTGGTTCCATATGAACTTTAAAGCAGTTTTTTCCAATTCTGTGAAGAAACTCGTTGGTAGCTTGATGGGGATGGCATTGAATCTATAAATTACCTTGGGCAGTATGGCCATTTTCACGATATTGATTCTTTCTATCCATGAGCATGGTATGTTCTTCCATTTGTTTGTGTCCTCTTTGATTTCACTGAGCAGTGGTTTGTAGTTCTCCTTGAAGAGGTCCTTTACATCCCTTGTAAGTTGGATTCCTAGGTATTTTATTCTCTTTGAAGCAATTGTGAATGGAAGTTCATTCCTGATTTGGCTCTCTGTTTGTCTGTTACTGGTGTATAAGAATGCTTGTGATTTTTGCACATTAATTTTGTATCCTGAGACTTTGCTGAAGTTGCTTATCAGCTTAAGGAGATTTTGGGCTGAGACGATGGGGTTTTCTAAATATACAATCATGTCATCTGCAAACAGGGACAATTTGACTTCTTCTTTTCCTAACTGAATACCCTTGATTTCTTTCTCTTGCCTAATTGCCCTAGCCAGAACTTCCAACACTATGTTGAATAGGAGTGGTGAGAGAGGGCATCCCTGTCTTGTGCCAGTTTTCAAAGGAAATTTTTCCAGTTTTTGCCCATTCAGTATGATATTGGCTGTGGGTTTGTCATAGATAGCTCTTATTATTTTGAGGTACGTTCCATCAATACGGAATTTATTGAGCGTTTTTAGCATGAAGGGCTGTTGAATTTTGTCAAAAGCCTTTTCTGCATCTATTGAGATAATCATGTGGTTCTTGTCTTTGGTTCTGTTTATATGCTGGATTATGTTTATTGATTTGCGAATGTTGAACCAGCCTTGCATCCCAGGGATGAAGCCCACTTGATCATGGTGGATAAGCTTTTTGATGTGTTGCTGAATCCGGTTTGCCAGTACTTTATTGAGGATTTTTGCATCGATGTTCATCAGGGATATTGGTCTAAAATTCTCTTTTTTTGTTGTGTCTCTGCCAGGCTTTGGTATCAGGAAGATGTTGGCCTCATAAAATGAGTTAGGGAGGATTCCCTCTTTTTCTATTGATTGGAATAGTTTCAGAAGGAATGGTACCAGCTCCTCCTTGTACCTGTGGTAGAATTCAGCTGTGAATCCATCTGGTCCTGGACTTTTTTGGTTGGTAGGCTATTAATTATTGCCTCAATTTCAGAGCCTGCTATTGGTCTATTCAGGGATTCAACTTCTTCCTGGTTTAGTCTTGGAAGAGTGTAAGTGTCCAGGAAATTATCCATTTCTTCTAGATTTTCCAGTTTATTTGCGTAGAGGTGTTTGTAGTATTCTCTGATGGTAGTTTGTATTTATGTGGGGTCGGTGGTGATATCGCCTTTATCATTTTTAATTGCGTCGATTTGATTCTTCTCTCTTTTCTTCTTTATTAGTCTTGCTAGTGGTCTGTCAATTTTGTTGATCTTTTCAAAAAACCAACTCCTGGATTCATTGATTTTTTGGAGGGTTTTTTGTGTTTCTATCTCCTTCAGTTCTGCTCTGATCTTAGTTATTTCTTGCTTTCTGCTAGCTTTTGAATGTGTTTGCTCTTGCTTCTCTAGTTCTTTTAATTGCGATGTTAGAGTGTCAATTTTAGATCTTTCCTGCTTTCTCTTGTGGGCATTTAGTGCTATAAATTTCCCTCTACACACTGCTTTAAATGTGTCCCAGAGATTCTGGTATGTTGTATCTTTGTTCTCATTGGTTTCAAAGAACATCTTTATTTCTGCCTTCATTTCGTTATGTACCCAGTAGTCATTTAGGAGCAGGTTGTTCAGTTTCCATGTAGTTGAGCAGTTTTGATTGAGTTTCTTAGTCCTGAGTTCTAGTTTGATTGCACTGTGGTCTGAGAGACAGTTTGTTATAATTTCTGTTCTTGCACATTTGCTGAGGAGTGCTTTACTTCCAATTACATGGTCAATTTTGGAGAGAGTACGATGTGGTGCTGAGAAGAATGTATATTCTGTTGATTTGGGGTGGAGAGTTCTATAGATGTCTATTAGGTCTGCTTGCTGCAGAGATGAGTTCAATTCCTGGATATCCTTGTTAACTTTCTGTCTCGTTGATCTGTCTAATGTTGACAGTGGAGTGTTGAAGTCTCCTATTATTATTGTATGGGAGTCTAAGTCTCTTTGTAAGTCTCTAAGGACTTGCTTTATGAATCTGGGTGCTCCTGTATTGGGTGCATATATATTTAGGATAGTTAGCTCTTCCTGTTGAATTGATCCCTTTACCATTATGTAATGGCCTTCTTTGTCTCTTTTGATCTTTGATGGTTTAAAGTCTGTTTTATCAGAGACTAGTATTGCAACCCCCGCTTTTTTTTGTTCTCCATTTGCTTGGTAAATCTTCCTCCATCCCTTTATTTTGAGCCTATGTATGTCTCTTCGTGTGAGATGGGTCTCCTGAATACAGCAGACTGATGGGTCTTGACTCTTTATCCAGTTTGCCAGTCTGTGTCTTTTAATTGGAGCATTTAGTCCATTTACATTTAAGGTTAAGATTGTTATGTGTGAACTTGATCCTGCCATTATGATATTAACTGGTTATTTTGCTCGTTAGTTGATGCAGTTTCTTCCTTGCCTCGATGGTCTTTACATTTTGGCATGTTTTTGCAATGGCTGGTACCGGTTGTTCCTTTCCATGTTTAGTGCTTCCTTCAGGATCTCTTGTAAGGCAGGCCTAGTGGTGACAAAATCTCTAAGCATTTGCTTATCTGTAAAGGATTTTATTTCTCCTTCACTTATGAACCTTAGTTTGGCTGGATATGAAATTCTGGGTTTAAAATTCTTTTCTTTAAGAATGTTGAATATTGGCCCCCACTCTCTTCTGGCTTGTAGAGTTTCTGCCGAGAGATCTGCTGTTAGTCTGATGGGCTTCCCTTTGTGGGTAACCCGACCTTTCTCTCTGGCTGCCCTTAAGATTTTTTCCTTCATTTCAACTTTGGTGAATCTGGCAATTATGTGTCTTGGAGTTGCTCTTCTCGAGGAGTATCTTTGTGGCGTTCTCTGTATTTCCTGGATTTGAATGTTGGCCTGCCCTACTAGGTTGGGGAAGTTCTCCTGGATGATATCCTGAAGAGTGTTTTCCAACTTGGTTCCCTTTTCCCCCTCACTTTCAGGCACCCCAATCAGACGTAGATTTGGTCTTTTTACATAATCCCATACTTCTTGCAGGCTTTGTTCATTTCTTTTTCTTCTTTTTTCTTTTGGTTTCTCTTCTCGCTTCATTTCATTCATTTGATCCTCAATCGCTGATACTCTTTCTTCCAGTTGATCGAGTCGGTTACTGAAGCTTGTGCATTTGTCACGTATTTCTCGTGTCATGGTTTTCATCTCTTTCATTTCGTTTAGGACCTTCTCTGCATTAATTACTCTAGCCATCAATTCTTCCACTTTTTTTTCAAGATTTTTAGTTTCTTTGCGCTGGGTACGTAATTCCTCCTTTAGCTCTGAGAAATTTGATGGACTGAAGCCTTCTTCTCTCATCTCATCAAAGTCATTCTCCGTCCAGCTTTGATCCGTTGCTGGCGATGAGCTGCGCTCCTTTGCCGGGAGAGATGCGCTCTTATTTTTTGAATTTCCAGCTTTTCTGCCCTGCTTTTTCCCCATCTTTGTGGTTTTATCTGCCTCTGGTCTTTGATGATGGTGATGTACTGATGGGGTTTTGGTGTAGGTGTCCTTCCTGTTTGATAGTTTTCCTTCTAACAGTCAGGACCCTCAGCTGTAGGTCTGTTGGAGATTGCTTGAGGTCCACTCCAGACCCTGTTTGCCTGGGTGTCAGCAGCAGAGGCTGCAGAAGATAGAATATTTCTGAACAGTGAGTGTACCTGTCTGATTCTTGCTTTGGAAGCTTCCTCTCAGGGGTGTACTCCACCCTGTGAGGTGTGGGATGTCAGACTGCCCCTAGTGGGGGATGTCTCCCAGTTAGGCTACTCAGGGGTCAGGGACCCACTTGAGCAGGGAGTCTGTCCCTTCTCAGAGCTCAGCCTCCGTGTTGGGAGATCCACTGCTCTCTTCAAAGCTGTCAGACAGAGTCGTTTGCATCTGCAGAGTTTTCTGCTGCGTTTGTTATAGTTTACTGTGCCCTGTCCCCAGAGGTGGAGTCTACAGAGACAGGCAGGTTTCCTTGAGCTGCTGTGAGCTCCACCCAGTTCGAGCTTCCCAGCGGCTTTGTTTACCTACTTAAGCCTCAGCAATGGCGGGCGCCCCTCCCCCAGCCTCGTTGCTGCCTTGCCGGTAGATCACAGACTGCTGTGCTAGCAATGAGGGAGGCTCCGTGGGTGTGGGACCCTCCCGGCCAGGAGTGGGATATGATCTCCTGGTGTGCCTGTTTGCTTAAGGCGCAGTATTGGGGTGGGAGTTACCTGATTTTCCAGGTGTTGTGTGTCTCAGTTCCCCTGGCTAGGAAAAGGGATTCCCTTCCCCCTTGCGCTTCCCAGGTGAGGCAATGCCTCGCCCTGCTTCAGCTCTCGCTGGTCGGGCTGCAGCAGCTGACCAGCACCGATCGTCCGGCACTCCCCAGTGAGATGAACCCAGTACCTCAGTTGAAAATGCAGAAATCACTGGTCTTCTGTGTCGCTCGCGCTGGGAGTTGGAGACTGGAGCTGTTCCTATTCGGCCATCTTGCTCCGCCCCCCTTCATGTAGTTCTAATTTGTTCCTCTGCCAGTTAGTTGTCTTTTTCCTATGGCTGCCTGCAAGATAGTCTTCATCTTTGGTTTCCAGAAGTTTTAATAGGATAAACTCAGAGAAGTGTGTGTGTGTGTTTGCATTTATTCTATTAGATGTTTTCTGAGATTTAAAAATTTGTAGTTAGCGTATGTCATTCATTTTAGAAAATTCTCAGCCCATTATATTCTTCAAGTCTTTCCTCTGCCCTATTTTTTCTATTTTCTGCTTTTGGGATTCCAATTTTACCTCTGTTAGACCATTTGACATTATCTCATAGGTCTTGCATGTTGTGTTGCAGGCATTCTTTATGTATGTTACAATACTGTGGTTTTGATTTGATTTGATTTTGATTCTCCTGTATAGTTTCTCTCTGCTTAAATTATCTATGTGATCTTGCATGTCAGATTTGAACCTTTAACATATCAGTCATTGTTATTTAAATTCTCTGTCTGATAATTCTACCATCTGTGTAATACATAAGTCTATTTCTGTTGATCATTTTGTCTCTTCAGAGTGTGTTTTTCCTTATCTTTTTGTATGTCATCTATATATATGTAAGCTTTTTTTCTCTCTACATATATTTATGAAAGCCATAAGTGAGTTATAGGACAAAAGATACTGAAATAATTATTATTATTTTTTGCTTGTAAATGAGTACATCTTTCCTTCTAGTGTGAGAGTTTGTGTTAATCTAGTCAGGAGTTGGGCTGAATTTGAAGTTTCTTGGGCTGGGTTACCCTTAGTATACCACAAGTTTCAAATTTCTCTCATGGTAACTTGTTTTTAGGATGTGGGCTACTACTTTTCCAGATGACTTTCCTGTTTCTACTCTCCAGAGACAGGCTGTCACCTGCACTTCTTTCAGTTGTATTCCACCATTATTCTAACTTAGCGCTTGTTACTGTGGTATGGGGTGAAGGGTGTGTGTTGGGTTGTTCTCTGATGTTCTGATTTAGCGTCAGGTGTGGGTAGGCTCTGTGAGCCTGGGGGTTGGGGCTGTGGGCCTCACAAATGTTCTTGCCCTTCCTCCACTGCTAGAACGTGAGTCTGCCATTCCCCCAGTGGGAGAGCTTTAAAAATTCTGTTCCCTTCTCACTGCTGCAGTCGGTTTCTATCATGATTTAGGTGTTCATTTTCATTGCTCTTCCTCCTGCGGATTAAAGCTTTCATCCACAGGGGAGATGAGGAAAATGGGCCTGGGTGAAATTTTATCAGTGGCCGCTATTCCCCTCTCTGAGCCAGCACCATGGATAGAGGCTTTTTCAGCATTCTCCTTGGCTTTCCCAGCAAGTGTCAGGCGAGGTTTGTAGAGTAAACCTGGCAAGAGGGTATGAACCCCTCTATGTGGGCACCAGGGCCTTCACACTGTCTCACTAGACAACACTCAGCCTTTAGTAACTTCTTAATATTTTAGCTAAATCTTATCAGCTTGTTTGCTATTTGGCCGCATATCGCCAGGTCAGCGAATGCTTGATTTCTCCCCGCACATGCCTGTCTTTTCATATTTTAGGTTGGGCGTTTGCCCTGTCAGCTCAGTTCTCTGATGACTGCAGGAAAAGTTTCCATTTGTGTTTTATCCTAGTTTTTCTTGTTGTAAGTGTGGCTGGAATGCTCTCTCCAGCTCTCTGCATTTATAAGGTGGAATGAAAAGTATCCACTGTTTTTGGAGAGTTGTTGTATTTCCAAGCCATGATTTTAGGACAAGAAGTAAGGAAGAGGAGATTCTGTTCCCTTCTTTCCCTCCTCTCTTCTCATCCCCCTCAACACAAGGCATCTTTAGGTCAACTCTATCTATTTCCAGTCACTTTAATAATTCCCACTATCCCTTCTCTTTTCCTCATATCCTTGTTTTAATGTTTATTTACCTATATATGTTTCGTGGATTGGTGGAATCTGTGGGTGCATGTTCCTATCGGTTATCTTTGTTCCATCTTTTTTGTTAGTTATGTGTTGGGTGCCCAGGCACAGTGTACCACCTTCTCCATGAAGATTCTTGGCATTCATGAAAGGAGTTCTACTCCCTGGTGGCACAAAGGTCCCTGCTGCACAGCTGTGAGAGGAAAAAGAGGTGTTGACTGTTTCTCATGCACAGCCAGAGGAGTGCAGATGGAGAATTCACACTTCAGCATCTTGCAGATGGAAGGCAAGAGCCTTAAGTGGCACTGTTCTCTCTGTACTCCTTGTGTGCATATGTGCTTTCCATTGTGAGATATGCAAGTGCATGCACACACACCCAAACACACACATCTCTCCACAAATTGCAATTTCAGAATGACTTCCTGCTTCACATTGACAAAGTAGGAAGCAAAAATAAACTTGCTGTGCTCTTTTTTTAAAATAGAAAAATGTCTTTATTGATTTCTTCAAACTGCTGAAGTAATATAGGATCTTTGCCAAAAAAAAAAAAAAAAAAAAAATCAAGGAAAACCAAAGTGTAGTAAGCGTCTGTTTTCTTTCTCTTCCCTTATTCCCAATCAGAACACCATCGTCCACATTTTGGTGTATATTCTTCCAGTTTTTTCTATTTATATACAAAAAAGTATACATTCTCATTTTTAAAAAGTTAGGCTAACATAATTGATTAGTAGTTTTGAAGAAATGTATTAGTGGAGGTCACTTCCTTTCCTGTTGGCAGCTCAAGGCTTGCTACTGTGATGGGTGAAGCAAAAGACAGGAAGTCAATAGGAAACCATAACAGCTTTTCTGAAGAGAAAGAGTGTGCCGGAAGGCAAGAGCTAAAGTCATGAAATGAAAATGTGAGGAACTCAGGGAAAGGTTTGCCACCCTTGCATTGAGCAATGTGAGGTGCTTTGATGGCACAACCCTGTCAGCAGAGGGCAGGATCTCAGGACCAGCCCAGAGTCTGCAGGGACAGGCATATTCACTGGCGAGCACCTCTTGGTTCCACCAGCTTCTTTCCTCACTGTCTGGCATTCCCTGGATCTCTGCAAGCCCTGGCTGTCACATCACACAAGGACAACCACAGATCTTTCCAATTGCCTTGTTGCTAAAAGGTCATTTTGCTTCTGTTTTCTTCCCAGTGGTTCTGGATCCCCTGATGGTAGGAGTGCTGACCTTCACTTTGATCTGTAAACATGGTGGCTCCTTGGGGAGCCTTCATGTCAGTAGCAAATGTGTATTTGTGTCATGTCTGTCTGGATAAAGATGGTGCAGGTAAGATTGTCAAATGTCAGCACTCTAAATGTGGCAATTGTGTTCTCAACTGAAAATTACAGCAAGGGAGAGGGTTCTCAAATGTGTGCACTTGCAAAAGCATTCTTTCATAATTTAGAACCTTACTATTCAAAGATGGTCAGAACTCACACCAGTAAGAAATTTGAGATTTGACATGAGGAGCGATACCTCTTTAAGCCAATCTATGGTCGAGTTCCTAACATTGACATCACACAGAGATCAGTTTGACCAGGAGTGCAGATCTTGAACAATGCCTGAGATGAACCAAGGTCCCTGAAACAAGCACAGATATCACTTTACTGGATTATCTCTGCTTCATTTATGAGGAGAAAATTGGTTTTAATGTTAACGCATTAACACCCTCTGCCATTAGTTATCCTTATACTGATTTCCATAGCAGACCTCTCTACTTTAATTCTTTAATGTGACTAATAATTATAGTGTTGATTCTATGTTCAGCAGCGCCTAGACCTCCAGCTTTCCATCTGGTGAGATTCACTCTGAGCTGGGAGCTCCTGCTGACTTGACTGCAAAAGAAAGAAGCAGCACCAATGGAGATTAATCCTCCCATCAGCCTTGAGAGAAAGGGCTGCAGGCCCCTGTGGATTTGCTCAGCATGCTACTGACTTTATTAAACAACCTACCGGACAAAGGGAAACAAGGTCTCTCCCTCTTTCCAAAGAGCACTATGCCAAACATGTGTATTAAATGGTCAAAGGCCACAGGGTCAGGTCCAAATGCAGCTTTTCTAGATACAATGAAGCACTTTCCTATGTTGCAGCTCAATCAAACGTAGTTTTTGTAAGCCAGGGAAATTCATGGGGAGGCTTGTGGTAGTTTAGCAATCGTTTTTCTTACTTCCCCTAGTTAATTTAGGAGGAGGTCACTTGTTTCCTTAACGAACATTGAGTTCTGTGCCAGAGGGTAAGTGAGGGCCCGGGAGCAGAGAGGTAAGAATGTGCTACACAGTCTCTGCCCCAGGGACTGCACGGGGTGGCGAGATGGGGTGTAGAGGCAGCAATCAAGTAAATCCACAGTTCCAGCATGTCAGTGGGAGCCTGGGTCTCGAATTGCATGCAGCGGACTTGGAGTAGATAAGATGTGCCTAGTCAGTCTAGGGAGGAATCAACCAGATTTCACAGAGGAGGTCAGCCTTTGAGGAGTCATTCACTTATGTGTAAGTTATGGATCCATTTAGTAAATATTATGAAATGCTAATTTCATTTTATGCTAGGTGTCATGGGCTGAGTGGTGGCCACCCCACATCACCAGAATCTGTGTCCTAGTCTTCGGATCCCGTGAATGTTATCTTCTGTGGTAATAGACATGATGAAGGGAAAGCCTTTGAGAGCAGGCCTTTGTTCTGGATTAACTGGATGGGCCCTTAATAGAGTCACAGGTATTCTGACAACAGAGGCAGAGGGAGTTTTAGACAAACACACACAGGAGAAGGCAATGTGAAGATGGAAATAGGAGTGATGGGACCACAAGCCAAAGAATGCCAAGGAATGCTGGATGTCACCAGAAACTAGGGGACAGGCATGGGACATAGGACAGATTCTACCCATCCCACATCCCAGTCTGGAGAGGGAGTGCATCCTGCTGACACTTGTTTCAAAACATCTGGGCCCTCCCTCAGGCAGCGAGGGTCTAGCGCAGGTGGCACACTGGGGGTGATGAGCGCCCAGGCCCTGTGGAGGCCACGGGTGACCTTGGTGAGCACAGCTACAAGGAAATGTGAGGCAGAAGCCAGAGGGCAGGGAAGGGGCAAGCAAACTGTGTCCACAGCAATGAAGGACCAATTTTGGAAATATGTCTGTCCCAGTATGTTTTGCCGAGGTCAATGCAACAAATTCCTTTTTAAAAAATAATGTTGATATTATTTTCTGATTATGAAAGAATATATATACATTGAAGAAAATTGGAAAAATACAGGAAGATAGAACAGAAATAAAAATTGCCCATTCTCTCACTATGCAGAGATAATCCTTATGAACATTTGTGTGTATTTTGGTCAATGTTACTTCTGCATGGTTGTGACTGCCATCTCATATTTATGGGTGGGTGACATAGACTTTGGGGTCTAAGGAACAGAAATTCTCTCAGTCTGGAAAAGGGTTTGGGTTTCAAGATGTATTAGGTAGGAGAGCTGATGTTATGTTTCTGTAACCAAATAACCCTGAGCTCCCAAAGGTTCATTTCCTGAATACATTACATATTCGTTGTAAACTGCAGTGATGGTGATTGCTGGGGGACTCTGCTCATGGCTGTCACTCGGCATGTCTGGCAAGGGTGGAATGCCTTTGGCTATTAAGGCGGGGAAAGAGAATGGATGCCGCTCTGGGCTTTTCAGCTCTCCCCTGGAAGTGACACGCAGTATCATCTCCTCACAGCCCAGTAGCACAGCCATGCCTAACTGGAAATGGTTCGGAAGTGTAGAGGAGCAATGTTGTGTCCATTTTTGCACAGGGTGCCTTGGATTGCCCGTGTTCTCATTTAAACATTTGCCCATGACCTGAGGTGGCCAAGTGAAGGTTCTGTGCACCATAGCAGGGGTGATAGTTGGTCAAGTCAGTCAGGCTGCCACTTTCTGGGTCTGCGGAAAGGAACGAGAATGGCCAATGGGCTGCACGAGAGAAGTGAAGTAGGCATGACGACCACAGACCCACGAGAGCAGCCCTGAGGCAGCCACTGCTCCTGATGGCTCTTTGTGTCAACTGATGTCCATTCCACACACACTTTACTCTCTGTGGCAATGTTGGTACTGCTCTCCAAAAGTTGCTACTGCAAGAAACTCACTCTTTCCAAGCTGCCCTCAGCCCTGGCTCCACCAGTGGCTTTATGCCAACTGCCCTACCTCACCCCATAAGGTGATGGCCCACAGTGCTCTGTCTGCCACAAACAGAAGTCAGCACATAGAGAATGCGTTTGGGCTGCCACTCCCTATGTCACAGCACACCCCCTGACCAAAGTCCCAACATTCCTGGAGAGTGAAAAGAAATGTTTAGGTCTCCAAAATGTGTAAAAAAATAAAAAATAGGTCAACTATGCATATGAAATCAAGTACGTACGTTATGAAATATCTTCTATCTATCCTGTGAGGGGACAAATCACAACATTCCTGCCAGGCATTTTTTTTTTCATGGATATCTGATCTGACCATCAGCACTGACCAATCAACTGAACCACTGCAGCTTTCTTGTACCCCTACCTGCATTTTCCCTGAAGTACCCTGTGGGTGTAGTAACCACTGTCTCTAGGGGTGGGGAATAGGGGCAGTTGCCCAGTCCAGACCCTCCTGTGGAAACAAGCTCAAGCTTCTGCCTCCAGTTCTGCTTCCCAGCTAGCAGGGTGGGCACAGACCACCACATGCTCCGGATGAGCTCACAGTGCCTCACTGCTTTCCCATGTGCTTGATAAAGGTTCTGATTATCTGCCTCAATCTATAGATTGCCCGGAGTAGGAGGCTTTTGAGTGTCCTCAGGTGGGTCCTGAGCCCCATGGACTAGTGATTGCTGTGCTTCCCTCCTCAGAGGTAAACACTTTCAGTAACAAACACTCTAACACTCTACCTATGCTGTTGCCCATTTGTGCTTTCACAGCTATATTTGATTTGTGATGAGGGCAACCAGAAGACAAGGGACTTTTCATCATAATATGAGTGTGCGTTCTGAAGTGTGCAAATCTGAAAGTGCCTGCATCACTGATAAAGTAGTATCAGTGGCCTCCCCATGCAGATCCTCCCTCAGCCGTCAACAAGGGGTGCTTCAGTGCTGCTTCTCCTGGTAACTCAGGCAGGCCAACCCCATAGGAGGAGACATCTACTTCCCTGAAATCACCTGTCCCTCTGTAGTCGAAGACCGGCAGGACTTGCTTTCTGGTCATAACCCTGATGACCAAAGCAGCATTATGGACCTGTCTGCTCCAGGCAGGATAAAGTGAAGAAATCTGAAGAAGCCAGCAGATGGTGATGTGGGTGCTCTCTGGCTGCTGTCATTACTCATTAGCATGGGACACTCACAATAGTGCCATCACAGTTTACAAATGCCATGGCAACAACCCAGAAATTACCACCCCTTTCCATGGCAATGATCTGGAAGTTACTAATCCTTTTCTAGAAGGTTCTAAATAATCTACTCCTTGATTTGCATTAACCCACCCCTTAATTTACATATAATTGGAAGCTGGTATAAGTGAGTATAAATACAGTTGCCAAGAGCCCTTACATTGCCAACTCTGGATGCACTGCCCATGAGTTTGCCCTGCTCTGCAAGGAGCAGTGCCATTCAATAAAAGATTGTCATCTAACACTTCTGGCTCACCCTTGAATTCTTTCCCGGGCAAAGCCAAGAAACCTCCTGGACTAAGCCCCATTTTAGGGGCTTGTCTGTCCTGTATCACCCCCACAAAGTGTGAGTCTAGGCAAAACTCTCTCAAATACCAGTACTGGGAGGATTTTTGATTCAGACTTTAACCTGGTAGGAGGGTCTCAATTTGATAGCAAAGGGTGCTGTAGGAAAAAGTATTTTTTGGAGTCAAAGAAATAGGAGGAAGCTCATTAATAAAAGTGAATGTTAATTCTTACCTTATATTTGGGTTTCATTTATTTCAAGTTTTGGTGCATGCAAGTGAGTTTAGTTTTAGTACAATCAATATTAAACTAAAAATAAAAAATCATACATATAAAATAGAAAGGAAACCTGTAATCCTTTTACTAACCTTTGTTCTGTATAATACCTGAGTTAATTCTGCATAAAAACTTTCTTATTTGTAATGGTAAGAAATCCAACCTTGCTGAAATCGATTCTAACTTTAAGGAAACGTCATTGGTATATTCCCCCATGGCAAAGGAGGCCCTACTGAGTTCTAGACCCTGGAGTTTTCAGAATCAGGAGAAGATATCCTTGAATGCTCATATACCCGCGAGGGGAGCCTGGGCAATGAAGTGAGGCGAACTCAAATGTTTTCCAGAAGGGGATTAAATGGCTTTTGGAGCTCAGTGAAATTGCCACCTGCCCTTGCCTCCTGCAAGGGAATACAGAAAAGATTTGAGATTAAGCTTTAGCATTGTCTCCAGGAAAGCTGTCTTTGCAAAGGGGACTTTTATGCCAATTCTATTGAGAGCTCCATTTTGATCAGGCTGGGCTTGCGTACTTGCCTTGAGAGTAGGTATGTGATTACACTGGAGGTTTTGTGTTCTTCCCAGCACCCATGCAGGGTATTGTACATGAAAGGAACTTCTGGAATTCTCAAATTTCTAAAGGCTCCAGTCAAAAACTAGAGGATTCCTACTCATCATATCATTAATTGGGCCCCTACTCTTGGTACTTTGGTAATGTGCTGCCCATGCGTTGGGCATTGTCATTAATGTTTCACAGGTGGGAAACTGAAGATGAGAGAGTTTAGGTAATTTCCTAAGGTCATGCAGTTTGTAAGGGGTGGAGCCACTATGAAAACCCCAAAGTATCAGGTTCCTAACTCATACTCTGTGTCTGCCAGACAAAAGCAAGCTTTGCTTTAAGTTTCTTCAAAGCTAAGATCAGAATGGGTACAGAGATCCAGAGGGAAGAAGAGTTAGGCTGACAATACAATGAAAGATAATTGCAAGATATCTTCAGAGAGAGGACAAATATGGGGAAAAGTGCAAAGGTTTGGGATGTAAGGTTTTTGTACATTTGACAAAAATACCATTGAAAAGTGAATAATATAGTCTCCTGGGTGTTTGCTGCCATTTTGATAAAATTATTTGTCCATGTAACTAAAACTTCTATTTCTCTTCCCTCTGTGATCACAGAGCTTCATGTTGACAGCATATTTGGTGATACCTGATACTGGTGTTTTTGGTGTAACTCTATAGGAGGTCAAAGTAGAAAGGGCTTCCTGGCAAGTATATGTTTTTTTTCCGAGTTTTCGGTGTCAATAAATTGCGACACACATGGGGGCATGACAATTGGAGAAGGTGGGGTTGAGTTAAGTACTCTTCTCCACTTAGTCACATTTTCTAGTTTCTTCTTAAAAGTATATCTGACTGACGGGTTTTTATTTATGGCATCTTGACAGAATTTTAGCTTTTCTGGGACTCTTACAAGTTTACGTCATGGGAGAAGGTGATGATTGTAAATCGATAGCTTGTTAAATTGGATAATCCTGCTCCCACCTTCTGCAGCAAATTGTGGATTCCCTAATTTTACATCAGAATTACCTGGATTCTGGCAGGGAAAGAGCCATGATTGTGGCTTGGGATGTATGATGTAATCCCAGATTTTGTCTGCTTTGGGAGGCAGTGAGAGTGGTGAGGTATGGCCTGCATTCCTATAAAAATAAACTTCAGAGTAGGCCAACCTGGGGAAATTAACCCACATGATTTCCACAGTTACCAGAGCAATCCATTCCATATCAGCTACTAATATTAAAACCTATAAATATGTACAGTCATCATAAAATCACTAGGCATTTGAGGAGAATCAGGAGTTAGTATAAAAGATCTAGCTGGACCATCAGAGTCATTGCCTCAGGTAAAGAGAATCCGTGGTGGACATTAAGAAAATGAAAAGAAATCCAGGTAACATCGTCACTGGGTATTGAGAACATATGACCTTCATAAAATAAAGAGCAGGTTACCATGAAAAGGAAAAATAAGAGCAAGAAGGAGTCGTAAACATTACAAACATCCCAGAAATTAATAATATAAAAATATAAATTCACTAAAATCATTTTATTTCTTCTTTGTGCCTTTACTTACATGGTCATATTTTCTATAATGTAAATATATTTTTTAGTTAGGACATTCCAATAAAGGTTATTAAAAGATTTAAAGCCTTGGGTTTCATTTCTTTTCCAATTTGTTTTTTAAAATGTGTCTTTATTTTACATGTAGTTTAAATATTTCTGTTATTTAGCTTTCGATTAAAAAAAACTCATCAAATGGCAAAAGTTATTTTACTTATCAATTACATTTTTGAATACTATAAAATGGTAAGATTTAGATACTGTAAAACTGTAACACCAAACTTGGCATTATGCATCAAAATGCTAAAAATAAAAACAATGTATAACTTTTTCTGACTCCAAATTCTTATGCTCTTTTATGTTTCTTCAGCTGAGTTGTCAGGAAACAATAGTGTTCTAGAACCAGATCCTGCAAATATTAAGAAATCTTCAGGGCCAGGAAATATGGGTATTCTATAATTCAATATATGGAATGAAACAACACTCTTGCTGTATTTGCTATTTTGAAGGCAAAGGAAATTTGATTCGGACCAAGTAACCACTACCAAAAGAATTATGGAGTAAGTAGCAGGTACATTGTTCACTTTTGAGAATAAGACAAGCTAAAAAAAGAGACTAGAGCTACCATCTTACACGATTTCACTTAGAATCTAAAAACAACCATTCTTAATATTTTTTTCTTTGCCAAGTAAGCAAGTAGAATGGAATCCAAGATGAAAAACTGCAGGATAACAGGAAAGACAGTGAAATGAATACTCTGCTGGGAATTGCAGATAATACAAGAATGACAGACAGGGATGGAGGGGTAGTCTGGAAGTTCAACATGAATCAATAATGTAGTCCTGTTACTATGACAGAGAATACAGTGTGAGGACAAATAAAAGTCTAGCAAGTAGAAATCAAGGGTTCTTTGTTCACTCCATGTGCCATACTTTAAAGCACTGTTTTTATTTATTTCATGGAATACCAAGGCCTTTTGTGGGGGTGGGTCGGAGGACTCTAAAAAGACCAACATAAACATGTTTTAGAAAATAAGAATATTGAAAAGATACGAAACTATTTACTGACTCAAAATCTAATTAGAATAAGGTAAGGGTGTAAAGAAGCAAAAATAAACAAAAATCCCCAAAGAAACAAAGAAAGAATTGTATTAATTCGATAGGAAAAAAGCAGGAAGGCTAATTTGCAAACCACAGGCAAACATATGGGAGTACCTAGAGCTTGTTACAGTGGCCAGTTTTCTCCACCTGAGAACTACAGGGAAGAAACTGAAGTGTAACAAGAGCAGATGTGGGCATGAAAAATCACTTTCCTCCGTGATGTTATGGTATTAGATACTGACGTGGGTCAGACAAGTGGATTGTAGAATTTTGTAAAGCGTCAAAGGAGGGGAGAGAAGAAGGAAAGGAGAGGGAGAGAGAGAGAGGAAGGGGAGAGAGAGTTATTAATGTCTGTGTTTGTCTGGGATAATTTCTTTTAACAAACCAGTTCCTCAGACAAAGGACTCACTCTGATGCTTTTTAGTAAAGAATCCACATACAAAGGACTAGCCTGTTAGGAAGCCAGCTCTTTGGGGATGGTTTAGAGGAGGATGAAGGTGAGCTCTTCGTGTGTGGTCATGTGTGTGCACATCTGAGTGTCCAATGCCCGCGGGAGCTGAGAGGAGCAGAGGGAGAGGAGTGAGGTGTAAAGAAAGGAACGGCTGCGATGAAGATAAAGAGCAGTGGGGAGCAAAGAGCAGCGTGCGTGAGGCCTGCAGCTGCCGGAGCTCAAACAGGGATCAGAGGAGGGCTGACTCCCCTGCCTCTGGGCCCCACGTCTCCACACATCCTACCCCAATTCAAGAAACTCTAAACCTGGCAATGTGGACAGGGACCATCGTGTTTATCTTAGCATTCCTATTAATAATAGTACAAAGGATTGAGGATGGTAGAATAAAGGTATGAATGGATACATGGAAGGGGCTGCAGTCTCTCATTGTGTAGTGCAACGACATCCAACAGACACATAGTGAGAAATGCAAATGCAAGATGAATACATAATTCTAAATTTTCTAGTAGCTACATTGAGAAAGTAAAAAGAAGCAAGTGAAATTAATTTTAGTAATACAGTTTATTTAACCCAAAATATCAAATATCATTTCAATATGTAATCAATACAAAAGTTAGTAGTGGGCTATTTTATATTCTTTTTTTCATATCGTGTTTCAACTACTGCATGAATTTTGCAATTACATCACATGTTAATTCAGACTAGCCACACTTCAAGTTTTCAATAGCCTTGTGGGGCTAGTGGCTGCTGTATTGAACAATACAGCTCTTTATCTGCATTTATATTTTAATTTTTATAAATACATTGACTCAATAATGAAATTATGCTATTTCTGTCTCTCTTTTTTTTTTTTTTTCTTTTCTTTTTGAGACAGAGTCTTGCTCTGTCACCCAGGCTGGAGTGCAGTGGTGGGATCTCGGCTCACTGCAACCTCCGCCTCCTGGGTTCAAGCGATTCTGCTGCCTCAGCCTCCCAAGTGGCTGGGATTACAGGCACATGCCACCACACCTGGTTAATTTTTTTGTATTTTTAGTAGAGACGGAGTTTCACCGTGTTAGCCAGGATGGTCTCGATCTCCTGACCTCGTGATCTGCCCACCTTGGCCTCCCAAAGTGCTGGGATTACAGGCGTGAGCCACTGCCCCCGGCCAAAATTGTGCTATGTCTAACATGAACTAGCTAACACACTCTCTCATTATATGTCTGTTCTATTTCCCTTTTTAACTGTTTGAAGGTTGTTTTATATGTAAAACTAATAGCTTTCCCAATTATCAATTATTGCAAAATTTCAGTTTACAAAAATGAGTATAGGTACATTTGTATTTCAACTGATTGAATTTCAAGGGAGCAGGTTACTAAAAGGACCTTGCCCCAGCGGGATTCTAATCTAATCAAGTCTCCTTCTTGCTTTCATATATTAGGACAGTTCCAAAAGTAATTTGATTGGTCCCACTAATACTATGTTGTAGCTCATAACAATAATGATGAAAATCAACATTTATTTTTTGTTTTCTTTTTTCTTATTATGTATATATATTTTTATAATACTTTAAGTTCTAGGGTACATGTGAACAATGTGCAGGTTTGCTACACGTGTATACATATGCCATGTTGGTGTGCTGCACCCATTAACTCGTCATTTACATTAGGTATCTCTCCTAATGCTATCCCTCCCCTCTGTCCTCCACCCCATGACAGGCCCTGGTGTGTGATGTTCCCCGCCCTCTGTCCAAGTGATCTCAGTGTTCAATTCCCACCTATGAGTAAGAACATGTGGTGTCTGGTTTTCTGTTCTTGTGATAGTTTGCTCAGAATGATGGTTTCCAGCTACATCCATGTCCCTGCAAAGGACATGAACTCATCCTTTTTTATGGCTGCATAGTATTCCATGGTGTATATGTGCCAGATTTTCTTAATTCAGTCTATCATTGATGGACTTTTGGGTTGGTTCCAAGTCTTTGCTATTGTGAATAGTGCCACAGTAAACATACATGTGCATATGTCTTTATCTTAGCATGGAAAATCAACATTTATTAAGATATGCATTGAGCACGTACTTCTGTGTGCTGTGAACATTATTGCATCAGCTTTCACAATTACAATGTCAGGTGGGTATTGTTACCATCTCAGTTTTGGAGATTAGAAAATTATATAGTCAGTCAAGATTTCACAGATGGTAAAAAACAACACAGAGCTGATCTAGCACTACAAATGTAGTGGTATAAAACAATAGAAATTTCTTCTCTCCCAGTTCTGGAGTCCAGAAGTCTGAAATCAAGGTGTCTGCAGGGCTGTACTCCCTCCAAAGACCCTAAGGGAGAATCTCTCCTTGCTTCTTCCAGCTTCTGGTGGCTCCAGCCATTTCTTGGCTTTTGGAGATATAAGAGATTGGAAAACCAAATGTTTTTTCCTACACTCACACATTCAACACAGAACACCTCCATGACCAGAGGTGTGTGTGGGAAGTGGGTTTCCCATATCAACTGAGTGTCCTATAATTTAACTCAATTTTGATACTATCTACCTGGAGATAGCAACAGATCTCAAAGAGTAGGCGCTCAATCCCACAAGACTGCCCCCCAACTTCAGATGCCAGTCACAATAGATTACCCCCAACTTCTGTTCCACCTGACTACAAATTGGAGGTTCCCATGACCCTCTCCTTGCATTTGACTAATTTGCTAGAGAGGTTCACAGAACTCAGGGAATCACTTATGCTCACCATTTTATTATATTAAAAAGGTTGTAATAAAGAATATGGATAAACAGCCAGATGAAGAGATACACAGAGTGAGGTCTGGCAGGATCTGAGAGTAGAAGCTTCTGTCCCTGTGAAGTTGGAGTGAGCCACCCTCACAGCACGTGGATGTGTTCACCAACCTGGGAGCTCTTTGAATCCTGCAGCTCAGTTATTTTTATAAAGGCTTCATCACATAGGCATACTTATTTATCAGTCTCCAGCCTCTCTTCTATTCCTGGAGGATGGGTGTGTTGGAGGCAGTTCTCACATGGCTGTGACAAAATACCTGAGACTGACTAATTTATAAAAAAAAAGAGGTTTAATTGCCTCATGGTTCCACAGGCTGCACAGGAAGCATAGCGCCAGCATCTGCTTCTGGTGAGGCCACAGGGAGTAAGCCAATTATGGCAGAAGGCAAAGGAGGAGCAGGCGCCTCACATGGTGAAAGCAGCAGCAGGAGAGAAAATGGAAGGGGAGGTGCCAAACACTTTTAAATGACCAGATCTTGTAAGAATTCACTCACCATTCTGAGGACAGCACCAAGGGAATGGTGCTAATCCATTCACGAGAAATCCACCCGCATGATCCAATCACCTCCCACCAGGCCCCACCTCCAGCACTGGGAATTACAATTTGACATGAGATTTAGAGATGACACAGATACAAACTATATTCTGCCCCCAGCCCCTCAAGTCTCATGTCCTTCTCACATTGCAAAATACAGTCATGCCTTCCCAACAGTCTCCCAAAGACTTGACTCGTTCCAGAATTAACTCAAAAGTTCACACTCCAAAGTCTTATCTGAGACAAGGCAAGTCCTTTCCATTAATGAGCCTGTAAAATAGAAAATGCGTTATTTACTTCCAAGATAAAATGGGGGTATAGGCACTGGGTAAACATGGACATTCCGAAAGGGAGAAATTGGCCATAAGAAAGGGGGTACAGGCCTCACGCAAGTCTGAAACCCAAACTTTGAAACCCAGGGCAGTCATTAAATGGTACAGCTCCAAAATGATCTCCATTGACTGCATGTCCCACGACCAGAACACACCAATACAAGGAGTCAGCTGTCAAGGCCTCGGGCAGTTATGCCCGCTGACTTTGCAGGGTTCAGCTCCCATGGCTGCTCTCACAAGTTGTTGAGTGCCTGTAGCTTTTCCAGGGGCATGGTGCAAGCTGCCAGTGGATCTACCATTCTGGGGTCTGGAGGACGGTGATTCCTTTCTCACAGCTCCACTAGGCAGTGCCCTAGTAAGGACTCCATGTGGGAACTCCAACCTCACATTTTCCCTCTGCACTGCCCTAGTTGAAACTCTTTGTGAGGTCTCTGACCTCTGCAGCAAGCTTCTGCTGGGCACCCAGGCTTTCTCATACACCCTCTGAAATTTAGGCAGAGGGTGCCAAGTCTCCTTCACTCCTGCCTTCTGTATGCCTGCAGGTTTAACACCACGTGGAAGCCACGAAGTCTTACGGCTTGCACCCTCTGGAACTGGAGCAGCAGCCTGAGCTGTACCTGAACCCCCTTGAGCCGAGGACGGGGCTGGAGCAGCCTGAATGTGGGAATAGTGTCCAAAGGCTACACAGGCAGGCCCTGGGCCTCGCCCACACAGCTATTCTTTCCTCCTACACCTACGGGTCTGTGATGGAAGGGGCTGCCTTGAAGATCTCAGGAATGCTTTGACACCTTTTTTCCATTGTCTTGGCAATCAGCACTTGGCTCCTTTTAATTTTTTAAAATTATTTTTGCTTTTTTTTGCTTCTCCACAGGAGAAGTTCCAAGGCTCCTTTTTAGTTAGGCAAACTTCTCTAGCAAGTGGTTGCTCCATAGCCTGCTGGAATTCCTCTCCCGAAAAAGCTTTTTCTTTCTCAGCCTCATGGTCAGGCTGCGAATCTTCCACTTTTAAGGTCTGCTTCCAGTTTAAATATAAATCCCAACTGTAAGTCATTTATTTTCTCCTGCATTTCCTCCTTTAAGTCATTTATTTCCTCCTGTAGGTTGTTAGAAGCAACCAGGCCACATCTTGAACACTTTGCTGCTTAGAAATTTCTTCTGCCAGATACCCTAAATCATCACTCTAAAGTTCAAACTTCCACAGATTCCTAGGGCATGAACAGAATGCAGCCAAGTTCTTTGCTATGTTACACCTCCAGTTCCCAATAAGTTCTTCATTTCCATCTGAGACCCTGGCAGTGTGAACTGCATTGTCTATATCATTTGTTCACAATAATTTAATCAGTATCTAAAAAGTCCCAAACTTTCCCTCATCTTCCTGTCTTCTTCTGAGCCCTCCAAGTTCTTCCAACTTCTGCCAATTACACAGTTTCAAAGCTGCTTCCACATTTTCAGGTATCTTTATAGCAACACCCGACTTCCAGGTACCAATTTTCTGTGTTAAGCTGTTCTTGCGTTGCTATAAAGAAATACATGTGACCAGTAATTTATAAGAAAAGAGAGTTAATTGACTCATGGTTCTACAGGCTGAACAGCAAACATAGTAGCATCTGCTTCTAGGGAGGCCTCAAAAAGCTTACAATGGCCGAAGGTGGACAGGGAGCAGGCACATCACATGGTGGACCCAGTAGCAAGAGAGAGACAGCAAGGTGTCACACGCTTTTAAACAGCCAGATATCCTAAGAAGTCACTCACTATCGCGAGGACAGCAACAAGAGGATGGTGCTAAACTATTCATGAGAAATTCACCCCCATGATCCAGTTGCCCCCACCAAACCCCACCTCCAACACAGGTGATTATAATTTGACACGAGATTTAGAGGGGACACGTATTCAAACCCTCTCAATGGGGGATGGAGCTGAAACTTCCAAGTGTCTAATCATGGCTTGGTCTTTCTGGTGACAACCCCCACCCAGGCACCCCTACGAGTTGACTCACTAGAACAAAAGATGTTCATCCAAGAAATTCCAAGGAATTAGAATTTCTGTGTCAGGAACTGGGGAGGAAGACCAAAATATATATTTCTTAGTATAAATCGCAATATCCTAGTAGGCATAACTCAAATCTGCTTCTGTCTTCATGTGTCCTTTCCTCTTCTTATAAGGGCACCAGGGTGCCAGTCTTTAGATTTAGGATACCCTCTAAATCCACGGTGATTTCTTCACAAGATCCTTAACTAATTACATCTGTAAAGATCATATTTCCAAATAAGATTACATTCTGAGGTTCTGAGTAGATGTGGGTTTTTGGAGGACACCATTTGACTCATTCAGGGACACTTGTGCCATGCAGAAGCTCCTCATGGGGCTGCTATATTGTGCCCCCCAACTCAGTGATCAGCCTTTTAAAAAACCACCATTTTCCCATTGTGTCCTGGCATTCAGAAAGATAAAACAGCCGATGTGCCCTCAGATAGCTTCAGAACAGTAAAAAAAAAAAAAAAAAAAGTAAATAAAAATAAAAGAAAGCCAAAAAGTCCAGAGACCATGGATGGTTAACATGGAAGGAATAAGCAGCCCTCACCCCCTGGCCCACCATGTCCCGCACAGGACTCATCGCCCAGCCATGCTACCCTCTCACCAACAGGGACTGGAACTAAAACTTTACCTGCAAAAGATTAATTTCAAAGGAAACCTAATATAAATTCCATCTCCCTCAGAAAGACTTCACATAATATTCTTAGTAAAGTGTGTGCTGCCTCCTCTGGACTTCTGTAGTACTTTGTATCTCATTTTATTTTACTTTTTAAGTTAACAACAATTTATTGAGTACATACCATATACAAAACATTAAACTAAATAGGACTACAAGAAGATTGACTGGAAAGGGGAGACTGGGTGGTGGGGAGATATAAATATGACAAAAACACTGCTCTCAATTAAGTTTTCCATCTGGTGGGGGAAACAGGCATAGAAAATTATAGAAGAAGAGGCCAGGCGTGGTGGCTCACGCCTGTAGTCCCAGCACTTTGGGAGACCAAGGCAGGCAGATCACCTGGGGTCATGACCAGCCTGGTCAACGTGGTGAAACTCCGTCTCAGAATTATCCGGGCATAGTGGCACACATACCTGTAATCCAAGCTACTTCAGAGACTGAGGCAGGAGAATCGCTTGAACCCAGGAGGCAGAGGTTGCAATGAGCCGAGATCGAGACACGGCACTCCAGCCTGGGCGACAGAGCCAGACTCTGTCTCTAAATAAATAAATAAATAAATAAATAAACTGAAAAAGAGAGGGCACTGGGAGGGTTTGGTATGGAAGCAGCCACCTTCTGGCCCCTTATTGGAACTTGGCATTACATAGCACATGCTTCTTCCAAAAACATCTCTCAGAAACAGCCACTGGGGGGAGCACTTCCGGGCCTGAGGGCAAGAGAATCCTCTTGCAGTCTTTTCCCATTTCCACTTTTTACTGTAATCCTTTGAGTACTAGTCTTAGCTTTTCCCTTATTACTAGTTCTTAACGGAAATCATATTGGAATCACTGCGTATGCAGGTTTATCATGGACACACTGAGTTGAGACGCAGCTCCAAGTAATTCTGATTGCCTCCCCCCATTCCCTTCACTGAGTACAAATGTGAATAGATGGGGACAAGGACCTTCTTAGCTGTTGTCTTTGCTGCCTCTGAGTGTATAACCCAAGGCATTGCCATGGAAGGCAATGCATAATATTTGCTGCATGAATGGACCAGTGGATAAACAGTACCATGATTCCAACTACAAGCAAATGTCCTGATGAATCTCCCTTAGTTATTGTGATTGGCAGACTCTAAGAGGCCCCACAGGTCTCTGCCTCCCACCCTACAGACCCTTGTGTCACCCCTTCTCCTTGAATGTGAGCCAAACTTATTGACTTGCTCTAATAAATAGAATTTGACAGAAGCAATGAAATGGCCTTCCAAGGTTTGGTTACAAAAAGGCTGTGGCTTATATTTTGGGCACCTTCTCTCTTTCCCGCTCTCTTTCAGAGCCGTCACTCTAGGGAAAGCCAGCTGCCATGTTTTGAGTAGCGCTATGGAGAAGCCCACATGGAAGGAATAGATGTCTCTGGCCAGCAGCCAGCGAAGACCTGAGACCTTCTGTTCAACAATCCTTGGGGAACTAAATTCTGCCAACAGTCACATGAGTGAACTTAGAAGGGGATCCCCGTCCCCACCCTCGTTAAACCCTGAGATGACTACAGCCCTGGCCAAGAGCCTAATCAAAGCCTTGTGAGAGGCCCCAAGTCAGAGGCTGCCAGCAAAGAGGAGCCTGGATTCCTGATCCACAGAAATGACATTGCTCAAGCTGCTAATTTTGGGGTAAGTTGTTACGCAGTAATAGATAACTAACACGATTGCTGCTCATGCCTATGTCTAGTCCAAATGTCTTATATGAGAAACAGAATTTCTGACTAGATAGAGAAACTTAGAGTCTTTCCATCCAACCCCTTCATGGTCCAGATGAGAAGATTCAGGCTTAGAGAGGAAGCATGACCTGACCAAGGGTGCATGGTGAGGACGTGTAGCAGAGTTGAGACGCCTGACCTTAGCTCCTAAGGACATCAGGGCTCTTTTTACTCCTTGGTGGCTGCCTCGGCTGAAAAATTGGTCTTTGTACCAGGGGCATAACGTGAGAACTGACATTGTAGTGATTCTAGTTATCTACCAATAACAGCTTAATTGTCTACAAGTTGGGAACAATGTATCAAACATGGAAAGATGGAAGGATATTTTATATATTATATACAATATTACAAAATGTATTGGTAATTATATATCATACATCATGTAATTATTATATGTATTATAGGAATTATGATAATAAATTATATTTTATTATTTCTTACATCTAAAATCTTGCACTTAAAGAATCTTTGGAGCAATCTCACAATATGAATAATGACCTCTATTTTATAGATATGTCAAATCATTTGCCTCAGTTCACAGCTGGGACCTGAACCCACCTCTCTGAGCCCAGGTGCCAGGGGTGGCTGCCAACTTGGAACTCCCTGTCAGGATCCTCCGAGTGATCTGGTGCCACCCCAACCCAATGCCACTGTCATTCCTGCTGTTCTTTTTGGCTAGGCTACTATTCTACCTCCCTCCTGGTATAATTGCCATCATTTCTATAAGATTGTGCTGTGTGAAATAAATAATATTTTAAAGATTTTTTGTGTGTCCCAGATCTTAATGGCAAATAACAACAATCAGTAATAATAGTGAAGGAAGAGAAAGAAAGAAAGAAGGAAGGAAGGAAGGAAAGAAAGAAAGAAAGAAAGAAAAGAAAGAAAGAAAGAAAGAAAGAAAGAAAGAAAGAAAGAAAAGAAAGAAAGAAAGAAAGAAAGAAAGAAAGAAAGAAAGGAAGGAAGGAAGGAAGAAAGAAAGATTTTTGTAGAATAGCATTCCCACTGTGGCTTCCACCTAGACTTTTAAAAGGCAAAGAGTCATCCGTCTTCTCAAAATCAGCAGGAAGCTTCCCTGGCTCCTGTTTTTGCTGAAACCCTTTTAACAGGTGGAAGCACCACACAGAGGCTTTAAAATGTACTGTTTGAGACATATTCTACATAGTCTGCTTTACACAACTCAGCTCAAGGATGTGACAACAGACTTTGGCACAGGGGTTATAATATGTACCCCAGGAAGTCTTCTCACATCAACAGACTTCACAATGCCACCAAACTCCTCAAGCCTGAGGTCAAGGGCTGCAGTGTGGAGATGGCTGCACAGGAGAAATGCTGACTCCTAAGAGGATATAACAAACCACAGGCCATGTGGCAGAGTTGGCAGAGATCTCTCACCTTAAAATAGGCTGGAAAGGCAAATGGGCAGATTCTGTAATCATCTGAAGAACCTTTCCATAACGCAGCCTGAGATTTACATCAGCAACAGGGACCTGTAAATATAGTATAATTCTTCCTTCTTCCTCTGTCTTCACCTCCCGCCTCTGCAGCACACTCATGCACACACAAGCACACATTCACTCATCTGCAGACTTGTGCATGTGCACATACACATGCACGTGCACATCTGCATCCTATATTACTCCCACTCTCTGCTCATTTCAAACTTACTTGTGTAAAGCCACCTTCACCTGATTATTTCATTTGCATTTTTCAGTTGCTCTTGGTGTACCCGCAACCTGAATTTATTAATTGCTTCCTTTTTTCTTCTTACAGAATTTTCTTTAAAGTGTTTCTGAAAATCTATCAATTCCATTTTTACCCCTGGAGAACCCCCGAACCATCTGTGCTCCTTCCCCCGCCCCCCGACCAACCCTGCCGACTGTCACAAGGGAACCTCTCTTCAACATCATCCTGGGAATTTCATTCTCGACTTTCCAGTTGAGTTCCCACATTTTCTAGACTCCATGTCTTTTCCTATCTTGATCATTTTCCTTGTTTCTATGGATAACATCCTTCAGTCGTTTCTTAAGAAAGGGCAGATGGGAGGACAATTTTTGAGAAATTTCCTCTCTGAAAATGTCTTCCTTTTACTCTCACGCTCGACTGATATTTTGGCTGGGTATGCATCTCAAGTTTATAAATAATTTGCTTTCTGGATTTTGAGAATATTGCTCTACTGTTTGCCGGCATCACGTGTGGCTATTGAAACATCCAATGCCATTCTGATCCTTGTTCCTTTGTGCGTGGCCTTTTCTCTCTGAAAGCCCTTTAAAAATTATTATTAATCTTCTCTTTATCTCTGATATACTGGAATTTATAATAATATGTGTTATGATGAGTCTGTTTGCAATTTATTGACCCATTCTTTCCACCTGGATACTCACGTAATTTTCTTTAAAACAAAATTTCAATTTTTATTTTCTATTCTGGGGGGGTACACGTGCAGATTTGTTACAGGGTGTATTTCATGATGCTGAGGTTTGGGGTATGATTTATCTCACCATCCAGGTAGTGAGCACAGTCTTTACCCAATGGTTGGGTTTTCAGCCCTTGCTCTCCTACCTTCTTCCCCTCCGAGTAATCCCCAGTGTCTATTGTTGCCATCTTTATGTCCATGAGTACTTAGTGTTTAGCTCCTATGTATAAGTGAGAACATGTGGTATATTGTTTTCTGTTCCTGCATTAATTCGCTTAGGATAATGGCCTCCAGTTGCATCCATATTGCTGTAAAGAACAAGATTTCATTCTTTTTAAATGGCTCTGTAGTATTCCATGGCATATATGTACCACATTTCCTTTATCCAATCCACTGTTGATGGGCACCTAGACTGATTCTATGTCTTTGCTATTGGGAATAGTGCTGTGATGAACATGTGAGTGCATGTGTCTTTTTGGTAGAATGATTTATTTCCTTGTGACTATCTACCTGATAATGGGAGATAATCTCACAATTTTCTTAGGGCATTTCTGTGGCAATTTTCTTAAACCTATTTTATCTCTTTTCTCTTTCTGGAACTCAGATGTATTTTCTTGGTTGAAACTATAGTATCTTTGTTCTTCCTCTTTTCTAACTCTTTGCCTTTTTGCTTTATTTCCTGGAAGAGTTTCTTGATTCTATCTAAGTTTTAATTTTCAATGGTACTTTCTGATTCTTAATGGTTCTTTTTTGAAATCTTTCTGTTCTTAGTTTATGAATGCAATGTATTTTCTTATCTCTCTAAAGGTATTTATTTCGGGAAGGATTTTCTTCTGTTTTCTGTACTTACTCTCTTCCCTCTGGGTCCTTTTTATTCTTTGTTTTCTCTTTTCCCATTCATGTTGGGGCTTTCCTAAAATGACAATAATGCTTAACTGTTTGTTTCTAAAAAAATCAAGAAGAAATGAAGACTTTCTGGGAATCTTTGTATGTGCAGGTAAGAATCATTAAGCTGGAAAACTTTTTTGCAGGGTGATCAGGCAGCGAAATGGTCATTTGGGTTTGAAATAGAGCCTAAAACTCACTCTCTGGAATTTTGCTCTCTGAGCATTTAGTTTTTGTGAGAAGAATCCTCCAGTTTTCTGCCTGTGGGCCATATACCTAGCTGCCAATGTCATGAGACCAATTACCATGCAGTATTCAATCTTTAATTTTTTTCATTTAATGTCCCTCACTAGGTCTGCCACCTCTGAGTTCAAAGCTTCTTCATGTGAGTTCTCAGGAAAGTAAATCTCATTTCTCTCCTTTGGAGAGCTTGGAATGTGAAGGTGCTGCATACTTGCTGACAGAACAACATAGGGGAGAGAGCCAGGGGCTCTAGCCAGTCCATACACGAAGACTTTCAACCAATTCTGTTGTTCAACTTCATGCCTCATCCCTTCTTTCTACAATATCAGATTGATAGTCTAAGAATCACAGAGATTCTCCGGATAAAGTGGTTTGTCATCTCTGAGGGTCTTTCAAATATGACTTCCTTTGCTAAGTCAGTTACAGCAGATCTATGTGCCTTCTGTTGCCCAAAGATGTGCTGAAATTTCTTGTCTGCTGATATCTTAGCTCTCATTCTCTTTATCCTCATGGATAAATACATATGGTCATGTATTATATATAAAATATATATTCCTTTATTTTCATTTTATCAGAGTCTTCAGAGTGAGAGGAGACATAAGTAGGGAGTCATTCTGTCATATTTGACCTTAAGTCTTAAATGGGCTTGTTGACTCTGATAATAAAACCAAGAGAACTTTCTGGAGTGATGGAGAGTTTCTCTACTTTGATTGCAATGGTGGATACGTGATTGTATTGATTTGTTAAAGCTTGTCTGGCAGTACCTTTGAAAAGTGTGCATTTCTTTTATAAATGGAATTTTAAAAAGCTGAAATAGAAGCAGAGACTAGAATGGTAGTTACCAGGGGCTGGGGGAAGGATTGGGGAGACGGTCAAAGATTACAAAATTTCATTTAGGGGAAATTAGTTAAAGAGATCTATTGTATAACATGGTAACTACAGTTAACAACAATGGATTGTATTCTTAAAAATTGCTAAGAGAGTAGATTTTAAGTGTTCTCACTACAAAATAGTAATGATATATGTGTTTAATTGTCTTAATTTAAACATTCCACAAATGTATACGTATTTCAAAACACCATGTGGTACTCCATAAGTATATAGTTATTGTCAGTTAAAAAATAAATTTAAAAAGTGTGTACTGGAGTGCATATAAATTATACTTCAGTAAAGTTGATTTAATAATGAAATATTTTATGGACTCCCGTTACCTTTAAGATAAAGCACAGAATCCTAGTCAAGATGCTCTGCAAACAATGCTGAAATTACTCTCCTGCTTGTTCTCCTGAACTCTAGTTAAACCTCTCCCCAATCTGAGAAGTGCTCCATTTTCCCCTAACACACAATGCCTAGCCCACTTCTGTGTATTGACCGATGCCCTTGTCCATGCCCAGAGAGCCTCCTTTAAAACTATCCAGTGCATATCTGTTCCTTTTCCAGGAGGCTTTTTCTAACCACTGAGCACTGAAAGATTATTGTTTCTTTTAATCTCTTATTTTTTGTCTATACCAGTTACTTGGCATTTCAAAATGTACTACTTTCAAAAACTTCTTTTATGGTTTTGCATTATTTTAATTTCTGCATTGATATTTCACTTTTCATATGTGCATGTCTCATTGTCCTGAAAAAGATTCATTTTCTAGAGGGCTAGGAGTGTGTATTATACATGTTTACATCTCTCCTAGTATCTGACATAATGTTATACACATAGTTGGCAGTCAATAAATATTTGCTGAATGAAGGATAAGATAATAAATCATGTAGACATTTTAAATAGAAGAAACTGGGGAATTTGGAAACTACAGAGAAAAGGATTCGCATTACTAGTAAGAATTGTTAAAACGGAATCATCCAAAGAATATTCTGAATTAACAGAAGGCCCAAGTCATTTATAATCTGCATTTTTTAAAGGATGTACATTATAATGAAATCAACACAACTTACAAAGTGAGTCCATAGGACCTATGGGACTGTTAAGAACAATCTATAATTGGAATATGGCAATTTTAAACCCTAGTGATTCCTGAATTTATTCCCATGGATTTATTGCTAGGAATTCTGACATTGTCCCAGGAGACAATATCTTGAGCTATATATGGCATTCTTCATGTCATCTTCTCTCCTTGCTTCGGTGCCATCAGGATAACAAGCACTTCTGCAATCCTTGGTAGAATGTATATGCTGCAGACAGTAGGAATGAATTCAGCCGTAACATATGCTGCACATTTACTATGCACAGCTTGTTAGATTCCGATTTCTGATCTGCCATTTTTCCCTAAGGAATATAGACTGCCTGTGTGGCAAAAAATAATACGGGCAACTATTTATAAAAAAGGGTGGACTATTTATAAAAAAAAAAAAATAGAGCCCCAAATGAACTAATTCGTCAGTCATATGTGATCTTTCTTTTACTTACTCATTAGATGAATTTATTTATGATAAGTAAGTTTTCATGGTGTCATATTTATTTTATCACAGAGAGAAAGAGTACATGCCCAGAAATTGGATGCCACACATTCCCACTCAACTTGCAGTAATGAGGGCTGTTCTCACCGATTTACTTTCTGTCTGGCAGACAAGAGGGTTGTTCGTTTTATCATTGTTGCCCACACCTATCAGCCGTCCCTCCAATTTGATGACTACCACAGCACTATATATAGCAAATCTCCTCAGGGGCTATAATTATTCATCTTTCAGAAGGCACAAGATCTATAATGGATGAGTGCTGTAGACAAGAAACCAGTTTATAGGTTTATCTCCTAAGCGAAAGAATAATCTGTCTTTATTGGAGGAATAGACCATTACCATTTAATAGATGAGTTGTAAGTATTGAAAAAGATTGTATAAATGCATCTGTGGCTCAGGCACATAAAATCTTCTGGTATTGCCACGTAGAAAGCAAAAGCTGACTATTTCATTTCATCAGACCATATCATGATTTGGAAAATTCAGAGAACTGTCATGAAGACTTAGCTTGCTGTCTTGAGTTATGAATTACTCTTAAATTAATATCACTACTGCTGCTATTGGAAGTTCCTGATTTCATAACATTTTTGAGAGGAGTAGTCAATCAAGGCACTCAGGCTGTTATTTCCATCAGAGAAGGTGGCTTAAAATGTCCCCTATGGCATGTATCTTGGTTACTCTTTGAATTTTCAGTTGAACACGCAGTCCGTTTTGCCCTGTATGTTCAGGTGCTATGGTAGCCAGCAGTGCATTTTTCTCCATTTGTTTTTCAGTATTCTGTTGGTTTTCACTAATACAGCTTGTTTACCCACTGAAGCATTTGAATATTGCTTATGCCAAATAGTAAATTGGTTCTGCTCAATGGTATTCTGATTTGTCTTGATTGAGGCTCTTTGGAATTCAAAGAAAAAGCCACCCAAGCTACCCTAAGGAAGGGGCTGTTATATGAGAATGTCAGGTCATTGCATGGATATGTATAGATTCAGGGACAAAAGTGAAAAACCAATGCTTTTCCTATATCTGGGGCTACACAATCTCTCTTTTTGCTTTTCTCTCGTCGGTCTATTCTTGCCCTTTTCATTAGCTTCTTCTCTTATTCATCTTTCCCAGACCCATTAAGCCCACACCTCCAATTCTGTATTATGACTTCTGCTTCACCACAGTTTCCATTGCTAAATTCAAACACTTCTGAAAGCTGGATTGACCTACTCTCTCAATAGCGATGTTCCCTTTGGGATGCTCTGTCACCAAGGCTGGAGTGCAATGGCGTGATCTCAGCTCACTGCGTTCTCCACCTCCCAGGTTCAAGCAATTCTCCTTCCTCAGCCTCCTGAGTAGCTGGGACTACAGGTGTGCACCACCACACTTAGCTAATGTTTTGTATTTTTGGTAGAGTTGTGGTTTCACCATGTTGACCAGGCTGGTCTCAAACTCCTGACCTCAGGTGACCTGCCTGCCTTGGTCTCTCAAAGTGCTGGGATTACAGGCATGAGCCATGGTGCCTGGCCCTGGGATGCTCTTTCAAGCAAGACCCAGGGATAGGGTGGTTTCTCTAGAAGAGGCCCTAGGAAGCATAGGCCATGAAACCCAACAAGTCATGAACGTCTTTCCCATCACACTCTCAAGCCTCTCTATTGTCTCACATTTAAGTCTTCAAGCTGCCTTGGAAATAGGAGCAATTGTATCACATGCCTGTACTCCTGCATACACACCAAGCTACCCTTTGTGCTACAGCTTTTCAATTCTGCAGAAACTATAAAATTAAAGCAGTTTCTGAAAGTTTCTGGATTAGAGGCCATCAATCTGTATGTCCTCTGTTGCAAAACACCAGTACCAGTATCTGAGTTCTCTTTCTTGGCCATGTTTGGGGGCCAAATATTGTAACCATCAATGACTGACTGTGCAATATAGAAAGGAGGTCAGGGCCTGGACATGACTGTTCCACCACAAACTGGAACTCTAGCTCCCCTAATGTAAATTTAGTTAAGGCCTCTCGTTCAAGCAATAGGTGATTGGAATTGTTTCTTTTGCTCTCAGCAAATGCATACCAGTAAAATTGAACCCATGAGTCTGGACTGGAGAACACAGGTCAGATACCAAGACTAAAAACCAGACCCTTAATAGCATGGCCAGGAGATAGGAGAGAACACTGCTGTGGGGAAGCCAGGAAGGGATTTAGTCCTTAATGTACCTGCTTCTATCATGCTACACTGTAGTGCATGCACAAATCTATCTTCCTGAAAGAAGATTACAATTCTTGAGGGTACAGATGATATCCTAGTTGTCTGTGGGTCCCAGGACTCAATGTGGTACCTGGCACATAGTAGGTACACAACAGTATTTGCTAATTGAATGAATGGATTGTATAAGGAAACTTCTCTGCTGACATCAGCAAGGCCTTCCTCAAGTAGGAGCCAGCTTTTCTCCTTGTACCTTCCTGTGTGTGTAGAATATTGAGTGGATTAATCATCCTAATTAAAATTTAAATATATTTTCTAATCTTAGGCAATTTCAGGAAGTGCTTTTTTCATTGTCAGCCTTCAAAAGAACTGTTTTCATTTTACATCTTCTAGTTACATCATTTTATTATGAGTTAATGGAATATATCTTCCTGAGTGCTTAGACCTATAACATTTTGCAATCATTCTTTGCTACATTTGCCATGCTTAAACCTTTCCATGCCATTTACTACCATACGTCATCTTATAATTTTTTCTGCTTCTTTCTGATCAAAGGCACCTGTCGGCACAGTGGTATCTACAGCAAAGCACTGATCTTCTGGTGCCCCCAGGTAGGTACTGCCTCCCTGTCCCCAAATGCTATATTTTATATAATATCTTTGCCTTAGAAAACCTATTGCCAATTTTCTTTTTACTAAAATAAAACATGTGTATTGTAGTCTTTTTAGGCAAAAAAATAAGCAGAAATAACATGCTAATTAGCCACAGTTTCCATCACCCAGAGATAATCCCTGTTTTTTACCAGGCTTTTCCCTATGTTCATAAGAATGTTATTTTGAACAAAAACAGTGTAACATTTTTAAAAACAGATATCCCAGAATAGTCATGGCCCTATTCAAACTCAGTAAACCTGCTAAATATGGTGAGCAACCTACCTCTCCAAGCATACAAGCCCTTTGTGACAGTTGGATAAAAAACTCACCTGAATTTTACTCTTATGATTTAAGTTGCATTTTGCCACATTAAAACATTATAGCACTCTTTGGTCTGGTAGTTTATTTTTTGGATTCATTTAGCACAAATGAAGCCATTAATTGGCAGTCTTTCAACTCCCTGGGTATGGGTAATAATAAAGACATCATAAAGGGGGTGGTGCAGGCAGATCAGATGCTCTCCTAGGCCTTTCTGATGGGAACTAGTGAAATAATAAATCATTCAAAAAAATCTTTCAGAATTCATTGCTGAGCTGGTACAAAAGTAAGAACTTCTCAGAGGTGGGAGCTAAAGTCAAAGCAGAACCTTGGGTGGCAGGAGCACTGAGACTGGCTTTTGTGCTGAGACCTCATGCTTCAGCTTTGGCAGCAGCACAGACACAGGGAAGGAGAGCCAATGCCAGCTAAAGCTAGGAGAGTCTCAAGAGGCGTCCTCCAAATCAGCCAGGACTTTGTGCACACTTAGTGCAATGGAAAATGAGAAATGAAGGCCACCCCATGGAAGGGGACAGCTAGGTGATTTACTGGACTTGAATTTGGTTTCGAAAATGTGAAAGTACAATGTCTAATATCTTCTCTGATAATTAATAATCATAAGCCAGCCTACATTTGGACTTGAAGACAAGAAAGAGGTAGAGAGGAGAACAGAGAATATAAACACAATTGGGAAAAGAATAATCAGATTGTGAAAGCAAATTAAAATACAAGCATGTATTTCAGAGTTTTCTTCAACTAGTGTGTTTCTAGTAGAGCACCTCTTTTTAATAACCAAATATCATGGAACATATCTCTGAATATAATTTTTATCAGCCAATGGTTATATAGAAGTGGTGTCTAATTACATTCCAAATACTCATAGCATTTTAAACAAAATGATGTGCAGGAAAGGCATGAGGTTACATTCCAAATACAATGGATAGGTCATCAGAATCTCACGAAGATTTTCTGAAAAGCATTCAGAGTTCCAGCAAAAAGGAGATGCTGGCCCTAAGCGTGACATCACAGCTCACACTCCATGGGAACTGGCCTTTGCCACTGTAATGCTTGTCGGGAATGTGTTTTCGAACTGCCTTTATATTTAGCCTCTATTTTTGACTAGTGATGAATGAGTCACATGCACACATGCACACACACACACGCAATATTAAAAAGTATTGAAGAAAGTGTGAAGAAAGAAGAAAACAAATGCAAATAATGGGAGTTTAAACAAAGCTCCATTTTACAAATTTTTTTCCTTAAATGTTGGTCACCTCCTTTGACAATTTTTCATGGCCCTTTTGTTCAGGTGCATTTTCAGCAGTGACAAATGATGGAGAGTTTCCATTAGCTTCTGAGTTGGATGGTTTGCTTGAAATTACCCTTTATCATCTCACTCATCCACACGAGCACTTTCCACAACCAGTGAAAATTACTGTCAGCCCTGCTTCTCTCTCAGTTTTTTCAAGTATCAAGTTTTCTCCTCACTCAGTGAGTGACAGTTTATTACAGGTAATTGTCTTGTTTTTATTGAAAAATTTCACTGACTTTTTCTGACAAAATTCATTTATTGCTGTTGTTATTTGCTTTGCCATATTGTAAACATAATGTTCACAGTATGCATGCAGATATTACAGGTTTGGTAATCAGAGAACAATGTTGTTTTCAAATAATATTTTTTATTTCAATAACTGTCGAAATGCAAGTGATTTTTGGTTACACAGATGAATTATATAGTGGTGAATTCTGAGATTTTAGTGCACCTGTCGCCTGAGTAGTGTATGTTGTACCCAATATGTAGTTTTGTATCTCTGACCCCATCCCAACTTCCCTTTCTGAGTCTCCAAAGTCTGTTATGTCTGCATGCCTTTATGTAACTATAGCTTAGCTTCCACTTATTAGTGAGAACTTGCAGTATTTGGTTTTCCATTCCTGAGTTATTTCACTTAGAATAATGGCCTTCAGCTCCATCCAATTTTTTTATGGCTGAGTAGTATTCTATGGTGTGTGTGTGTATATATATATCACATTTTCATTATCCACTCATTGGTTGATGGGCATTTAGGTTGGTTCCATATCTTTGCAATTGTGAATTGTGCTGTGATAAACATACAGGTGCTGATATAATGACTTCTTTCCTTTTGGGTAGATATCCAGTAGTGGGGTTGCTGGATCGAATGGTAGATCTACTTTTAGTTCTTTAAGAAATCTCCATACTGTTTTCTATAGAGATTCTACTAATTTACTTTCCCACCAGCAATGTATAAGCATTCCCTTTTCACCACATCTACACTAACATCTATTTTTTTGGGCTTTATTAATAATTATGGCCATATTGCAAGGGTAAGGTGGCATCTCATTGTGGTTTTGACTTGGATTTCCCTGATTTTTTCATTTTTAACCTATGAAAAAATGTTGAGCATTTTTTCATAGGTTAGTTTTGGCCATTTGTATATCTTCTTTTGAGAAATGTCTATTCATGTAATTTGTTCACTTTTTGATGGAATCATTTGTTTTAGAAAACAATGTTTTAAGCATTTTATATCCTAATATAATAGTTCATTTACATTTGAGCATTTTACTTAAGAAAACTGGTTGAGAGGTAGGGTTAACATATAATGCATTGTATGTTATACATTTTCTTATTTAGAATAACAGAAAACAGACTCCTAGTTACTGTTTTTATGCAAAATTATCTGATGTTTTAGGAGTAGATTATTGACATTAAGCAAAAGATGGCTTTATATTATTAATCATAATTAATATAAATGGATTAATCTCTGCAGGTAAAGTATAAAGATGAACAGGCTGGATTAAAAAAACCAATAATAATAAAAATAAACAAATAAAATCTTCATCCAACCCCCCAATCCAGCCATATACTACTTTAAATAGACCACATACATTACAAGAATATCTAAATATCTAGAATCAAATAATAGAAAAATATATATCAGACAAAAAATCAAATGAAATCTGAGGTAGCTATATTAATATTAGATAAAATGACTGCAGGGTAATAATAAAGACAGTCACAATAGAACATTAAAAATTTGTAATTCATCTTAAAGATATAGTGAATCTAAACTTTATGCACAAAACAACATAGTGTCAAAATATATAAATCAAAAGTTGATGGAACTATAAAGAATAAAGGACAAATTTACTACTATAGTACCCTCTAAAATACTAATAGATCAGGCAGACAAATTAGTAAGCTAAAGAAGATTTTAACTGAACAATTAAGCTTGATCCAACGGATCTTTAAAAAACAATACATTTAATGGTTTGAAAGTACACATTCTGCATACTAATGTGTAGCACATATGATTTATAAAAACTGAATTATTGCTAGGACAAGAGCAAGCCCAACCAAATAGAAAAGGCTAAAACCATAGGGGGAAGATTGGTAAATCTTGGCTACATTAATAAGAAGAATGGCTGTTTATTGAAAAAGCAGCCCCCAAACTAGGAGAAATCTGTAAGATGTGTAACTCAAAGGATTATATAAAGAACACCTAGAAATCAACAAGGAAAAAAATACAAGAAGCCAAAACAAAGATAGGAAAAGTTATTATCTGATGAGCCATTCCAACTGTCCCATAAACACATGAGAAAATGCTCAAACTCAGTAATTAGAAAATGTAATTTAAAACCATAATGAAGTATAATTTCATACCACTAGATGGTGAAAATCTCAATGTTGGTCAATACTAATGGTAAGATGTAAGTAAAACAAGATCCCAAATCCACTGCTGGTGTTAAACAATATGCTATCTGAGGATACATACATAGCTGAAAACACTATATACAATTCAGGATGGTGGTTACCCCTGAGGGGGGACGTGAAGGGAGGAGGATGATTATCATTCATTAAACTACGCATGCATATTTGGTACATGTTTTTGTAGGGATACTGTATTTCACAACTTAAAAAAAAGTTAATGAAGGTAAAGACTGGTATTGGGCTGCACAAAAGACATTTTGGTACTTGGTAGGCATTGCCTTATGGTTTACAGACAGGCACTTTGCTGTCAGTTTGTCTTTTATCTTCTTTGTGCTTTTTCTAATGGTTTTCAGTACTAAGCCTGAGCTCTGGACAATTATACCAAACACACACATTAAATTTCAAGACATTGTGTTGCCTGCTTGTCACAAACCCAAAGTACCTTGTTTACTGCAAACCTTTTTAAGACAGAGGGACCATAAAACAAAGACTGTTTAAGCTAACATTCCTGATATGGAATAGTATGGTCTAATATTATTTAAATCTCTGAAACATTTAGTCAGATTGTAGTGTTTGGAGCTTTTTAGTTTTATCTGGCATGATTCTCCCCATAAAATCATGCTGCTAATTCTAGTGTGTATATAAACTTTCTAAATTATTGTGAAGTATTTGTTTTAGATTCCTTTTAAGATGATTTTAATCTTTTTATAAGCCTTAAGGAAAATGAAGATCAAACCATTTCCCCTTTTCTTGTGGTGATGACCAAACATATTAAATCCATATCTAGCCAAACCTCAGTTTTTGTAAAGATCCTGTAGTAATTTATTAAGTAAACAACCAGAAGCTTCCTTTACTTGGCTGTAATGAATCACCTCAAATATCTATCTATGCCTACAGACTCCTAGGACCATCTGTCTTCTATTTGAGTTAAATTTATACCGTCTGACTTTATGCTGTATAGAAGTGATGCTGAAAGCAGCCATGGTTGACTGCAGGCTTATTCTCGAATCTTTCTCCAGGACCTCTGGATGAAGGCATTTCTTCCTTTTCCTTAATCAAATATCTTTAACTCTGTTTTGGATTTCCTTTTTTTCCCCTTTGAAAGGATTTTTCTTCTATAATAATTCCCTCCTGTTTCATAACTGTCTCAATCTCTTCTTCTCCCTCCTCTAAAATGTTTACATTTCACTTTTCTTCAAAAACAAACAACAAAACTTCCGGTGACACCAATGAGCCATTCAACACCAGTTTATTGCATCCCTTTTTTATTTCCCTAGCAATTGTTGGAACTATTGTGAACGTCATACCCCTCCCTCTTGGTCACTGGTACCACGGCCAATTGGCCACTGCTCAGAGCTCATCTCTTATCTCTCTTCCTTTGTGAACTGTGCTTTAATCATGCAGGTCTCTGGCTAAGCATCCTCCATGTTTCAGGCCTTTGCATTTGCTCTTTCCTCTGCCCCAGTGCTTTTCCCCCATTGAGTCACATGGCTTCCTTTAGGTCTCTGCTCACATATCCCCTTGGTCATCCTATTTTTGAAAACCAAAATAGCAAAACAGTGTCCCTCACCAGCCTTCTTGGATTGCTTATTTTTCTTTACTGGCTGGCATGTAATTACTGGTTGTCTGTTAACGCAATGAAAAAGAGAGACTTTGCCCCATTTGTTCCCTGTTGGAACAATGCCTGGCACATAGTTGGAGCTCAGTAAATTCCTGTGTATTGGAGCAGTTAACGGATGTTGAAACTGTCCCATCTAGGGTCTGTAATGATTCTTCTGTTTCCTTGATGTCTGATTTATCACTCTGTTTCATTTGGTTGTCCTTGTAGCACGTGTTTCTCTCAGCTTTGGTGGTTCTCATACTCTTTATTCAACCTCTCGTGTTCTTCCTCTGTCCTTTCCAAGAGTTTCTTTCAAATTATGGCCTCCTCCAAGTCTCAGTTCTGGACCCTAGAAATTTCTTTTTCAGTGCTCACATCCTTGGAAATGTATCCTATTTTTTTAAACTGTGGTGAAAAAAACATATAAAACTGACCATCTTAATAATTTTAAAGTATATGGTTCAGTGGCGTTAACTATATGCACAGAGTAGAATCATGCGGTATTTGTGTTTTTGTGACTGATTTATTTCACTTTGCATAATATCTTCAAGGTTCATCCCTGTTGCCGCATATGAAAAGGATTTCCTGCTTTTTAAAGTCTGAACAATATTCCATTGTGTGTATATATACCATGTTTTCTTCATCCATTCATCTGCTGATGGACATTCAGGTGGCATCCACCTCTTGGATGTTGTGAATAATACAAATATCTCTTTAAGATCCTGTTTTTAATTCTTTTGGATTTATACCCAGAAGTGGGATGGATGGATCACATGGTAATTCTATTTTTAATTTTTTGAGAGCACTCCATACTGTTTTGCATAGCAGCTGCACCATTTTATATTCCCACAAACAATGTGCAAGACTTCCAATTTCTCTCCACATCTTCACCAATACTTGTTATTTTCTGGTGTTTTTTGATAGTGGCTATCCTAATGGATATGAGATAATATCTCACTGTGGTTTTGATTTGCATTTCCCTGATGATAAGTGATCTTAGGTAACTTTTCATATGCTCTTTGGCCATTTGTATATCTTTTTTTTGGAGAAATATCTATTCAAGCCCTTTGCCCATTTTAAAAATATGTTTTGTTATTGTTGTTTTTGAGGCATAGGAGTTCTTCATATATTCTGGATATTAACTCCTTATCAGATGTATGGTTTTGCAAATCTCTTCCTCCGTTTTGTCGATTGCCTTTTCACCTTGTTGATTATTTTCTTTGCTGGGCAGAGGTTTTTTTCTCTTAAGACTTGTTATAGGCCAGGCTTACAGCTTATGGCTGTAATCCCAGCACTTTGGGAGGCCAAGGGGGCAGATCACTTGAGGTCATGAGTTTCAGACCAGCCTGGTCAACATGGTGAAACCCCATCTCTACTAAAAATACAAAAATCAGCCGGGTGCAGTCGCACATGCCTGTAATCCCAGCTACTCAGGTGGCTGAGGCAAGAGAATCGCTAAAATTCAGATGGTGGAGGGTGCAGTGAGCCAAGAGCTTGCCACTGCACTCCAGCCTGAGCAATAGAAGGAGACTTCATCTTCAAAAATAAATAAATAAAGACTTTTTATACCTCAGCTGGCTCTTGATTTAGGTCTATGGTCCTCACTCTTATTCCACACCCCTTTGTACTTAAGTCTTGCCTTACTGTGTATTTCCTTTCTTCCTTCCTTTCTATGGTGCCAGGTATAGTATTACATATTAAGTGGAAACTCAGTAATTAAGTTACTGAATTGAATGATTTAAAATGCCACATGGTGCCTTCTAGTTTTGACTTCTTATCAGGTCTTCAAGTTCATGTCTCCAAATGCTTTCTTAACATCTCAAAACTGTCTCATTGCCAACATATGAGGCCTTATAATTATCCTTCTTCCACTTTCCTCTTATGTAATAAAACATTAAGTTCTCTCTATTCCTTCCAGACAATAAGTCTTAAATTGAACATTTCTTCCCAGTCATAAGGTCCCTGGGAGGCAATCCTAACTAACACAATCCCTCCAACTGCTACCTCCCATTCTGCTCTCAGCTGCGGACTCAAACAAAAAGTCACTCCATTATTGTCCTATTCAGGAACGTATGGTGACTTCCAGTCACCCCTGAGAATAAAATAAAAAATTTCGCTTGGCTTTCATTGTGCCCTATGAAGGTGGGAAATACAGTTTCAACCCCAAACCCTAAAATGGTCTCCCCACTTTAGCCAAATGTACTTTTTCGTCTCCAGTATGACCTCCTCATTCCTACCTCTGTACCCTCACTGTTTCCTGGAAGACTTTCCAACCTGGGTTGAATAATTCAAGACTTACTTTCCTCTAGAATCCTAACTCAATTATGCTTTTAATTTCCTCTGTCAAGTCTAACTCAAATGAATTCTGACCTAACTTTGAATTTCATTAGCATCTCTGTATGTTTTAACATTTAACAGGTTAATGCTTTCATTAATATAATAGCATTTTCTTTTGTGATATCACTACTTTGTACTTTTCTTTGAGCAGTGGGGATGGAGAAAATTGCAGTAATTTTTTTTTTAATTTGGAGTTACAGATTTTTGGAAAAGTCAAGAAGCAATGATTTTTGCTCCATCATAGCCGCTCCTAAAACCAAACCAAAACAAAACAATTAACTTTGCAATGACCTTACACCAACTTTCCATAGATCTAAAACCCAAGGTGGCTGTCATAGTATCAGGTTTTTTGAATAAATTATCAAAATAATTAACTAGCCTAAACAGTCATGACCCAAGTGCAAGTGGAATGCTGGACTCATAAACAGTGTGCTGGCTGAGGAAGACAAAGTCCCTTAGGGACCCATGGCCCTAACTTAGTCTGTGATCTTGGACAATTCACTTAACTTTTTGAAAATCTTCCTTTCTATTTTCAAATGGGGATAAGATTAGTGTCCAAGAGGTATTAATCTCCGGTGCCTTTAGTTCTTGATAGGCCAGACATAAATTATGACATCAGGTTAAAGCAAATTCTCTCTTTCTTTATTAGAAATAGGAGCTTGTCTATGTATTTAGAGTTGATCCATCTTATTCTGAAATAAAGGGTTTTATGTCAGTTTTCAAAATATGTACTTGTAAGTTAAAAAAAGTCAAGGCGAGTGGACAATAAGTAGTAAGAAAAATATGAGACATATGGAAAAAATAAGTAGAAAAAGCCATGATGAAAAATAAGAGTGGGATCAATACACAGAAAGTATGTCCTGAGAAGCAATTCACTTGCTACAGATGGACTGAAAATCTGACTCTGAGATTTCTAACTCAGATAGGAGAACAGGATCAGTTAAATGATTCATGAGGTCCATAAGTAAAAACAAACCAGCTGCTCAAAACATAGCTATTCCTGGTACAAAGATCAGAGGGAAATTTCCTGTTCTAAACAATGACACTCAACTGATAAAGGGAAGCAGGCACAACAGTTCAGTAAATGATACAACATTTTCCCTTTTAACATTTTTGAGTTTTTTTCATAGTGTCTTTGCTCCCATTCTATTTTTCAATAAGAAAAGGTTGGCAATAGACTAGATTGGTCAAAGACTTTGACAGGTGAAAATAATTTTTAGGGGGAATTTGAAAGAAACAGCTAGGGAGTAGCAAAGAGACACATCGAGAAGGAACAGGTCAAGAGTATAGAAATGACAAGTTTTCAGGCCAAGGCAAGGACAAATTAGGAAGTTAGAAGCCATCTGGACAGATGGAGTGTGGTGCCAAAGCCCTAAAGTAGCAGAGCCTGAGTTTTATGTAGAAGATAAAGAAAATGAGCTAATTGTTGCAACTATGTGATATTATAGTTATAATGAGTAAAATTATTTTAATAGCAATATTCAATAGCATCTCTTTTGCATTTTATTTCACTTATACCATTTCTAGAAAAAAAATATATATGTAATTATTCTGTAATGGACCTGAAAGAACTTCTACATTGAGACTACAATTAGCTTTGGCCTTAGTCCATCACAAAGGAAGTAAAGGCAATTGGAAAATGACCAAATGATGTAAACAGAGAATTTAAAAGAGAGAAAATTTGTATTCGTATGGTCAATATCCATAAAATATTCTTTATTTTTTGCTGGTAATTATAAATGCACATTGAATCAGCAATGATATACTAGTGTCATTTAACAGTTAAAATCACACAACAGCTTTAATTTTAAATGATAATACACAGCATTGGCTCTCTCATTCTCAGCTGGTGGCAGAGTAAGCTGACACAATCTTTGTACAGTTTGGCAATATATACCAAATCTTTAACAATCAGCACATACTTTAATTTAGCAATTTCACTTCTAATAATTTATTCATAGAATATAACTAAGGACAATGCCAAAGATGTTCACTGAAGAGTTTTTCAGTGATATTTAAAAATACAGAGGCTAAAAAACCAACAACTAGAAATTTGTTCAGTAAATTATAATTCATGCATATAATAGAGTACTATGCAATCATAAAAACTGCAGATGTCACAGAAATTTTGACCTAGGAAGATACTCATAACATCTTGTTTTGTGCTGAAAGCAGGTTACATCAAGATGTATTGTAAAGCTATAGTTGATCAATATAGTGTGTTATTGGTTTAGAAATAAGTTTAGACAAATAGATTAGTGGAATGAAATAGAGACCAAAAATAGATGCAGATATATACAGTCAGTTAATTTTTAACAAAGGCACAAAGCATTTGAAAGGGAAAAGAAAACCCTTTCAACAAATAATCTTAGAAAAACTAGACATCCATGTGAGAAAATAAATGTACCTTAGCCCCTACCTCACACCATAAACCAAAAAAGTAATTCAAGATTGATCATAGACCTAAACATAAAAGTGAAAATTATAAAGCTTCTAAAAGAAAACAAGGATAATATCCTTGCAATTTTGGGAGAGGCAAAAATTTCTTAGCTAAGTCACAAAAGCACTAACCATAAAACATAAAATTGGTAAATTAGACATTATCAAAATTTATTCTCATAAAAACACAACACTAAAGAAATGAAAAGGTGCACCATAGATTGGGATCAAAGGTTTGCAACCCAAATAGCTGACAAAATAATTGTAATCAGAATATACAAACAATGCCAACAATTCAATATTGAAAAACCAAATAACCCAATTAAAATAAACAAGCAGATACTTTGCAAAAGAAGATACTTTGCAAATACTTGAGGATACTTTGCAAAAGAAGATAATGCAAATGACCAATAAACACATTGAAAAGATGCTCAATAATGTTAGACATTGGGGAAATGCAACTGAAAATTATAGGGAAAGACTACTACATACTTATGAGATTGCTGCAACTTGAAAATGGAGAGCTAAATGTTGGTGAGTACATGTAGTAACTGAAACTCTAATAAACTTCTGGTAAAAGTGTAAAATGGTACTATCACTTGGGAAAATCATTTGGTAATTTTAAAAATAAGATCAAATGTATATCTAGCCTGTGATCTGCAGTTGAACTCCTTAGTTTTTACTCAAGATAAATGAAGACATACACCCATGAGAAAAAGACTTACACAAAGATGTTAATAACAGCTTTATTCATATTAGCTCTAAACTCTTAAGACAACCTAAAGTCTGTAAATAGGTAAATTAATTAACAATTTTTGGTATAGTCATACAATAGAATACAGGCAGCAATAAGAAGGAATGAAGGGGTGGCCTGCCCCTCCACACCTGTGGGTGTATCTCGTCAGGTGGGATGAGAGACTGATAAAAGAAATAAGACACAGAGACAAAGTATAGAGAAAGAACAGTGGGCCCAGGAGACTGGCGCTCAGCATACGGAGGACCTGCACTGGCACAGGTCTCTGAGTTCCCTTATTATTTATTGATTACCATTTTCACTATCTCAGCAAGAGGAATGTGATAGGAGAGCAGGGTGATAGTGGGGAGAAGGTCAGCAAGAAAACATGTGAGCAAAGGAGTCTGTGTCACAAATAAGTTCAAGGGAACGTACTATGCCTGGATGTACACGTAAGCCAGATTTATGTTTCTCTTCACCCAAACATCTCAGTGGAGTAAAGAATAACAAAGTAGCATTGCTGCCAACATGTCTCACCTCCTGCCACAGGTTGGTTTTTCTCCTATCTCAGAACTGAACAAATGTACAATCGGGTTTTATACCGAGACATTCAGGTCCCGGGGCAGGAGAGAGTGGCCTTCCTCTATGTCAACTGCAAGAGGCTTTCCTCTTTTACTAATCCTCCTCAGCACAGACCCTTCACGGGTGTCAGGCTGGGGGACCATCAGGTCTTTCCCATCCCACGAGGCCATATTTCAGACTATCACATGGGGAGAAACCTTGGACAATACCCGGCTTTCCAGGGCAGAGGTCCCTGCGGCTTTCCACAGTGTACTGTGCCCTTGGTTTATCGAGACTGGAGAATGGCAATGACTTTTACCAAGCATGCTTGCCTGTAAACAGTTTGTTAACAAGGCACATCCTGCACAGCCCTAGATCCCTTAAACCTTGATTCCATACAACACATGTTTTTGTGAGCTCAAGGTTGGGGCAAAGTTACAGATTAACAGTCTCTCAGGGCAAAGCAATTGTTCAGCAATTTAGCGATATGAATGAATCTTTAGTGATACTGCTGAGTAAGAAAAGCACGACAGAAAAGAGTACATACTGTTTGATCCCATTTATAAGAAGTACAAGAACAAATGAAAACGATTATATAGTGAAAAACCGCAATAGTGGTTGCCGCTGGTGAGGTGGGCAGGGATTGACTGAAAGGGGTCATGAGAAAGCTTTTCGGATGGACATAAATACTTTGTGATTAGTGATGGTTGCATGTGTACATTTGTCAAAACTCATCAATGTACACACAAAATCTGTGCATTTTATTTGTGGGAACATTTCTAAGAAGGTCACCATTAATCCCTGCTTCTTGGTATTCAAACTCTCTCACATTCAATTGTTGGTCTGCGAGACCTTGAGGATACAGCAGAAGTGGTATATGTAACTTCTGACATTGGGTGATGGAAGATACCATGGCTTCCATGCTCTTCCTCTTTTGGATCATTTGCTCTGGGGAAGCCAGCTGCCATGTCTTGAAGATACTAAGGCAACCCTGTGCAGAGGAACTAAAATACCAAGTTCAACAACAGATGAGTAGGGAAAACCAAAAACCAGGGCAGGGAGCTTGGAAATGACTAGTCCTGTCTTCAGATGACTGTAGCTTGGCTTACATCTTCACTGCAACTTCATGGGAGATCCAGCACCAGAACCACTCAACCGAGTCACTCTCAGGTTCCTGATCCACAGGAACTTTGTGAGTTAAAAAATGTTTGTGTTTTTTAAGCTGCTAAAATTTGGGGTACTTTTTAATGTAGTAGTAGAAAATCGATGCCCTTTGTATATAAATATTCCTTAATTTAAAATAAAGCAGGTAACATAACATACAGTGTATGTTCTGTTTCTTTAAAAAACATCTTGTACATCAAAATATTGTTAACTGTTGTCCGGGTGGTAAGATTATGCGTGGTTTAACTTCTTTATGCTTCTGAGTATTTTTATTTCTCCTAAATAGTATTATACAAATGTTGTAACTTTTAAAATAAACGTTTAATAAAAGCAGAAAATGAAAATAACCCTTTTGTTTCCTGTGTTCGCCCTTCTACAGATCGTGGGTTGCAAGAGGTCTTACATCCATACTCTTCCAGTGACTAAAGCAAATGCAGCCCCAGGTCTGGCATCCCGAATTTTTGTTTTATTTTTTCATTAGTACATGAGACTGTACTTTCGTCTTCTTTTTAAAAGGTCTCTTGCTATCCTTCAAGCAAAGCTATTTCCAAATCTGAAGAAGAGACCAAGAAATAGAAAAAGTAGCACCTTTTGCCTGCTTCCCTGTCTAATATTTGAAAGGGTGGTGAATAGTGATGTTATGATTGCCTTTTCCTTTTTTTTCTATTGATACCAAAGCCATGAGTGTTCTCTTTTTTTTTCTTTCTCTTTTTAAAAAACAAAAATTACTAAACTCAGCTTTTAAATGGGTTTATAACTGTTGGGTCTTTGCTCCCATCCAAAAGCTTCTTCATTTCTAGTCACTTGAAAAATTTGACTTTATGTGGTGAGCCCGAGAAGATTTGGGTTCAGGTGGGCTGAGAAGGATTTGGGTTGAGACCAAAAGCCAGTACCAGGGCTGAATAGTGGCAAAAATTGGGGTCAAAACATATAGCAAGTGCAGAATGATGGGAGTTGCCAGGTGTCCTGTGGTTCTCTTTGTTCCCGGGAGGCTCTGTAGCACCATTTGAACTTCTTGTTCTATAGAATCATCCCCAGCTTTTGCAGTATTCTCAGACACAGCAGGAAAAGCAGCCACGCAGCTTGAACTTAGGGTGCACACTGTGATGCTCACATAGAGCTGGGAACACACTCTTGGCACGCTGCACACACCTTTTAGTGGATGCAGCCGTGATCCACCAAGTGCCGATGACGACAGGCACCCAGCTGTCATAGCTTACATTGCCAGGGCCTTGTAGGAAAGGTACGACACAGAAAACGTCAGTATCCAGGAAGTGATTACGTCCATTTTCTGTGACTCTGGGCCAGATTATGCAGTCTCTGTGTTCTTCATGACCTTTGCTGATTCTCCAGATCCTGGACTGGGGGCCTCATGGTCCTGTTGGTAGGTGATACCGGGGGAAGAAAGAAAGGAACGGTCACATTGTATAGGCTATCAGTTACTGGCCTGGTCAAAACTCTTTGGAGAATAAGGCCGAAATCATGGGATAAAATGAAATTTGTGGATATAAAAATACAATTTGTCCTTTATGGGGGTACTCAGAAATCCACAGGGAAAATGTTGTATGGGAGTTGGGCGTTGTCAGTGTTTAGGTAGGAGAGCCTTTATTAGGGTGATTGGATTTTCTTTTCCACTTTTTTTGGTGGTATAACATACATAACATAAAATTTACCATCTTAACTATTTTAAGGGCACTGTTCTTGGGCATTCAGTACGTTTACATTGTTGTGCAACCATCACCAGCATCCACCTCCAGAATTCTTTTTATCTCACAAAGTTGAAACTACGTATCCATTAAACAGCTCTCCATTATCTCCTCTCCTCCTCCCTGGAAACCAACATTCTACTTTCTGTCTCTATGAATTTGACTACTCCAGGGACTTCATGTAAGGGAATTGTACAGTATTTGTCTTTTTGTGACTGGCTTATTTCATTTAGCAAAATGCCTTCAAGGTTCATCCAAGTTATAGCATGTGTCAGAATTTTCTTCCTTTATAAGGCTGAATAATATTTCATTGGCTGTCTCCATCACATTTTATTTATCCACTCACTCGTTGAAGGAATCTTGGATTGCCTCTCCTTTTGGTTATGAGCATGGATATATCTTTTCTACTATTTTATCATAAGTCAGAAATCAGGCTGGTAATTTTACACATTTTTTTTTCTAATTTACTTTTGGATCTTTTTGTTATTTTGAGGACCTAGGGTATGGTATGATAAGATAGAATTGACAATGGGAATGAATCAGAGGCAAGGAGCATATAAAGTCAGTAGAGCCACCATACGTTGCTAAACTTGAGTTCAAGTCCTGGATTACTATAGATAAGAAAATTACTTATCAATGATCTTTTAATAATTCCTAAAAGAAAAAACCTCCCTTGAATGAAATCCAAATTTGGTTTGTACTGAGTTCTCATTAGAAAATAACATTTAAAAGAAAAAGTGACATTAATATTAAAAGAGCACTTTTATAGAAACATTTAGAATTTTCTTATATGTAACAACTTTCTTTTCTTCTTAATTTTTTTTTTTTTGAGATGGAGTCTCACTCTTGTTGCCAGGCTGGAGTACAGTGGCATGATCTCAGCTCACTGCAACCTCCACCTCTCACATTCAAGCAATTATCCTGCCTCAGCCTCCTGAGTAGCTGGGATTACAGGTATGGGCCACCACGTCTAGCTAATTATTGTATTTTTAGTAGAGATGTGGTTTCGCCATTTTGGCTAGGGTGGTCTTGAACTCTTGACCTAAAGCAATCCACCCACCTGGCCTCCCAAAGTGTTGGAATTACAGGCGTGAGCCACTGCATCTGGCCAATAACTTTCTATAAGTCTGGAAATATTAATAAAATATTGTCAACTTGAAATTTTTCAAAATCACTGACATATTTGGAAGTGGTCATTCAAGCAGGTATGTGTAGCGATGGCCAAGAGGAATGTCTTGGTTCTTTAAGGTTATTTTGCATACTAATATAAATGTTGGTACACCAAACAATTCCACAAAAATTATAACATATAAACTAATGTTTATATTAGCTGTGCTGCTCAATACGGTGGCCACTAGCCACATGTGACTAATGAGACTTGACAAGTGGGTATTCTGAACTGAGATGTGCTGTATGTGTAAAATACACCTTGGATTTTGAAAACTTGGTTCAAAAAAAAAAAAAGGTAAAATAACTCAATAATGCTTTATATTGGTTACATGGTGAAATGGTAACAGTTTGGATATGCAGAAGTTCTCCATTATCTGTGGGGGATACAGGTTTCAAGACCCCCAGTGGATGCCTGAAACTGAGAATAGTGCTGAACCCAACTGCCATCAATCAAGACATGTTTCTGTTCATCTTCCACCCACAAATTTGATACGTTTTCAATCTTGACAACACTTATTACATACTGTGGCTGTAACTTGCAGTTTGAGGTGCAACAGGAAGACTAGCAAGCATGAATTTCTTTTTCCTTCCACACAATTTCACAGATTTGTTCTTACTGTAGATCTCAATGATTTTGGCATATGATTTTTTCTTTCTTCATTAAGTTGAAAAGTTTTACCTTTTTACTTAAAGGAAGCACTTAACTGCTTCTCTTTGGCATATCTGAATTGCCAGCATTATTCCTCTTGCACTTTGGGGCCATTAGTAAGTAAAATAAGAGTTGCTTGAACACAAGCACTGTGACACCGCGACAGTGGATCTGATAAGGGCAGGGAGCGTCTACAGCTCCCTCGGATGACTCATGTCTCGGTTGGGATGGAGCTGGACAAGGGGAGACTTTATCAGGCTACTGACTGTCACACAACTTAAAATTTGTAAATTGTTACATTTATGGAATTTTCCATTTAGTATTTTCAGACCATGATTGACTGCAGGTAACAGAAACCGTGAAAAGCGAAATCACAGATTAGGGAGGGACTACTACACTGCGTTAAATTAAATATATCATTAAAACTAATTTTAGTTTTCTTACTTTTAAAATGTGATCACTAGAAAATTTAAAACAACATATGTAGCTTACATTATATTTCTAATATACAATGCTACCCTAAAGATTAGTTTATATGTTATAATTTTTGGGGAATTGTTTGGTGTACCAACATTTATATTAGTATGCAAAATAACCTTAAAGAACTGCATTTAATTTATAATTTTAATTGAATAGTCATATTTAGATCATGAGTCTTTAAAAATAAAAGCCCTATTTGGGAGTTTTAAAGAAATATCATTTGAGGATAAATATTAATTTGGCCAACTAAAGTTGATTTTAACTCCCAAATTATGTATGTCGGTGATAAATTATCTTAGATACACACATAAAAAGAATTTGAAGAAGACAAAAACAATTATAAGGGAAAAAATTAGGTACCTTAGAAATCTTGCTCTTACATTAACCTCAGTTGAAAGTAAGTGTCTATTCCTATCATGAATATGTACTTCACTGGCTATGGGCGAAATGCAGCAATTGAGAAATTATTGTCTCTAAACTATGGCAATAAACTTTTAAAAATCTGACTACAAAAACTTTTATAATACAATTAAAATAATAATTACATTTTTTAGATACAATTTAAGATTTACTTCTGTTTACAAAAGCATTCTACAGTGGCAAATTAGGTTCCCAGGGCTGCCAAGTAGGTTACCATGAACTTGGTGACTTAAAAGAATAGAAATGGATTCTTTTACAGTTCTGGAGGCCAGAAGTCCAAAATCAGGGTGTTGGCAGAGTTGGTTCCTTCTGGAGACTCCGAGGGAGATTCCTTTACCATGACACTTCTTTTCTGGCTTCTGGGGGTTGTCATGTGGCTTGTAACTGCAGAACTCCAATATCTGCCTCTATCTTCATGGGGCATGGCCTTTATCTCTGCGTGTCTTTGTGCCTCAAATCTTCCTCTCTTTTTTCTTATAAAGACTTCAGTCGTTGGCTTTGAGGCCCATTGCAAATCCAGGATGTTCTCATCTGGAGATCCTTAATCTAATTACCTATGCAAAGACCCTATTTCCAAATACGGTCACACGTTCAGGTACAGGGAATTAGGATTTGTACATTTCTATTTGAGGGACATGACTGAACCCATTACAGGTGGTATTTAGCTTTAGTCGTATATTAATGTTAACGTTTATCCACTCATGATTGGGTTAGTGACTGTATTCAGAGCTCCAAGAGCTGTAAGAAGAAGGGGATTTATGGCCAATTTACGAGGACATCTTGAGACAGGAGAACACGCACCAGCTACTTGTGCTGCTGCTGTAGCATCTGCTGGTGTTGACCACCAAAGTGCACATCCTCTTAGTCTGGAGAAAGGAGGACCCCAGCTGGCAGGAAACATGCCCATTCCCTTCTATGCCATCAGTGTGATCTGCACCTTGCCTGGAGTAGTGAGAATTGGAGACCCAGAACCCCCTCTCAGACAAGAGATCTCACTTTTCTCCCTGGCTCAGTCTTAAGAAATACCAGAAAGCATTAAAATGTGCTTGAGTTTTCATGTATTCTCTACAAGTTTGTAAGGAAACACTCTTACAGAGAGAATCTGCTTTTACTCCTAAAGTTGAGTTAAAGAGTTCTTGAGAGGTAGGTGGTCAATGTGGAAGCAGGAAATTCTTGACCCCAGGAGTGATGAGGTGAAAATGGTCCTTGAGGAAGTTTTGTTTGGTGATTCGTGTAGCAGAAATTGGAGGGAGCAGATGGAAGGTAAAGATGCCAGTTAGGGAGCTAATACCACAATCCAGGCTCGAGAGCACAAGCTCCAATATTGGGATGGGGTGGTCTTGAGAAGGTAAATTCAGGGAACAGAAACACTGCACAGTGTGAAGTTGAGGGAAGAGTGAAAAATAGGCCCACATCTATATCCTGGAGAGAGGCGGAGGTGCTGACAAGACGAGGAAGCCTGCAATGATTGAGTTGTCTTCATTTTCGTTCTTTGTTGGAGGTTCATTTGTTTTCTACTTATTTAGGCTTCTCGTGGGCCCTTTAGCCTGTTAGTGCCTTGTCTCACACTAATCACAAGTGACTGCTATTGCCAAAATGTGACATACCCAATTTAGGATTCTGCCTGTTAGTTCCCTCCAGCTCTGCTGGATCATTTCCTCGAACTTTTCTTTCTCTTTTTGCTTATTAGTGTGTCATTTTACAGAGTGTTTCTCAAGCTGCAGAGTTCCATGACAGTCTTCAGACCCTGCAAAGATCCATCTTATGTGTGAAGTTTGTCTAGTTAAGGTTGATTTCTGTGTGTGTATGTTTAATTGGTTGCTAAACTGCAGTGTTATAGTGGTCCAGAAATGCATTTCAGGATGGGTGGCATGTTTTGCAGTCTGAATAAAAATGGTTCACTAAATCTAAATTTAAGATACTGTCCTGTGTCTCTATTAGGTAGGAGAAATGAGTCAGACAAGTTGCAATTAACATTTATTCAACTAGTCATGGGGCTTTGTTTTTAAGACCAAATGCAGTGATATCAGATTCAATATATATCTTTGTTGAGGTACTAGTAGTATTTCCTTTTCATGTTATTATGAGAATTCCATGAGCATGAGTATTCTAGAAGATCTTACTAAAATGGGATGGGGGGAGATGCATAGAGAATGGATGCTCAACTCACATGTGCGAAAGTGCCAGTGGCTTATAGCCACAAAGTTGAGTGCACCCACTTCTGTTAGCATATCAAAGGTATAGGAATCCCAGTTACTGAGTATGGAAAGCACAACGGCCTCAGGTTGCTTTCAGAGATTCTGCCCAAGGGGTGACTTGTGCGAGTGTTGGCCTCCACAAGCTGTGGGGTGTATCAATAGGAGCAGAGGCAGAGAGAGGACTAGGATGGCCAGCAATGAAGAGGCATTGCCTTTAGTCAGAGGGCTGTGGTTTGAAGAACCAAGAGGGGAGTCTTTGCAGAATCCATAGAAGTGCTGATGAGAGAGCATCGACTGTGAAGACCTGCCAGGTCTGAAGAACACAACACCATCTTCAGGCAGTGCCAATCAAACAGGAACTATTCTATTCCCTCTTCCCTTATTTCCTCCATACTCTCCCCCAACCTCCATCTTCATCACTGAGGCTGATGGAGGAAGACATCAAGTTTAGCAAACCTGGAGAAGAGGAACAACTGCAAGAAGGAGCATTATCTTTAGATGAAAATTGAAGTATGGATTAATATATTGAACTGGACACTTTTAAATGTATGTGTGTGAATGTGTGTTTTGCTTTTAACTTTTTATTTTCAATTAATTATAGACTCACAGAAACGTGCAAAAAATACATAGAGTCTCTTGTATCCTTCAAGCAGCACCCCTAAATTGTGATGTCTTTTATAGCTATAGCACAACACATATGAGAAACTAGGAAATTGGCATTGGTATAATAGTTTTAACTAGACTACAGACCTTATTCAGTTTTTCACTGATTTTTGTGTGCACTTGTGTGTGGTGTTTAGTTCTATGCAATTTGATATCAAGTATAAATTTGTGTAATCCTACCACAATCAAATACAGAACTATTCTAACACTGCAAAAAACTCCTGTGTGCTTATAGTCATGTCCGATCCTGATCTCATCCTTGTCTTCCAAAAATCACTAATCTGTTTTCCATATCTGTAGTTGTGTCATTTCAGGATGACATATAAGTGGAAACACATATTGTAGTGTGTTGCTTTATGAATTGCCTTTTTTTCACTAAGTAAAATACACTTATCCTTCCAAATGGTTGGATATATCAATAGTTTGTTCTTTTTTATTGCTGGGTAGTATTCCATTGTGTGGTTTTTCCAGACTTTGTTTAGCCATGTACTTGTTGGAAGACATTTGAGTTATTTCCAGTTTGGGGCTACTATAAATAAAGCTGTAAACATTCATGTACAAGTCTTAGTATGAACACAGGTTTTTGTTTCTCTGCAGAAACAAAATGCCTGAGAGTTGCTGGGTGGTATGAAAAGTGCATTAGTATTTAGTTTTATAAGAAAATAGCAAGCTTTTCCAGAGTGACTGTACTACTTTTTAGTTCCATCAGCAATGTATGAGACATAGTTTCTCTGCATCCTTGTCAGCATCTTGTGTAATCACTATTTTTTTAGTTCAGCTCTTCTAATGGGTGTACAGGTGTTATATTGTTGTAGTTTTACTTTGCATTTCTCTCATGGATAATGATGGTAAACTTTTTTTGTGTGTTTATTTGTGCATCTTCTTTTTGGTGAAATATCTGTTCATGTCTTTAGCTCATCCTCTTATTAGAGTTTTTGTTTTTTTATTGTTGAGTTTCGAAATATCTTTATATATTTCAAATACAAATTCTTCGTTGAATGTGTAGTTTGTAAATATTTTCTCCCAGTCTGTAACATGTCTTTTCACCCTCTGATAAAAGATATTTCACAGAACAAAAAAATTTTAATTTTGATGAAGTCCAATTTATTAATTTTTTTCTCACAAGCTATGTTTTTGGCTTCAGGTTTAACACTCTTCATCTAGCTCTAGACTTAGAAGATTTTCCTTTTGGATTAGACATTTAAATATTTACTTAGCACAAAGACAGTAGCAAAGGAAGAGCAGAGAGACAAAACCAACATAAGACAAATAGAAACTAGATAGCGAAGTTGTCTATCTAATCCAGTGATATCAATAATTACATAAATGTGGACGAAATAAACGCCCTATTCAAAAGGCAGAGATTGTCTGTCTGAACCAAAGAAAACAAGGCTCAATAATATGTTGTTTATGAGAGACATGCCTTTGAACCAAAGACAGAAATGGCTTGGAGGTAAAAGGATGGAAAAGACATATTGAAGTAACTATGAAAGAGCTAGAGTGGTTACAATAATATCAAACAAACTTTAAGACAAGAAATATTACTAAAAATATTTCATAATCATAAAAGGATCAATACAGTAAGGGGATATAACAATTTAAAATGTGTATGTATTTTACAACTGAGCCTCAAAATAAACATGAAGCAAATATTGACAGACTTGAAAGGATAAATAGGTAATTTAACAATAATAGCAGGTATTTCAAAACTTTCAATAAATGATAGGACAATTGGACCAAAAAAACGCGGGTACGTGAGACTTCCACAGGACTATCAACCTACATACTCTAAATGATATTTATAGAACACTTGATCCAAAGAATTAAAATACAGATTTTTGTCAAGTGCACATACAACATTCTCTAGGTTAGACAATATGCTAATCTAGGAAAGAATTAAATTGGAGATTCACCATACAAAGATATCTGGCAAAAACCCAATCTATGTAGAATTAACACACTTCTGAACAACCTATGGGTCAAAGAATACATCAAAAGGGAGAGTAAAAAGATATTTTGAATTGGATGAAACAAAAACACAATATATAAAAGTATATGGAAAAATCTAAGGTAGTACTGAGCAGAAAATTTGTAACTTTAAAAACCTATCAGAAAAGAAGAAAGCTATCAAAAATCAATAATCTAAGCTTCTACCTTAAAAAGCTAGAAAAAGAACAAAGTAAATTAACAGCAAGTATAAGGAAGGAAATAATGACTGAAAATTATTGAAATACAAAACAAAACTAAACAAAAATAATAAAGACAACCAATGAAAGCAAAAGTTGATTCTTTCAAAAGATAGACAAAATTGATAAACCCTTACCTAGAATGACAGAGAAAATAAGAGGAAAGACACAAATTACCAAAATAAGGAATAAGAGAGGGGACAGAATTACTGGTACTATAGAAATTAAAATGATTAAAGGAGAATATCATTAACTATTTTATGCCAATAAATTAGACAACTTAGATGAAACAGACAAGTTCCTAGAAAGATACAAATTACCAAAACCGACTCAAGAAGTAGAGAATCTAATTGACCTATGATAAGTCAAGAAATTGAGTTAGTGATTAAAAATCTTCCCACAGTGAAAGCTACAAAATATTGCTGAGATGAATTTAAAAAGAGATGGAGAGACATTTTATGGTTGGGTTTGAAAGACTCATGATTAAGGTGGAAGTTGTCTTCATATTGATATATAGAACCAACACATTCCCTTTCAAAATACCAGCAGGCTTTCATTATAGAAATTGACAACCTGATTGTAATTTTGTTTGTTGGTTTAACGTGTCAATTTTGCTAGCCTACAGTCCCCAGCTATTCAATCAAACACTAATTTAGGTGTTGCTGTGAAGGATATTTGCAGGTGTACATAGTATTAATGAATCGTTAACTTTAAGAGAGATTATGGTGGATAATCTTGATGGGCTTGATTCAGTCAGCTAGAATACTTTACAACTGGGTCTGAGGCTTTCCTAAAAAAAAGAAGAAAATTTTACTTTGGACAGTAGCATTAGCTCATGCCCATGAGTTCTAGCCTGACCTTCTGGACTGCCTGCCTGTGGGTTTTAGTCTTACTTAAAAAGCCCCTACTATTGCATAGGCCAATTTCTTATAATAAATCTCTTAATATATATATTTTCTACTGGTTCTGCTTCTCTGGTTGTACTTTGATTGGCAGATGATCCAAAAATTTATATGGAAATGAAAATGATCTACATAAAACAAAGCAATTTTAGAACAGAACAAACTTGGAGACTTATCCAATTTCAAAACTTAATATAAAGCTATAGTAATCACGAAAGTTTAGTATTGATGTAAGGATATATAAATAGATCAATGAGACAGAAATGAGGGTCCAAAAACTAACCCATCAATTGACTAAGGTCGACTGATAATGAAAATATATGTCCACACAAAGATTTGTAGGTGAAAATTCATAGCATCATTACTCATAACAACCAAAAATGGCAACAACCTAAATGCGCATTGATTGGCAAATGGGTGAACAAAACCATGGCATACTTATAGAATGGAATGCCATTCAGCAATAAAAAGAAAGAAACACAGATACATGCTACAGCATGGATGAATCTCAAAAGCATTGTGGTAAGTGAAACAAGCCAGACACAAAGACGACAAATTGTATGATTCTGCTTATATGAAGTGTCCGCAAAAGGTAAATTTATAGAGACAGAATGTAGATCAGTGGTTCCTGGGTCTGGGGAGGGAGCAGGGATTCATTGTAAATGGGCTTGAAGCAATTTTGGTTGGGGAGTCATGGAAATGTTCTAAAACTGGGTTGTTATGATTGTTGTACGACTCACTAAATACTTACTACCATCATTAAATTGTGCATCTACGATGGATTTCCTTACCATATGTAAATTATACTTTAAAAAAAAAGAACAGAAAAATTATGGAGCTTGTCCCAGTTGTCATCAAAGAAAAAGAAGAGGAAAACTTCTTACGGAGCAAATTTGAAGCAACAGCAGAAGATAAAAATAAAGTCACTTTTGGGCACAAGCCCAGCATTTTTCACACACAAGTTATAGAGGTCAATATGGCTCTAGCTAGCTAGTGTGACCATCTCTAAGAATGCCATCCTTTTTCATGACATAAATGCATTTTCTCTTACTGCCATGAGAATATATGAAGATACATGAAAATTTCGATTCAGCAATAGTTATTTTATCTTGCATATAATTTTACAGTTTTTATTTTAATGAGCCATAAACTATTTTCTACAAGATTCCAGTGTAATGGAAAAGCAATGGGAAGAATTACAAGCCAGAAGACAACTATAGAAATCCATGGCTTTGCAGCCTTCATTTAGTTCCTGCATTAGCCAATTGACTTTACTTGGGAGAAAAACCACTTCAAGGTCAAACTCAATCTCTGACTCTGGCCAGTCACCTAAAAAATGGGAGCTTTAGCCCTCAATGGGCTTAACAAAACAATGTGGATGGCTTAGAGTACTTATCTCCAGGGTAGAAAAGGGAGCAATAATTCAAAATTCATAGGAACTATAAAAATCAAAGAAATAAAAGTAGGAAGATCCAAGGCACAAAGTCACACTATTTACCAATGACAAATAATATATTTAATTAATAAATGGGAGAGAGTTTGCTTAGAGGCAAGAGTATTAGATGGGAGAGTCACATTTGGTTTTACTTTCAAGCAGTACCAGTTTGAAAGAGTAGAATCTAGGTTAAATGTTTGGACAGCAAACTAGAGGTTCTGCAAAAACAGGCTCTCTCCTTTCCCCAGTGAAGGGACTCTGATTTGTATGCACCTTTTAATATTTGGAGGCACTTTGCAAACTGTAGTTTTAAATTACTGTATGTACCATCTGTCTTTGTTAAATATCCAAAGGCATTTGGCCATCACCCCACATTTGTTTCTGTCTTTGGACCCAGGGTTTCTGAGGCAAGTCATGTTTTAAGGGATGTGCTCAGACACTTCTCTACTTCGCAGATCTCTCAGGCACACCAAAGCCTCATCCCAGTCCAGGCAATAGTATTATGCTGCCCCTTGAAGAAAACCCATGCTAGACTGCTGGGAGCTTTTTGGATTCAGGGTCCTGCCTGTTGTGATCTCTGTGGAAATGGGATGAGGCAGCCTGCATTTCATAGACTTTAAGCAAGCATATAGATATTAGATACTGTATTCCGGAAGCAGAACGATTTTCTCATTCCAAATTGTACAGAGAAAATTTGGCTCTGTCTGATACTGAGATTATTGTCTTCAGTGGAGTGTAAAAAGTCCCAGATTCAGATTTTCAAACTCTTCTTTTGAAATGGTACAGATGAAACTTGTTTATCATTGTACTTACTGAATTTCATTATAGGACTGTTGTGTTTGTCAACGGGTGGCCAAAAGCCACAGCTGACTTCTCAGTTATCAGAGTCATCCAGCCTGATGCGCTGCCGTTCCCCTCTGCCCCACACGTATTATCACTGTCCAGCCAGAGTGGGGCCCCGCAGGCCCTCCGCAGCCCTGTTACTCAGGTTAAGCTGGTACCAGTAGTATGAAATTTGCCTCAGCTAGACAATGCTCCCCTTCTCCTGTCCAACCTGCTATTATATTACCCTGACAATGTCTTTTAACAGCATCCTTTCTACAAAGGCAGGTAGGTATAGATCACAAATATTTCAGACAGCTAAGAAACTTATCTGAGGATGGGTTTGAGCGGAGGTGGTGTTATTATGGATGGCATTTCCAGTCATCGGAGATAAACTCTGTGATGCGTCAACTCCAGTGCCTGCTTTACAGCCCAGCTGCAGAAATTCAATTGCTTCTAAGGTCAGTTGCTGGGGCAGATACGCCAAGAGAATGTAGTTTCGTTTTCCAACTTTTATTAGAGACAATTAGATGACTATGTTTAAATCTCACCAGCTAAGAGAACTTAATCAGAAAGACCCAGATTTTTAAAAAAGGGATAAAAGAGAGAAAAATTCCTTTAATTTAACTTCTAAAATATGAAATACAGCTCGTGTCCCCATTCTTCACTTTCTAAAAGGTGATGTTCCTAATTTTGTTATTTTAAAAAGAATCTGTGATTTTAATTTTGATGTCCTCATTTACTCAATAGTTACTTAAGACCGAGTTTTAAAAAAAATGTTCAGGTTGTTTGAGATTTTTGCTTAAGCCTTTGTTACTGGCTGTAGACATATGCCCTGTCTGACTTTCTGAGCATGTGGGTCACACAATGTCTGCTTTTTGAATTCAAAAGTTGTAACCACTTTTTGGAAATGAGGAATAGACAATTAAAAAGAAAGTATAAAATAATCATTGTATATTTCAAAATTATAAAGAGTAGATTTTAAATGTTTTCATCACAAAACAATAAGTACATGAGGCAATGTATTTGTTAATTAGCTTGATTTAATCATTCCACAGTGGAAATATAGATCAAAATGCACCCTGTATCCCATAAATATATAATATATACGATTATTATTTTTCAATTAAAAATAAAATTTAAGAAAGAAAGTATATTATCTGTAGAGAACAAATGCTATATATCTGTTAATTCAGGACTGGAATTTAAATTATTTAAAGCTTCATGTCCTTATTTATGTCTACTTAGCCTGTCAGAGATTGAGAATACTGTATTACAGCTTCCACTATAATTGCCTCTGACATTATTCTTTTGCAAAAGGATTTATTCTGTACATTTATTTGCCCATTTTATGTATTTCTTAGTTGCTATCTATTCAGTATGGGGATGCTTCATTATAAAATATTTCCCTTTTACTATAGTCAATATCTTTGGCTTGAATCATCTTTGTCTAATATTAATATTTCTGCCTTTGCTTTTTCTTTGTCTTTGATATAAACTCATTGTGTTAGGCCATTCTTGCATTGCCATAAAGAAACACCTGAGATTGGGTAATTTATAAACAAAAGAGGTTTAATTGACTTATGCTTCTACAGGTTTTACAGGAAGAATGGTACTAACATCTGCTCAGCTTTTGGGGAGGCTTCAGGGAGCTTTCACTCATGGTGGAAGGCCAAGGAGGGGCAGGCACTTCACATGGCAAAAGCAGGAGCAAGAGAGAGAGCGGGAAGGGGTCGGGGGAAGGTGCCACAATGGACAACAACCAGCTCTCACGAGAACTCACTATTTTGAGGACAGCGTCAAGCCAAGATGGATCTATCCCCATGACCCAAACTCCTCCTACCAAGCCCACCTCTACCATTGGGGATTTCATTTCAACATGAGATTTGAGCAGGGACAAATATCCAATTATGTTATTCATTTTTCAATTTTAAAGTTTCAGCATCACTTTTGAGTGTCTTTTGTAAGAATCTTCTGACTAGAATTTATTTTCTAATCTGATCGTAGAGTTTTTGTTATTAATCAAAAGTTTAAGTCATTTACATTGATCTAAACGAGTCACTAGTTCTCATTCCAGTCATCTTGTTTTACGGTTTATGTGTGCTTGTTGCCTTTGCATATCTTTTACTCTGTAGAGAATATAAGGGGGTTATTTTGTTTCAAATTCTGCTGATGGTTTTTTAAAAGTTAAAAAAATACCTTAAGCATATCTTTAATTTTCAAAGTTTAAGAATAAAAAAATAATTTTTGACTTCCTGATATGTCAAACACATGCCAGTATTTACTATGTTAATAGTTATGGATTCAGACTATTGTATTTTCAGAGTACAAGATTTTTTAGAATTGTTTTTATTTTCTAAATTCAACTTGGTAATATTTGTTTAAATTATTTATATTTAATTTCATAAGTTTATTTGGTTTTAAAACTCATTGTAAATTCTTTTATGTTCTTACATTTTAATGCCTAAGGTCTTAGTTTCTATTTCCTGTTTTTGAATTATTTTATTTACTGGTAGTAATGTAAAAAAAATTAAAACTTTTTTGTCTATAATTGGTTTTTGAATAACATTTGAGATGAGTACCTGTAGGGTATATTTTGAGTATCTTTGAATATTTAAAAGTATCTACTGCCATTTCTCATAAAAGGTAAACCAATTGGGACAAGAATTTCTGGGTCACTATTATTTTTCCACAAATAGTTGTTTGCCAAGCTCTAGGTTTTGGCATGTTACTTTCTGTCTCTAGTACTCGTGTGTTTATTTATGAAATGATAATGATAGCCCTTTCCCCAATTATTTCATACAATTCTGTGAGGTTAAAATGAGAGAATGGATAAGAAACCATGCTGAAACTATAAAGGGGTAATGAAATACAACATACGATCATTTCTCACTGAGTTTAACTTGAAGTACAATGTTTTATTCTCGTCTGGCCTGATTCATTTTTTATTTGCTTATCACTCACTCCTACTCAGCCCAGTAACTTCTTTAAGAAGCATTTTCTTAGGCCAGGTGCAGTGGCTCATGCCTATAATCCCAGCACTTTGGGAGGCCAAGGAGGGTGGATCACCTGAGGTCAGGAGTCTGAGACCAGCCTGGACAACATAACGAAACCCAGTCTCTACTAAAAATATTTAAGAATTAGCCGGGTGTGGTGGCTGGTGCCTGTAAACCCAACTATTCCAGAAGCTGAGGCAGAGAGAATCGCTTGAAACGGGGAGGCTGAGGTTGCAGTAAGCCAAGATGGCGCTATTGCACTCCAGCCTGGGCAACAAAGCAAGATTCTGCCAAAAAAAAAAAAAAAAAAAAAAAAAAAAAAGTCTGGATTCATCTGTTAACTATGATCTTCTTGGTCTAGCTACCTGATGAGACAGCCTGCAAAGGTCTTACTCTGATTAAAATACTTTAAATTTCCCTTTTAAAATGGAAACATGATCCTTGGTCACCATGAAAAATTGAAAACTGAGAACAATACAAAAAAGGAAATAGTAATATTTAAATTAATTGTAAATTAATTCTTAAGTATTTGTAACATACAGGAACAATCACATTTTAACTCTCTTGTCTTTTTTATACTTACATCACCATTTTCATCAATAGATATGATACTGTATAAGTTGATTTTAGGTAATTTTTTTTTTTTTTTTTTTTTTTGAGACAGAGTCTCACACTCTCGCCCAGGGTGGGGTGCAGTGGCGCCATCTCGGCTCACTGCAAGCTCCGCCTCCCAGGTTCATGCCATTCTCCTGCTTCAGCCTCCCGGGTAGCTGGGACCACAGGTGCCCGCCACCACGCCCGGCTAATTTTTTGTGTTTTTAGTAGAGACAGGGTTTCACTGTGTTAGCCAGGATGGTCTCAATCTCCTGACCTTGTGATCTGCCCGCCTCAGCCTCCCAAAGTGCTGGAATTACAGGTGTGAGCCACCACACCTGGCCGATTTTAGGTAACTTTTATAGGGTTGCATAAAACAAAGTACACCAATGGTAAGTGTACATGTGATTAATTTATTATGAATCAGTCCATCTGTGTCACGACCATGCAGATCAGAAGGAAGGCCCCCTGGAAGCCTCTCTTGTGCACTCTACCTGGGCTACCAATTCCCAGACTTAGATGATTGCTATCCTGATGTCTATACTACTGATTAGTTTTGACTACTTTTGAACTTTTTATGTGAGTGACCCATACACTTATATCTCCTTTATCTCAGCATTGTATTTGTGAGGTTCATATATGTTGTTTTTAGCAGTTTGCTCATCTTTATTGCTATGTAGTATTTCATTATACCACCATACCAACACTTATTTATTCTACTATTAATGGGCATTGGGTTTATTTCCAGTTGGAGCTATTATAAATAATGTTACCATAAGTATTTTTGTACATTTCCTTTGGAGTAAATATGTATGAATTTTGGCTAGCTATGCACTAAGGAGTGGAATTGCTGGGTGCTAGGGGCATGTATATGTTCAGCTTTAGAAACAATGCCAAGAAGCTTTTTCTAAATGTTGTTGCCAGTTTACATCCCCAGAAGTAGTGTATGAGATTTTCAGTTGCTCCTCATACTTTTCAATTCTTGATAATTTTAAAACTGCTATTCTAAGTATGTAGTAGCGTCTCATTGTGGTTTCAATTTATATTTAAATGATGATTGAAGAGGCAGAACAATTTTTTTTGTCATATATATTTGTGACTTTTTGAATACTTACTTTTGAGAAGTTTTTGTTCAAGTATTTCGCCAATTTTTCTATTAGGTCAGAATTTTAAAATTTATTGTTAGAAATGTTTATATATTTTGAATGTGAGTAATTTGCAAATATATGTGTATTAATATCTTCTATACCTTGGCTTGCCTTTGACTCTTTTATAGGTGTCTCTGGATGAACACAAATCCTTGATTTTAGTATACATAATTATCCATATTTTTCTATTTTCTTATGACTTTTTCTCTGTCTTAAAAGAAAGCTATTTAGCCAGGTGTGGTTGCACAGACCCATAGTCCCAGCTACTCAGAGGCTGAGGCAGGAACATGGCTTGAGCCCAAGGGTTCAAGGTTATAGTGAACTCTGATCGTGCCACTGCACTCTAGCCTGCATTACAAAGCAAGATCTCATCTCTTAAACAAAAAAGCTTTGCCTATTCTAAATCATAAAGTTACACGATAATATGATAATCTGGAGGGTTTTTTTTTTTCCGTCTTCTGCATTTAGATCTAACTTCCACACAGGACTGGTTTTCAATTGATTTGCAAGTATAGTATGAGGTCATACTTTATTTTTGAGGGGTCTATATTTAAAAGACCATTATCTCATGCACTAACACATTTCTTATAAATCAAGTGACCATATAACTGTGTGTCTGTTTCTGCAGGCTCTATTCTGATCCTTTGGTCTATTTACATATCTTTGTGCTGTGACTGTAGCTTTACAATAAATCTTGATATCTGATGTTTTAAGTTTTCCAGATTCGTTTTTTGGAGACTGTCTTTGCTATTCTTGGATCTTTAAAAGTACAGTTTAGGACTATTTTGTCAATTAAAAACATCATCACCACCACTGCCACCGCCACCACCACTGCCACCACCACCACTACCACCACTACCACCACTACCACCACCACCAGCAGCAGCACCACCACCAGCACCAGCACCAGCACCACTACCACCACCACCACTACCAGCACCAAAGCCTGGCTGGGATTTTTTTTGGAATTGAATACATAGTTTAATTTGGAGAAAATTGATAGCTTTGCAATATAGGCTCTTTCAGCTTATGAACATTATATAGCTCTCTATCTGTTTAGGTTTTTTCAATTCATCTCAATTAAGTTTCGCAGTTTTCTAAATAGAAGTCTTCAGTGTCTTTTGTAAAATATATTACTAGGTATTTGGTGTTTTTATCAGATGCAGTTGCAAATGTTATTGCTTTTCACATATTATTTTCTTATTGTTTTGTGTTTATATATAGAATTATTTCTAAGTAGATGGTTTTTGTATGTTGACTTTGTATCGGCAATCTTGCTGAATTTACTTTTAATTCAAATAGTTATCTGTAGATGACTTTGGATTTTCTAGCCACAAAATTATATTGTCTGGAAATATTTCCAACTTTATTTTTTCCTTTCCAATCCTTAAAACTTTTGCTTATATTTCATGTCTTGTGCTGCTGGCTTTGTTCTTCAGTGCAAGTTGAATAGTAGCGGTGATTGTCTTGTTCTTGAGACATTGTTGTCTTATTCCTGATCTCAGGGAGCTGGTATTCAATTTTCACCATTAAATACGATTTTTATTGCTTTATTCTGAGATAACTTATTCAGATTAAAGAAGTTCACTTTTCTTCACAGTTCATTGAAAGTTTTTAATCATAAATTAGCATTGGATTGTGTCAAATGCTAGGTGAGGGAAAGTTTTAATTAAAGATTTGATTTCTTTAGTACATACATAATAACTTATGCTTTCTGTTTCTTCTTTTGTCAAATTTCGGAAGTTGTGTTTGCTAAAAAACCGTTTATTACCTCTAAATGTTTGAACCTATTTGCATACAGTTGTCTATAATATATTCTGCATATATGTGTACATATGTATATGTATGTGTGGGTACATATATTTAGCTTTATTTATTGAGGTATAATTTACAAACAATAAAACCAATTTTAAGTACACTATTTGATAAGCTTTAATTCCATCTTCTTAGTCTGCCATCTTGATTTTGGTTGGCATACTTTAAGACTTTTACCTGTTTTATTATTGTTATTAATATTAATATTGATAAATTGGTATTGTTTAGATCTTAAGTGTAGTTATTTAAAAATTATTTTAACATTTGCATTTATATACCATATTTACAACATTTATTTAGACTTTATTTTGATAGTTTCAAAATTCCCTTAATTCTATTATTTTCTCCTTTCTTGATTTTTTTCTATTGCATATTATAACTTTTTTGGCTTTTGCATATTTGAAAATGTCGCTCTGTTTTCTTTGTACATTCCTTATTTCTACTCAAGTATAAATTTGGGAATATAATTCTTGGCCACAACTTTTTTCTTTTAATATGACATGATTTGTTTCATTTTATATAATAGAAGAAAAATCTGAAAAAAAAAGAACTTATGTTTTTCTTTGTCAACAACTTTTGTATTGACAGTTGTAGATTTTCTTCTGCTTTGTTCAACAATCTGCCATAATATGTCTAAATGTGAGTCCCTTTTCATTGATTCTGCTTGGCATGCAGGGAATTTTCAGTCTTTAAATTCATGTTCCTTTACCTCTGTTAAGTTTGCTTTTATTATATCTTTGATAACCATTTTGTTCTTTTTTCTGGTGGACTCGTATGAGCACTTGTTACGTGTTTCATTGCCCACAATATCTATTAAATTTGTAAGATATTTTAAATCTCAAATTCCATTTTCTCTACGTTTTAAAAAGACAAACTTCATCTGATGCTAGTGCACTAGGGACCATCTCATTGATCATGTTTTCAATTCATCTCAGTCTCCACTTCAGATACTGAAGATAAGAATATCTGCCTGCTTCCTCATTCTATTATCTACTACTAGACTGGAAAAGCTTGTTGCATTAAGAAGCCCCTCTTATTAGCTTTCATCAGTTTTTTCAGTAACATATGAATTATTCAGCAGCAACTACTGAATATGCTTACCCAAATTGTTGAAATGAGTTCCAAAAGAACTGGCTTCTATCTATTCCTTGTCTTTTGCATGCTTTTAGCCAAAACCCCATTATAACATATTTGTGGTGACTTTTCTGATATCTCTTCTTTTTTCTTACAATCTGGCATTGCTTTCTTAGGAAGATAGCTTAATATCTTTCATAATTCTATTTATATCTGCAATATGTCTAGCTGAAATTCCTTGAGGTTTATGGCTTATAGATGATCCACTTTCATTTTACCATGGCTGGGCTGAAATTTCTCCCACATTTCTGTTCCCTACATTCCACTAGTTTTTCCAGCTTGACTATGGTGATGATTTCGAGAGATACTTGATACCTGGGCTCAAATTACCATCTTACCTGGTGACTGCAAGATAAATCCCTTTCTTTCTATTTCTTTCTTCCTTTTCGTAGTGGTGGTTTATATTGTAACTTTATCTTGTTTTTATTTAACTCTTATTGGCTCCTCCCTAGTTTTCTGAGTGAATAATTTACCATAATTCAACAATTTGTTGTTGAATCTTCTGTTTTAGGAGCCATACATATTTGATATTCTTAATATCCTAAATTATTAATGATATTAATAGTAAACTCCAATAGTTAACTCCAAATAGTTAACTCAAGAAAATTACGGAGTCCAGCATAATCATTTTTCTTCATATTGTCCGTGTAAATTACATCAGCATGCTGCAATTCAGAGAAGGGAGAGAGTAATATAGGATGCACAAGAAAGCCTTTATGATTGATAAAGGACCCTTGAAACACATACAATTTAGTCCTTAAAAGGTCTTTAAAGATAATTCAACTCAACTTCTTAATTTTGTAAATGAAGGGGCTGAGGTGGAGAAAGTCAAAGTGACTTGCCCAAGTATGTGATGGTAAGACTTTGAACAGAGACAGAACAAAATTGTCATATAGGAGGACACCCACTTTTTTGGTCTAGCAATAATATTTTTCTTCTTCTGGAGAAAGCTCCTTTTTTTTCAGGAAATTCTTTTAGGGAATTCTCTTTGTTTTATTCTCCAACCACGTAATGCTACTGGGCCCCGCAAACCATACTGGCCTATTCCCATGCACATAGATATGACTATGTGATCAAATTTAGGCCATTCATTGTCCTTCCACAGAATTTTAAACTTTAACCTAAAGAAGGTCAAATGTTCCTTTCTGTTGGCAAAGCTGGAAAGGGTTGATGTGCAGAAGACCACGTTTCCAATATTATGTGAAAGTTCCTTGTAGAGAATAAAGTTGAATCACTGAGAGTATCACAGATGCACAGATGAAAAGTGGAGATGGTAGGTCTTGACAGCGTTTGGAACCCTGACTCCAGACATCTTATGGTCAGCTAGTTTCTACTCTGCCCTGACCTTGGTCATCTGAGTTCAACAAACGCCCTTTGGCTTAAGCTAGGATGAGTACGATTTTAGTTACTTATAATCAAAAGAGTACTGGCCAATATGTGTGCCTTTAAGAACAGGCAGAAATTAAACAGATGGAGAAGGGCAGGGAGGAAATTCTAGGCAAGGAAGAAGCTGAGCCAAGCTTTGGAGGCCAGCATTTCATGCTCTGCTCCGACAGCTTGGTAGAATTAACACCTCAGCAGGTCAAGGATGACAGGGAGTGGAGAGTAAGAAGAGCACACAGAATTGGCTTCCTGGGGTGGAAACTTCTGGGTATCTCACCAGGAAGAGTGCTGAAAGGGATGGTAGGAGGGTGCTACACCGGGTTATCTCACAGTTTGGTCAAGAACATTTCCTGACATACACGCACTCTAACAATGGTGAATAATGACAAACTAGATCAGACAAATACTGCACATTTTTCTTATCTAGCTCAATCATAGATTCCCTACTGAATTTAAAAGAAAGAAGCATTGACTCATCCACACAGGGATGCAAAACCAAAAAAAGAGAGAGTTCACCATAATTAAGATTGAAAAATTGCTCCAGTATCATCTTATTTTTGGCGGTTCAAGTATTTCCAATTTACTGTTCTGAGATCCTTTTGCTTATCAGTTGTATTTTCAATCTTCTCATTGGAGTTTATTGTACTTGTATTTTATTGCACACTTTACCCTGTACAATATAGTAGACTTTAGTGTGGGGTCCCTGTCAAGAAGGGAGGAAATTACTGATCCATGTAAGCCAATCAAAATTGGAACCCTGGTGTCAGACACTATGCAAGAGTGAAAGCTCATCTTCTCTAGCTGTCAAGACCCTGCTATTTCCTTAAAATTATTCGGCAGCATAGATTTGACCGTGAGACCACAGGAGGGATTGGCAAACACAGAGATGCATGATGTGTTAGAATCATGTCAGCCTCTTTTCAGTTCTGTCACTGACCCATTTGTGCTCATGACTGCTTTAGAGCGGGCATTTTAGTCAGAGACCTAGTTTTCCTCTTTGCAACATAATGATAATGAAACCGTTCAGCCTGACCATGGATTTTAGGAGAATAACTGAGAAAAGTGTTTTCTAAAATGAGAGTTATTTTAGTACAAGTAATGGAAGGGAACTGGGAAGCCATTACAAGCTTCCCACGGGCCATCAAGAGCTTTCTCTCTGACTATACTTCTAAGCGAAATGCCAGTCCTTGGAAAATAACTGGCTTTGTGATAGTTGTCTGGTGTCTTCTTTTCCTTAAGTTCGGCTTCCTGGCAAGCCCTTTTCTCAGACTTTGCTGTTAATGCAGTTGTTCTATGATTTCTCTTTAGCTACATCCCCCTACTGCCTTGGCTGTGCAATTTCCAATAGAAATACAGGAAGAAAGGAACCCAGAGCCTTTTAGGTGTTGTTTGATAGTAGAAGAAGTAATGCTCAAACTTTTACAGCCACTCACGTAGGCTAACCAACAGTGTATTAGGTGTTTGTTCAGAAACATGGTTACAATTGGGTCGTAAATAGTAAGCAGGCAGCCTATTCATGGACTGAAACCTTAGGATGACAAAGGCTGTATATGGCTGAGGAGGAATGAAGGAGCCTATGGTCTGAAGGGCATGAGAGATGCCAAAAAGAGATTGGACATGAACTGCTGGAATCTAAGGCTTTTTATTTTATTTTATTTTTTTCCCCCTGTACTCTTACTACTTTCTTTTTCTGAAAAGAAAATTCAGCAATAGTCTAGTATGTGTTAAATGCTGAATAAGATTCTCTTTTTAAATTAAAAAATAAAGGAGCCAGGTGTGGCAGTGCACCTCTGTAGCCCTAGCTACTTGGGAGGCTGAGGCAGATGGGTCACTTGAGCCTAGGAGTTTGAGGTTACAGTGAGTTATGATTACTCCATGGCACTCCAGCCTGGGTTACAGAAAGAGACCCTGTCCTTAAAAAATAATAAAATTAAAATTAAAAATTAAATAAATTAAAGAACAAAGGGAAGGATGCACTAATAAATATATTCCCCCCAAAAAAACAGCAATAACAACAAAAAGCCACAAAAACTATATAGAGAAGATATGCCAACATTTGAGTAGTGCCCAGTATTGAGTTCCCAGGGAAATGAGATAAATCTCAGCTTACTACACACAGTAGAAACTGGCAGGAAAGCCCAATGAAGATTTTCTACTTCTTCAGTCTTCATGAGTAAGTTAAGGAGATATATCTAGAAGAGTGAGGTTTTTGTGAGTGTGTAGTGTATCAGTTCAAGTCCTCTGGGAAGCAGACAGTAAAATGGAGTTAGAAGTACAAAAGCATATTTGGAGTAACACTTTTTTTTTTTTTTTGAGACAGAGTCTCACTCTGTCCCGCAGACTGGAGTACAGTGGTGCGATCTCGGCTCACTGCAAACTCCGCCTCCTGGGTTCATGCCATTCTCCTGCCTCAGCCTCCAAAGTAGCTGGGATTACAGGCGCCTGCCACCATGCCCGAGTAAGTTTCTGTATTTTTAGTAGAGATGGGGTTTCACCATGTTAGCCAGGATGGTCTCGATCTCCTGACCTTGTGATCCACCTGCCTGGGCCTCCCAAAGTGCTGGGATTACAGGCATGAGCCACTGCACCTGGCTGAGTAATGCTTCCTAAGGATAAAGGGAGAGGGAGCAGGAGTAGGCAGAGAGAGTCTTCATATTGCAATGTAGGTTTGGCACCTATGAAAAGAGAGAAGGAAGGAAGGAAGTTTGCATAGGAAGAGCCTCAGTTGGTGGTACCATTTCAAAAGTCCAGGCCAATTCAGTGCAGAGTACTGGTACAAAGACTCCCAGTACTCTGCACTGGTAGAGTATTCTTCTACTGGTAGAAGAATCCCAGGTTGAGTAGAAATGTCCAGGATCTGGTATTTCTTCCATGTTCAGTTATTGACTAGGACTGCACGTGCCCTTGATTCAAACAGTACTGTAGCTCCTGAAGACACACTTCCATAGGTATTTCTTGGGAAAACTGAGTTTCTTCATGCAAAATGTAGTCTTAACATTTGTTGTATGTATTTTGTAGGAGTTATTTCATAATAAGTTTGGGGTAACAATGGTTTCAGAAGAGATATATAGAGCATTATCCTGTGCTACAGCTATCTACGGGAGAGTTGGAGTTGACATGGGAAGGACGGAAGCTGTTACATAACAAATAGTCCATGGAACTGAGGACATCTGCTTCTGGATTTGATGGTGTCATTTATAAAAGAGCAAAAGTTCCCTTGACAACAACTAGAAAGCCAGAAGAAAAAAAAAGAAGAAAAAAAGCAAAAACTGTTATTTGCATGGATTAGAGGTTGCAAGGCAGCCAGGACTCGAGAAACCAAGATCTAAGACAGAAGAGAAGTTTACTGCAGCGAGAGGAATATTCTGCATGCTGCTCTTCCCCTGGAGGTTTTTTTTGAATTTGTGAAATGAAGAAAGAGGCTGAGGAGCTAAGCAGAAGTATAGGTGATTTCTCAGAGCTGGGGTAACAAAGTGGAGTTTGGGCCTGATAAAGCAACCAGGTCTTGAAGGGCCAAGGTCCCAGAGAGAAGGCAAGTGCAGAGAAGTAAGTTCACATTTGGCACTAGTCTTCCCCTTGAGGCATTTTCTGATTTAGAAACCAGGCAGGGCCAGAGGCTGTGAAGCTAAACAGAAAGCAGCTAAAAATCAGAGTGAAGTGGAGGGGGGTGTGTGTGTGTATGTGTGTGTATGTGGCAGTTTTATGGTGCTAAGGAGATAAAAACTTGAGTCCAACACCTGCCAAGCCAAAAATGTGGATACTAGTAAACACCCTAGGCTTTCAATTCTTGATACCCTAAGGATTAAGTACACTAAATCTTCAAAGAATGTAACAATGATGTGTTCACCCTCTGCCAAAGGATATTGTAAATTCACTATGGAGGGGGGTAACATTGTGACTTTACAATATTCCAAATATGATTTTTGGCAGTCAATAGGAAGTTACCACTCATATTAAGAAACAAAGAGAAAAACAGACAATAGACAAAGACTTATGGGAACCCAAGCTATTAAATTTATCAGTCATACATTTTTCTCTTAAGAATTGCCATTGGTAAATCTGAGAAAACAGATTATGAGATGGAAAATTTCACCAGATAATTGGAATCTATATATCAAAAAAAAGACAATATCAAATTTTAAGAACTGAAAAGTGCCATAGCTATAATAAGGAACTCAGTATCAGATGGACACAGTTGAGAGGATAAGGGAACTGGAAGAGATGATAGTACAGAATATATAGACTGAAGCAGACATAAGCTACATGTTGAAAAGTCTAATACATGTGCATCTGGAATGTCAGGAGAGAGAAAGAGAGAAAAAGAGAAAGAGAGAGAGAGAGAGACAGAATGGAGCAGAAACAGTCTTGAAATACTGATTAACAACTTGCCAAAATTACTGAAAATGTAAACATCAAGCTATGAATTCAGAAGCACTACAGACCCCATCCAGAGAAAACACAAAGAAAACTGCAACTTGGCACATCATAGTAAAACTGTTGAAAACTAAAGACAAAGGAAAAATCTTAAAAGTAGCCAAGGGGCAAAAAAGGATAAACTATCTTCAAAAGAGAAAAAGGAAGACTGATGAAAACGTTCTCAAGAGAAATGTTGGGAAACAATATTACATCTTAAAGTGCAAAAAGTGAGTAAGTGCCAACTAGAACTTTCTCTCCAGTAAAAATATTCTTCTAGGGTGAAGTAAAATAAAGACATGTCGAGACAAAGAAACACTAAGGAAAGACTGTAACCCCATATGAAAGCAAAGAAATGCAGGAAAAAATTAACAGCAAAAGAGTAAGTGAGAATATGAATAAATCTAGGTGAATATAGATGAAAAACAACAATAATAACAATGTCTTTGAATGTTTGCAATGTATGTGGAAAAATGTAGAGCAACTATGCCAAAATACAGAAGTCAGCATAATAAATTTAAACTGCTTTAAGGCTTTAGCTTTGGCTGATTATGTAGTAAAACTTTTCATTCATATTAGACTGTAGTAAAGAGTGATGTTGTAATTTTTGGGATAATAACTAAAATGATAGTAAAAAAGAAAAATTAAGAAACTAACAGAGGAGAAAAAGTGGAATACAAATACTTGCTCAATCCAAAAGAAGGCAAGAAATATAAATAAAACAAATACAGGCCAGTTGTGGTGGTTCAAACCTGTAATCCCAGCACTTTGTGAGGCTGAGGTGGATGGATCACCTGAGGTTAGGAGTTTGAGACCAGTCTGACCAACATGGTGAAACCCTGTTTCTATCAAAAATACAAAAATTAGCAGTATGTGGTGACAGGCACCTGTAGTCCCAGTCACTCAGGAGGCTGAGGTGGGAGAATTGCTTGAACCCAAGACACAGAGGTTACAGTGAGCCAAGATTGCACCACTGCACTCCAGTCTGGGCAAGAGAGTGAGACTCTGCCTCAAAAACAAAAAACAAAACACCCAATATATGTATATAAAATAGGTGAGACGAAAAGAAAATGAATATTTAAAATTTTAGGCAGAAACTCAAATATATAAATAATTGCATTCAAAATGAATGGACTAAATATTTAAACTAAAATTCAAGCTAGATTAAAAAGAAAAACATGAAGCCCAATCATATATTTCTTATAGGAAACACGCTTTAACTATTAAGTCAAGCATATTTAATCAAAATTGGCTATATGCTGAGATATAAAGCAAGATTTAACAGTTTTAAAAGATTAAGACAATTCAAAGTATGCTTACTATACACCGTGGAATTAAGCTAGAAATAAATAAATCACAAAACAAGAAAAACCAAAACAAATAGGACATCCACAACGTTTTTGAAATAAAAAACTATAGTTCTATACAATCCGTGGCTGAAAGAATAAATTAAATGAAAATAAGAAAATATTCTGAACTTAATGATAATAAAATGTGACATATAAGTACTTGTGGTGTGAAGCTAAAGCTTGTTAGAAGGAAAATTTATGGGCTCATAAACTAATAAAAAGAAAAATGTCATAAAATAAGTGATCTAAGTATCCAGCCTAGAAAGTTAGATAGATGACAACAAATGAAATCTGAAGGAAGTAGAAGAAAGTAAATTATACAGATAAAGTCAGAAATTACGAAAATAGAAAACAAATGTTTAGTAGAACCATCTGCATCTGACTCTTGAATTGTGTCTTATTTTTCTGCACAAATTGACATTAAACATCACTAAAATTTGGCTATGAGATATTTGGCATTAATATGAGTGGAAAGCTAAATTTTATGTGAGAATAGATGTGAATTTGGTACTTTAAAATATATAAATAACAATAATTTTATAATAAAGTTACTGAAATAAAAATGTAAAGAAACCAGCTAATAACTTACGTTTCAGAATCTTGTCTGTAATGTACTTCATGGTGTTCCTATAGTCTTTGATGTTTAGTCCTTGTTGTTTGAGGTTTCTATTGCTCTGCACTTTTTGTGTGATTACAGAATTTACAGTTTAGAAAATATTAGTTTATGAAAAAAGTTCTGAAGGAAGACAAAAGTTGAAGCATTGAACAAATGCAATTGGTAACTTCCAGTCAAAGAAAAAAGAGAATAGACACAAATAACAAATATAAGGACTAAAAAGAAGACATCACTAGAAATTCCACATGTTACAAGAATAAAAAGATACTATAAGCAACTTTGTGCCAATCAATTAAAAAATTTAAATGAAATCGTCAAATTCCTAGAATCTCACATCTTACCAAAAGATCGGAATGACCCTATGCCAATTAAATTAGTTTCCTGAGTTAAAAATTGACTAACAAAGAAATCAACCCTCAAAGGTTTCACTAGCAGGTTTTACCAAATATTTAAGGAAGAAGTAACTTGAAACTTACACATCTCTTCAGAGGACATTTCCCAACTTTTTGGTAAGACTAACATTACTTTGACATCAAAACATGATAAAACCTGATCAACTTTGTCATAAATTTAGATACAAAAATCCAAAGCAAAATAGTAGCAATTCTAATCCATCTATAAATAAAAAGGCAATAAATTTCAACTACTTTGGGTTTATCTGAGGAATGTAAGGTTGGTTTAACATTTGAAAAGCAATCAATACAATTAACCACGGCAACCAAATAAAGGAGAAATATAGTCATATACAGAAAAATACAGAAAAAACATTTGATAAATTCAACACATATTAAAAACCTCTTAGCAAACTAGGAACAAAGGAAAATTTCTTTGATTTGATTAAGAAAGCCCAACAACCTGCAATAAATGTCAAACATCATCGTGAAAAGCATACAGCTTTGTTTCTGAACTGTGGCATGAGATAAGGATGCCGGCTATCACCATTTCTTTTCTTTTTTTTTTTTTTTTAATTTATTATACTTTAAGTTCTAGGGTACATGTGCATAACGTGCAGGTTTGATACATAGGTATACATGTGCCATGTTGGTTTGCTGCACTCATCAACTCATCATTTACATTAGGTATTTCCCCTAATGCTGCCCTTCCCCCAGCTCCCCACTGCCCCCCACATGCCCTGGTGTGTGATGTTCCCTGCCCTGTGTCCAAGTAATCTCATTGTTCAATTCCCACCTATGAGTGAGAACCTTCAGTGTTTGGTTTTCTGTCCTTGTGATAGTGTGCTGAGAATGATGGTTTCCAGCTTCATCCATGTCCCTGCAAAAGACATGAACTTGTCCTTCTTTATGGCTGCATAATATTCCATGGTGGATATGTGCCACATTTTCTTAAGCCAGTCTATCATTGATGGACATTTCAGTTAGTTCCAAATCTTTGCTATTGTGAATAGTGCCACAATAAACATACATACATGTGCATGTGTCTTTATAGTAGCATGACTTAGAATCCTTTGGGTATATACCCAGTAATGGGATGGCTGGGTCAAATGTTAATTCTAGTTCTAGATCCTTGAGGAATTGCCACACTGTCTTCCACAATGGTTGAACCAATTTACACTCCCACCAACAGTGTAAGAGTGTTCCTATTTCTCCACATCCTCTCCAGCACCTGTTGTTTCCTGACTTTTTAATAATTGCCATTCTAACTGGTGTGAGATGGTATCTCATTGTGGTTTTGATTTGCATTTCTCTGATGACCAGTGATGATGAGCACTTTTTCATATGTCTGCTGGCTGCATAGATGTCTTCTTTTGAGAAGTGTCTGTTCATATCCTTTGCCCACTTTCTGATGGGGTTATTTTTTTCTTGAAAATTTGTTTGAGTTCTTTGTAGATTCTGGATATTAGCCCTTTGTCAGATGGGTAGATTGCAAAAATTTTCTCCCGTTCTGTAGGTTGCCTGTTCATGCTGATGGTGGTTTTTTTTTTTTTTTTTTTTTTTTTTTTTTTTTTTTTTGCCCTGAAGAAGCTCTTTAGTTTAATTAGATCCCATTTGTCTATTTTGGCTTTTGTTGCCATTGCTTTTGGTGTTTTAGTCATGAAGTCCTTGCCCATGCCTATGGCCTGAATGGTATTGCCTAGGTTTTCTTCTAGGGTTTTTATGGTTTTAGGTCTAATATTTAAGTCTTTAATCCATCTTGAATTAATTTTTGTATAAGATATGAGGAAAGGATCTAGTTTCAGCTTTCTACATATGGCTAGCCAGTTTTCCCAGCATCATTTATTAAATAGGGAATCCTTTCCCCATTTCATGTTTTTGTCAGGTTTGTCAATGATCAGATGGTTGTAGATGTGTGGTGTTATTTCTGAGGCCCCTGTTTTGTTCCATTGGTCTATATGTCTGTTTTGGTACCAGTACCATGCTGCTTTGGTTACTGTAGCCTTGCAGCATAGTTTGAAGTCAGGTAGCGTGATGCCTCCAGCTTTGTTCTTTTTTCTTAGGATTGACTTGGCAATGCGTGCTCTTTTTTGGTTCCATATTAACTTTAAAGTAATTTTTTCCAATTCTGTGAAGAAAGTCATTGGCAGCTTGATGGGGATGGCATTGAATCTATAAATTCAATTACTTTGAATTGAAAAATTACTTTGGGCAGTATGGCCATGTTCACAATATTGATTCTTCCTATCCATGAGCAAGGAATGTTCTTCCATTTGTCTGTGTCCTCTTTTATTTCCTTGAGCAGTGGTTTGTAGTTCTCCTTGAAGAGGTTCTGCATCCCTTGTAAGTTGAATTCCTAGGTATTTTATTCTCTTTTTAGCAATTGTGAATGGGAGTTCACTCACGATTTGGCTCTCTGTTTGTCTGTTCATGGTGTATAGGAATGCTTGCGATTTTTGCACATTGATTTTGTATTCTGAGACTTTGCTGAAGTTGCTTATGAGCTTAAGGAGATTTTGGGTTGAGACAATGGGGTTTTCTAAATATACAATCATGTCATCTGCAAACAGGGACAATTTGACTTCCTCACTTCCTAATTTTGAATACCCTTTATTTATTTCTCTTGCCTGATGGCCCTGGCCAGAAATTCCAACACTATGTTGAATAGGAGTCATGAGAGAGGGCATCCCTGTCTTGTGCTGGTTTTCAAAGGGAATGCTTCCAGTTTTTGCCCATTCAGTATGATATTGGCTGTTATAGCTCTTATTATTTTGAGGTATGTTCCATGAATACCTAGTTTATTGAGAGTTTTTAGCATGAAGTGCTGTTGAATTTTGTCAAAGGCATTTTCTGCATCTATTGAGATAATAATGAGGTTTTTGTCATTGGTTCTGTTTATGTGATGGATTACGTTTATTGATTTGCGTATGTTGAACCAGCCTTGCATCTCAGGGATGAAGCCGACTCAATCGTGGTGGATAAACTTTTTGATGTGCTGCTGGATTCGGTTTGCCAATATTGTATTGAAGATTTTTGCATCGATTTTCATCAGGGATATTGGTCTAAAATTCTGTTTTTTGTGTGTGTGTCTCTGCCAGGCTTTGGTTCAGGATGATGTTGGCCTCATAAAATGAGTTAGGGAGGATTCCTGCTTTTTCTATTCATAGGAATAGTTTCAGAAGGAAAGGTACCAGCTCCTCCTTGTACCTCTGGTAGAATTCGGCTCTGAATCCATCTGGTCCTGGACTTTTTTTTGGTTGGTAGGCTATTAATTATTGCCTCAATTTCAGAGCCTGTTATTAGTCTATTCAGAGATTCAACTTCTTCCTCGTTTATTCTTGGGAGGGTGTATGTGTCCAGGAATTTATCATTTCTTCTAGATGTTTCCATTTCTAGTTTATTTGCATAGAGGTGTTTATAGTATTCTCTGATGGTGATATCCCCTTTATCATTTTTTATTGAGTCTATTTGATTCTTCTCTCTTTTCTATTTTATTAGTCTTGCTAGCAGTCTGTCAATTTTGTTGATCTTTTCAAAAAACTGGCTCCTGGATTCATTGATTTTTTTTGAAGGGTTTTTTTTTTTGTCTCTATCTCTTTCAGTTCTGCTCTGATCTTAGTTATTTCTTGTTTTCTGCTAGCTTTTGAATGTGTTTGCTTTTGCTTCTCTAGTTCTTTTAATTATGATGTTAGGGTGTCAATTTCAGCTCTTTCCTGCTTTCTCTTGTGGGCACTTAGTGCTATAAATTTCCCTCTACACACTACTTTAAATGTGTCCCAGAGATTCTGGTACATTGTGTCTTTGTTCTCATTGGTTTCAAAGAACATCTTTATTTCTGCATTCATTTCATTATGTACCCAGTAGTCATTCAGGAGCAAGTTGTTCAGTTTCCATGTAGTTGTGTGGTTTTGAGTGAGTCTCTTAATCCTGAGTTCTAATTTGATTGCACTGTGGTCTGAGAGACAGTTTGTTGTGATTTCTGTTCTTTTACATTTGCTGAGAAGTGCTTTACTTCCAATTATGTGGTCAATTTTGGAATAAGTGTGATGTGGTGCTGAGAAGAACGTATGTTCGTTGATTTGGGGAGGAGAGTTCTGTAGATGTCTATTAGGTCCACTTGGTGCAGAGCTGAGTTCAATTCCTGGATATCCTTGTTAGACTTCTGTGTCATTGATCTGTCTAATGTTGACAGTGGGGTGTTAAAATCTCCCATTATTATTGTGTGGGAGTCTAAGTCTCTGTGTAGGTCTCTAAGGACTTGCTTTATGAATCTGGGTGCTCCTGTATTGGGTGCATATATATTTAGGATAGTTAGCTCTTCTTGTTGAATTGATCCCTTTGCCATTATGTAATGGCCTTCTTTGTCACTTTTGATCTTTGTTGGTTTAAAGTCTGTTTTATCAGATACTAGGATTGCAACCCCTGCTTTTTTTTTTGCTTTCCATTTTCTTGGTAGATCTTCCTCCATCCCTTAATTTTGAGCCTATGTGCATCTTTGCACTTGAGATGGGTCTCCTGAATACAGCACACTGATGGATCTTGACTCTTTATCCAATTTGCCAGACTGTGTTTTTTAATTTACATTTAAGGTTAATATTGTTATGTGTGAATCAGATCCTGTCATTATGATGTTTGCTGGTTATTTTGCCTGTTAATTGATGCAGTTTTTTCATAACATCGATGGCCTTTACGATTTGGCATGTTTTTGCAGTGACAGGTACCGGTTGTTCCTTTCCATGTTTAGCGCTTCCTTCAGGAGCTCTTGTAAGGCAGGCCTGGTGGTGACAAAATATCTCAGCATTTGCTTGTCTGTAAAGGATTTTATTTTGTCTTCACTTATGAAGCTTAGTTTGGCTGGCCATGAAATTCTGGGTTGAAAATTCTTTTCTTTAAGAATGTTGAATATTGTTCCCACTCTCTTCTGGTTTGTAGGGCTTCTGCCGAGAGATCCGCTGTTAGTCTGATGGGCTTCCCTTTATGGGTAACTCGACGTTTCTCTCTAGCTGCCCTTAACACTTTTTCCTTCATTTCAACCTTGGTGAATCTGACGATTATGTGTCTTGGAGTTGCTCTTCTCGAAAAGTATGTTTGTGGTGTTCTCTGTATTTCCTGAATTTGAATGTTGGCCTGCCTCGCTAGGTTGGGGAAGTTCTCCTGGATAACATCCTGAAGAGTGTTTTCCAACTTGGTTCCATTCTCCCCATCACTTTCAGGTACACCAATCAAACGTATATTTGGTCTTTTCACATAGTCCCATATTTCTTGGATGCTTTCTTTGTATCTTTTTCCTCTTTTTTCTCTAATCTTGTCTTCTTGCTTTATTTCATTAATTTGATCTTCAGTCACTGATACCCTTTCTTTCACTTGATCAAATCAGTTATTGAAGCTTGTGCATGCGTCACGAAGTTCTTGTGCCATGGTTTTCAGCTCCATCAGGTCACTTAAGGCTCTACACTGTTTATTGTAGTTAGCCATTCATCTAACTTTTTTCAAGGCTTTTAGCTTCCTTGTGATGGGCTCAAACATCCTTCTTTAGCTTGGAGAAGTCTGTTATTACTGACGTTCTGAAGCCTACTTCTATCAACTTGTCAAAGTCATTCTCCATCCAGCTTTGTTCCATTGCTGGTGAGGAGTTGTCATGCTTTGGAGTAGAAGAGGTGGTCTGATTTTTAGAATTTTCAGCTTTTCTGCTCCGGTTTTTCCCCATCTTTGTGGTTTTATCTCCCTTTGGTCTTTGATGTTGGTGACCTACAGATGGGGTTTTGGTGTAGATGACCTTTTTGATGCTCTTCCTTTCTGTTTGTTAGTTTTCCTTCTACAGTCAGGTCCCTCAGCTGCAGGTCTGTTGGAGTTTGCTGGAGTTCCACTCCAGACCCTGTTCACCTGGGTATCACCAGCAAAGGTTGCAGAACAGCAAATAATGCAGAAGAACAAATATCACTGCCTGATCCTTCTTTTGGAAGCTTCATCCCAGAGGGGCAGCCGCCTGTATGAGGTGTCTGTCAGCCCCTACTGGGAGGTTTCTCCCAGTTAAGCTATACAGGGTTCAGGGACCCACTTGAGAAGGCAGTCTGTCCAAACACCGTGCTGGGAGAACCCCTGCTCTCTTCCGAGCTATCAGACAGGGACGTTTAAGTCTGCAGAAGTTGTCTGCTGCCTTTTGTTAAGCTATGCCCTGCCCACAAAGGTGGAGTCTAGAGTCAGTAGGCCTTGTTGAAATGCGGTGGGCTCTGCCCAGTTTGAGCTTCCCGGCGGCTTTGTTTACCTACTTAAGCCTCAGCAGTGGCCAATGCCTCTCCCCCAGCCAGGCTGCAGTCTTGCAGATGGATCTCAGACTGCTGCACTAGCAGTGAGCAAGGCTCTGTGGGCATGGGACCCATGGAGCCAGGCACAGGAGAGAATCACCTTGTCTGCCAGTTGCTAAGACCTTGGGAAAAGCACAGTATTTGGGTGGGGAGTGTCCTGTTTTTCCAAGTAGTCTGTCACGGCTTCCCTTGGCTAGGAAAGGGAAATCCCTCGACCTTTTGTGTTTTTGGGTGAGGTGACGCCCCGCCCTGCTTTAGCTCACCCTCCATGGGCTGCACCCACTGTCCAACCAGTTCCAATGAGATGAACTGGGTACCTCAGTTGGAAATGCAGACATCACCCCTCTTCTGTATCGATCACGCTGGAAGCTGCAGACTGGAGCTCTTCCTAACTGGCCATCTTGGTGCTATCACCAATTCTATTCAGGGTTGTATAAGAAGGCCTACCAAGTACAATAAATCAAAGAGGAAAAATAGAGGGAGACTGAATAGAAAGAAAATTATCTAAATATGCAAGTAACATGATTGTGTATATAGAAAATACAAAATAGTCTATGGATAAATTATTAGAATTAATAAATAAATGTATTAATGTTACCAGATATAAGATCAATATATGAAAATCAGTTATCTAGAAAATGAACATTAAGCATTACCACAATAGCATTAAAAACACAAATTCTTATGGGTAAATTGACCAAAAGATATGAAGGGAAACTTAGTTTCTATACAGAAAACCATAAAATATTATTGAGAATCATTGAAGAAGATCTAAATAAATAGAGAAACACAGCATGTTCATAATTTGGAAGATTTAATTGGTTAAGATGTCAGTTCTTCCCCCACTTCAAATATCTATAGACTTATTGCAGTCATAATTAAAATCTCACCAGGTTAATTTTTTGTCAAATCTGAGAAGCTGATACTTAAATACCTGGAAATATGAGGGGTAGCAAATGACAATAATGAAGAAAGAAAAAGCTAGACAACTTTTACTTGCAGATATCAAGACTTACTGTAAGGCAACAGTAATTAAGACAGTGTGATGTTTGTGAAAAGATAGTTGAGTAGATGAATTGAAAGAATGGAGACCAAAAAGAGACACACATGTGTTCACAAAAGTGACATCACAACGCAACAGAGAAAAAGCTGGTCTTTTCAATAAATTATTCAGAGTCATCTGGATATCCATAGTGGAAAAAATCAAATATTGACCCCTATCTCACACCAAAGGCAAATATTAATTCTAAATAGCTTGTTCATTGAAATGTGAAACGCACAACATTAAAGCTCCTTGAAGTAAACTGGGAGTTATCTTCCTGACATTAGGATGGGTAAAGATGTCTTAAAAGGATATATAGATCACTGAATGTGAAGAGAAAGAATACATTGGGCTACATTAAAATTTAAGAAGTTCTAATTATTAAAAGTCAGCATTAAGAGAGTGAAAAGGCAAGCATGAGAAAGAGAATTTCAAAACATGTAACTGACGCATAATTCATATGCAAAATATATTCTAAAATTCTTAAAGTAAATAAGAAAAAGGCATGCAAACCAGTAAAACAAAAAAACCCAAAACCTTTAAACAGGTCCCTTACAACAGAGACTATTCAGACGGCCACTAAACATAAAAAAGGGTACAGAGTCAACAGGGCAATGCAAGTGGAAACCTCTAGATACAACCACAAGGCTACTAGAATGGGTAAACTTAGACATGCAGACAATGTCATTTGCTGGCAAGGATGTGCATGGTGTCTTGTACACAGTTGAAGGGAGAGTGCCTTGACACACTGCTTTGGAGAACTGGCAGTATCTACTGACACTGAACATGGGCATGTCCTGTCGTCCAGTAATTCCACTTTTAGGTGGGATACATGTGGGGTGGCACCAAAAGACAAGCCCCAGAATGTTCATAGAAATGTCATTTGTAATACCACCCAATTGGAAGCAATTCAAGTGTCCTTTAACAACACGAATGATTGTTTTAATTGTAGTATATTTATACAATGGCATATTATGTCATTATGAGAATGAACCACTACCACTATATCAATAATATGGATGAATTTCATAAGCATAATATTGAGTGATATAGGTCAGACACAAGGGCATTTAAAGTTCAAAAATAAGCAAAATTAATCGGTCATGGTAAAAGTCAGAAGAGTGGTTACCTCAAGAGGAGTTGTGACTGGGGTGGGCAAGAGGGTGAGGACTTCTGGGGTGCTGGTAAGGCTTCATTAACCTGGTGGTGAGTTCATGGAGGTGTTTGTCCTGAAAATGCGTTGTGCCATATACTTAGAATTTGTTTACATTTTCATATGTATGTGTTGCTTCAATAAAGGTTCACTGAAAAATATTTCATACAGTTGGTTTCCCATGGAATTTGTGGACCCTGCAATGGACAATATAAAGTGATGAGAAATGAGATTACTTTATGATACAGACTACTATTGAATTGTATTTCAGAGTTTGAAGGAATGTTACAGTTGTTTGATCCAAATCCTTTCCACATACACAAAGCAGTTACATTGGACACCTGCCATTACTCTATGAAAGTTTGGACCTCTGCCTTTGAAATCTTATTCAGGATTGGTATAAAGGGCACACAAGAAAATGTCCTTTTATAAAAAGTCTAAAAAACCATATGTTTTATTTTTGTTCTATTGTTGTTTACTTACTTCATTAGACTTCAGGTGACTCTTGGTTACTTCCACAAAGTATACAGATTTGCTATCATAAGAATATTCAATAACATTACCTTTGAAATAAGAATATATTCACCTAAGGACTTCTTTGAAAGAGCACCATAACTGGGACTCCTGCGTCCAATTGCCTTTCACAGCCTGTGAGCTTGCTAAACATTAAGGACATTAATTTTTGGTAATGCCTCATTAACCCAACACGTTTCCATCTTTAGTATGAACCCATATTTTACGTATGTCTTCAGATGACATTGGAGAAAACAATGCCAGGTACAATTAGCACTTCGGTCTTCTGAATACAAGGGCAGGCAGCCTTCAGAGAACAGAAGGATGGTAAAAATATATATATAAATAGAGTGGTAGTTTTCAAAGTGCAATCTCTGGGCCAGAAGCATCAGCATTACCTGGGTACTTGTTAAAAATGCAAATTCTTGGGTCCCACTCCAGATCCACTCAGAAAGAAACTCTGGGGTAGGGCCCAGCATCTGTGTTTTAGCAAGTCCTGTGGGTGATTCTGATGCATGCTAATGTTTGAAAACCACTGGCATAAGGAAATGCTGTAGCAGGAAAAGTGAGGTCTTCAGAGGTAGCCTCAAACTTTGCTTTACCACTTCCTAGCTGGGTCATCTCTGGCAAGTCCCTTGATTTTGTTACTATTCAGTGTTTTCAACAATAAATGGGAGGAATAATTGCTACAATTAATCAAGTACAAAACGGAGGTTTTTGATATATAGTACTATTGATACTATTCCTGTCAAAACTGCTAGTGCTAATACGACGGTTATTATTATTATAATTATTTTATAAGTAAAATGAGTCTTGGAAATCTAGTTTTCATGGGAATAGTAAGAGGTAAAGAATTTTCCTTGGTCAATGTGATATTACAAAACAGTATCATAATTTTATTTGTTTATTGGTGAAGCACATTAAAAAGTAACCTTGGCATTTTCAATTCATGGGAGGCTTTCCTTGTTGATGAGGTCCTTGCCAGGAGGCAGCTTTCTCTGAATAAGACTCTGTTTAGTGCGGGACAAGTAGCTCATCCTGGGACTTTGAGGATGACACTGCCACATTAAAAGCAAATGCAATTTGAAGAAAATTGCTGAGTACGCATCAAAAACATTTTTTAGACCTACATTTGTGCTTTCTTCTGAGTTTTAGTAGATATAAAGCCCAAAGAATTGCCAGATCTCTCCACTGCTCAATTCTAAGCCATTCTTTCTGGTAAATGGCTCTGCACTTGTGAGATAGGAAGTTGGCAGGACTTGTTTCTCAAGACATAAGTCCCAAAGACACTGCTGATAAAACAGAATGCAGTAAAGAAGCCAGCTGAAACCAGCCAGAATTAAGATGGCGATGAAAGCGACCTCTGCTTGTCCTCACTGCTCATTACACACTAATTATAAAGCATTAATATGCTAAAAGGAACTTTTTCACCAGTGCCATGACAGTTTATAAATGACATGGCTATATCCAGAAGTTACCTTATATAGTCTAACAGGGGGAGAAACCCTCAGTTCTGGGAACTCTCTACCCCTTTTCTGGAAAATTCATGAATAATCTACCCCATATTTAGCATGTAATAAAGAAATAACCATAAATACTGATAGCCAACAGCCCATACACTGCTACTGTCTATACACTGCCACTTCAGTAAACCTGCTTTCTTCCACTCCTGGCTCACTCTTGAATTCTTTCCTGAGCAAAGCCAAGGACCCTCCCACGGTGAGCCCCAGTTTCAGAGCTCACCTATCCTGTGTCACTTGGAGAGCTCCCTCTCTGGGAAAAAAAGGAGCAGAGGAAATGACCTGGCTCTTCATCCCTTCCTTTTTATACCCTGGAGCAAGTGTATCTGTCTCCAGTCTCTTCACCACACTGTAGAACATACGGTAGCAAAAACAGTAGAGAGAAGACATTTTCTAATTCATTTTTCTACCTCCCATTGTTTCTGCTTTAGTAGTAATGGTGTAGGAAGGAAAGTATAAACTAGTCAGGTACACATGTGACTCAACTTGAAAATTAAGTGAAGATGCCATGAAATGTTGATCAAATGTTAGGTGGTTAACAATCATATTGGATCAGAGTTCTTAAATTCATATTCTTTGTCTTGCACAGGCTCTGGGCCTGAAAACTGTCCTTTAGCCTAGTAGACATGGCACTGATGGACAACGACTCTTCCTTTGTTTTAAGATCCCTGTTACTTTTCCTTTCTTCTCTTCCCCTCGCCTTCCCCACAGGCTCTCCCTTATTCCCCACAGGCTCTCTCTTATTCCAATAGAAATGAGAGAAAAAATTAGCCCCCTGTAGCTTCTGCTTTAAAAGATAAAGACGACTTAATTTCCTTGAGATTCTTACTCCAAGAGCAAGTGTATAAAATCTCATGCACTCAATGCGTTTTATTTAATGCATTTAATTCATCAAATTGCTATGTTTACATACAAGTTAATTCATGATACTGTGCAAATTAAAGAGCTTGTCAAAAAAAAATGAAGGCTTTCAAATTAGTCTGAGAGGTACCTATTACTCATTGAATCAAGGAGCCAATCATTGCATACTTCAGTAATGTCTTTTATATATTCAACATTGTCGGAGGTTTTTACAAACCCCACGTTACATGTCACTCTCAACACATGGGTACCTTACTACTCACACATGGAAACCTGCTCATTTTCAGATAAATGTGACTTTTATGTTACTAGAATCTCACTTTCAAAGTGTACTGCCATATTGGTTGGCTTTGAATGATTTTAAATGTTTCCCCAAACTTAGCAATCGCACAAGTGGTCCATATTATGGATGCACATCTGCAAACAGACACAAAGTTAGATGTGTGTTGTGACACCATGTTCATGCACATTGATATGTATGTACATTTTTGCACAGGTGGTATGTGGGCTGAAGGTGGCTACAGGAGACAGAGCTTCTGAACATTCATCTAAGAAGACTGGGGTTCTGAGAAGAGCAGGACGGGCAGGCAGGATGACAGTGTGAAAGCATTCAGCTTTTACAGAGTTGGATTTATTGTGTGGCTTTTTCATTGTACTTACAGATGAGCGGTTTCCTCTGTATTTGTATGAAGGATACAGGAGTAGAAGACTACCCATACGCTAGCGCACAGATCCACACACTAGTCATAGCGATTCACACGGCGTATGGAAGATGATACTACCGCTCTAGGGGACGTGGAGAACCATAGGGGGGCATTTCCAGTTGTTGCATTTACTGAAGGATGGAAGGTGCTCCAGCGTTTAGTGCCAGCATCTGGAGATGTTAAAAATTCAACAATGTCCTAAACAGTTCTGAAAAACAAGAAGTGTCATACCAAAAACATAAACTACACTTTCTTTGAGAAACAGCTATTTTTTTTGTTCCTATCCATTGATTGTTCCCACCTTGGGATCTTGGGATCTCAAATAGTTGTTATGAGTTGTAGGAATCTGTAAACTACAGTTGTTATTTTCAATTTCAAGCTTGTCCAGGCTTCTTTACTGACTTCCAGAATCATTATCAAATTGCTTATCTCTATCTGGATGTCCCTGAGGACATAATTCAACACATCCCAAATCAAACTCATTCTCTTCTCCCTCATACCTTCTCTTTATCAACTATCCTCTATGGTTGTAAATTTCACTTCCATGGCAGTCAAGTGAAAAACCTGGGGGTCATCCTAGGTATTTTCCTCTCCTCACCCTCAGATGTAATCAGTCACTGAATCTTGGTTTTCTGCCCCCTTAGTTTCTTTCATTTTTGTCACTCTTTTCTTCAATCCTGCTGCTACTGCCTTAGTTTGGCCTCTTCTTATCTCTCATCTGAACTGTTTTGTTAGAACTGGTCGCCCTTCTTCACTGCGTTAGTTAGGAAACTTTGGGTTGCAAGTGACAGAAAGTTCAACTAAATAAGCTTATACAATTGAGAAGTCTGAAGGCCCAGGGACAGCTCAGTACAGAATATAGAAATACATAATGAGAGCTCTGTCTCACTCCATCCTTATACCCTACGACTTTCCTCTGTGTGACTCCATCTAGGCAGGCTCTCCCAATGTGGATCATGATGGCAGCTCAGTTCCAGGCTTACAGCCTGTTCTCGCCATCTGAGCTGAAAGAGACAGCCTCCTCTTTAACTGCTTCAGCAAAGTTCCAGGATGGGCCGTCCTTTGCTCTTACCCAAATGAGCCAGGAAAAGAGTTAAGAGTTAAGTCATCTGACACAACCCCTATCAATTGTGCATGGGGAGCAGTTAGTTCCTCAAGAAAAATACAGGTTTTGTTAATAGAAGAAGAGAAAATGTGTACTTGGGAGTACATATTCATTAAACCTCTCTCTAACCCAACCTCTATCCATGGACCACCCCCAGAGTGATCTTTTCATGCATACTGAGTCATGTCTTTGTCTTGACAAAATCTTTCCATAACTTCCTACTGCCTACATGATAGTCTAGAAAAGCATGAGCAGCACTCCAAAGATCTGACCTCTGCCTATTTCTTATGCCCTTCTCTCACCTGCTCTCTTCTGTGTCTTAGCTCCAAACATTGAGATTCATCAAACACCTCACACTGTGCTGTGCCTTGAATTTGCTCAGAAGGCTACACCCTCTTTTTCCACCTAGAAAAATAACTAAATATCTATTCATTACCTCCTCTCTCCTAATCCTTTTCCCATGCTCTCTCATCTTTGCATCCCCACTAAACCTGAGGCTCATACCAGAGCACCTGTGACCCAGTCCTATCCTGACTGGTCTGTCTTTCCTTTCTAGACTGTCACTCCTTAAGGCCAGGGATAGACATTTGTCTTTGCATCCCAAATACTTAGCAAAGTGCATGGTCCATATTTGACACAAGACCAAATCAGTAAAATATAATAAAAATAATATGTCCATCATTGATAAAGCCAAAAATGAGAGGAATACAATTTTTGACACTCAAAAAATTAAAATACATGGGGAAAATAAATCAAAAGAGGTTCTTAGTGCTGGAGAGGAAGTGACTACTTTGTGTGGAACCTCCAATTACGATATTACGTAGTGGACCACTTTGTTAATTCGTTAAACGATCATTAGTTGAAGGGGAATATTTGGTAACATAATTTGGTGGTAACTGTACTTGAGATTTATGTTTATATAATCATGGTGGCTTGAGAAAGTGTCCTAAAATTACTTGCATTTACTTCGTTAGTATTCCCAACAACTTTAGGCAGAGAGTAGATTGCAGTGTATGTAAGGGCAGTGAAGCTATGAGCATTGATTGCTTTGTCTTCTAAATCTAAAATCTTCCCAGAGTGTGCCGTTTAGATGGAAACAACTACCAAGCACTCAGGCTAATGGCCAAGGTCATTTTTTCAGGGAGGCAGTAGTACAGCTGTGTCCAGTGCCCTAGGCAGGACTTGAAAGAGCCCCGGTGTGCCTCCCCATCACCAGTGTTGGGGGAGCCCCTCCTCCACACCACAGGTCTGCTTTGAACAACGTTCCAAGGAAAGCTCCCCTTCAAGAGTGAATGCTAAATCATACCTCTTTTTCCTCCCTAGAGGCTCAACTCAAAGAACATTTTTTATTAGGACTTTGCTAAGAATTTAGGGAGAGCTAAATTTGGTTTTTATCAGAACAATGAAAGCTCTAGATAATGGGGATCATGGCTGTATTTCTGAATAATTGTGTCCTGAATTGACTGTCTCTAGAGTTCAAATTCTTCTGGAAAGTGCCAGCCCTCGATTTCCCTACACTGAGCCATCATCTGTGCTAAGAATGGAACTCAGGTTTCTTAATTCCTCAGCCAGAACTCCATCTATTAGAACACTGTGCCTCTCAATTATGTCTTAAATTAGGCATATAAATGAATTCACTCACACTCTTTCTGCCTACCAAGTTTCTGCAAAGGAACTTATCAGTGCTTCATAATATACAGTTGGGAGAATTTCCTCAGCTCTCCAGTTAAACTCCTACAGACTCTAGGAGTGGGAGAAACTGAGATTGAAAAGCTCAAGTCTCCTTGAATCTTCTAAGAGCTGCACAGTCACTGCCCCGCCCTCACCCCCATCATCAGTCAGACATGAAACAAAGGAAATCCTCCCAGTCCTAGGCTAAACCCCATCCGAGAAGTTAAATGCTTAATCTGTTAGCCCAGCAAGTTATAAAGATATTTCACAAGTGTGGAAAGGAATATGCCTGCATGCAGCTGCCCGTTGCTCTTTGCCATGGCTGAAAATCTAAATGGGGGCTCTGCCTTATCCCCAGGCCTGTCTCTCAATTGCACCTGTCCAATGGGAAGAGTGAAGAAAGGACTTTAATGAATTAGAGCAAATTGCTTGGCACTGCGCTGACCTGAGAGCTGAAGGGAGTTCGGTGGCAGAGTACTTTTTATTTTTGATGAGCTCTTGCCTATCTTTTAAATGTTCTTTTTCTTTTTGGTCACTTGAAGCTCTAGTGCCTGTAGGGGGGAGGGGGAGCCACAAAACAAACTCAAAGGAGAATATAAATAAATATCATTTGGAATCTTGCATAATATCAGCCAATGGCAACAGCAGGTTTTTGACAGGCCTGCGAACTTCCCCAAAACAACATCCTGCCAGCCTGGCTGTGATTCAGGCATGAGTCAACGCTGGGAGATGGGCTGCTGCCAGCCCGCTTCCCCAGCTGAAAACTCTCCCCCAGGCCCGTCAGTCTATTAACATTTAGAATCCGGGCTGGACTGACTTGTTATTAACAGTGCTCGTACCCCTCAAGGTAATCACACAGGGAAATCTTTTCTTCCGGCATTGGGAATAGAACTACAATGAAGAAAGAAAGAAAGACGCCTCTTCATCACAATATGATCTTTGATACAAAGGGGTCATACACAGTTTTTACAGCTGATACAATTATTCTAGACTGGAGAAAAGCTCTTTCCACACCCCCTGGAGTCTTGTTATAATGAGGCCCAGGCATGCTATCACCTTTTTGTAATCCCAACGAGGAATGGCGCCTGCTGAACTGGGAGGAGATGTCACCAGGGTCGTTAGAGTCCCAAATGCCGTGGAAATAATTTTCTACTGTTATTAGGAGACTACCTATCACAGGCACATTTCTCAAAGACTGCTTTTCACTTCGAAATTACGGATGTGCTTCAAAGAGCAATTCTCACTCTGTGCACGTGAAGCAACAATCACAAATCCCCCAGAACCCCCGCAAAACCTGCCACCTTGCTGAGTGAGAGATGTGGCCTTCCTGCTAAATGCCCATGGAGTCTTCAGAGCTAAGAAACCACAGCGCAGTTGTAATTTTGCAGACACGGACTGAGAATGGGGCTATCAGACATGAAACTTTCTCCAACAAACTATGCAGCCTGGAGTGAGACATAATGGGGAGAAAACAATATTTGTTGTCAGTTTTTCCCCCATCATTTCTTTGTGCTTGAACTAGGGATCAATTTCTAAAACCAGGATCAGGAGACTTCTCCCTTCTTAAGGGTGAATTATTTACTCTCCTTTAACCTTTCAACCGGCTAATAAACAGTTTATGTACCACTCACAGTGCTTTTGTCAAATTATTTCTCCACTGTGGAAAATGCAAAGTAACTTTTGATATTCTCACATCCACCGAGAATCCAGAGCAGGGAGTTTAGGATGTACGAATCCTGTCTTTGCCTCTGGTTCTTTAGCAATGGTTTTATAACTGTGTTTTCATCCATCCACAGTAGAAAGAACAAAACAAAATGGACTAGCTGGCAAAATTCCTTAAATGGATCATTTAAGCACACCTTAGAAAACTGCAGGTATGGAAATGGAAAGTTTGATCTAGGAGGATATTTTGGAGCTATGGTTCTTGCCCATTCCTTTTTTTTTTTTTTTTTTTAACAAAACAAAACAAAAAACAAAAAAACAGCTTCTCTTGGCACCTTGAACGTCTCTTGTCTTGTGGGAACACTTGTCCTTTGTGGTAAAGAAATGACTCAGGTGTTACAAAAAGTTCTTTAAAAAGTGGCAATCTTGCACTCACAGAAGATGGGGCTGTAACTACAAGATCATGCTGGGAGAGATATGGCGGCTGTCAGTGGGCTGTCACTTCGGAAGCAACTTCCCTGCAAGCTATGCCCACATCTCCTGCGCCAGCCAGCGTGTGGGTGTGAATGGGCTTTCTCACAAATGCTGGCCCTAGTTTTTTGTTTTTGAAAATTTAGCCTTTGTTGTTTACTCTAGTTTCAGACATGATATTTTTCAAAACCAAACTTAGGATCTACAGGCTCTTTTCTCTGCCTTTCAAAACCCTAACATAACTTTGGCCATGGAAGTCAACCTTATTCATCAGTAGTTCACAAGCCGTCAGATGGCCAAGAGCACACTGGCAGTAGTGACGCCCAGCCAGTGAATTCCAGCCCAGACAGCGTTATTACTATCGCTGCATTTATCTACAACCTGACTCTCCATCGGTTTTCTGCCCTTGGTCTTTGCAGCTGCCTCATCTTCTCTCCCTCTTGATGGCCGCAGATCTCTGCTTATCACCCGTTTCCATGCTGGCTTTGTCTGCTTCTTTGTAAGCTCTTCTCTGAGCGGTTTCCGCAGCATGCATGGCATTGTCAGGGTCTAGTGGATAAGCTGCCTTGCCTGCTTCAGTCATTCTGGGCCTTCTTTGTCTTGTTTCCTTTTTGATGGCCTAATTTCACACACTTTCTGACAAAGGACTCTTTTCAAAATAAACAGGCGATATGGGTGTGCTATTGTTCCATGCACTGCCAGATTATTATTTTTTAAATGTATTCAGTGCATGGATTTATCATGTAAACTCCTATTGAAAACCATTGCCCCCGGCAAGGATTTGAGCATTTGGGTAATTTCCTGAAATTCTCAAGTGTGTGTATTTGTAGTGTCTTTCTTCCCCTCCTTTAAATGGATGCAGCCATGTCGGAGCAATTCATAAACAATATTGATTGCACAAAAGCACAAAACTGCCAATTTTGATGCTTGCTCCTCATCTCCTGCTGCAGACCCTAATCTCTAAGAAGCACTCCCTTTTGCTAAGGGTTCAAAAGGAGCACAGCATTTGTATTCACATATAACAGGATCTAAGCTTCAATAATATTCTGTCAATTTTGTTGGTGTCAGTGTTATGTCCATTTGGGACTAAACGCTGGAAAATTATTCTACCTATGAAAACACGTGCATTTCTTCCTAACTCAGCAGAGTCAGGCATGAATGCAATAATGCACATATATTCAAGCATACACTGTGCTGCCTTCTTCTGTATCACTTGATTTGGTAATCTAATACACTTTAGGCCATTAGTAACTGAAATTGTTTGGGAATTTGGTTTATTGCCTAAAATCTGTGCAAGGCAGTGCCATTTAAAGATCTTCTTCCTTTCCTTTAGGGTTTTATCCTTTGAATAAATAATTCAGCTTAATAACGTCTATGATCTGTGAGGTTAATTGACATGAAAAGAAACTTTCTACTGGTTTAATGGAACCTATCTTTGTATGCTTTTCTCTGAGTTATCCAGTTTTTTAAAAAATTTTTTCCTCTTGAGCCTTGTATTTCCCAAAAGATTCATTTTGCTTCAAAAGCCACAACCACATAACAGTGTGGTTCACATCTTGTAATGTCTTTGGAATGCAGGGGTTAAGGTTATTAACCAAAGTTCATTTTTAAAAACTACACTTGCTGTGGGTTTTGGGAAGCTCTGCCTTATAACCCAAGCATGCATTCACATATAAATATACAGTCTCAAATCATCAATGACCTCTAACAAGAGTCTAGTATTTTCGGTAATTGTATATTAATGTAGACAGCAATAAAAATTCGATAGTTTAAAACCAAGACTGTTTGATTCCAGGAATGATATTTTAATAAAGGGCCCACTGAATATAGGACAGATGCTGGGTGTTATGCTAGGCTGGTAGCTGAATCTTGGATCAAACACAACTTTGGGATGACTCATACATTTTACTAATTTATAAGTGTAGCCTTCCTTGAAATCCCAATGTAAAGACCAGCGTCCTGATCTATGAAAGTGGATATAACCTTGAATTCAGAGAAAATAATTCTCTATCCACTGAATAGAGAACCCCTAAGCTTATCACTTCTTCCTCCCACATCTTCCAGCTTTTTATTTTCTTTGAGTTTCACATGGGGGACTATGTGAAGGTGAAAGAGTAAATCTGACTCCTGGAGATTTGTATAGCAATAAACAATGAAACCTTATCTGGACAGCTAACAGAAAATGGTTGGACAGCAAATTTATTTAGAAACAGCATCAGACTACCCAAGTGGGCATGTGGGATTTTGCTCTGAGGCTGCCTAGGATAGAACAGTGTGTGATGGACAATTGGGGGAAGTATTCTCATCCCTCTGCTCACATCAGAAGCTTCCAGTCCTTGATTATTCACTGTGGCCTATCTTTATTCACCTGCCCAGAGCCCTCCTCTCCACCCTATTCCACGGCGATGCCCGAGAGGACCCATCTGTCCATTGCAGAGGTGCTGAGTTCCATTTCATTCACTTTTTCTACTACTAACCTCTGATTTTTTACACTTGCATATGAAAATGATCTCACTATAAAGTTATATGGAAAAACAGGATACAAAATTGTACTTCTGAAAAAAATCCCAAGTATGTAAAAAGTGACTATATTGGAAACAAATACATCAACATATTAGAAGTCATTGTCTGTATTTTGATCTTTATACTTTTCTCTAGTTTCCACTTTTTAACCACAAACATATATTACTTTTACAACTGTATTTTTTTCATATAAAGTATATAAGATACAGGCTGGGCTCAGTGGCTCATGCCTGTAATCCCAGCACTTTGGGAGGCCAAGGTGGGGGGATTACCTGAGGTCAGGGGTTCAAGGCCAGCATGAACAACATGGTGAAACCCTGTCTCTGCTAAAAATACAAAAAATTTAGCTGGACATGGTGGCAGGCACCTGTAATCCCAGCTAGTCGGAAGGCTGAGGCAGGAGATTCCCTAGAACCCAGGAGGCAGAGGTTTCAGTGAGCTGAGATCACACCACTGCACTCCATCCTGGGCGACCAAGAGAGATTCTGTCTTAAAAAAAAAAAGTACATAAGATATAGCTTGAGATATATCAAAATCAAATTAAGGAAACAGAATACAAATTTATGATTAAAAATTATAATCTTTTGCCTCCTTTAAAGTGCAATGAAATAATTAAAAGGAAGAAGTGAAACTTTTAAGGTATTATTAACAATTTAACATTCCCAGTTTGCATGGATTATGGATTTCACTTAATAAAACAGTGGTGTAGAGGGGCTGAACATGGTCAACGGTTTTCTCTGACAAAATAAGTGTTGGTAGGGGAGTCTTTGGCAGAATCCACACTGCTTTTTTAAAAAGAGCATCTCAGTGGCCACAGTGGGATTCTCTGATGGTCACACTCACTGATTGGTAACAGAAAGGGGTCACGCTGGGAAGGAGGAAAGAGAACAGAGAGGGAAGACCTGGTGCCCCAGATTCAGCTCTGTTGCTCTTCAGGAAATAGGAAGCTGGCTCTGCTGTCTGTGTGGGATCCAGAAGGTCTGTGTAAGCCTTGCTCAGGACCCTTCCCCTGCCAGAGCTCTGCTCAGCATCATGATGGGGACCAACAAAAGCACTTCCATAGGGACTCACATTTTATAAAATTCTATGTATTCACTTTATAAAGATAGCATATACACGTATATTCAGTATATATGTATATGTATGTAAAAGTCTCTATCATCTAATTTCATTTTTACACCCGCTGCTGAAGTATCGCTTTCCACTTTCACATAATGAATCTGAGCCTTGGAGATGCCACAAGATGGGAAAGGAGCATGTGCTGTGCTAGAAATGAAATCTTTTCACCTAGTCCATGTCATTTTTGGCTAAATCATAGCTAAATGTATTAAGAAGTCATCATTTTACTGCCTGATGCTGAGCTCTAGAAAACATATCTACACTCATCTTTACAGACCCCAAAGTGTTCCCTGCTGTGAATGCAGAGGTGCTCATGCTGTGTTTCACATCTTCCTGGCCACCCTATGTCAGCCATGGCTGCAGCTGTCAGCTGCTTGCTGACAATACCACACCCCATCGGCCTGCCTGTTGCCCACTGTGTGCTCAGGGTTCTTTCTGTCATGTTGCGTGGGGAGGCAGCAGGAGCCCATTCAGCCACTCTGACACGTGCTTAAGGGGCAGCCCATGAAGAGTCAGGGATAGAAGCACATGGATGAATCCTCCTCCCTCCATCTCTTGGGTGGGCAATCTTCAGGCACACTCTACGTGGCTCCTGAGATGGTCCCCAATGGGGTCATGTATATAAGGAAAAGCTACATTCCAATTATAAAAGTAATATGTGTTTATAGTTAAAAAAAAAAAAAGGAAACTAGAAAAAAGTATAAAGATCAAATACAATTACAGCTCAATAATGACCTTGGATTGGATTTTCCTCCTTCTCTGTTTCACTCTTCCCAGCTATTGAGTTGGGGCCTTTGCCCTTAGGGTTTCATCTGCATGGAGTGCTCTTCCCCATATATCCATAGGCTCACTCCTTCCTTCTTCAGATCGCTGCTTGAGTCATATCTTCTCAACAAGACTTTCCCTGATCTCTCTTTAAAACTGCAATCTTCCTGCACTCCCCCAGCATTCACTGTGCCCCTCCATGGTGTCTTTTTCTTTCTTTCTGTTTTATTGTTGTTGTTGTTGTTTTTGAGATGAAGTCTTTCTCTGTCACCCAGGCTGGAATGCAGTGGTGCTATCTCAGCTCACTGCAATCTCGGCCTCCTGGGTTCAAGTGATTCTCTTGCCTCAGCCTCCTGATTAGTTGGGACTACAGGTGCACAACACCACACCCAGCTAATTTTTTTGTGTGTGTTTTTAGTAAAGACGAGGTTTTGCCATGTTGGCCAAGCTGGTCTCAAACTCCTGACCTCAGGTGATCTGCCTGCCTTGGTCTCCCAAAGTGTTGGGAATATAGGTGTGAGCCACCGCACCCGGCCTGATTTATTTATTCTATAGTAAAATCATCTGAGATAATGTATATTTGCTTAGTTACACTGTTTCTGACCCATATCTCCTGCCTTATACACATTCCATGATGTTTTGTTCACTCCTATTTCAGTTCTCAGAACAGAACCCGGGACACTGTAAGCACTCATGACGTATTTGAATGAATATATAAATGAACAAATGAGCTTTGTGAGATTGGTCTTGTCCCTATTTTTATAGATACAGAATAGACAGTCAGAAAGATTAAGGGATTTTACCATGTTTATACAAACAGTAAGTGACAGAGTTAAATGTTGTACTAGTTTTCCTCTCTCCAATAATGCTCATGTAAAATAAAGTGAAAATAGCTTTTGGATTTTGTGATTCACCCCTAAACTAGACCTATGAGGATACAAATCTTGTGTGGGGAAAAGCTGATAATAAACTTAATGAAGCACAAGACAAGCAAGTACATTTGGGCCTTACATAGTTTCATCTTTGCAATGCCTGTAAAAAAGCTCAGTACTGGATCTATGACCCATATACAGGACGTGACAGCATGCATGCCTGGTTTCATTTTTATTTATTCTGCCCTGATTTCTTCTTTTAACATAGTTTCCTCATTTACTTGTTTTTTATTTTGTTGCATTTGATGAATTTTTGTCAGGTAACACCAATCCTCTTTTGGAGTGTGGCAGGGTAAAAAGAAAGAAATAAATAAAAATCACATTGTGGTGTTAATCTACTCTTAAGGACTGGTATGGACTGATTACAGGCAAAGATGGAAGTGGGATATAACCTGAATAAAAGTTGGACCCTGTGGCTATAGCCAGTTCTCTTCATCGTGTCAAATCAAATAATAACTATTTGACAGAAAAAAATCATCTAAGTAATTCAAATTTGTGCTTTAGTCTTTTAAAAAGTGGGTGGATAGATGGTACCGTCAGGAACTGTGCAGGGTGGAGATTTTACCCTACTTGCAAGCTACTGACTACGTTAGAAGACATGAGATTACTGAATCTAAGGTGAAGAACAGCTTATCATTTACAGCAGTGACAGTGGTCAGAGTATCAGCATTTTGCTCCACTTCCAATGTTTCAGTTATTACATGGTGGCCCAAAGGGGGCCACCATGACACCTGCACACACAGTGGGTTGCATTACAGGAGAGAAATTCTGAGATTAGGGAACCTGACTGTTATATTTGGGCAGTAAGTATACCTGCTCAATGCTCTGGAGAGAGACGCGATCTCTACTTTCCAAGGCTTTTTGCTAGACGTTCCTTAAAAGATAGTCTGGATCATCTGCAAGAAATGCAGAAATGTGAAAGATCCCTCTAAAACAGTCCCACAACAGGTATATGTTCTAAATGCACAATGAGACATCTTAAAACTCATCTGTATCTACTTCTTTCACACTTAATATCCCCCACTGGCAGGCAGCTGCTCCCTTAATTTCCTTCCTGCTCTCAACTCCCCAAACTAAACTCTGTCCTAACCAACATGGCCTTTGGTTTTTCTTCCTTTTTCTTTGGGCCTGTATTCCTTAGTCTTGATCAAAAATAAATCTCAACACTATGCAGCACAGCATTCCCTCCCTTTCCTCAGTTCTGTCTCTTTCTACTCAATCTCCATTCAGCTTCAGAGGCTCAGGAACTGAGCTCATAGGACTGAGTTTTCTTTAGCAAGGAGGCCTGGATTGATAACCCTTCGGAGACCTTGAGACTTTGGCTGCCCCGAATTGAATATGAGCAGCAACGTGACGTGGTTCACAGGGCTGCTCAATCAGGCTCTCAAAATTGCCAGGCAATTTTGGATGCTTTTCAAGTCAGGTATTTTTTTCACCATCCTCAATAACTGTATTATCTTCTCCATTTTCTTCAAAACTCCCAGCCCCCTGAACTCCTGTCTATCACCCTCATCCCCAGTCCCAGCACACTTTACTGCTTTTCTCTTTCTCATGCACAACAGACTTGGCCTCATATTTTATAGAGACAATAAAAATCTTCATATTTCTGCCAGTAAATTGCCAATCCTCCCTGCATCTACTCTGTCTTCTTCATTCTCCTACCAAAAGCTCATTCGTTCCCATGTGCCCTTCTGGGCCTGTTCACCTCCCACTGACTGGCCAGTCCTTTCTAATCCTGCCTCAATCCTCACCCAGAGCTGTGTTCTCAAGCACTAACCAGTCACTCCCAATGGCTGAACCTAAGGCAGTCACTGCAGTCCTCTTATCTACACTCTGCAGTGCCGGAGCTGCTGGACTCTTCCCTCCTGGGCTGCCCTCTCTCCAAGTGTCCTCTTCCCCTCAGACCACCCCCGCTTTGTTTATTCAACCTCTAAAGGAGTCTGTCATGCTTGGTCATGACCTCAAGGGAAATGGAATGTAGAAAATGGGATTCAGAATGAACCTTCACACTCTGTATTTGTTTCTTGACTGTGCTTTTAGTGTGCTGGCTTCATTCTTTTTCAGACTAAATTGATGACATCGACTTTCTCTACCTTACTGAGAATGTGGTTGGCTACAACCCTAGACTCATAGGCTAACAGTCCTAATCAGAGGATAAACAAGGATTTTCTCACTTCAGGCAAAGTTTTTAAAATCCCAGAGAAGACCCCTGGCAAGCCCCTGCTGGGGCCAGTGCCTTCTCTTTAGACGAGTCCTGTGACAGGAGGAGAAGCTTAGCCATAGGAAATCATACAGACTTTGGCATCTGGAAATGCAGTGCTGTTTTAACAGGTACCAAAAGTTTATAAATGGCTTTGGAATTAAATAGCAGCAGAGGCTGGGAGAATTTTCAGGTGCACAACAGCAAGAAAAAAATCTAGATTGCTTTGAACAAAATATTGGTAGAAATATAAACATTGAAGGCACCTCTAATGAAGGCTCAACCTTTTATTGGAAACTGGAGGAAAGGTGATCTTGTTATGCAATGGCCAAAACTTAGCTGAATTGTGCCCCAGAGTTGTGTGGACAATAGCCCTTGTAAATGATGAACTTGAATATTCAGCTAAGGAGATTTCCAAGCAAAGTGGGCCCTAAAATGCCGTATCGAGTGTACTTATAAGTGATATAATAAGATTCACCCATAGAAGAGGAGAAGGAAATGTGACCACCGAGGCAGAGATGGGAGTGATGCAGACACAAATCCAAGAATGCCAGCAGCCACTAGGAGCTGGGAGAGCTCAAGAATGGATATTCCCCTAAACCTCCAGAGGAAACATGACCCTGAAGGCATCTTCCTTTCAGACTTCTGGCCTCCAGCATAGGAGAGAAGAAATTCCTGTTATTTTAAACAACCCAGTTTTGGGTCATTTGTTACAGCAGCCACGGACAATGAACACAGTAGGGGATGGCACAGCCTGGGCCACGTGCCGTCCCAGAGGCCAGCCAGCCAATGCGATGACCACTCTTCACCAAACCATGAGCCTGGTGGCCAGAAGGAAGAATGCTGAAAAGACAGCAATAACAACAGCAACAACAAAATAAAACAGAAGCATTTCTACTCTTTCCTTCACATCTTTTAGGTCTATCTGAAGCAGTGCTTACTAAGCAGTGCTGACTCAACAATAACTCCCCTTGGACATTTCTATTCTTCTCTTACTCTCCCCTCTGCAGTGTTTGCTGCTGACTACCGCTCCCTCCTTCCTCAATGCTCTCCTTCCTTGGCTCTGATGGCACCACACCCTCTGGCTTTCCCTCTGCTCTTCTCGCCTCTCCTTCCTTCTCAGTCTCCTCTGTATGTCACCCTCTGTTAACCAGCTCCTCAATGTTGGGGCTCTTCAAGTGTCTGTCTTGGACCTTCGTTTCCTTTCTCTCCTTCTCATTCTATAGGATCTTTCTGGAATATCCATCTCTTTCCAAGGGCTCAATAAGCATCGATGGGCTCCCAAATTTATACTGCCAGCTCAGATTTCTTTTTTGAGCTCCAGATCTATATTTACAACTGCTTACTTTATATTTTTGGATGTCTCATACTCATCAAACTTAGCATGTCCCCTCTGTACCCTCATCCTAATGGTCCCTCCTCCAGTATTCCTTGTCCTGGTGATCACTCCCCTTCTCCCTCTGTGGTTCAGGCCAGCGCCCTTGGAATCATGTGTAACCCCATTTCGCTCCTCACAATTGACTTCACTTTGTTTACAAGATCTAACTGCTCTCCCTCTGAAATAGATCCACCTGGAGTCACATCTCTCCATGTTCACCCACTGCCACCATTCTAGGCCCCACCATGGCCTTGTCTCACCCAGGACTTCAGCCCTGGCCTCCTGACTGTCTCCTCTGCTTCTATCCTGGCTCCACTCCAGTTTCCATACAATAGCACGAGTGAGCTGCTAAAAATGCAAAAACAATCATGTCACTCTCCTCCCTGAAACTCGTTCACGGTCCTCAGTCGAGTTTAACATAAACCCTCATCGAGGTCTATAAGGTCATGGATCAGCTGTATGGTGGATGCCGTCATGTACTGTCAGAACAGCTTTCGGGAATGGAAGACTTATTCCCTCCACTGCTGGGAGTGTGACCAGCTGCCAGCCCTCAGGTGATAGCCCCTTAGGGGATTGTCTTTCTTAAGGAGATAGTGCCCCCTTTCTAGGGTGGCCTTCATCCAATGACGAATGGATGATGAGGGAGGATGGTATAAAAGTTCTGCCTTCTCACCTAAACTTGGTTATCGCCAATTTGTCAACTCTGAGAGACAATTTCTGTCGATCCCGCATCTCCACTCAACTTCTCCCTTCGTCTTGTCACACTTCCATCTCTTCCTTCCATGGGTGTGGATCCCACATACTAGTCTCTCTCTCAGAGCCTGTTTTCCAGAAACACAACCTGTGGCAATCTATGAAGTGACAGTTGAGATTGAGGGAGTAATAATCCCACTGTCTTTAAATGCTCTAATTATATCCATAATATTGTCATAACTGCAGTCTTTGGGGTTATGTTATAAGAAGGACTTTGACAAAGTAGAGCATAATTGAGGACAACTGGAATGTTGAGGAACTGAAAATAACATCACAAGCCAAAAAGTTGAAGACATGAGCTTGTTAGCCTGTAGTAGTATGTATTAACTCAGTATGTATATAATCATTATCTTCAGATATTTGAAAGACTGCCAAATAGAAGAAAATGTTACCTTGTGTGGCTCCAGGGACTAGAATTAGTAGCAATGAGTGAGTGCTCCTGAATCACAAGTTTAGGCTCAATATAAGGAAGAAGTTTTTAGGAGCCATATGGCATCCTTGTGAAACAGTGAGTTCATTTTACTAGACTTGTGTGATCTCACCTTGAGGGCAAAGTAGCAGAGATTCCTGAGCTTGCAGAAAGCGTTGAGCAGATGGTTAACTTCTCCATGACAGCATTCTATGATGATTTCTGCTGTAGGACAGGGTTTTGTAAAGTACCCGAGGAGGTTGATAGGTATAATCGGACCAAAAGATTCCATGGTCAAGTAAATTCGCCAAAAAAAAAAAAAAAAAAAAAAAAAAGTTAATGTTAGGCAAGTCTTTTTACTGAATGATTTCTTAGAGTATTAATATGTCAATTATTCGCCATGGAAGTCCCTAGGGGCCATCCAGGACTCAGTATTTTTCAGATCTTGAAATGATTAGTCAAAAGAACAGGGCAAGTTTTCTGTGGAAACTATGTCAGGAAATTCTGCTTGGAAACATTACATTCCTCCGAGTCATTAGTGAGGAGAGGGTAATTCTCAACCCAGAATAATGAAAATATAGATTGCCGAGTACGGGGAATTAGGGCTCCTAAGAATGTATATACAGGTTAGAAAATTGTGAATTTCTCCCTGCTTTACAGAAAGGGTACATTTTGTTACCCTCACTCCGTCAGTACATGAATGTACCTGCTAACCCCATCCTTGGCAGTATTAAGATGGAAAACAGATCAAAGCTAGAGGATTATCAATTTTATTTATACTATTTATTAGCAGCCACATTAAACCCTTTTCAGTTTTACGAACCATTTATACTTTGAGTTGTTCATAAAGTCCCTGGATAAAAAATCTTCCTAAATACATTTGCAGACAGAACACACAATTAGGGAAATACTTGACTACTGTACTCAAAATTCAGATCTCCAGAGAGAAAACAACCCAGTCAATTTTACCAATTTTACATTGACCAGGACCATTTCTGCCTTGTTGCGCTATACAGACACCATTGTCAGTCCCAATTATCCAGCTGTCTAATCAACACCCGTAATTAAATTCTCCACACTCACTCCCTTGTATTCAGTGCTTCCAGTGACAATGTACCCACTCCAGAAGAAAGAAAGTACCAGTACAGCTAGACTGTTGCTTATCCTCATCTCAGTTCTGTGAACTGTTTAATAAAATGCCCGTTCTAAAAATCTGATAGTCGGCTTGATGCTTTTCACTGGAGTGTGAGGTGCTCAAAAAGCTCAGCCACAAAGGTCATGTAGGTTCTATGACCACGAAGGGTGTGGTTCTTCCTGTTTCCGGGCCATGGTGCTTTTTGACTGACAGATGAACAGTTGCCCTTACTTGTAGCTTTAAATAAATCGAAGGGGCAGGAGAAGATGGGAAGAATTGTAGGATTAGTCCATGTTTTTCAGAAATTTTTCAGTTACTATCACTGACAAAAATGTATTAAGTACCCACCACTTTAAAAGAAACTCTGGGCAATAGAATAATTTTAAATGATTCTCTTTGCTATGGAGACACTTTTCGAGGAGGAAAAAAGGTAGCAGTTCAAAGTTGGTGGGTAGCATATTAAAGACAACTGAGCTATTTAAATTAAAACCTCAAAGTCCTTCTAAATTCTATGGAGGCAAACCAGAGGATGATAAATTAAATATTTAATTAATTCACGTGAGAACTAATAAATCATCTCTAAGCCAAATAAATGATGCATGACTATGGTGTAAGCAAATTGGTTTTACCCATTTTAGGTGCTACCTGTCTATGGCAGCTCCTTTTTGGTCAAGAATACACCCCTCCCCCCACACACACACACTCACACACGCACACACACAACACTGCTACCAAACTCTAGAGATCATGTTTCTATGGCAACTACAGCCCATTTCATTGCAGTCATCTTTATACAAAATCAGTTTTAGAAATCCACCGTGATGAAAAGGGGTTTCTGTTCATGCTTGTCCAAATGAAGCTTCCTATACTACATGTGATCACATGTCCTAGCCACTGGCTAGGGCTATATCATGTATCAAGAATCACACAGATCTTAGGATTTGATGATTCAGTATTGCATCTGACATGAACCAAAGTCCTCAGACACAAGAGGTCACAAAGATGACTCCCTTAAATTACTCTATGCCCAGCTGTGCCATCTACAGGTTGGGAAATGCTCCGAGAGTGGTCAAAAATGCCCCCATGCGTTTGAATGCATGGGAAGCTTCAGGTCACTCTCGGGGGATCTTGCTGCTTCTATGTACTTGAGTGCTTTTCCTGCCTCCCTGTGAAGTCTCTCTGAAAGAGATTTCATTTCCTCCCCAAACCACTGGAGGATCTTGGGGATATGAGAAGTCTGTTGGCAATGTAATTCGGTGTGTTCTTGTATTTAGTGGAATGACTGTGGGGTTGGGGTCAGTGACCACTTACCCTGCTATTGATTGGATTTGTGACCAGGTATAGTTACTTAACCTCTTTGGGTCTCAGTTTCTTCATCTGCTAAATGAGGGTTTAGACTAGGTGACCTATAATATCTGATTTGGCTCAAAAAAATCTGTGACGTTATGTTTAACGAAATCAAATAACTTGAGCAAGTGAGACTTCACATCTCTGGACGTGATCAGAAAGGAGAGTAGAGAACAAGACAGTCTCCATCCCTACAAAACTAAAGCGAACTTCAAAAAATGCAAATATACATGTATATAATTTGTTGTTTTGTTATTAAGAAGAAATGGAACCTCTAGTCAAATGAGACAAAGCTGAGACTATTTTATATTGAGGAACTTTTGACTGGATGGATGTTTATTTTGGTTCTACCTCTATGACCTCATTTCTTAGGGAAGACTATACATGGTCAATTTGCAATAGGAAAAGAGCAGGGCAGGAAAAGCTAGATGTGGCCAGAATTTCCACTGGAGAGTTTTAGTAAGCACATCAGAGCTCTCTCTTACCCAATCAGGGAAGCAACAGGAAAATAGGAAGAAAAGTTTACTGTTTAGGTAGCACTTAGTTCTCCCCAGTGGCTCTCAACATGGCTTCAGATGTTTTGAAAGTCCCCTCTTCTACTCCTCAGTTGCCACAAGGCTTCCTGGCATATAAAGTATTATGGATCTTTTCCTCACGATCGCAGCCATTACCGTGGCTGTTAATCAGTCTATCTCCCCTTGGTGTCTTGCTACATGGTGCTGGCACTGCAGAGTTAAAATGCCTTAGCTGCTGCTCCAGTATTTGATTTATGGTGACAGAGGCCACATTTTCCTACCCCAAAGTTAGAAGAACATGGTGTGACAAGTGTACTCATGAGGAGAACAGGACAGAATGTTAAAAACTGAGGCTGTCCTGCAATACTTCTGCTATACCAGATCAAATTGGCAGCTTGCCATTTGTTGTCTTGGTGAAAGAGGAGACCAGTGAGCTTTCCAGTTAGATGATATGATTCCTTCACATTCACCCGGGTTCTTTGGACCACTGTGCCTTGAGTCTCTCTTTGCCTTCCAGATGTATACAAAAGTAGAAGTTTTGGAATCAGGTCTAGTCAAAAGATACTGGAGCCAAAGGCTTGTAGTTCCCTCAAGCACCAGGAGAAAGATGATACTGGCTAATGATCATCACTTCCTCTCATGTTCTGGAATGTCTGCCACACAGGCGTTTCTTACCTGACTGGTCTCTGGACAGTCTTTAGAATGGAAGTTCCACGAGGGCAAGAAAGGTTGTATATTTTATTTTCTGCTGTATTCACGGCATCTAGAACTGTGCCTGGTACATAGTAGGTGCTCAATACATATTTGTGGAGTAAATAAATGATATTACCTGATCAAAGACTGAACTATACCAAATTCTTTCCATAAATGTTTGATAATATTAGAAATAAGGGCACTTTGGCCGGGCGTGGTGGTTCACGCCTGTAATCCCAGCACTTTGGGAGGCCAAGGAGGGCGGATCACGAGGTCAGGAGATGGAGACCATCCTGGCTAACACGGTGAAATCCCGTCTCTACTAAAAATAAAAAAAAGTTAGCTGGGTGTGGTGGCGGGCTCCTGTAGTCCCAGCTTCTAGGGAGGCTGAGGCAGGAGAATGGCGTGAACTCGGGAGGCAGAGCTTGCAGTGAGCTGAGATCCGGCCATTGCACTCCAGCCTGGGCGACAGAGCGAGACTCCGTCTCAAAAAAAAAAAAAAGAAAGAAGGGCAACTAGGGCACTTTGACCAGAGAAATCTGTGATAGGAAGAAAAAACACGACTCCTATATTCTCATTAGGTTTCAATTTTGGTTGAATCCCCCTTTATATGTTTGGCAGTATTTGACTGTATTTCCTCCTGAATGACAGAATCTCAGATGCTTCTTATTTCTTCGACTTAAACAGCAGTACATGGAAAGAGCAAGAGTCCTTGAGGTATAACGTCCAATGTAGCTGGCGTGACGTTGAAAACCCATTTCAATCCAATCTATAGTCATTGTTGCCTTGTTTGGGGCATTTTATAAGACATGTCTGTACAATTTTATATCAAAAAATAAATAAATAAAATTGCCACTTCTTCCTTTAAGTCACTTTGTCCTATTTTATTTTCTATTAAAAAACCCAATTCAGCTTCAAGTAATAATAACAGGGTTCCATTTATTTCAAATCACCAAAACCCCAGTGTTATTTCCATAATGTTATTCCCAGAAAAATCTTGCTACTCTACAGTGGCAATTTTATGTTTTTCTAAATGATAAAATAAGTACAACTGCAATAAAATTTGTCTCTTTGAAGTTTCTAATAATTTAGACAAGGACTTGGGCTGAAGTTTAGTTTTACGATGCCTTGGAAAAAAAGGATTTGTTAAACTAATTATTATGGCAAAAGATTTAACTTATATAGAACAGTTACTAAGCAACCTAAAAGCACATTAACATTAACAAATATGCAAGTAACACATTCTTCTCTATATATTAAAGTAGGTTCTCCAAGGAAGTACACTAGACAGCATCATTTATCTGCTTTAAATGACTGTGAGAACGCTTCCTGCATGTGTATGATGCTTTGTTGTACAATGTACTAAACCACTGCATGTGATATGTTTTATTGTCATAGCAACCCTGTGAGATAGGCATCTTGCCTATTTTACAGAAAGGAAAGCAGTGGCTCAAAGAGGACAATGGACTAGTCCAAGGACACATGACATGGCCAAGCTGGGACTTCATTGAACATAGGTCTTCAGATGCATAATCCAAAGCTCACTCCACTGCAACATAGATGCTGGTAATGGTTTGAATATGTTCTGTAATTTAGACTTTTCATTAATCTTGACAGGCCAATTAGTTCAAATTAATGTGTTCTCCCCAAATCAGTGAATAAAGTCAAGAAAAGGGTTGGATAAAGATAAGAAGTATAAAAGCAATAATTTTCATGATTATTAAACAGTGATGATAAGAAACAATTCTCCTACTAAGAGGGGTTTCAGAATGTTCTTATCTCTATCTTCACAAGTGAACCCAACATTTGGGAAGGACCACATAGATCATCAGTCACTTCCAACTCAGGAGAGAAGCCCAGACCATGTGAGTATCTTACCTGGAGACAAGGAGTAGGAGAATAGTAAGGATGACTGTGACTTGGCTTTGTTTATTTGTTCCTGCTCTCTACAGATGAAGGAGTGCAAAGAATCAGGAATTAGTACAGCTTCAGATTCCTCCACAAAGCCTTTAAAAGCACTAGAGCAATGCTTTCAAAGTCAGGAAGAAAATTATTTTCAACCTAGAATTTCGATACTCAGCTGAACTGTCAGTCAAGGGAAAGGGTAGCATAAAGAGATTTTCAGACATGCAAAAATTTTATTCTCATATTTTCTCAGGAGGCTCCTGGAGGGTGTGCCACACCAAAAGCAGAAAGCATATCAAGAAAGAGGAAGGGTGCAATACAGAAAACAAAGAGAACAAACACAGAGCAGAAAAAAGGATTCCCAGATTTCGGTGAAGGAGGATCCTAGGCAGAAAAGACAACTAGTCCAGATTGGAGAGTTTTAAACATTTGTGGCCAAGGACAACATAAGTTTCCATATTCATGGCCATCCTTTCCAGGTGGGTATAATGAAAGTCAGCGAATTGACGAGGTCAGATCCTCAATGATTAGACAATAAAATACATTTCTAATATTAAATTTACCCTAAAGCCTAGTGCCTCTGCTATAACTAATGTCATAGAGTCTTCCACCCCTATTGAATATACTGCAAAACATAAGTCACCTGAATGTCAAATAAATAGTCAGCGCTCCATATCTGCAGGTTCCAAATCCACGGATTCAACGAATTGAGTATTGAAAATATTCAAAAACTAAAAATCAAAATACAACAATAAAAATAACACAAATAAAAAATGAAGACACTGTAACAATGGTTTATATACCATTTACATTGCATTAGGGTACTGGATATAATCTAGAGATGTTTTAAAGTATACAGGAGAATGTGCATAGGTTATATGCAAATGCTATGCCATTTTATATAATGGACTTGAGCATCTGAGGATTTTGGTATAGGAAAGTAGGGGGATAAGGAGGAGTGGTCCAGAAACCAATTGCCTGGGGATACAAAGGGATGCCTATGTATATAGTCCTGGTCACAAGGTAAGACATTCACGTGGTCTGTGGGTGTGTGTTTTCATAAAATATTTCTGAAAGGACTCATAAGCTAGTAACAGGTTGCTTCAAGGGAGAGGAACTGGGTGGCTATGGGGTGTTGGAAGGGGAGTTTTCACTATGTGTTGTATATCCTTTTGATTTTTTTGAGTTTCTTATTATATGAAAAAAATAACATAATAAAACACATCTCCTTCTCCCTCAAATCCCCAATTCGACAAAGATGCAGATGGCTGCTCAATTTGATTGGTCATAAGTGAATGTGGGTGCCCTGAAGGAAATGATTCTCATTGCCCTGTGTTTTTTTCTTTCCTCTAGTTAGCTCAGAGGAATCTGTAATGCTAGCTCAAAGATATGATTTCAATATGTATTCCCAGTTTGTCTGCTGAAAGGTGGTTCCAGTATACATAACCACCAGTAAAGGATCGAGAAAACCCATTTCCCTACACCTGCTAGACTTACTTTTTTATTGCTTTTACATTATTACATTACTCGGAGATGAAATTACTGAGCAATACTAAGAAATGTGCTTTCTGTTTGGGGTTTTGGTGTTAATTTATCTGGACAGCCTGAGTTTTTGACAACCTGGTGGCCCACTGGCTCCTCAATGCAAAATCCCAGCTTGTGGCCAGGCTACACCTTAGGATTTTGTGTTGTTTCAGAACTGGCAGAATAGGAATCTCCCCATGTAGTATTTGTATAGTAGAGCTCAACTGCTCTGCAAGATAGACAAAATCAACTTGGCCACCGATGGCAACATTATAAGCATAGCGGGCGTTTATCATCTACTGGATTGCTTAAAACATTTTAACACTGCACAAAAATTTCTACTGCTGCCTTTGCCAGCAGCAAAAGCTCAACAGTGTCTAAATAATGGTTCAGTCCAGGAGCAGTTGAGATGTCGTCGTGAAAGCTCTCAGAGAGTCAGGCATTAGCTGGCTTGTTTTGCATGGCAGTGTGGATTCTATGTAGTATGGTGTAGCAGAGGCAATGTGGGTTTTAGAATCAGCCCCGTCTGATCCACCTCTAACTGGCCATATAACCTGGGGAACTTCCTTTCTTTGAACCTCAGTTTTTAAATCTCTAAAATGGTAATTAAAATAGTTATTTTACCGGGTTGAAGTGAGGATTAAATGAGAAAAGAGACACATATGGAAAGCACCTGGCTCATGGCAAGTATACATTTAAATAAAGTGAGTTAACTCTTTTAGACAACAAATTAATACTTTTTAAAGCACTTAAAACTGTGCCTAGCTCATAAAGAGCCTTCAGTGAATATCAGTAATAATTCCTCTTTTTGGATCCTGTAGTGGATAGTTTCACTGAACTGGAAGTATTCTGTAATGAGTTGATCAAGTAACATCTATATTGAAGTTCTTCTACATGCTCAGACTGTGATAAGGTCAAGAAGTACAGTGCCTTCCTCAGGCAATGTACAGTCTAGTGGAGACAACATATAGACATTAAAGAGGTTTTCCAACAATAAAAAGCATGTTATCTGAAGCAGTAAGGGAATGGGTCAGATCACAGAGACTATGGAGATTCAAAGGAAGGAGAGAAGAAAAGAGAGAAGGAGAGAGACAGAGAAAGAAAGGAGGGAAAAGAGGCAGGCAGGAGACAGGGAGGGAAGAGAAGGAGGGAGTAGAAGAGACAGACATCTGTTTTGCCGAGGCAAGGGCAGGCAGGGAATTTGCACTGCCGTTTGAAAGACTTCAAAGGGAAGAACAGAGGTGAAGAGGAGGATGGTTCTATTCCTCACAGGAGGAACAGTAGGAAGGCATGTTCTGGAGCCTTGAGTGAACAGTCAGAAGGAAGCAGAGGAAAGCAAACATGGTTGCATAATTTAGGACACTCTTGGGGAGGACTTTGAACCTCAACAGCAAGAAGCCACCAAGGATGGCACTCTTGCAGGCAAAATAAAATTCAGCACAGGAATCTTATTTTCTGCTAGACCAACTGGCTGACCTTTAGGAGTTTTTTGTAAAGTTTGATGAATCATTCCATGGGAATCTTCGCAGATAATGAGAATCAGGTCAGCTGAGGACAAATGAAATAAAAAATTGTAGGCATGAACCTGACCGGTGAACTTTGAATTACAATGAAATTACTAAGTATATAATCATCATTTGCTCACACAGTGTTCATTCTACAGAGACTGCCAAAGGGGCAAAAGTTCCTGTATTCAACTGAATTGCAGAGTCCTAGAATGAAACAAGAAAACTTAGAGAAGATTTAGTCAAATTCCACCCAATGGAAGACTTTTCTTTACAACTGTGTAGAGAAAATACCTTGAATTAAGTCCCCACTTAGACACTAGAGCAGCATTCTTTCTTAAACAGATCTGAGATTTTTTGAATGATTTTGGGGACAATGGCTATACTGTGTAACTTTTATTGAGTGCTAGTTAATATGCACTGTCACTGTGCTGAGTGTCTTACTTACTTAACCTAATTGGAATCTCTCAATCCTCACTTGCAAGCATGTTTCTGTTATTATCCCCATTTTAAAAATAAGCCCCGGAGGAGTTGAATAACGTGTCCAAGGTCACACAACCAGGGAGCAGTAGAGTCAAAATTTGAACGTGGGTGGTTCACCCTCACAACTTCAGCTCTTAACCAGCTTCATCTTGCGTTGATTTCCTTTAGTGGTGTTCAGTCATTTCTCCTCCAAACTCAGGGAGCGACGTGTTGCCACCCAGTGGTACCATACAGTGAGCCACACAGTGGATCCCTACAGTAGAGACTCTCAGTGGAGTTGGTGTGAATATGAAAGTGTAGTTTGAAAAGGCCACCCTCACTCTCAGAGCACTTTTCTAGACCTCTCCTTCCCTACGACCAAACATTAGGCAACATCAAGGAAGCAAAGTTTAATTTTTTAAAGCTAACTTATGTGGTTAAAATACACAATTATTTTTCCCATGAAAAAGAATTCTGTAAAAACAAAACCTTCTATGTGACTAGTACGGTTTCTATAAAATAACCCGGCATCTTGATATTTTAGGATGTGAAATCAACAGTAACATTGCTTTTTAAAATTTCCCTTGCAAGCAGAAGACCACACTTTTGGGGATCACAGAAGTGTGGTCTTCTGTGATTGATCATATTTCTTCATTTTCAAAAAGGAAACTTCAAAATCTAGCCATTACAAAAAAAGGCACCATTTTGCCTTTTTCTTCTACATTGCAATAACTGTGTTGCATTAGGTGTTTGCTCAGCTACAATTTTAAAGACTCTCTCCTCTCTGTAAATTATACCTCTATGTAGAATAAAGAACAGTTGGACATTTTCTGAGCAGTTTCGAGTACATTGTTAAGATTGTCATTAGGGCAGTTCATAGCTACCTCTTATCCAAACGCAATAAATCTAATTCCTTCAGAGTTTCTTTATGAGTCAAGGAATGTAGGCAGAGCTCTGCGAGACATGCATGCATGTGGCTCTGGTAAGTTCAGAAGTTCAGTTAGCCTCCCTCTGTTCTCTGCTCCTGACCTTCACCTCTATGCCATCAGTCAGCTAATAACAACATGACATAGGCCAAAAGAAAGACCCTAAATAGGCCAACACCACTCCTGGGAATGGCATGAAGTTCAAAGCCTCTCCATGGAAGGATTATAGCATTATCTTCATGGATAAGAGGCCCTCCAGGTATGATGTACTTCTGAATTTATAGAGCTACAGATGTAAAACATCATTTTCTATGTTTAATTTGTGAGATTTGCTGTGTATGTTTGTTTTTATTAAATAGGGTACATAGAAGAGTATTACATGTATAGCACCACTTAATACTTAGCAAACGAAAGTAAAAAGGGTATGGCTAAGACATATATAGCTGGAAGCTTGTGTCACATGTTCCACATTCTTAGTTTTCTATCTTATTATCATTTTTTCTTAAAAACAATAAATCATGGTAACTTTTTGTCCACTATTAATCCTATATTTTTTTCTTTGAGACATCCCACGTTCAACATTGATATTTTGATGTCTATTTTTCCCAATAAGGCTTCCATTATTTTTATTGAAATTCTGCGCATTGGCTTCTAATTGTTACACATTGTGAGGCTTAATCCTATGCCTTAAATGACAGGTCACCTATTTTAAGTTTAATTAGTGTGATTACTATGACACAGAAGCCACTTATGAATATGTTAAACATCTCGTGGATACAGACATGAGTTCTGCACAATTTCTTTTCATTGCTCAAAGCCACTCAACATGGAGATTTCCTACCACACTATCAAATTAACATATGGCTTGCTTGCCTTTGTATTCTTCAAAGTCCAGGAATCAAAAGTAAATGTTCTTGCTTCCCCAAGTTACTTTGGTATAGTACCTGAGGGATATTTTCACCCTACATTTATACCTTAAATATTTTCTGATACTATCCCCTTTTTTGTCCGTCATATTTCAATTCTATTAGTTAAGTTTCTTCTTAAGCCAGAGACGTTAATCAGGCTTGGTTTTTATCATCAGAATGTATCATTTATATGGCTGTTCAGCATCAGGAAAGCCTTTTTTGCTCTACTTAACTAAATCTGATCTGCCTTTCATGGTGCATGATCATTATTCCAAACCCATCTTCCTCTCCCTCAGCCTGACATGGACGGATATCCCCACACTCAGTAGAAAGACTTTCATTACATTAGTTTTGTGGTGGTATTTGAAAGCAAATCTGTTTCTCACCGGATTGCTTCCTAAGATGAAATATAAGCCCTCTCTTATGGAGTACACTGTAATGTCATTACAGAATATGTCTGCTAGTTCATATATGAGTATAAAGAAATCAAAGACTTTGAGATATGTAGCCTTTCTTTCAAGATTCCAAACACTTCTCTGGTGGTAACTATTAGTTGAAACCTTTGATGAAGGGAAAGAATCTAAATTTGACCAAAGAAACAGTCTCAGAAAGCATTGAAAAGAATTCTTAAATCATGTCTAAAATATGACATTTTATGTTGTTTTCCTAAAAAATAAGTAACACTGGTACACGTTTTAGACAATAATATTTTTGCATGCCAAGAAAGAAAGGATGTTTTCCTAACAATCTAAACGTGTGTGCCACACGAGAAATACTTCCACAAATGAAGGGTCCTATGTTTCTCAAGCTCTAGAATCTGTATCTTTCTTTTCCCTTTCTTTCTTTTAAGCATAAATATTAAAGGCAAAACTGTAAATAAAACAAATTTCAAACAATGAAACATTTTAGACAAATTTTTGGAACTAATATTAACATAAAAGATAGTTTAAATTGTTAATGTTTAAACATCTTAAAGCACTCACAAATCATTTTCACCTTAACATTATTGTTTATATCACAAATACTTTCTAGTCCACATTATATGAGTGTATAGGTTTTAGATTTAGACGTCTTTTTGCCATTGTAGAATTATGTTTCTGAAAAAGTTTCTAGTTGATAAGACTTCTACTGGCAAAATCACAGTCAGATAGGAGACTATCAGGGATTAGGGGATGTTACTAAAATGTCACTAAACATATATTCTTAAAAATCACATTAAATAAAATTTCTAGAAGTCTTCTAGAGATTTCTCTATTATCTATTGCTGTGTAACAAATTACTCCAAAATTTAATGCTTTGAAACAACAGACATTTATTATCTCACAGTTTCTGTGGGTCATGAATTCAGGAGCAACTTAGCTGGGTGATTCCAGCTTAGGGTCTTTCCCGGGGTTGCAATCAAGATATCATCAGAGGCTGCAGATATCTGAAGACTTTTGGGGCTGGAGGATTTTCTTTCAAGCTCAATCACATGGCTGTTGGCAGAAGGCCTCAGTTCTTCCTCACATGAGCTTCTTCTAAGGACTGCTTGAGTGTTCTCATGACGTGGTAGTTGTGTTGCCTATGACAAATGATCTGAGGGAGGGTGAGCAGCAAGCCACGCTCCTTTATGTTCCAATGTTGGAGGTCACGCACCTTCACTTCCACCCCGTCTATGCATTAGAAGTGAGTAACTAAGTCCAGCTCATACTTGAGGGAATTAGGCTCCATCTTCTGATGACAGAAATATCAAAGAATTTGTGGACAAATTTTAAAACCATTACAATTTCCAACACGAACTGGACCTGTTGGCTTTAAGAAGCCATGATCTTTCAGTAGACCACATTTGTGTGAGCACTGCATACTCTAAAGCTGATTCTCCTTCACGTTATAAAGCAAGTGAAATATGAGGGTCTTCAAAAATTCATGAAAAATGCATATTATGAAAAAATCATGTACAGATTTCAAAGAATTTTGCGCCAAAATAAACTTCTACTAATTTGTTACAACATATCTGAACAGGATATGTTAGTTTGATATCTAGTTTGAGGCACTAAGAAGGCTAAGATCTCAGTTTGAAAAGAGCCCCTATCAGACTAACATGAATTCTGCTAAAATTGAAGCCAGAACAAGCATCAAATTTATGGTGAAGCTTGGGTGGAAGAATGGTGAAATCATTGCTGCCTTACAAAAAATTTATGGAGACAATTCCCCCAAAGAAATCAGCAGTTTACAAATGGATAACTTGTTTTAAGAAGGGATTCGATTATATGGAAGATGGAAGATGAAGTCCATAGCAGCAGATCATCCATATCCATTTGTGAGAGTAAATTCATCTTATTCATGCCCTAATTGAAGAGGAGCAACAATCAACAGCATAAACAATAGCGAACACCATAGACATCTCAATAGGTTCAGCTTATCCAATTCTGACTGAAAAATTAAAGTCCAGCAAACTTTCATTCAATGGGTGCCAAAACTGTTCATTATCCAAGATGAGCAGATCAGCTGCAGAGAAGAACAGAGTTTCCGATGGAAATTTTAGACAGGTGAAATCAATATCTTAAAGAATTTCTTGGAAGAATTGTAACAGGAGATGAAACATGGCTTTACTGGTATGAAGGGCTTTACCCTGAAGATAAAGCATAATTAAAACAATGGCTACCGAGAGGTAGGAGTGGTCCAGTCAAGGAAAATAAGGACCGGTCAAGAGCAAAGGCCATGGCAACAGTTGTTTTGGGATGCTCAAGGCATTTTGTTTGCTGACTTTCTGGAGGGCCAAAGAACAATAATATGTACTTATTACGAGACCGTTTTGAGAAAACCAAATCTTTAGCAGAAAAACACCTGAGAAAGCACCACTACAGAGTCCTCCACCATAATAACGCCCCTGCTCATTCTTCTCATCAAATAAATGTGATTTTCTAAGAGTTTCAGTGAGAAATCATTAGGCACTCACCTTGTTTTGGCCTCCTGATTTGGCCCCTTCTGATTTCTCTTTGTTTCCTAATCTTAAAAAATCTGTAGAGGATACCCTTCAGTTAATAATGCAAAAACAAAAACAAAACTGAATTGACATAGTTAAATTCCCAGGACCCTCAATTCTTTAGGGATGAACTAAATGGCTGATATCATCACTTATAAAGTGTCTTGTACTCAATGGTGCTTATGTTGAAAAATGAAGTATTTATTTTCAATTTTTATCTTTGAATTCAATTTCTACAAACTTTTTAAAGTCCCCTCATATATCTCTTTAGTACTTTTTCCTAAATTAGCCATTAATTGGCTTAACATTTAATGTCTTTTGCACTTACATGCCCCTTTGTTTAATTTTTATAAGTCTTAGTAAAATGCTGTATGTAACTGCCAGGAATTTTAACACATGCTCAATATACTTATGGGTGTATATTGGGGTGAAGTGAGTTGCTACCATCTATCCTCATACTGAGGTGGTGGAGCAAGAGACTCCTTTGCCTGTTGTACTTCCTAGACCTGCCAGTGTTTTCTAGGAGGGGATGAATCTTGTTGCCATATTATTTTATTCATGACAACAAAAATGATCATTAAACTGTTAAAGGGAAATGAACTAAAATTTTGTTGCAGAAATATAAAATCACACTATTCTAGTAGCATAGCTGGCTAAATTACAGTTGAATGATTGTGCTTTGTTTTTTCTAACATTATTTTGTTTAAAAAAACTTTTTGTGTATCTTCAGCCTTCACATTTATCACCTTAATGGCTCCATAATGGTCTCTGGAGGTGATATACCATAGATACATAACCATTCCCTAATTGTTAGCTATTTGTATTGTTTTTGATTTGTCCTTCCACTTTCACAAATTATGTTGCTATAAACATCTCTCTCTCTCCAAATAGCTTTCTTCTTCCAATATTTCAATATTTTCCTTAGGGTAAAGTTTCCCAAACTGAATTATTTAGTCAAAGGATATGTGCTGGTTTTATTTTTTAACATTTTATTATGAAAATTTCAGATGTACACAAAAGTGGAAAGAATAATATAATGCACTGAATGTACCTATCCTCCCGGCCCCAACAACTATCAATTCATGGCCATTCTTGTTCATATCTCTCTCCATCTACTTCTTCCTCACTTTACCCTCTGATATAGTTTGGATATGTGTCTCTACCCAACTCTCAGGTTGAATTGTAATCCCCAGTATTGGAGATGGGGCCTGGAGGGAGGTGATTGGATCATGGATGTGGATTTCTCATGAATGGTTTAGCACCATCCCCTTGATGCTGTCCTTGCAATAGTGAGTGACTTCTCCTGAGATCTCGATGTTTAAAAGTATGTGGCACCTGCCCCTCTCTTGCTCCTGCTTTCACCATGTGATGTGCTCGCTCCCCCTTTGCCCTCTGCCATGATTAGAAGCTTACTGTGGCCTGCCCAGAAGCAGATGCCCCTATGCTTCCTGTAGAGCCTGCAGAACCATGAGTCAATACATCCTCTTTTCTTCATTAATTACCCAGCCTCAGGTATTTCTATTTAGCAATGCAAGACCTAATACACTCTCCAAACTGGATTGTTTTGAAGCAAATCCCAGATATCTGTCATTTCAGGTATGATAATTTTTTGAATCAATCCTGATTGTTTAATTGTCCTCCAGAAATTCAAATGAATTTTCAATCTTAAAATCCAAACATGATATGCCACCAAAAGAACAAAACATAAAAGAAAGAATTGGTACATCAGACTTTATCAAAATTGAAAATTATGCTCTGTGAAAGATTCTGCTATGAGGATGAAGAGACAAAATTACATATTTGGAGAAAACACTTGCAAATCGCATATCTGACAGAGGATGTATAGATATCCTATATTGATGTATATAGCATATAAAGAACTCAAAACTCAACAAAAACACACACACACAACTCTAGAAATTCAATGAGAAAATGAGCAAAATACATAGAGACATTTCACAAATGGCAAATAAACAAATAAAAAAGATGTAGCCATCAGGGCAGTGCAAATTAAAAGTTCAATGAACTGTCACTATACACCTATTTGAAAAGCTAAAATAAGAACTGGTGACAATATTCAGCGCTTTTGAGGATGCTGAAAACTGAATCATATACTACTGTTGGGAAAGTAACATGGTGTTTAGTCATTCTGAAAAGTAGTTCACTAGTTTCTTTAAAAAAACAAAAAACCTAAATATACGCTTACCATACAACCCAGCAATCACATTCCTAGGAATTTATCTTAGAGAAATAAAAACGTAAGTCCACACAAAAATCTGTGTTGAATGTTCATTGTAGCTTTATCTGTAATAGCTAAAAAACTGAAAACAACCCAAACATCCTTCACTGGGGAAATGATTATATAAACTGGTACAACCATACTCAGCAATAAACAGGAACAAATTAGTGAGACTTGCAACAACTTGGATGGATCTCAAGCCAATGTCTGAGTGAAAAAAGTCATTCTCAAAAGATCACATACTATATGATTCCATTGCTGTAACATTTTTGAAATGACAAAAGGTCGCATGAGAGAGATTTTCATGGTGATGGAATAGTTTTGTGTAGTTTTGTGTCTTGATTGCCATGGGGGTTCCAAGGTTATCACATGAGCTATTCACACACATTTTACTGATGTCAACTTCCTGGTTTAGGCATTGTACTATAGTTACATAAGGTGTAGCCATTAGGGGAAATTGGGTGAATGGTATATAGTACCTTTCTGTATGATCTTTGCAACTTCCAGTGAATCTATAATTATTTCCAAATTAAAAGTTAAAAATTCACACATAGATTTTTTGTTCATATGTTTGAGTTTGAATGGATTAAATTGGAGCATAAAGACCTGCAGTGCTGAGGGTCTGCTCTTGCCATGGGGAAAACTACATAACAACTATCTCTTTAGAGTTTCTTAAGAGTGTTTTGAAACAGCTCACTTGTGGTAGAAGTTGGAGGACATTGCTTCATACTGAACTGACTTGAGGAACACTTACTTCCCAGGTCTGGCAGATCTTTCTTTCAAGACAGGGATTTGTCAGGGCATTCTGTGAGTGGATGTGGCAGAAATCATAAAGAGTGACTCTTTTCTGGTTGCTGAAAGTCACTAGGAAATCTTTAAGAGAAGGTCCCTGGGGGAGTGCTTTTACTTGTCCATGTTTATAACAGTGGAAGCATTGAAAAATACTGCCAATTAAGCTGCATAGAGTTTGGAACTCAACATATGGATGCTCAGACTATCAAATCAGGCACAGATACATGGGAGACCTAGAAACGAGAGTAGGAGGGAAACATGCAATATAAAGTAGTTAGGCAGTCTTATGAAGATAGCTAACTTAGTTAAGAGGAAATATATATACTGTATGTGCATGTGCATACACACAAACACACAAGAACACACACATGCATACATGTTCACAGAGCACACAGAGATGACTGCATATGCCAGGAAACCTACATATGCAGTTTGGCTCCCACTCTCCCACTGAAACTACCCTAGCGAAGACTGAAGCAACAACAACAAACCCTTAGTCTTCAAATCCAATAGGCTTCTTGTTCTGCTTTTAATGTTTTATACTGATAACTTTCTTGAGATTCTAGACTCTCTGGGTTTTGGTGACACCACTCTGTCTTAGTTCAACTTCTATCTCCTTGGTTACTCTTTCTCAGCCTTGTTTTCAGGCTTGTCTTTGTCTGTTATCACTTATATTTTGGCACTTAGCATTCTTCTTTGCTTACAAAGTCTCTCTGAGGACTCACTATTGGTGGTTTCCATGTCCATTGATATGCTGATAACCTCCAAATCTGTATTTCTAGCCTCACCATTCCTTTGCATTTAAAGGCCTACTGCATATTTTCACCAAAATGTTCTATCAGCATCTTCAATTTACTATATTCAAAGCAGAATTCATTATCTATCTTTCCACGTTTGCCCCTCCTCCTCCTTTACTCCCCACATTGCTGAACATACTTCGAAAGCACTTAAGTCAGGAATAATGGCATCCAACTTTTGTTTTCACTTCTACCCTACCCAATGATCCCAATGTCTTTTCCATCCGACTCTCTTGAAAGCTCTTGAATCTGTGGTTCCCTCTATGCCCATCGTCACTGCTCACAGTTCAAGCCATTTTCATTTCTTGCCTGGTCTGTTTCAACCATAGCTTGACTACTCTCCCTGTCCCCACTCATACCTTTCCCCTGTCCCCTCCATCTATCTTTCATACTTTCACCCATGAGTTTTCTAAAGCATACATCTGTTTATAATGCCCTTTGGTTGAAAGCCCATCAATTGTTTTTTCATTTCACTACCATCTACTGTCTTATCTATGTGTCATTAGTTTACAAGTATGCCTCCCTTCATTGAACTGTGAATTTCCTGAGAAAAGGACTAATATCAAACTCGTCATTGAATTTCCAGCACCCAATGCAGTGTCTGGTACATTATAAAAACCTGATCATTACAGCTAACATTTATTGAGCAGTTACTGCATGTCAGATATTGTTCTAAGCACTCTTCACACACTTACATTTAATCCTTACAACTCTATGAGATAGGTTCTATTTTTGTCCTCACTTTGCAGATGAGGAAATGTTATTTAAAATATAATTAAATGTACTTAAAATGCACTTGACAAATATTTACTGAATGAAAAATAAGAAGTGTATGAATGCTCAGCTACTCAGTGCTCTCCCTGGGAAGAAGACCCTGAAATATTCCTCTGAATTTAGTTCACTGCAGGGAGGCCGCCAGCCCCATATGTCATCCTGGCATAAACGATTGCATTTTATGATCTGGAGAAGGACTACAGCCCATTTCCCTTTATCATTGTCCATCTTCTGATTCCAAAGTACACTCCAAGACATATGCCTATGATATGCCACTGAACAATTTTCACATAAAGGAAACAGATCTTATAGCCTGTTTGGTAGGGTTTTTTTTTTTTTTTTTCCTGGGCTGGGGAGTTATGATTGCTGAATTCTAAAGCCAGGGATATATTCAAAGCCCTGTATTAAAAAGTTGCTTCTTTTCTGATATAGTATCTTCATAAACAATTCCTCAGGTAACTCTCTTATCTTTAAGTGGACTCAAGTGCAATACTTGGCACACATTTTGAATCTAAAAGAAGGAGCTCCAGAGAGGGGAAAGGGTTTGGAATCAGAAACCTGAGTTTTGAATCCAAGATCTGTCACACACAAAGCAGATGACTTTGGATGAATTAAATAGCTCTTCAGCCGCAATTTCTTCAACAGATCATCAAATATTTGTCAAGCGCCTGTAACATGCTAGCACAGTGCCAGGTCTTGTATGGATGGGGGCATTGTATCTGTAGGAAAGGAGGGTTGCAAAGTTTTATATAGACAGTACATGCTAGAACATAACGTGGCAATCGATACCCAAGGTTTTCAGGGTTTTTTTTTTTTTTTGTACACTGCAAGGATTAAAATGAGTATTTATTATTAGAGGATAACTCAAATTCTCCCCCAAATCAATTTTACTTAACAAATTTAGATGTATGAAAGATTATCAGAATAATACTCAAAAACAATTGTCTGAACATACACGTGTGGACATGTAAATACACACAACGAAAGCTTTAAAATTAGTAAGTACATTTTGAATTTTTATACTTTTAAAAGCTTGAACTCCATTTGGCTAGTAGTTGTGAAAATATTACATTATAAATAAGTCTCAGGGTAAGTAAACAAAAGGTGAAACATAATACTGCCTTTGTATATATTTGCATAGTGTTTTCTAAATGAGGAATGTGGAATTGAAAGGAAAAAATATAAAACAAGAACAACACAATAATCTAAGCAACACTGCCAAGAGTTTTTTTCCACATTACCAACATCCACCGTTCTTCATCACCATGCCCACCCCACTGTTCATGCTTGTCAAGTCCTTTGGCCTGGACTTGTTGACTGGTAGTTGTCCTTTTTGTTAGCTGGTTTCATGGTAGTCCTAAGTGGTCCTTTTTCATTGCTTTGTCTTGTATCTCACTTAACAGAGAAAATGGTGAGCCCTTCTTTAACACTCTGCCTTTACCACATGCTTCTACAAAAAAATATATACATTTTTAAAGCCTGAGAATTTTCCAATATTAATAACTATTAATTAGTTTTAAATGTCTCACATCTCAAAGGAAGTCCTGAAGTTTATCTACATAAAAATTCATTGCATAGCTTGAGTAATTACTTACTGCTTTAGACCAGAGCAAAAAAAATTATGAGTTTATGGTTTCCTTGCATGCACGCTAGTATCCCTGCCTTTGTACCCTCTGACACGCACACATGCGCACACACACACACAATTTTCCAAATCGAAAAAAGTGAAATTAATTTTGCTATCCTCTGGTGCTGCACATGAGATTTCTTTATCCTTGTCTATTTTTTAATGAATTTGTTGCTAAAAATGCCTTTGTATTATTCTTTTGCTTGTGTTTCACTTTTATAAGTAGGTATTATTTACACAGTTACTGTGTAAATTAAAGATATTGCTATTAATGTTGTTATCTACATTGTCTATATAACATGGTTGAGTATAAATCTAAAATTATCACATCGACTTTCTTAAACTGCTTGTTAAAGTGTTATATTAAGTCTTATCACGAAAATACTCCTGTATCATATAGAAACATATTTTTTTAATGCTCTGATAATGAAGGCATGATAGCAGAATATAATGCTCTTAACTTGGCAATTCATCACCCAAAAAACAATTTTCCCGGATGATATATTGCCAAGATTCGTGCTGCTGGATGTGCATAAAGAAGAGAACATGTATTGTTCTGCAACCACAATCTAGTATTACTAAACAATAAAAAGACAGATGTACCAACAGCCTTTGGATTGACTATAATTATTTGAATTATTTAAAATATCCTTAAATAACTTCTCCCTAAACTTATTTTCATTTGAGTTTTTGAGACTGCAATCCTTCCTCAAACTCTTTATGTATTGCTTCTCGTCAAATATTAATTTGAGTTCATCCCAATTTTCAGCTTTTCAATGCATTGCATTTCAATTATCCCAGAGAAAGCCCTCTCAGTATGACTCAAAGTTGTAAACCAGCATTCTTTAAAACCCATGTAAATCTACCTTTCACTCAAAAATACTATGGAATGGCAGAATTTCAGAACAATCACAGCTGTGCTAAAAACGATGGGGTGTAGCAGCCACTCACGGTCATGGCCACATGTATAGGCAAAATACTTGTCAGATCCCCCTGAGTAATGGCTGGGTTTTCATACGTAGGATTAGGTAATGTTCTTCAATGAAATACATTTATGTTTGATATTTTTTCACCCCCCCCCCAAACATAAAAGCTATAAACAGCCACAACCCTTTGAAAATGGAATGGTCTCCTGTGACTCTCAGGCTGAAATTTAAGAGTTTTTTTGCCACTGATTTATTCTCATTCCCGTGGAGATGGTCACCAGGAATGATTCTGCTATCATTATTTGTGATTATTTTCAAGCACTTATCCTGGTACCAATGATCTGCTGTTGTGTCCGTGGAAGTCTGAAAGGAAATGAGCATTAGTCTTGTAGAATGAACTCAAATAACTGTCAACTGCTAGGTTGAAAGTTAGATATTTCCCAAGAAATCTGTCTTTTAAAAATAGTATATATTTTAATGTTTCTAATTATAAAAAGAATGTATCACATAAAATCTCTGGAAAGATGCATAAGAAACTACAACAAACTACAAATGGCTGTTACCTAGGGAGAACTGGAAATGAGGCATACAGGGGGATAGAATGAAAACATTGTCATTTCTTTTTAAATGTTTATTACAGAAATGTTTTAACATAGAAAAAAATAGAGTAGCTCAGTGAATCCCCTATGCCCATTATCCATCTTCAACACTTACGAACTCATGGCCAATCTTGTTTTATCTACACTCCTAATACCCAGTGGATTATTTTAAAGCAAATTCCAGACATCATATAATTTAACACACAAATATTAGTATTTATCTTTAAACTTTGAGAACTTTAAAAATTACAAATAAAAATGTGATTATCATATCTTAATATTTTAACAATAACTTAAAATATAAAATAGTTGCAAAATCCCTCATTCTTTGACAGTGGTTTGTTCATACCATGATTTGATGGTGTTTGATTACTAAATCTCTTTTAATCATCTGTAACTTTCCCTTCCTTTTTTTAAATTTTCTCCCTGAAATTTATTTTTTAAGACACCAGATGGTCTTGTAAAGTTGCCAATACTCTGGCTTTTGCTGATTGCTTCCATGGTGTCATTTTGCAAGTTCCACTATCCCCAGTTTATCTGAAAGCAAAAAGTTAGATCTGGAGACTTGAGAAGATATAGTTTTGATATTTTGACAAGAAGACTTCATATACAGTGTTCTATCAAGGGATAGAAAATGTGATGTTAGAAGAAATTGCTGAACATTGCCTAGATCCATTATTTCAATGGGGATCTGAATGAACTGAATGAATCATCTATTCAAAAAATTAATGAAAGTGAAGTTTTAAAAATGAGGAAAGAAAGTAATGCAGCAAAACCCCATGATGTGATGAGTGGCTCTAAAATAATCAAACATCCAAAATGACTAGAGCAAGCTTGTGTAACTGGCCAACCTGGTATTCTGGAAGTCCAACAAGGCCATGTAAAACCAGCCTGGCCCAGGAGTGGCTTGATGCCAGCTAGTGGTCCATGGCTGCTCTGATGTAAAAATACATCTGTATATTTTAATTATTAATTTTTGTGGATATAGAGTAGGTATATATATTAATGATTTACATGAGATATTTTGATGCAGGTATGTAATATGTAATAATCACATCAGAGTAAACAGGGTATCCATGACCTCAAGCATTTATCCTTTGTGTTACAAACAATCCAGTTATACTCATTTAATTGTTTAAAAATGTACAATTAAGTGATTTTTTTTACTGTAGTCACCCTGTTGGAGTAGCAAACACTAGGTCTTACTCATTCTTTCTATTTTTTATACCCATTAACCATCTCTACTTGCCCTGCTACCCTCATCACCCTTCTCATCTTCTAGTAACCATCCTTCTACTCTCTATCTCCACAAGTTCAATTGTTTTAATTTTTAGCTTTCACAAATAAGTGAGAACATACGATGTTTGTCTTTCTGTACCGGGCTTATTTCATGTAACATAATGATCTCCAGTTCCACCCATGTCGTTACAGACGACAGGATCTCATTCTTTTTTTACGGCTGGATAGAACTCCACTGGGTATATGTACCACATTTGCTTTATCCATTCATCTGTTGATGGACACTTACATTGTTTCCAAATCTTGGTTATTGTAAATAGTGCTACAATGAACACAGGAATGCAGATATCTCTTCAATATACTGACTTCCTTTATTTTGGGTATATACCTAGCAGTGAGGTTGCTGGTTCATATGGTAGCTCTATTTTTAGTTTTTGTGGAACCTTCAACCTGTTCTCCACAATAGTTGTACTAATTTACACCCCACCAACAGTGTACAAGAGTTCCCTTTCCTCTACTTCCTCACCAGCATTTGTCATTGTTTGTCTTTTGGATATAAGCCATTTTAATTGTGGTGAGATGATATCTCATTGTAGTTTTGATTTGCATTTCTCCAATGATCAATGATGTTGAGCACCTTTTCATATCCCTGTTTGTCATTCGTATGTCTTCTTTTGAGAAATGTCTATTCGGATATTTTCCCTTTTTTTTTTTTACAAGTCTGATTCTGTCTCCTAGGCTGGAGGGCAGTGGTGTGACCACAGCTCATTGCAGCCTCAACTCCCCCAGGCTGAAGTGATCCTCCTGCCTCAGCCTCCCATGTAGCTGGGACTACAGGCACTTGCCACCACACCTGTCTAATTTTATGTATTTTTAAAAATAAAGATGAGGTTTTGCCATGTTGCCCAGGCTGGTGTTGAACTCCTGGGCTCAAGCAATCCTCTTGCTTTGGCCTTCCAGAGTGCTGGGATTGCAGGCATGCACCACCAACCCAGGTGTTGCCCATTTTGTAATCAGATTATTAGATAGTATAATAATCTGATTTACTATAGAGTTGTTCGAGCTCCTTATATATTCTGGTTATTATTCCCTTGTCAGATGGGCAGTTTGAAAATATTGTCTCCCATTCTGCGGGTTGTCTCTTCACTTTGTTGATTGTTTCCTTTGCTGTGCAGAAGCTTTTTAACTTGATGTGACCCCATTTGTCCATTTTTGCTCTGGTTGCCTGCGCTTGTGGGGTATTGCTCAAGAAACCTTTGCCTACTCCAGTATCCTGGAGAGTTTCCTCAATGTTTTCTTGTGGTAGTTTCATAGTTTGTGGTGTTAGATTTAAACCTTTAATCCATTTTGATTTAATTTTTGTATATGTGAGACATAGGGATCTAGTTTTATTCTTCTGCATATGGATACCCAGTTTTCCCAGTACCATTTATTGTTTTCTTCTGCATATGGATATCCAGTTTCCCCAGTACCTTTTATTGAAGAGACTGTCTTTTTCCCAGTGTATGTTCTTAGCATCTTTGTCAAAAATGAGTTCACTGAAGATTAATGAATTTGTTTCTGCATTCCCTATTCTGTTTCTTTGTTCTGTGTGTCTGTTTTTTGTGTCAGTACCATGCTATTTTGCTTACTATAGCTCTGTAGTATAACTTGAATTCAGGTAATGTAACTCCTGCAGTTTTGTTCTTTTTGTTTAGGATAGCTTTGGCTATTCTGGGTCTTTTGTGGTTCTATATATATATGTATTTTTTTAGTTGGAGTCTTGCTCTGTTGCCCAGGCTGGAGAGCAATGGTGCGATTGCTGAAACCTCTGCCCCCTGGGTTCAAGTGATTCCCCTGCCTCGGCCTCCTGAGTAGCTGGGATTACAGGCATGCTACCTCTCCTGGCTAATTTTTGTATTTTTAGTAGAAACAGGGTTTCACCAGCCAGGCTGGTGTCAAACTCCTGACCTCAAGTGATTCACTTCCCTCAGCCTCCAAAGTGCTGAGATTACAGGCATGAGTGACCACACCCGGCTGCTTCCACATACATTTTAAGATTAATTTTTCCATTTCTGTGAAGAATGTGAGTGGTATTTGACAGACATTGCATTGAATCTGTAGATTGCTTGGGTAGTATGGACATTTTAACAATGTTGATGAGGATGATTCTGGGCCCTATGGCTGACTGGGACTTGCAGGACATCAGCAGTAATTCCAGGAACATTCTAATGAGCTGGTGCCCATTTTGTCAATCCAACCTGGAGAAACCAGATGATACAGTTTGTAAGTTTGTCTTCTCCAAATCTCAGGTTGAAATGTGATCTCCATGGTTGAAGGAGGGCCTAATGGGAGGTGTTTGGGTCATGGAGGCGAATCCCTCATGAATGGCTTAGTGAACTCCCTGAGGTAAAGAGTTAACACAAGTCTAGCTGTTTTTAAAAGAGACTGGAACCACCCTCTCTTTCCATCTCTCTCTCTCTCTCTCTCTCTTTTGTTCTTTCCTCTCTCTCTCAATCCCTCTCCTACCGTGAGTCACATCTGTTCTCCCCTTGCCTTCTGCCATAAGTAGAAGAGTCCTGAGGCCTCATCAGAAGTGGAGCAAACACCGGCGCCATGCTTGTATATCCTGCACAACCGTGAGCCAAATAAACCGCTTTTCTTTATAAATTACCCAGCCTCGGGTTTTCCTTTACAGCAACACAGCAAAATGGGCTAACACACCGGGCTATGAGAATACTGGGAACGACAGGTCACAGATTTTAAGCTTTCTACTTCTCAAGAAGAGATCGGCACTACCTTAGCAGGCTTTCCCTCCATTTGATTTTCCTATCACTGCTACCCCACACTCCCCAAATGCAAAAATTTTAGCATACTTTTGTTTGAAAATGGGGACTTAGCTGAGGAGTATAGCCAATGGCTAATGGAATTGTAGCCAAATTTATATTGTTATAATAATAATTTTACTGTGTATACAGGTAATGTGAAGAAAATAAAAGTGACTCATAAACTTGCCACTCATAAACAACACCTGCTACCATTTTGAAGTATTTTCTTCCCATATTCCTCCAACATTTTAATATATACACTCACATATGTGAAACTAAGACTATACACTTTTAGACCTTGTTTTGGAAAATGAGCCTTATAACATAGGTTGTACTAGGCACTTACTGGAGTGGCTGTCTGTCTTACAAGGCAGTGTTGATGCTACCCACCTTGAATCTTTGCTTGGCTGATTCAGTCACGCAGAGAGAAAGTAACCAAAGCTGCACCAACCAGATCGCCTTCTAGGAACTGAAAGGAGGCTTTAAGAGATGAATGATGGTTAAGTGGACACATCCAAATGGTTGTGCTCACACCAGAAGAATTGAGAGCTTCTGCTGAGGACTTCACAGCAACCCCTAGTTGGGTTCTTGTTCTTCCTCTTCCTCTTCCTCTTCCTCTTCTTCTTCTTCTTCTTCTTCTTCTTCTTCTTCTTCTTTCTTCTTTCTTCTTTCTTCTTTCTTCTTTCTTCTTTCTTCCTTCTTCTTCTTCTTCTTCCTCTTCTTCTTCTTCTTCTTCTTCTTCTTCTTCTTCTTCTTCTTCTTCTTCTTCTTCTTCTTCTTCTTCTTTCTTCTTTCTTCTTTCTTCTTTCTTCTTCTTCTTCTGACGAAGTTTAGCTCTTGTTGCCTAGGCTGGAGTGCAGTGACACAATCTTGGCTCACCGCAACCTCTGCCTCCCGGGTTCAAGTGATTTTCCTACCTCTGCCTCCTCAGCCTCCCCAGTAGCTGGGATTACAGGCATGCACCACCACACACCCAGCTAATTTTGTATTTTTAGCAGAGATGGGGTTTCACCATAGTTGGTCTGGTTGGTCTCAAACTCCTGACCTCAGGTGATCTGCCCGCCTTGGCCTCCCAAAGTGCTGGGATTAGAGGCATGAGCCATCGCACCTGGTCAGGTCCTTCTTAAGGCTTCCTCATTCAGCATTTATTTCAGTTCTGTAAAACAGCCCAGTTTCCTTATAACATGATGGTTGTTACTAAAGTAGGATTCTGCTACTTGAACTAAAACTATCTCAACTGATACATCAGTACATTACAACATATTTCCCCAAAATGTGAATTTTAATGGATATATGGTGGATGTCCCATATATAATCATTCCATTATAACTGATGATTGATTGCTAATGATTTTCAATAATAAAAATAATGCTTTAATAATATACTTAGACAATATATAAGCTGTTTACCACATTTTAAATTATTTCCTTAAAAGTTGTTTAAACTTTTATGATATACACTGTAAAACCTAATCATGAAAGGAGTGATACCAAGTTTTCAAAATTACTGCAATTTTGTAGTAAGTGTTAGACTCATTACATCTTTATCACAGTTTACTATAATTTGTGTCTCTACCAATTTAATAAAAGGGGGAAAGTTATGTCAAGGCAATTTCAGTTAGGGTCTGTGATTGTTAGTGATGTTGAACATTTTGAATATTTGTATATTTTGTTTTGCCAATTTAGACTCTTTTTTCATTTCTTATAGGGTTATACATCTTTTTCCTTGTTTGTAAGATATCTCTCCCATGTTCTCTTCTGTAATAAATATTACAAAGATTTCTTTCTTGTTTCTTTCCCTATGTTTATGTTTCTAAAATGTATGTATACTTTTCATTTTTAGATTGTCAAATTTCCAGTATTTACTTTCCTACAGTTCTTACTTTGTTTTGAACATTCCTATATCCTCATTTTTATATAAATTTTCATATCATACTTTTATTCCTTTTTTTTTTTTTTTTTTTTTTTTTTTGAGACAGAGTGTCGCTCATCTCCCAGGCTGGAGAGCAGTGGCATGATCTCGGCTCACTGCAAGCTCCGCCTCCCGGGTTCACGCCAGTCTGCTGCCTCAGCCTCCCGAGTAGCTGGGACTACAGGTGCCCACCACCTCACCCGGCTAACTTTTATTCTTAAACATTTAGATCTCTGAGATTTACTTGATTTTGTGATATGGAAAGGATTCATCTTTTTTCTCAAATGAGTAGCTAGATATTTCAATACTATTTATTAAATAATCTATCACCAATGGTTTCGAAGTAGAAAATTTATTATATACTAAAATCATATGTTCTATATTGTCTGATTTTTTTACCCACCTCTATACCATTTCTCCTATTATTTATAATTTTTAAATAAAGTTTATATTTATATTTTTAATCTTTTAATTCCATTAACATTTTTTAAATGTTTATTTTATAGGTGCAGGGGGTACAAACGAAGTTCTGGTACATGGATATATTGCATAACGGTGCAATCTAGTGTAGCCATTACACAAATAGTGCACATTGCACCCATTAAGTAATTTCTCATCTCTCACGCCTCTCCTATCCTCTCACACTTCCATGTCTCCAATGTCTATTATTCCGCACTCTATGTTCACTTGTACACATTATTTAGCTCCCACTTACATGTGAGAACATGCAGTACTTGACTTTTCTGTTTCTGATTTATTTCACTTTTTCTGAAACAAAGTCTCATTATTTTGCCCAGGCTGCACTTGATCCTGGGCTCAAGCAATCCTCCTGCCTCAGCCTCCAGAGTAGCTGGGAGTGCAGGCACACATCACCAAACTGGACTTACTCATTTTTCACTCTATAATATATGTATTTTAAATTCTGACAAGACAATTCTCATTTCTTATTTTTATTTTTCGAAAATGTTGGCTCTTCTCATTAAGTAATTTTTATTTTCCATAAGTTTAGAAATGTTTGGCTTTTGTCAAATTCCTTTCGTGTAAGATTTTGTTTGGAAAGAAGTTGGCACTTTAATATCGTTCAAGCTTTCAAGTACATGGCATCTCTACAATAATTCAAATTTCTCTTATGTCCTACAATAAAATTGATTGTAGCTTAAAAAATATATTGTGGTAGCACATTACTTGATAAGTCTATTCTTCAATATTCAACATCTTTGGTTCCACTTGGAATGACTCTTTTAATCTTTAACTGAATTTAATGGTATGTCATAAAGATACTGGTTTCACTATGTTTATGAGAGCTAACTCAGCTGACTGTCTGGTTTTACAGGGAGACAGCCCTATCTTCTATATATAGCAGGGATTTTATCTCTTCTCCGGTATTTATGTCTTTCATTTTCTTTTGGTGTTGTTGCATTATTCTTTGATGATAGAGACAGTGGTCACTCTTTTCTTGGTTTTTATGCTTTGGTATTACATATGATGTTGTCTTCGGGTTGAGATTTTATGAATAAATCATACATTTTATCACATTCGAATAGTGATTGGCACAAATTTCTCATTTATTCAATTGGTAAAATAAATGTTATTAATTCAGTTCCCGATGTTGAAGTATTTTGGTTTCTTTTCCCGAATCCTACTAGGCCATAGTGCATTATTTTCATTAAAGGAAAATATCTTATTTTCCACCACTTTATTAAAGATTTTTTGCTTCCATATTAATAAGTGAGATCGGTTTACCATTTTGGGCTACTGTGATTAAGTTTTAATGTCAAAGTTATGCCACCTTCCATTGGTCATTTTGATTAGCCTTATGTTATATTTATAAATTGATTTAGAGAAATTTCCATTTATTTATTTATTATTTCTCTCCATGTATTCAAGTCTTGATGTTGGATAACTTTATGTGAGGGAGGGCTCTTTCAGCTGAGAGCTGAAGAAAAATCAGAGTTAGTGGGTGAAAGGTTAGGGAGGGCGTTCCAGGAAGAACTTTTAAAAAGAGAAGTGGCACAATCAAATTTGCCTATTGAATGGGTCAGTCGAGCTGCAGTGCAAAGAGTGGATTGTAAGGAGATAAAGAGTGGATGCAAAGCAGTTGCCCCCTGAAAAACTGGACAATAAAACTGACTGTGAAGAGGAAGAAAACTGAGTGGATGCCAATAATAGAGAGTAAAACAGGCCATGCTAATGGAAGATGTGTGAGTAACAGGATGACACTCAGAGCTTCCTCAGGGCGTTAGAAACCGGTTGGCTATTAATGCCATTTATTAATACAGTGAGCACTGAAAAAGGATCAAGTTTTGGGGTAGGGATGAATTTCATTTTGAACATACTCTGTTTGCACAACCTGTATATATCAGTCAAGTTCCATTCAGAAAACCAGAAACCACACAAGTTCTATTAACATAATTTTAATCTACAGAATTTATTAAATAAGTATTGGAAAATTTTAAAGAACAAAAGGGAAACATTGAAGTAATTCAGAGTTAGTAACAAGATAAAGCAGCTACTACTCATAAGGCTGAGTGGAAAAAGGGAAGAGGCTGGGGTTTTTAGAATCTAGAGCCTGAGGAAGGCCCCTACAGAGATGGGAGGCAGACCACCAAACCTCCAGACTAGCACTGGCTGATGCTGTTAGAGAGGAGGGGTTGGGGAATGAAGCTGGCTTTGGAGTGCAGAACAAAATCTGGAACCAACTGCTGCGGCTAGGGTGAAGAACTGTTAACTATCGCTGGTGATGCTGGGGCATGTCCTGGTAGAACTAAAGGCAGCCAGTTGGACAAGGAAGAATGTGAACAGCAGAGTTCCCGTCCTAGCATCACGAGAATATAGAAAAGCTGATCTGAAGCTGAAAGAATATGTTAATAACCACCACAATATGTAATATGAAAATGTAAACCTGTAAGCAGTTGGATTTTGTCATCCGGAGCTCAAAGAAAAGGTCTTATCCAGAGTCATAAAGTTTGAAATGGCCAATGTCTATCCAGATTAGTCCACTGCTTGATAAAAATATAATGCAGGCCACATACATAATAAAACATTTCTATTAACCATACAAAATAATACATTTTATTTAATCAGTATATCCAAAATATTGTTTTGACATGTAATCAAGATAAAAATACTGAGATAGTTTACATTCTTTTTTATATCAAGTTTTTGAAATCTGTGTATGCACTTACAGCATGTCTCAATTCAGATGTGCCATATTTTAAGTTCTCAGTAGGTACATATGGCTGGTGGCTACCTCATAGGACAGTGTAGATCTTCTTTATAAGTTTCAGGTGTGGATAATAAGACCTAAATGGAGATTAGAAAGTGAGAACTGTTATCTGGGCACAAGTTTGAGAAACCCAAACATTTAGATGCCAGGCAAATAGAATGAGAGACCACAAATGGAGGAATGCGGGTAGAGTGTGGTTCCCTGGAAAAACAAGGATTCAAGAAGGAAGTGATCGACAAATGTAATAAAGACTGAAAAATGTTCATTACCTTTAGTGACATGTTGGTTATTGATGGTCTTTAAAACAGTTCCTTCTGAGGAGTAATGTAGATGGAACCAGGTCAGAATGGTTTGAAGGACCAAGTAGAAGGCTAGAAAATGAGGGTGATAAATATAAATAACTATACCAGATTTATGTAAAGAAGAAGGGGCCATGAAGATGAAAAAGAAATAGAATTGGAAGAGAAGGAACAGGGAGTATGGAAAGATGGGAGAGATTTATTATATTTAAGAAGTAATTGGATAGAAACAGGAGTAGGGAGAGGTTGATGTTGTCAAAGCAAGAAGAGATAATTCATAATGTAAGGTTCCTGAGAAGGTGGGAAGGGATGGAAGGAGAAGGGTGAGATCACTAGGATTTTGTGGGAGAAGAAAGAGGATGTGTTCAGATGCAGGTAGGTTGGTAGACTGAGTAGCAGGAAGTTGAGAGCATTCCCGTCTAATGAGAGAGGGGCAGATAATGTACTTAGGCAAAGAAGGATGGGTGGCTAAATGACCATGATGGGAGAGAAAATGAACCAAACAACTGTGATAGGATTACTCAGGACTGTGAATGACATAACAGAAGTTTTTGACCTATAATCAAGTCATCAGTAAACAATAATAAGCTGTCACCTATTTTTTATGTTTTAAAACATTTTATGTTTTGCTTGCTTTATATTTTATTTTATTATCATGAACTCAATGTATGATTTTATATAATAACATTATAGCAGATATTTTTGCTTTGTCCCTGATCATAACAGACATGGCTTTAGTATTTTATCTTGAAACGTGATATTCTTTGGTGATTTAATAATGTTGAAAGTCTTCAACTTCTAGTTTTCTAATCCTTAAAAAAATAAGAATGGGCTGTATAAAAATCTCTTTCAGCATGTCTATTATCTATCACATAATTTTTTCTTATTGAATTTATTTAATAGATCTGAATTCTGGGGATACATTTCACTTGGGTGATTTATAACATATTCTTGAATTTAGTCTGCTAGCAATTTATTTCTGGTTTTGGGATATATAAAAAAGGGATTAGCTTTTCTTTTTGCTTGAGTATCAGAGCTGTGTTGGCTTTATAAAATAAATTATGTAGCTATCTATATCTTTTTGTTCTTTGGAGCAATTTATGTAGCATTAGCTGTTCTTTGAACGCGTGAAAAAACTCTACTTGGTTTCAGAGCCACTACTTCTTTTACACCTTTTCTGTGTTGACTGTGGTTGTGAGTCTATTGGATTTTGAGTCCTTCTTCAGTCAATTTCAATAATTTATGTTCTAAAAGATAGGCTTATATTTCATTGGAATTTTCTAATATTAGCACTGAGTAATACAACACATTGTTTTATAATTTTAAAATTTATGTCTGTCATTACATCATCCATATTATTCTCACTTACATCTATTCACTCCTTGTACTGCTCTTTTCTCTGTAATTGAGTCGGCCAGAGCTCTGTCAACTTTATTCTGCTTCCTTTGTTGCCTACTTGTGTGATTGTTTAAAACACATCTTATTCACTTTAGCTCTTTCTTTAGGTTTTTTTGATATTTTTATCTAAAGAGTTGAATGACTTATTTGTTTTCCTTTTTTTAAACATTGAGACTATTTCCATTTTTATCATCTAAAAACATTAGGTACCTATCGTTGTTCTGTTTTTAAAAAATAGTTTTTAAAAGTTTTTAGAGTATCATTCTGAGGAGGATAACTATGTGTTTGTTGTTATAAAGAAGTTTTAAATTTTCATTGTTGCTTAAGCTTTTGTTATTGATTTATTGTTTTAATACAAAGTAGACAGATCATATGTCTAGTTCAGTTTCTTTTTATTGGAAACTATTGAGGTTTCTGGTGGAGAATATACAACAGTTTTTGTAAAATTTGCATGATATTGTGAAAGAGGTTTATAGAGCACAAGATGTGCTTTTAGCTTAACACTCCAATAATTGGTTTTGTCCATTTTTCTTGGCATATCTAATAGTTTTTAGAATTTATAATGATGCTATATTATACAGGGCTTATAGATTCATACATATAAAATCTCTTTATTATGAATTTTGCCTTTTGTAATATAAAATGATCTTGTTTTACTTGTTCCATGCTTTTATCTTGAATCCTTCTGTATTATCTTTGTGATTCCCCCTTTTTCATCTACTCCACTTATGGTTAGCTTGTTTTTTCCCCTCTCAGTCTCTATCTTCTGATCTTTCAGTATTATTTCCTTTACATACATATTTCATAAGCAGATAGAATTGATTACTTTTCCCCCCTTAACCTAAGCAGATTGGTTTTGTTATGTTTAAACAGGACATCTTAACCCAATTAATTTTGGTTCTAACTAATATGATTTCGTAAAGACTTGCCTACTCTTACATCATAAAGATCTTGTCTTCTAGTATGCAATTAAGAGTGCCAGTTTACTAATTTTCTTCTGATTCTAGTAGTACATTTGTTTCAGAGGTATGTTCTTTGTTTGTTTTTGAAATTTCTTCCCCAGGTTCTGCAATATATTTGAACTATTTTTCCTCCTTAGCCTCCATCAGAGAGCTCCATCCAGACCTGGACTTGGACAATAGACAGTTGTTTGCTTGCCTCTGGCTCTGCTCACTCTCCATGGGGGTCTATAGCTGATGATCATCTTGTATACCTAATTCTGGCTTCATCTTCAGACTCAGGCAGGTGCTCATTGCGCAGAGCACTGACAGAGGTTATGAGATTATCTTCTTACCTATTGGCTATTTTTCTGACACCAAAGAGGCCTCATTCCTATAGAAGTATCATATTTAAGAAGTAGTAGAATTGAACAGAAGAAGTAATTGAATTGAATAGAAACAGGAGTAAAGAGAGATTGATGTTGTCAAAGCAAGAAGAGGTAATTCATAATGTAAGGTTCCTGAGAAGGTGGGAAGGGATGGAGGGAGAAGGGTGAGATCACTAGGATTTTGTGGGAGAAGAAAGAGGATGTGTTCAGGTGCAGGTAGGTTGGTAGACTGACAATCTCTTATTTTCTAAGATTTGAGGTACTGATATTTTGGTCTGGATAGCAGTATTTTGACCTCATCAAAAAGAGTGAACTGCTTAGTTTGTTAGTTGGCATAGACTATAATTCTGAGCCAGAGGCCATAGTTTGGGAGGGGAAAATGTATCTTTTGTTTTATTTTTGACCATCAAATTCGCTCTGTTTCTGGCAATATGGCATGCATTGAATACAAATTGTTTTATTCAAGTTAGACCACAGGGCTTATATTTCATTGTCTGTTCTCTTGGTATTTGCAATAGAGGATATATGTCAGTTTTAGCTTTCAGTATTGATAAGGAATTTTTGCTTTTGCATCATAGATATGTTTTGTCACTGGTGAAGAGATGCCATTGTAAGCCAGAAGCCACAGCAACTGTTGTTGTTTTTTTTTTTCCAAGGATGATCATGTTAATAATGGCCATTTATTAAGCATGTGTTATATTCTAGGCATGGTGCCTTACTGGTAAACATCAATATTATTTGATGTTTTCCCTTCATTTAATGGACCAGTGGACGTATTTTTGCCTGATTCTTATCTAAGCAATTGAATTGCCTCATTTTATGCACACTGAATTGATATGTTATCACCCTGTTCTTTTGACCCATACTGGAAAGACAAGAGCTTACTCATGGCAAGTTTATCAGACTGATGGTGTGCCCATTTGGATTAATCTCAACAGTGATTTCATTTCATGCCACTATTTTTATTTATTTTATATTTTTGTTGATGTCATTTCTAGCCTATTAAATCTTCCATAAATACTTTTTTAATAGTATATAAGTAGCATAAAGTATCCAAATAGTAACAAGGTGAAATATTAATAAACAAGTTCAGGTTCTTACATCTGCCTCCAAAAAAGAATATTGAATCTGAAAGACATGAGACTGCATTTTATATTTGGCTACAATAAGCCTTGTGATCTATAAAGCTCTGAAGATTGCATGGCTTAAACTCTTGCTTTTAGCTGATTTTTACCTATTTCCTTAGGTGCTAAGTGTCCCAGATGTCAGAGATGACACCAGGCATTGAAAACTCTTTGTCCCCAGAAAGCTTCACCTTCCCCTTTCCCTCTCTCTCCTCACCAGGGACATCAATGGCAAGTGGCAAGTACATGAAATGGTACTGGGCCAGGCAGCCATGCCCAGCTTGAGCTCTGGCCCTTGCTAGCACCTCAAGCTTGGGCCAATCCCTGAGCTTTGCTGAGCCTCTGTGTAGGAAGTGATCACACATGGATGCCAGAGAGGTCATAATGTTTTATGAATTTGAATATATAAGATTACTATGGCACATTCCTGAAACATCCTAGGTCCCTAATAAAAGACAGCCATTGCTACTATGTGTGTGTGCTTTGTCCTCTTTGATGCCTCCCTAGCAGTTAGGGTAGGGTTCTCTTGGGGCATTCATTGCAGTTTTCCAGTTGCACCTGTGCTTCCTATGCTCTGAATCCTACACTCTTGACCTCCTCTCCTCTCTTCCCACATTTTGTTAGGGTCATACTTCTTACTAATATAACATGGCAATCTATTAAACACAAATACGTTATCATCTAAGGTAACATTTTTATTTAACAGAAATTTCTGGTGAACATGTTTTGGACAAAGAAATATATAAGCATATTTGTAATTTCAGGTCAATAGGGGCAATATGTTTGTTTGGACAGCACTTTTCAAATAACAATATTGTTAGACATTTTGTGAATAGGAGATTGCAAACCAGGGGAAGACACTTTTAAACTTCTCTGTGATTTTTTATACTTTTTCCTACCTTTTCTTTTTTTTTTTTTTTTTTTTTTTTTAAATTTATTTATTATTATTATACTTTAAGTTGTAGGGTACATGTGCATAATGTGCAGTTTTGTTACATATGTATACTTGTGCCATGTTGCTGTGCTGCACCCATCAACTCGTCATTTACATCAGGTATAACTCCCAATGCAATCCCTCCCCCCTCCCCCCTCCCCATGATAGGCCCCTACCTTTTCTATACTTTTAACCCTTTCTAAAACAAAACAGGTAGATCCAAGAAGTTCAACCATGGAGGGAACAGCCTTCCAGGTCCTGGGTGAAAATGAGACAGATTTCACTCAGGTCCTGGGTGAAAATGAGACAGGTTAAAAATGTGGAAAAGCAAATGAATTGTAGCTGTGGATACCAAAATTTAAAATACCTTTAATGATTGATAACATGGTACACCAAAGATCCAAACCAATGAAAGAGAGATCAAAGCTTTGATGATTCAAACACAATCACGTAGGATTTGGGATGTGGGAAATCTCATTTTATAGATGAAGTAAGCCTTAAATCAGGCTCAACTGGGCTCAGACCATCTCACAGGAGGTACAGGTAGGAGTTGGCTGTATGTGAACATTCAAGCTGGGACTGATGAGGCAAAAAGAAATATTGCCAGCACGATGTATGCCAAAAAGCAGCAATAGAACTGGACTAATTTGAACTCCCTGCTGACCCCAATAATGCAAACAAAGAGCAAAAAGATTCTCTGGTCACCCAACAATACTGGCTGATAACAAAAAGGATCTACATTCCTTTTAAAAGCTTGGGTTTATAGTTCTTGGGATGTTCCCAGAAAAATAAATGTGCATTTGTGGCTTAGGATCCATGGAAATAAATCCAGGTATTTCAGCAGTAATTACAAAAATGTTGTGTTTTGCAAAATTCTCCAGAAAATTGCAATATAACTATACACGCTGTTTCACCTACGTATGAAAGAGCCATACAATATTGTCCATAAGAGAGAAACTATGCTTATCCCAAAATCCAAGTGCTTATGGTCCAGCGTGGTAGCTCACACCCGTAATCCTGGCACTTTAGTAGGCCGAGGCGGGCGGCTCATTTGAGCTCAGGAGTTCGAGATCAGCCTGGAAAACACAGCAAAACCCTGCCTCTACAAAAAATACAAAATATTTAGCCTACTGGGACTACTACATGCCTGTAGTCCCAGCAACCTGGGGTGGGGGCTGAGGTGGGAGGCTCGCTTGAGACCAGTAGGTCAAGGCTGCAGTGAGCTGTGATTATGCCACTGCATTCCAGCCTGGGTGACAAAGTGAGACCTTGTCTCAAAAAAAACAAAAACCGAAAAAACAAAATCCAAGTTCTTAGATTTGGGTTTGAATGTAATGGTATAGTCAGGTTTGGATTCTCATTTAAAATTACCTACTACTTTTCTTGAGAGAGAGAGACAGTCTCACTCTCTTGCCCAGGCTGGAGTGGTGCAATCATAGCTCATTGTAGCCTCGAACTCCTGGGCTCGGGCAATCGCCCTACCTCAAACTCCCAAGTACCTGGGACTACAGGCATGTGCCACTACGCCTGACTAATATATTTATATGTTATATAAATATATATATAATATACTATATATAATATATAGTATATAAATATATAAAAATATATAATATACTATATATAATATATATTATATAAATATATAAAATATATAATATACTATATATAATATATATTATATATTTATATAAAAATATATTTATATTTATATTTATATGAAATATATATTTATATATTATATATTATTTATACATTATATATATTCTTTTGTAGATGTGGGGGTCCTACTAAGTTGCCCAGACTGGTCTTGAACTCCTACCCTCAAATGATCCTTCTGCCTTGGCACTGGGATTACAGGTGTGAGCCACTGCATCTGGCTACCTACTACTCTAATACTTTGAATTTTACATTCCTTGAACGTATACAGAAATGTATTTAGAATGGAAATATTTTGAAAATATATCACGCAGCTAGAGAAAAAGCTTTCTAATAAGCTCCTCTGGAGATAGTATCTGTAACATGGTCTCAGGTCCCACTACAGTACCCTCTGAGGCCTATGAAACCCACACCTAACCAGAAATCATGCTGTGAAATGAGTTTAAACCTGTCTATAAACCTTTTAAATATGTATGAAATATACACTTAATATTTTTCTAAAAGATAACTGGCAATATTGGTGAGACTGTAACAAAAGAGGCTTGTCAACTGCTGGTGGTAGGTACATTGGTACAACTTTTCTGAGGACACACCAGCATACAGTTCAAAGTCAAAAATCTCAATATCCTTTTACCTATTAATACATCTTTCAGAAATTTACCCTAAGAAAGCAATCATAGATGTGCACAAAAATGTATTATAAAGATAACCAAGCAGCACTATTTATAAATGTGAAAACTTAGAAGCAACTCTATTAGAGGGCTGCTAAAATTAGAGACAATTTCTTCTTTGGGTAAGATCATATCTTTTTGATAGACACAAGATGAAAACTACAGGACTCTAGTAGACATAGACCCCTTTGAAAGCTTTCTACTCCCTGTAAGACACAGTGTCTGGCAATACCTAGTAACGCGTATTTCATCCCCATTGTCCCTGCCCTTGACCCAAGGTGAGAGTCCATATTTCCCTGTGTGGTCCTGAGCCCTAGAAAGCCTCATCTGACACTGGAGGTGACCTTGGCAAAGTTGACTGAGTCAGCTGGTCAACCTCTGGGTAGCCACTGCAAAAAGCGAAAGGAGTCTGATCTGATCCCCTTTATAGAAGACATTGTTTTCCTCAGGCAGAAATTGTGGGAAATTCTCTTATCTCATTTGGGACATTCAAGAGCAGGTTTTGCCCCCTTTTATAAAGAATTTAAGGTAAACAATCAAGCAAACAAGCAAACTTTTTGCGGACATCCTCTTGCTGTATTAGGGTTCTCTAGAGGGACGGAACTAATAGGATAGATGTGTATATAAAAGGGAGTTTATTAGAAGAATTGACTCACATGATCACAAAGTGAAGTCCCACAATAGGCCATCTGCAAGCTGAGGAGCAAGGAAACCAGTCCAAATCCCAAAACCTCAAAAATAGGGAAGCCGACAGTGTAGTCTTCGGTCTGTGGCCAAAGGCCTGAGAGCCCCTGGCAAATCCCTGGCGTAAGTCCCAGAGTCCAAAAGCTGAAGAACTGGGAATCCAATGTTTGAGGATAGGAAGCATCCAGTATGGGAGAAAGATGAAGGCCAGAAGACTCAGCAAGTCTGTTCATTCCACTTTCCTCTGCCTGCTTTATTCTAGCCGTGCTGACAGCTGAGTAGATGGTGTCCACCCAGATTGAGAGTGGGTCTGCCTCTCCTAGTCCACCGACTCAACTGTTAATTTTCTTTGGCAACACCCTCACAGAAACACCCAGGAACAGGTCTTTGCATCCTTCAATCCAATCAAGTTGACCCTCAGTATTAACCAGCACTTGCTTTATGGCATGTATGCTGCTTATTTCTAGGAAGAGTTATGCGGTCTATAACACATCTTATTTAAGAAAGGAGACTTATTCTCAGTTTGTTTATTCCATATGCTTCTTATAGAGGAGAATTAGATACATGGCAGCAAAGAGGATTTTCAAAGAAATCTCCTATAATAAAACTCAATAGTCTACTGGGAGTGGTGGCTCACGCCTGTAATCCCAGCACTTTGGGAAGCTGAGGCGGATGGATCACCTGAGGTCAGGAGTTCGAGATCAGCCTGGGCAACATGGTGAAACTCCATCTCTACTAAAAATACAAAAATTAGCCAGGCCTGGTGACGGGTGGTCTGTAATCCCAGCTACTCAGGAGGCTGAGGAAGGAGAATCGCTTGAACCCAGAAGGCGGAGGTTGCAGTGAACTGAGGTTGTGCCACTGCACTCCATCCTGAGCAATAGAGTGAAACTCAGTCTCAGAAAGCAAAGCAAAACAAAACAAAACAAACAAAAAAACTCAATAGTCAACAAGTGACTAATTAAATACCTTATGGTATGGCTATACCATAAAATATTACATAGCCATTAAAATCATGCAGTAGAAGAAAATTTTATTATATGAGAAACTGCTTACATGTGAAAAACAGATTGCAAGCCAAAATGTGCAGCGTGATCTTAATCAAGGAAAAATTGAGCAAAAACATTGGGTATATTCATGCCACAATATTAACATGTCTGGCTGAGGGTGTTTTTATTTTCTTCTTGGTGCTTTTCTGTAGCTTTGAAAATTCCCATCTTTCTCGTACTATTTTTGCATTCATCAAATGATTATGGAACGATTTTACCTATTTATTAGACTCAGTAATTACTTATTAAGTACCTGTCATGTGCCAGATATTATGCTAATGCTAGGCACAAAATAGTCAACACAAGAAAAAAATTTCTTTACTTTGAGAGCTCATTTCTAGTCTGGCGAGAACATGGAAAACAAACCAATAAATAAATAAAACATATAGTATGTCAGATGGTGAAACATGTTTTGAGAAAAAAAGAAAAGTAAATGAGGGAAGGGAGGTGGGAGTGCTTGGGACTGGAAGCAAGTGCAATTTAAGTAAGGGAAGAGAAGGCTCTGTGTTGGGTAAGTGTGCCACTTTCAACTGAGTGCATTGGAATTTCAAATCTGTATTGGTGGCCACAGGTGACTAAAACAAATTACTATTAGTTATAGAGTAACTCAACTATCATCACACAATCACAGAAAAGGCAGAGTCTCTGGTGCACATGGGAAGCAGCTTAGATGGGGACCTAAGTGCCAAGACAGCCAGTAACACCAGCGGACATCCTGTGGTGGGCCTGGATAGTCCAGTTGTGACTCTATAAAGTAGCAGTCTAATTAAGATTTTTGCACAAGGATCCATGACAAAAGCAGAAAATTGCACCTTAGCATATATCTCTTGATAAGAATATATATATTTTCCACACATGCACACACACACACAGAGATGGCGGGCGGGGAGAGAGAGAGAGAAAACCAAATAGTCCTCCATTTGTAATACTTACTCTTCCTGGGAGAGTGTGAACATCTCCCTACTTTCTCTTCCCAACCTGAACTCGCCCAGCCAGGAATCCAGGAAGGTGCAGCATGGATGCCCAAGTCTGAGTGGAGGTTGCCTCAGTTTCAAAGACATTATGCTCTTCCCTGCCATGGTGGAGTGGTGAACCGGTTGGCATCCAGGAAAAGGTTGTCAGGGAGTGGAGGTGGGTGGACTTAACCATTATGCAATCTATGCATGAAACAAAATTGAACTTGTACCCCATAAATTTATACAAATAAAAAAGAAAGTTTTTTAGAACCCAGACAGTTTCTCATCCAATAGACACTTTCAGAGAGTGCAATGCTATCGTTTGTTTAGAAGTAATCTCGAATTCCCAGAATAATGGGCGCACTTACATTTAAACAAAAGCACAATGTACATTTGAAACCCAAATATTAGCTATTTTGTGCTAATGTAAGGAACTGGATACTTAGAAGTTGACCAGAGAAAAACAACTTACTTGACTTGAAGAATTTTGCTAAATAATTTAAAATTGTCTTCCCCACGTATAACTGCTATGAATGATTTTAAATTTGTGTTTAAGCTTCTGTGTATTTACCACTTCTATCCCAGATATGGCATGCCTGGAATAAAACAGGCACTCAATAAGTGAGGGCTGTGAATGACAATGATGATGATGATGATGATGAGAGGGATATTGACAAACCAATTCTTGCTAAAGTATAACAGTATTCTGCAACGTTTTGTCTCTCCTGGCGGCATTTGTGTTTAAAAGGATAATCACAAAGACAAGATATGCAGAACTCAAAAGCATAAAGGCTGAATGGTGTCATTCGAGGCCCTGGCATTTAAGGATTTCAGGGCTGGCTCTAAAGCCCTCAAAATTTGATACATAGTCATTTATAATAACTCTGATTGGATATAAACTCAATGCAGATTTTATAATCTTGGCTTCAATCACCAAAATAGTCAGCCTTGTTCTTCATTCCCCAGAGCACAAACCTCTGGGAAGAACCTCTCTTCCCACCCTTACAGGCGGAGAAGATTCACCTGTCTCCAAAGGACATAGTGCAGGAAGCTAACTCTCCTCTACTGACCCAGGCACTTCCTCACTTTTGCCTACAGAAAAGGAAGGGGAGGATAGGGATGAGGGTAATTACATCTGATGCCTTTTAAGGGACATCAAGGCTACTGATTTCAAACCTCTGGACTGGATATTCCTGTGGCTTTTACTACATATTAAAGATGAAAGAGAAATGGACTCAGCACTATTCCACATTAATTATCTGTGGCCCTTTGGCTCCCAGTGCAGTGTCAGAAGTTTAGAGAGCCTCAAACTATATTCTGCTGATTTTAAAAAGAAAAATATAGCAAGTGGGATAATAGCATTTGTCAGTTTCATTTATAGCTCGTTTAGCTTGGCTGAATTAATGAGCATCTATTAGGCAGACTTGCAAGGATCCCTTTACACGTTCTTAAAGAATACCATACAATTAAATATCACTGCGGTAGAATCATAAATAGCAGAAGCAAAACAATCCCTTAAATTACTCAGATTAGCATTTTTTTTTAAGAGCAGCTACTTTTTACTGGTTCAGAACATCCTGGGTAAGGGACAGAAAACCAGACATTCATGGGACACCTCTTATGTGCACATCATTGCACGGAGCAGGAATGTGCGAGAATGTGCAGCATGGATGCCCAGGGTTCCTCCTCTCTGAGACCTGTGTGTTGACCCTCCATCCACTAAACTCGCGAAGCATTTTGTATGTGCTTCTCCTGGGTCACTTCCTATTTTCTGTTCTTGGGTCTAGTTTTTGGCCCATGACTTACCCCTCCTTTGAATTACAAACTTTAGTCTGCAGACATTGCATTTTACAGGTTCATATTCCCCAAAATAATTAGCTCAGTGTTTCACACACAGTAAGGTGTTCAATAAACAGTTTTTGATTAATAAATTACAAGAAAAAAAGAGATGTTGCTTCTCCTACAAGCTTATAGTAGCTAATAATGATAAGCAAATACTTTTTTTATAAGTACTTTCTATGTGCCTAACATTGTGCTTGACACTTTAAACATTTAATTGTGTCCCCATAGTAAGAGGACAAAACTCACCATTATGGAAATTAAGTGAATATTAGCCTAACATTACACAGCCAGATCCAGGATTTAATCACGAGTGTGACTCCAGATCATGTGATCTTAACTTTTATACCATACATTCCCATATTTTTAATGGTTGTTGATATTTTAGCATGACTATTTTATCATTATCACTGTAATATCCAGGATACCATAATTCATTATGAAAACTGCTGAATGCTCTAGAGCCAAAGATCAAAGACATGCACTGAAGTAGGTTGGAAGAATTCAGTATTGCCCTTGAGTTTGGTACTATCGTGGCTTGAAGAATGTTGGCATCATTCTGAATATTCAAGACAAATTTAGATGGAGTAAAATAGTGGGGTCTTGTAACTTTTTCTTGCATATCACGGAGCTTAGTAGAGGGAGAGAATTTTGTGGTACAAGATTACTGATCAACAAAATGTCTCTCAGGTCTTCTGAGTAACTGGGGATGGTAATATATTGTTTAGTAGATAAATTTTTTAAGTATTATTGTACCTCAACTTTACTATTACACACATTGACTGACTGTGAAGGTTCAGAAGTATTTGTAAGCACTTACAATGTAAGATGAATAGAATTCTGTGGCTGCTTCAAGGGGCTCACAGTCTAGCAGGTAAGCCAGCTGGGTAAACAATTTTAATGAAATTTGTTAAATGCTGTGGGGAGGTGAGGCTGGTACTACATGCTCTGTGGAGCTGGGGACAAGTGGGAGCCCCACCCCTTATGAGTTGGGATGGGAGCTCCTGGGGTGCTGCTGAGCCGCCAAAATCGTGGCTGCAGACCCAGGCCTCCTGCTTCACGGAGCAGGAAGGAGCCCCACTCCCACCCCCACCCCAGGTGCAGCTGCAGCTGCTGAAACCACAGTGGCAGGCTCAGATATCCCTGCACTTTTGGGGGTCCAGGAAGGCCCCCCTGACCTGGCAGGCTCAGCAGTGCCTCCTCCTGCTGCCTGGCTTCTTCCTGTTCTCTGAGCCCACTCAGATCTCAGAACATCAGGCAGAGCCCCAGACACCATGAATAGCAGCAGGAGGCAGACAGACTCCTGGGTGGAAGGCGGGGGTTCCCCGTGAGGTCCCAACTTCAGGCCACAGAAGGCCTGAAGGCTGGGTGCCGGGTTGCCAGTCTCACAGGCCAGAGTGGGAACTTGTGGTGCCTTTCCCGGTGCCTTTCCCATGGCCCAATCCTTTCACACTCCCTCCCCTCCGAGGCCCATACAAGCCCCAGGCTCAGCCAGAGCTGAGGAGACAGTGGGATGGCTAGCTGCAGAGAGGAGCAGCACTTTCTGCTGATAGCAGCAGACATCGGGACAACTGGCAGCAGAAAGAGCAATCCACTCCAGGGCCTCCTCTCTGCTAGGAGCTGGGAGGCAGCAAGACAGCCTACCTGTAGACCCACTCCAGGGCCTCCTTTCTGCTGAGAGCTGGGAAGACAACAGGACAACCTGTCTGCAGAGAGGAGCTTCCAACTCCAGGGTCTCCTCGGAGCTAGGAGCTGAACACTTGTTGCAACACCCTGGTTGTGTAAAGGAGCTACCCACTGTGGGTCTCTGTGAGCTGTTCTATTGCTCAATAAAGCTCCTCTTCATCTTGTTCACCCTCCACTTATCTGCGTACCTCATTCTTCCTGGTTTCAGGACAAGAACTCAGAACCCATGGAATGGTGGAGCTGAAAGAGCTATAACACAAACAGGGCTTAAATATGCCCCTTGCTCAACATGTGGTGGGTGAAGAGAAGGAGAGAAGAGCTGCAGACCCTTGGGGAGCCCAGACCTGAGAGCTCCCTGAGCCAGGGCTGTGACTCTGTCTTTGGAGGTGTGTGGTGCCTGGCAAACTTATGGGTTCCACTATGTTCCCTGCTGCCAACAATGGAAGATGCTTGTGGTGTGCCTGCTCTATCCGCACCCTCACAGCCAGGCAAAGAGCCGGCGCCCATGCTGGCCTGCCCAGCTGCAGCAGCCAGGTAGGTGTCTGTGCAGTGACTGGATCCCATGCTCACTCACACACCCCTCACCACTCCATGACTGATTCACCCTTGGCAGGCATGCGATCAAGGCCAGTAGCATGAGCCGAGTGCAGCCTGCCAGGTCAAGTGGGCAGAATGAGCCCAATAAGCCTGAGCAAAACTTGGATAAAGGCACCACAGGCCAGAGGTTTCAGGCCGGAAAAGCAACACCCCAAAGGTCCCGTAACAATAGCGCCCAGATGCAACTACCAGGGTTCAGGGACAAGGCTCTGGATCTAAGACCAATGGGATTAGGCTGGTTCCTCATCCTCAAGGGCCATGGAACTTTACTGGACCATTGACAGGTCGAGAGCTGAGCCTTAAATATGAAACAAGATGAGAGCAAGAATAACCTTAAAACTGACTTAACCATGAACCTTGATGCTACTGGTGAGGGGTTTTTAAATTCCCCTTAAACTAGATCAAGAATAGGATTGGCTTCAGAGTCTGAGTGAATGTGGTTTTAAGATGAGGCAAGTATTTTATGAGAAAATAACAAGATCTAGTTACGTAGATTTGAGCAAAAGGGACTAATGAGCATTCATATATTTTTATAGGTAATTCACTGGACTCTTCTTTGCCATCCTAAAGCATTAACTGCTAAAAGTTTTCTTAGCATTTTATTTAGAGTAATGGCATTGCTGTAATGATGGTATCACTAGTAAGTCATTTGGCAGTCTGATCTGTTACTATTGAAAAGCTTGTAAGACTTTTCGTATTCTAGAAAATCTCTGATTTCTAATTATGGTAGCTTAATCTAGCACCTGAAAAAATTTACTACTTAATTAATACATAATTTTAGATAATTTGACAGAGGCTAGCCTGAAGTTTATCTTTGATGGATTCATATTAACTATAATTTACTAGGCTAATTAAGTTGGGCAAGATTGCACGGAAAATGTTTAAACAACTTTCGAAACTAGTTTTTGAGTACCTTAAATACTTTAAAAGCTATAATTTACATAGCAATACTGAGTTGATTATAATAATAATAATCATTACCTAATCATGAAAGTAGTGTTTCTAGTAATATTTACTTGGCAGCCTAGAGATAATCCTCTTTGAATCATTAGGGACATTTATGATAGTTAGATCTTTTTTGGGTTTTAAATGACAAAAACCCAGCTTGATAAACATAGCAAAAAAAGGACAATTTTGTCACCCTCTTAACTGCAGGAAGAGCAAGTGTCTTAGTCTGTTTAGGCTGCTATAGCAAAATACCATAAACTGGGTAGGTTATAAACAATAGAAATTTATTTCTCACTGTTCTAGAGGCTGGGGAGTCCAAGATGAAGACATCAGCAGATTCAATGTCAGGTGACAGCCCCACTTTCTGGTTCATAGAGGTCCTTTCTCACGTGTTCTCACATGATGGAAGGGGCTAGCTGGTTCTCTGGGGTCTTTTTTTATAAAGGCACTAACCTCATTCATGAGAACTCTGCTTTCATGACCTAATCAGCTCCCAAAGGCCCCACTTCCTAATGTCATTATCTTGGGGCAATTAGTATTTCAACATATGGTTTTGGAGGGGACACCAACATTCAGATCATAGCAGCAAGGGTTCAGCTGGGGTCCTGGGATATTAGAACCAGCAGAAGAATGAATGCTTTCAGGGCTCCCTCTCTCATTGCTACTTCCCTTGTCTTCCTTTCTATGAAACAGAGCCATGTCTGCCCTCAGTAGCAGACCCCCACATCCTACTGCATCCAGCACCTCAGAGAAACTACAACTATTTCTCTCTTTTCTTGAATTTTCAAGTTCTTATAAGAGCTATGATTGTCACAGCTTGGGTCAAGTGTCCATCCCTGAACAAATCAGTTATGGCCAAGGGAGTCACAGTATCATTATAGTTGGTTCAACTGAAACCACTCATGTGTAAATTAATTACCATAAGACTAGACTAAATATTTTTTAAAAGAAAACTTAAAATATGTAAGTAAATAGAAAGGCATAACATCTTCCACTATGGGAACTCTCAACAGTACAAATTTCTCATTCATCCAATAATTATTTACCAGATGCCAGGCATTTTATTTAGCAGTGGTCGTTTTCCCCCAAATATTTATAACTTCATTGAAATTCCAATCAAACCCCAGATGAATGTTTTAAGGACACAGACAAACTGATTATAAAGTTGATAAAGAAGTAAATATACATAAAAACGTTTGAACATTTATTAAAAGATGATATTTTTGACATATGTAAGTACAATTTGTAAACTACAACATACAATGGAGGAGGAACCTATATAATGGTAAGATTTCCACATTCCATTTGAAGTGGTAAATCACTGATTCTAAGTAGATTGTAAAAAGTTAAGTGTGTATATTGTAGAGTAACCACTAAAAAAGCTACTGTCCTAGTTTGGGCTACTATAAAAAGAAACAATAACTGGGTGGCTTATAAATGACAGAATTTCATTTCTCACAGTTCTAAAGACTAGAAGTTTGAGATTAGGGTGCCATCGTGGCCAAATTTTGATAAGGGCCCTTTTCCAGGTTGCAGACTGCCGACATCTCATAGTTTCCTCACATGGTGTAGAGCTGAAAGAGGAAGGATGCTCTCTCATGATTTTTATGAGGGCACTAATCCCATCTGAGGGCGTCACCCTTATGTCTTCATCTAATCCTAATTACTTCTCAAAGATAATTTCCTCCCAATACCACCACAGTGGAGGATAGGGTTTCTACATATGAATTTTGGGGGACACAAACATTTACTTCATAACAAAGATACAAAAAATATAGTTAATAGATAAATTAAATGGAGCAAGAAATGTGTTTAAATAACCCCACAGAAGGCAGAAAGGGGGAAACAGAGGAATGAAAAACTGAGGAAACAAAAAATGCATAATAAAATGGTAGTTCAAAATACAAGTAAATCAATAATTAAATTAAATGCACATGGTATGAACACATCAATTAAAAGACAGATTATCAGAATGAATTTTTTAAAATGTGACCCATCTATATGCTGGCTACAAGAAACACACTTTGGATATACAATATAGGTAGATAAGAAATGTGTTTGTAATAGTGTTATGCAAAAATATAATAATATATGGTGAAAAGGTTAAAAAATACCATGCAAACACTAATAAAAAAAGCTGTAGTGGATATATTAATATTTGGCAAATAAATAATCCAGGCATAAAGAGAGAAATAATGTAATGAAACAATAGTCAATTTAATAAGAAGACATAATGATCCTAAATATGATTACATTTGGCATCAGTGTTGCAAAGCAGATGAAAGAAAAACAACAGAACTGAAAGAAGAATAAACAAATCCATAGTTATATTTTGAAACTCAAGTACTCCTTTCTCAATAATCAATAGAACCAATAAACAGAAATCAGTTAAGATATAGGGGTGCAGGCTGGGCGTGGTGTAATCCTAGCACTTTGGGAGACCGAGGTAGGTGAATCACTTGAGGTCAGGAGTTTGAGATCACCCTGGCCAACATGGTGAGGGTTAAAATACAAAAATTAGCCAGGCGTGGTGGCGTATGGCTGTAATCCCAGTTACTTGAGAGGCTGAGGCAGGAGAATCACTTGAACCCAAGAGGCAGAGGTTGCAGTGAACTGAGATCACATTACTGCACTCCAGCCTGGGCAACAGAGTGAGACCCTGTCACACACACACACACACAAAAGATATAGCAGTGCTGAGCAATATCATCAAACAACTGGATGTAATTGACATTTATAGAACACTTCATACGACAGAAGATTAAACATTCTTTTCAGGTATACTTGAAACATTTACCAAGATAGACCATAATCCTAACAAATTAACAATATTCAACATTGTACAAACTATGATCTCTGACAGTAATAGAACACAGACCAATAACATAAAGATAAAGACAACTCTCCAAACATTTGGATTTTAAACAAAACATATCTTAACAACCCAAGGGTCAAAGAGGAACTCTGAAGGAAAATTAGAAAATATTTTGAATTTCATAAAAATGAAAACACAAAATATCAAAATGTGTATCATATAGCTAAGAGGAAAATGTATAGCATTTTATGCTTATAGTATTAAAGAAGACTTGTCTTGAATCAATCTCAGCTTTCTCCTTCACAAACTAGAAAATTAAGAGCAATAGAAATCCAAAGCAAGGAGAAGTAAGAAAATAATAAAAACAAGAAGAGCCAACATCAATGAAATAGAAAACAGAAAAGCAGCAAAGAAAATTAATGAAACCAAAAGCTGGTTCTGTGAAAAGATCAATAAAATTTATAAACCTCTAGTAACAATGACAAAAGAAAAAAGAGAGAAAATGCAAATTACTAACATTAGAAATGAAAAAGGGGATATCACTACACCTCATAGATATTAAAAGAATAATAATTGAATACTATTGATAACTCTATACTCATAAATTTGACAACGTACATGAAATGGATCAATGTCCTAAAAATCACCAACTACCAAAACTTACTCAAGGTGAAATAGACAACCCAATTAGTCCTATAACTAATAAAGAAATTAAATTTGTGTCTTAAAACCTTCTGTAAAAAAAAAATCTTCTGGCTCAGATAGTTTCACTGGCAAATTCTACCAAATATTTAAAGAAAGAAACACCACCAATTCTACACATTCTATCCCAGAAAATAGAAGAGATACTACTTCTTATTTTATGAGTATAGTATTACCCTGATACCAGAGCCAGATAAAGACATTTCAAGAAAAAGAAAACTATAGACCAATATCCCTTGTAAACATAGGCACAAAAATCCTCAACAAAATATTAGCTAGTCAAATCCAGCAATACATAAAAAGAATAGTACAACATGACCAAGGGGGTTTATTTGTGAATGCAAGGCTGGTTCAATATTTGAAAATTTGTCAATATAATCCATATATTAACAGTTAATGGTAAAAGATTTAATATATTATTCCAATGATTCAAAAAATTGAAATATTTAAGTATGAATCTAACAAAACATGTAAAGGATTTGAATAATAAAACTACAAAATGCTAATAAAAATATTTGTAAATAAAGACCTTGATAAATGGTGAAGTACACTGTCTTCATGGATTGAATGATTCAACATAGTAAAGATGTTCATCCTCCTGAAACTAATTTACAGCAGCAATTTTTGGAGATACAAATTGGTCCTAAACTTTGTAGGTAAAGTCAAAGGAACTAGAAAAGTCAAACAGTTTTGGAAAAGAAAATGAAATTGGAGGAATCACACTACCTAATTTTAAGATTTGCTATAAAGCTATGCTAATCAAGACAGTGTGGTATTGGTGAAAATATAAACACATAAATAAACAGAAGAAAATAAAAAAAAGAGATCCAACAATTATGGCCAATTGATTTGGATAAATTGTCAAGGCAATCCGGTGAAAAAAAGACAGTCTTTTCAACAAAATAGAAATATTGAGCATCCGTATGCAAAATACATAAAACTTGAGCCAACCTTCACAACTTATAGCAAAAGTTAACTCGAAATGGTTCATAGATTTAAGTGTAAATATCAAAATTATAAACCTTAGGTAGAAAACATAGGAGAAAATCATTGTGAGCAGGGGTTAAGTAAAGAGTTCTTAGAGATGACAATAAAAGCACAATCCATAAAAGAAAAAAATTGATAGATTGGATCATGTCAAAATTTAAAAATTTCTGTTTATTTTCACCCAACAACCTATGCATGAATATTTATAATCATTCTATTAATAATCACCAAAAACTGGAAGCAACCCAGATGACCTTCAGTGGATGAATACTGTAACTATATCCACACAATGGAATATTGCTCAGCAATGAAAATGAAAGAGTTATCAATACATGCAACATCTCAAATTAATTTCAAAGACATTATGCCCAGTGAAAGAATCAGTCTCAAAAGGTATATCCTCAATGAGTTCATTTAAATGACATTCTGGAAAATATACAACAATAGTAATGAACAGATCAGAGGTGCCAAGGGTTTGGGGTTACGAAAAATGTAACTAAATAGGAATAGCACAAGGATATTTTTGGGGTGATGGAGCTTTTCCTTATCTGGAATGAAGTGATGGTTATGCAAATCTATACATTTATGAAAATTCATAGTACTGTATACCAAGGAAAACAGTCAATTTTAAATTATGCTAATTAAAAAAATAAACACACAAGAGGATTAGGAGACTTTACCTGTTAAATTTCTTTTTTTTAATTTTACTTGGGGTTAGAGAGAGAAAAAGAGTTCTGGTTTGACTTTACAAAATCAGTAAATTCTGTATGCCAGAAAATAACATAAATAATATTAAAAGATAAGTGACACGCCAGGAGAAAATTTTTGCAACATATTTACTAAGCAAAAGATTAATGTATAAAACATATTAAAAGCTCCTTTATATCCAAAAGAAAAGACAAACAAACCAATAGAAAAAATACACGAAAGATCTGAAGAGGCAATTCCCAGAAGAAAAAATCCAAATGGCCAATAAACATATGAAAAGATGCTCAGTCACAATAGTAATCAGGAAAATGTACATCAAAACAACAATGTGATATTTTTCATCCATTAGAATGCCCAAATTGAAAAAGATGAATAATGTAAGCAAGAATAAAGAAACTGGCCCGCTCTTCCACTCTTCCATGTTGGTGGGAGTGGAAATCAGTGGCACTCTTTTGCAAGGCAATTTGCTAGTTTCAATCAAAATTTAAAAGCAATGTCCTTGGACCCAGCAATTCCATTTCTAGGAATTTTTCCTCTTAAAGAAATATTTACACATATGCATAAAGACGTATGTATAAGAATGTATATTGTGACATTGTTCGTGTAATAATAAATTATAAATAAAGTTGAATATTTACTGATAAGAGGTTAATGAATTATGATAATTCATATTCACAAATAATATTCAGCCACTATAAAGAGCAAGATAAATCAAAACACATTGACATGAAAATATTTCCTAACAGAGTAGGAGTAAAAAGGCAAATAACAGAACTATATATATATATAAAAAACATGATAATTTATTAAAATCAAAACAATTACTTGTTTACATGTATACATATACACATATGTAGATGTGTAAAGGCAAGAAAAACAGTCTTGAAGGCTATTGATGTCTATAGTTTTCCCTGTGGTAGGTAGCTGTAGTACAAGTGAGCAGTATGAATGGGCACAGTATCAGCTTTCTAACAGGAAATTAATTACACAGCCTTAAATCAGAATAATTTAAGGAGTGTTTAATAATTTACAAAGCTGTGGGCTGGCTGTATGGAAAGAGATGGGGCAATGCTGTGGGGTTAGAAACTGCTGAAGCCATCCACAGGTCTGAGAAATAAGAGCAGAGAGTAGTTTTTGGAACCCAGTAGAAGAGAGTGGTAGGAAAATGGCTGTTTTGAGAGGGGTTGCAACCTTTGATCAAGAGATACAGTCTCTGATGACTGCTCAGGGAAGAAGTCAGACCAATAAAGGAGAATCTTACCCACTTGCCATAAGAATCTAAATAGTTCATGTTCAGTGGAGTGTGCTAGACACTTTTGGTTACCTACCTAGAATCAATTGCCTCTTCATCATTCTTAATGAACCCTATTTTTGTTTAGGCATTCTCCAGTCTCCCATGTAGCTGAACAATGCCTCCAGGGCAGAGGCCTATCCTGGTGCTGGTGAGAATGGTCTAAGGGTTATCCTAGTGCCCTTTTCAGTGACACAGAATAGTCAAGTGGCCCAATCCAGGCAACAAGGCAAGAGAGAAAGCCCATTGGAGAGCCTCTGAGAAAGTCTTTCTCATTACAGAACCAAACAGTCAGGCAGTCTGTTCTTCTCTGAGGGTGTCACATCTGGATAGAATGGCTGGAGCTTCACATCTGGATAGCATGGCTGGAGCTGCTGCAGCCAGCTTGCTACAAGCACAGGGGATGGCAGAGCGCAGAGACGGGATGACCTTGTGTTCCTGATGGAATCAACCAGTCATGCAGATCCCACTATTTCTGGACTGGCTGTTAGGTGAGATAATGAATTATTTCCACAATGCATGCTTCTTGGAGCACAGGGAGACTCTTACTTGAGGACCGCGTTACTTCTTGCTGGGGCCATGCTGGCAGTGTTCAAGTCAGGCTGCTCTCAGCCTTCTCCAGAAGGACCTCACGTCTCACAGCCACTTTTCTGACCCTATCCTTAACAAGTAGGCCTACTTTATAGGTACTGACCATATCTTTTCTATATTAATCTGAAAAACATGATGGTTTTGAGGTGCCTCATTTCCCAAGATATATCTTAGAATTGAAGTTGTGCTTTAATGAATAAAAAAATTATGTTCTTTTAAAATTTATTATTTCTAAGATAACACTTAATTATTTTTGAGGATAACATATTCTTTTTAAATTTTTTATTACACTTTAAGTTCTAGGGTACATGTGCACAACGTGCAGGTTTGTTACATATTTATACATGTGCCATGTTGGTGTGCTGCACCCATTAACTCATCATTTACATTAGGTATATCTCTGAATGCTCTCCCTCCCCGCTCCCCCAACCTCAGGACAGGCCCCAGTGTGTGATGTTCCCCACCCTATGTCCAAGTGTTCTCATTATTCAATTCCCATCTAATGAGTGAGAACATGCTGTGTTTGGTTTTCTGTTCTTGTGATAGTCTGCTGAGAATGATGGTTTCCAGTTGCACCCATGTCCCTACAAAGGACATGAACCCATCCTTTTTTATGGCTGCATAGTATTCCACGGTGCATATGTGCCACATTTTCTTAATCCAGTCTGTCGCTGATGGACATTTGGGTTGGTTCCATGTCTTTGCTATTGTGAATAGTGCCGCAATAAACCTACGTGTGCATGTGTCTTTATAGCAGCATGATTTGTAATCCTTTGGGTAAATACTCGGTAATGGGATGGCTGGGTCAAATGGTATTTCTAGTTCTAGATCCTTGAGGAATCGCTTACAATAGTGTAAAAGTGTCCCTATATCTCCACATCCTCTCCAGCAGCTGTTGTTTCCTGACTTTTTAATGATTGCCATTCTAACTGGTGTGAGATGGTATCTCATTGTGGTTTTGATTTGCATTTCTCTGATGGCCAGTGATGATGAGCATTTTTCATGTGTCTGTTGGCTGCATAAATGTCTTCTTTTGAGAAGTGTCTGTTCATAGAGGATAACGTATTCTATATATCTTTATAAAATATAGAACATGGAGGAAAGTGAAAAGAAGGAAATAAATATTTTGTATTCATAGATAATTACTATTAACATGTGTGCATAGACATATAATTTTAGAGTTTTTTCCAGAAAGCTATTGGAAAAATCAAACCCTGCTTACCACTTTATAAGTTACTGTTCTCATTTAGTCTGTAGCACCACAAACAGCTCACCTTTGGTTGCACAGTGCTCAGTTGAATGGATGCAGCGCAATATGCTTACCTACTTCTGTATTGCTCAGGATTTGGGTTGGTTCTAATTCTTGAAGTCTCTTTGATAACAAAGGAGAGGGAGAACAAAGAGAGGGGAGAAACTGGGAATTTAGTATTCAAATATTAAATTTGAACACCTCTAAACTTGAATAGCAAATTGGAATTGCTCCTCAGAGTAAAGTATCCAAAGAACTAATAACTTACTCTTTTCTGCAAATGGTGTCTCTCTATTGGTTTATCACATTAGCTTGCCTTTGAGTTCAAGCAGGCAAGACACAGAGGCAGGTCCCTGAACCACAGCACTCTAATTTTACATGTCAGAGTTAATACCAGTATCAATGTCAATGTGGGAAGCTGGGCTTTAAAGTAATCACTTCCTACTTATGGTTTGTTGAATAGAATTGAAAATTCAACGTTTTCTAAAGGCTCACCACTAAGACTGGATTGGCATTCCTAAAAGTGGGAGGCTCAAAGACATTTCAAGCATGTTTCTGTCATAGTGATTTGTTGCGGTGGTTCATTAGCAAAATCTCTCTTCTGCCTCACTCTAATAGTAACAATAGAACCTATGATATCTCTAGAGAACTTTACAGTTCACAAAAGGGATTTCACCTCACTCTGATCTAATTACCACCGTAGACCTTTGAAATCAGTTGGTAGCAGGGAAACCTCCTACCCCTCCATCTCCTGCCTCTGTCTCCAAATTCCATTCTGACTGGACTATGCTTACTGGTGATTGGGGTAACTGTGTTTTAAAAGACATGTGCATTACACGAATCCTCTCTCTTTGACCTGTTGCATCCAGCCTTGTGTGGCAAGCTTGTCCAATGACTGGATTGGGAGAGTGGGCTGGCATTTCTCTAGCTTTCTTTTCTGTGTGTGTGAACTCTGAATGCTCTGGTCTCCAGGGACTGGCTGGCAGTAAGCGTTGGATTTCAATCAGAAGGAGAAGACCCATTCTGTTTACCTGAGCTTAAGCAACAAGCGGTAGTCCAGATTACTACAGGGTACAGGCACTAGTCCAGCTAGTCATAAAATGGTTTCTGCTCTCATTTTGACACTGTGATTTATGTGTGTGTGTGTGTCCCTGCAAATCTGCATCATCCCAATATCATCAATACTTCTAGTCTAGTGGTTTATGCTCATATTATAGAGAAGGAAACCAAGACTCAGACCCCTGTGTGACTTGCCCAAGGTCACAGGGCTGGTAATAATGGAGCCTGACCTAGCTCTCATTCTGATCTTCAGTCACCACACCAGGCTTCCAACACTTTATCTTTCCCCAGACATGACCCACATCTTGGCCACTCTTCATTTTGTCAATAATAAGCAATGGGCAAGCTCTTCCCCTGGATAGACAGCTTTTCCTGTTATCACCCAGTGACACGCAGGCCTCCCTGTTATCATGTCTTTTCTCCTGCCACAGGAACAAACAATAACGCTACTATAGCTCCCTCTTGTCAAGGAGCAGAAAGTTTTGGTAACTATTGTTCAGCCTCTGTGCTCAGGAGTGACATGGACAATAGGGAGATTTCTGCAACCTTAGGGAAGTATCAGAACGAATCTGCTGAAAAACCATGGTTCCAGAGACTCTTTCCTGTAATTCTCCCCAGCATAGTCTTTTATCTTTTATTGCCTTGCATGACTTCTTCTGCTTTCATTACCACTGAGACAAAGGCATTTTTTTGTACTTACTGAATTTTTTCTCTAAGTATCATATGAGTGGTGTACAAACTCAACTTTCAACCTCCCGCTATTCAACTTGAGAGTTGTTTTATGTGTTTTACCAATTTCAAGTTACTTTCTAACTGACTGCAGGAAAAGTTCTTTATGTCCTTCTGGAGAAGCAACCAATTTTCACTGAATGGTAGTACAATTGAGTCCTTCTTATTTGCTTTCAAGTCTCATCACAAATAGTTAGCATTCTGTTCCTTTTGCCAGAAATAATGGCCTTATGTTTATAATAAAAACAAAATGCATGTGTTGCAATATGATTTAAAAGTCGACACTGAAATATGCTTTCTTCTCTTAGTAATATTATTTTTTATTACTTCTCTCTCTATATTTTTTAAACCCACATGATACAGATATCTGACTCATGAAAAGAAAAATAGAAGTGAAAATTGCCATTTTTCTCAAGAAATAGCCCTTTCGTCCCACAATTATAAAGAAGACCACCTGACTTTTATTACTAAGCTTTCCAAACCACTGAGCATGCCCCTCCACATGCCTGCAGAGTGCACTTGTTGAATTCCAGTTACACATTACTATCACAGACAGGTAAGGGGTCAATGAAATACATATTCATGACCCCACAAATAATCCTTTCAGTAGTCTGTTTCCAAGTTACACGATTTCCCTTTTCTTAAATCCTTGAATTATTTGATAAAAGTCTCCACAGTGGTGTTTTTATTGTGGCTGAGCTTTGGTGGGTAAAGAGATAAAAGAAAAATGTCAACCTATGGCCTTGGGACACACATAAGAAATTTGCTACCCAGATGAGGCACACTTGTGGAAGCCAAAGATCTTCATACTTATATCAAATCCATGAATGTTCTGGCTTCTGAACATGGCCCAAGTACGGGAGGGTTATGTGCAGTATTAAACAGATGACTAACTACATCTGATGCCTAAGTAGTGACTTTGTGGTGGACACACAACTTTGTCATCATGCTATCATGCAATCATCTTTAAAACTCGGTATGTCATCTTCCTCCCTTGTAAGCTCAAGCCCCCAGATATGGCTTATCAGGCCACTTGTAATACACATGCTTTCAAGTTCACGATATACATTGCATTACATTTATAATATCAGGTGAGGTGACACAGTAAATGATACCTTCAACTGTCTCCAGGTCCAATCTTGGAAAATGTTTCTGGTTGTCCCAGTAGCAGGGATAGCAAGCTAAAATAAGGGGGTTACCTTTTAACCCCCAGAACCTCAGACCCTTATTTGGAATTAGGGTCTTAAAGAGTTAATCAAATTAAAATAAGATAGGATTGGCACTAACCCAATATGGGTTTTTAGAAAAAGGGGAAATTTCAACCCAGAGACATGCATGGAGGGAGAACTATAAGAAAAGATAGATAGAGTCAGAATGCCATGAGAAGACAAATGCACAGACTAGAGGGATGCAACTAGAAGCCAAGGAATGGCAAAGATTTCCAGCAAACCACCAGATGCTAGAAGAAGCATGGAACAGATTCTCCCTCACAGTCCTCAGAAGGAACCAACCCTGGCGACACCTTCATCTGGGACTTCTAGCTTCGAGAACTTTGGGACAATAACTTTCTGTTGTTAAAGCCACCAGTTTGTGGTACTTTGTTATGGCAGTCCTGGGAAACTAATATAGGTGGCAAATGAATCATAGAAAAATAATTCAGTGCTCAACAAGACCAGTTACTGGAGAGATTTCTGGCATTGTAGAATTGATGGGTGATATTAAGAAGATAGACCCATTTTCAGGGTCATAATCACAGTTTTATGCACAGTTTATAATTGCATCATGTTCAGATAGGATACCAAAGACCAGCCTGTGAGGACAAGCATCTTCAGTTCCATGAGTGTAATAAGAAAATGTTTCCTCTGATGAAACTATAGCCCTGCCCTTGCGTGGTGCCTGCCCCTTGATTTTTTTGTTTTTCGTTTTTCGTTCTTTTTTTAGTCATCTCTATACCTTTACTCTCCTTGGAAAGGTTCCATCTGCTTTACAATGATAGTGTTTACTTAGCTGGCTTCCTAGGTTGGAGTAACAGGAGGGAAGAAAAGAAATTATTGTAATTGTTTAGTCTTAAGCTAAATCTTGATATTACTGTCATAACCCTGGCAAGCAGTTTTCCTGTGATAGTGTTATAAGAAATCTCAGCCATTATGTAGCAACCACAATTGTATTCTCATTTCCACTATCTTTTTTTTTTTCCTTCTTGTTTTGGGTGTTTCTCTGCTGGAGGCAAACTGAGCTCCTGAATCATTAGGATGGACACAACATCAATGGAATCTGCTTTTAGTGGAATGGGTCTTTGGATAATCTGTTTTCATCACATCAAGAGCTAAACCAGTCAGTTAACACAGAGGAAATATTAAAGGCAGTATTTTTTCCTTAAGGTAAGGCACCAGATAAACCACGTGCTATTTTTTTTCACTTAAACACTAAAGTGAAAACATTCAGCAAAGTCTTATTGAGGAAGAAATAAGAAGAAAATTGATTTAAAAACAAACAGATGCTGCCAATACGATCTCTGGGAGGCTGGGAATCAGGTCCACTTTGGTCTCATCTTTTTCACCTTCTACTGAAGCACTACCCACTTCTTTTTCCATTCATTTCAGCCTGTCTCCCAATATACCATCTGTCTACCTCATCTGAGAAAGCTTACAGACGAAGAAGTAAATAGGGTAACATACAGGAGGCCAAAGTATGCTAGATGGTTATATAGAGATCAGATAACGTCCTCCCATTGCTTTTCCACTGTGAACCATTTCAAACTGACAGGACAAGAGTGCCGCCATCTTCACAACACGCCCCCATCTTAAGCTTTGAGTTTCTATTTGACCACCTGGCCAAAACCCCGAATGTCATCCCTGCCCATAGCTTCAACAGAGCGTAATGGCCCTAACAGAACAGCCAGCACTTCTCCAGCCCCTCCCTAATAGAATCTTGCTTCAAAGCACAGTTCCCCACCCGGCCCTTTGAAAAAGCCTCAGGCTATAAGAGAAGTTTGCTCTGGATCCTGCTGGCCAGAAGCCCTTTTGAGGTTTACTCTCAAAAAACCTGTCTCAACTGTTGAGCCACCCTCTCACCACCTCTTTTCTCAATCTTTCTATTCCCACTTCCATGCCAATTTGGTTTTTAGATGTAGATAATACCAACACAGCCAAAGACAGCCAGCCCAGAATAATGATCTCCACAATTCTGAGGGCACAGACTTCAGGTTAGAAATTCAACTGAACGTGACCAGAGTTTCTCACTGTAACGCAGAGAAAAATAAGTAACACTGTGCACACAAAGGTCATAAAATTGTCAGGGATTGTAAAAATGTCTTGGGTGTTCAGATTTCCCTCCTACTCTTTTTGGGGGTGGGTGAGGGAGTGATGCTAACTGTAATAGCAAGAGACCATTGCACAAATGTGGTTATCAAGCTGTGGTAGAAATGACTGGTCCTTTTCATTCCTATATTTCAGTGATCTTAGTAGCTACTTCATTCTACTTCTTTCTATTTCCTCATATTTTCATTGTTACTCACCTCACTCTTATCTAAACAGAATTTTTCATGATCTAATTTCATCTACTGGGGGCAAAATAAATCCATCCTCATTTAGAAACCTCCTTTTATGTATTTCCACAACAGGATGATTTGCTTTATTATCCTAACCTTGAAGGGTTTTCATTCCTTCACCACTCACAACCCCTCCCCTCTAAGTCTTTTGGCAAAGCATTTGACATGTTTCTTCCATCCTACAAAACTTGTCATCTGTCCGTGAATTTAGACATAAATAAGTCAAGGAAAGGATCTTTTCTTAGATGCCTAATGACTGGAATTATGTCTTTTGGAGACACATTTACATTTCCATTCATGATGACATCACATTGAATATTCATCTTTGTTTTTTCATCAGCTATCAATACAGTCTTTTGATGCACGGCTGGGGTCTAGCCTCTGGTTTTTAATATCAAGCAGTAATTGGGACTTTCACATCCTCCTTGAATTATTCTGTACCTACTTTTACAAATTCCTTTTTTGTATCTAATCTTTAATTTAGGCTGATCAAATTGCCTTGTCACGAATATCTTTTAAAAAATACCACCTATCTATCTTTTTGTTACACTTTGCATATTCGATCAATGCTTTAAAAAAAAATCTCCCTTTAGAGTTTCTTGTAAATGCATAAAATAGCATCGGGCATGGGAGACAGACTTCTCAATCTCCATGATTTATTTGTGAAATGTCCTGGAGTAGAGGAATCCATAATAGTCCTGAAACAGTGTATTGAAGTGAAGAGCACGCAGGGAGACATTTAGCAAACAGTAATGACAATTATAAAAACAAAGAGAGGAGAAGAGAGAGGCATCTCCTGAGGCGGGGAATGAATTGAAGGTGGGAAGTCACCAGAGTAGACAGACAGGTTTAGCCCTTCATAGCCCCCAACTTCCGTCACAGACAAATCTCTCCTTTCTGACAGTAACGCCAAGGCAGACAAAGGCAAGAATAGCAAGCGTTGTTTTTTGTGTTTTTTTTTGTGTGTGTGTGAGAATGTCTTGTTTTTGGTTAAAAAAAATAAAGAAAACTGCTAACACATTTGGTGCTGCTCATTCATAAGGAAAGTGGCTGTGTAACATTTAGATATCTTTTGAAATCTATACACGCTCTTCATACCTGCTGTGCTCAATTTCAGAACCCAGAGCTGTCATTAAGAAAAAAATAGCAACCTTTGTTCTCTTCTCCAGGCACATGTTGCACCAGTTTTTTGTTTCCAGGAAAAAAAAAAAAAAAATCTCCATTATTTTCTTAGACCAGAGAAGCCAGACTCAAGCTTTCCCTTTCTCTGGCCCTTGTTGTGCACTGGTACTGGACACATCATTACTGTGGTTCAGTGGGCAAGATTTTCTTTCACGTATTTTAAAGTCCTTCATGAAGACATCAGACCACTTACTATAACTGATGGTTTTCATTCTCAGTGTAATAAAAGCACATTCCTGAAGCAGACATATCCATCAGAGATAGCAAACAACAGAAGTTTCAAAGGCTTAGTTCAGATGCGTATCTACACTTTCAAAGCTTAGCTGCATCTCTGGGATTTGCAAACTGGATTGGAAATCTGAATTGTATATATTTTATATTTCTTAACTTAGCCTGAATTTTATACACTTAGTTTTTATGTCTTTAAATATATCAGAGAGACCAGCATTATGAAAAAATGTACATATTATACAAATAAGAAATAAAAGTCAAGCTTTATGTGTTTATTGAGATATGATAAGCATTTTGGTTGTGGAATGTGAAATTTTGTTTTTTATTCTTTTGCTTGTTGTTCAGTGCAGGAGTAATTTAGACTCGTAGAGATCATCTTTCAACATCTTAGATGTATGAAAGATGGCACAAGTTTTGTCAGAGGCATTTGAACCAGAGCAACTCCATCTTGAATAAGGGCTAGGTGAAATGAGACTGAGACATACTGGGTTGCATTCCCAGATGGTTAAGGCATTCTAAGTCATAGGATGAGATAGGAGAAATCACAAGATACAGGTCATAAAGACCTTGCTGATAGGTTGCAGTAAAGAAGCTGGCCAAAACCCACAAAAACCAAGATGGCCACAAGAGTGACCTCTGGTCGTCCTCACTGCTACACTCCCACCAATGCCATGACAGTTTACAAATGCCATGGCAATGTCAGGAATTTACCCTGTATGGTCTACAAAAGGGAGGCATGAATAATCCACCCCTTGTTTAGCATATAGTTGAGAACTAACCATAAACATGGGAAACCAGCAGCCCTCGGGGTTTACTTTTATTCCTTTACTTTCTTCATAAACTTGCTTTCACTTTATGGACTGGCCCTGAATCATTTCTTGCACAAGATCCAAGAACTCTCTCTTGGGATCTGGATCTCAACCTCTTTCTGGTAACAGTTTCATCTGTCTGCAGACTAAATACAGGGTTGAAAACCATGTGAGGCCCCACCCTGGGTCAACAGAAGAGAAGGGCCTCGTTGTTCCACCACGAAATCAGTAGGCCCACCTGCATGTGCCTCGTCTTTCCCTTTCTTTCCTTTTACTGTGGGTCTATTGTCTCTCCTCCTATGTTCTGCATCTCAGGTCCTACCACCTTCTCAGGAACTATGCTAGTATATACTAAAATTACGCTCCACAATCCCATTTCTCTCATCAGCTACCATCCAGTCTTTCCCTTCCTTTTATATCCAAATTTTCTAACTTAGCTATATTTCTTATCTCAATTTCGCTACCTCCCACAACATATTGTTCTTTGTGTCAAGATGATGTTCCTTTTTGTTCCTTAAGGTTTATATTTCTCTTGAATTCTATTTCATCACATACAAAACTTGCTAGCTTTCATAATTACTAGGTATATCTTTCATGTCCTTTTATTTTCAACTTTTCCATGTTCTTTTTATAAAAGTACATCTCTTATAGATAGTGTATTACTGGATTTTATTTTTAAATCCAATCTGAGAGTCGCTGTTTCAGAATGAGCTTAACATATTCGTGTTTATTTAATTATAATTATAATGCTTATTTCTTATGACCTTACTTCATATTTTATATTTACTATGTGTTATTATTTTCTCCATTCCCAGAGCCTGCCATTGGATAGTTCAGCTTTCATTCTTTTGGGTTGAAAGTTTATACATTTCATTTTGTCATTCTGATATTTGTACTTACTTAAGATTTATCTTAATTTCTTAATTGTATCTATCTATCTATCTATCTATCTATCTATCTGTCTATCTATCTATCATATCTCTGTCCCCAAGCAGGATAAGTGCTTTAGCACATTATCATCTTCTTTGGCATCTCCATCAATCCTAATTCCCAGATGTTATCATGTAAAATGCAAGTTCTGGGTTATGCACATTCTTTTTCTTTCTTTCTTTCTTTTTTTTTTTTTTTTTGTTCATTTGTGTTTTATTTTTTATTTGTCTGATTTGATCTTTTCTTTTTTAGACAATATATTTTCTAAGTTACTTGATCCCTTTGAGCCCCATATCTCTTATAACATCTTTTTTTATTATTTCTCTTCTTATTGTTGTAGTTCTTCAAGAGTATTTTCAGGCCGGGCGCGGTGGCTCACGCCTGTTATCCCAGCACTATGGGAGACCAAGGCAGGTGGATCACCTCAGGTTAGGAGTTGAGCCTGGCAAAAAAAGTGAAACCCTGTCCCTGATAAAAATACAAAAGTTAGCTGGGCATGATGGCAGGTGCCAGTAATCCCAGCTACTCAGGAGGTTGAGGCAGGAGAATCACTTGAACCCAAGAGGCGGAGCTTGCAGTAAGTTGAGATCATGACCCTGGGTGACAGAAAAAAAAAAGAGTGTTTTTGAAGAAAGATTTTATGTAGCAATGTTTGAAGCTTTATGCCCGATATGCCTGATAACTTCTTTATTTATTCTTGCATTTAAATGATAGTTAAGCTGAATATTAATTCTAGGTTCAAAGTTCTTTCTCATTAATATTTTTAAAATATTTGTTCATTGTCCTCTCATATTCAATGTTGCTGTTGAGAAGTCAGATATCCATCTAATTCTTGTTCTTTTAGAAGTGATCTACTCTTTCTGGAAGCTTTTAGGTATTACTAAACTTAACTCTAAAGTGAGAGTATCAAATTTTATTGTAATGAGTCTAGTTATGGGCAAATCTTTATCCTGTTTGAAATTCTATGGACACTTCCAATTTGAGATTTCCATCTTTATTTCTGACAGGTTTATCACTATTTTCTCCCTCTTGTTTGTGTTTTTCTTTATCATTCTTCCTTTTGAGACTCCTTTAAATTGGCAATTGGTATTTCTACTTCTATCCTCTATATCTCTTTAACTTTAAAAAACAATCCATTTTTGCATCTCTCTCTCTGCTGTGTTCTAGGGTTAGTTCTTCAATCTGATCATTTGGCACCAATTGTAATCATAGTGCTATTTAGCTCATCTATTGTCTTTCTAATTTTATCTATTAATTTTGTCATATCTAATATTTTTATGTTCATCTTTATGATTTCTTGTCATAAATTTGTGTATTTTACACGTCAATTTGGACATGACTTCAGTATGTCATTGTCCAAACTGATTACCAATTGATTACCAAAATTCTTCCTTATCTTTTTGAAAATGAAGATGACGTTTCATTTAAATTACTGATCTTCCTGTTTTATTATTTTATTTGGTATGGAAGCATTTACTCACTATACTATATTTCCTTTTTATATTGGCTATACTCTTCCAGGGTTTAATAATTTTTGTTCATGAACTTTTCCTTCTTTCCTCTGGTGACATCAGCTAATCTTCTGAGCAATGTGTCTCAGTATACATCATTGTTGGTATAGTGCAAGCCCTAGCTTGTGTCTCTCCTGTTGAGGTTAAGAAGGAAGGAGTGGATATACTTCCAGAGAAAGAGCTTTAGGTAGTCAGAACTCATATTGGGTACTATCTTATCTAGCAACCATGTCTTTCATAAAATGCCTACAGGAAAAAAGAGCACAGTATTAGGTGGTCAACTCCTTTGATTGTAATCGGCTAGCACTGGTGATATGGAGGAGGACATGACAATGCTGGATATCCTACAGATAGCTTTTTCTATCAGCTCCTCACCTGAAGCAGTCTGAAATGATGTAAGTCCTCCTCCACTCCAGCACTAAATGATTTGAACTGCTGCTGCTGTTGCTGGCTCTTTCACAGAAGTGATGGAGCTGGGACTCACTCCAGGTCATGTGCAATACAAAAAGGAATAGAACTCAAAAGCTTGCCTGCAATCTATTTTCCTCACCTACCAGAGTATTTCTCTGTTCCAGGTGGACATTTTTTCCATAGACCTCATTCTTACTGCCATCTGGCCCTTAGGCATTTCTCGTATATTCTACGGTTAATTTATAGGATCCTCTTTATCTCTTTGTGTTGTTCCTACTGTTATATGCTTCCATAGAACTTATCCCATGTCCTTAGGCACCACTGCATCACTACTACCACAAAGTAGGTAATCTATAAATTATTGGCAAATAAATAAGAGGTAAAAATTGAAAGTATCTGGTATGGCCATGGGAAATTACTGAGCAACACTTGGGGTTAGCATATTTCATTTCTTGTCAAGTCCAAATCATAATTGCTGTCTAACTCTACAGATGAGGAAGCTGAAGGCTTGTTAAGTCTTTCTTCCATGGTGATAGACAACATTGCAATTTATCATTACTGCATTATTTTCTAATAAGGTTAAAAATTCAAATAACAGCCATTCATGTGCCACGTGTGCTTTTCGTTCATCTCTATCAGTTTTTTCTTCCTGTATTTTGAAGTTCTGTTGTTGGTGAATACATATTTGGTGTTTACGAGTCTTCATGGTGGGATAATCTTTTCATTATTATGTATATTCCTTACTCCTACTAATTTCCTTCACTCTAAAATCAACTTTAATATTAATATAGCCACTCCTGCTGCTTTTTTATTACTTTGCATGATATATTGTTTTCCATTCTTTTATTTTCAAATAATCCATGTATTCACTTTGAAGTAAATTTCACATAGGTAGGGTATAGTTGGGTCACCTTTTAAAAATCTTCATTATTTTCTATCCCATATGAATTTAAAAAAAAACCACTGCCCAACTTTGTTTTCATTGGCCTATTAGATCACACACATTTAAAGTAGTTATTGATATTTTAGGATTTGGTATATCATTTTATTATTTATTTTCTGTTTATTCATTCTGATTCTTGTTCCTCTGCCTTCTAGTGAATTACTTGAAAAATTTTTGACTTACATTTTGATCTGTGGTGCTTTTGTATATATTTGTTTGTATAGTTTTTTAGAGGTTTCTCTAAGTATTGCAATATACATATGTAACACATCACAGTCAACTGGTATTTTGCCACTATAAGCAAAGTGTGTAACCTTACTTGCATGTAGGTCTCTTTACTTTCCCCACTTAAAAAAAAAACAACAACCATATCTTAAGTAATTTTATACATATATAAGCACCACATCAGATGTTACAATTTTTTCTTCAATTATTAAACATAATTTGAAAAATCTCATAAGGAGAAGGGTAGTTTATTGTATTTACATCTATTTTGCCTATTTCATTGTTATTTCTTTCCGAAGTCACAGTTTTCTTCTGTTATTTTCTGTTTAGAGAAATTCCTTTAGCCACTCTTTAAGGGAAAGCCTGTTGGCAACACATTCTCTTTGTTTTCCTTTCTCTGAAAATGTCTCAATTTACCCTTCATCTCTGAAGGATATTTTTGCTGGGTATAGAATTTATGGTTACTTGTTATTTTCTTTCAGCACTTGAAAAATGCTGTGCCAATTCTTTCCAGAGGAATCAGAGTACTAACTATTCTGTTCTCTTTCCATCTTGGGGTAGGGGATGAGGCTCAGCTCCTCATTGTGCCTGGCTGACTCTGCCAAAAAAGAGTACAGTGCAAATTATCCCCACCTTGTACTACCTTGTTCCATTTCATTGATACAAAGTGAGAATGAAGGCTCAGCTGCCCCTTGAACCTTCATGAGACTACCCTGGCAAAGGAATTAGAGCACCACCTGTTTCCACTGAGTAACCATGGTCATTCTTCTGCTTCTGGCCTGCCTGGCTGCCTTATGATAAATTTGCTGCAGATTAGTACATTGACCTGAGAGTAATAGAAGAAGTGAAACAATACTTTACAGACCTAATTAGGGAAGACTGAACTAAATAGATAAAACAACAACAAATTAACTTCCCTTGTTTCTCTCTCTTTTAGAGCTAGATTTAGGCAAAGTGACTAAGTAAGTGAAATTTGACTATAACATGTCTTCCCTATTTATTGCCTTTTACTATTTTCTCCCTTGCCATAGGACACTCAGCTGTCTTCTGGATGTGCCAGACATTTCTTCAAAGATCTCAGTGAAAATTTAGCTGCTCTTCTCAGTCCAAGCCTTTCTGCACTGTTGATTGTTTTTTAACCACATCATGGATTAATTTGATAAAAATTTTTTACTTGTGAATTTTTCTCTTTAGGGCTTCATTCTTTCAGGTCCTTGCTAACTGAATGACTAGCAATAAATTAAAAAGTTAAAGGAAACTTTTTTTTTTTTTTTTGAGACAGGGTCTTACTCTATCACCCAAGGTGGAGTGCGATGGTCCAATCACGGCTCACAGCAGCCTCAACCTCATGGTCTCAAGCAATCATCCCACCTGACCACAGGCATACATCACCATGCCTGGCTAATTTTTAAGAAAAAAATTTATAGAGATGGGGTCTTGCCATGTTGCCAAGGCTGATCTCAAACTCCTGGGCTCAAGTGATCCTCCTGCCTCGGTCTCCCAAAGTGCTGAAATTACAAGCATGAGCCACTGTGGCCAGCACAGGAAGAACATTTTTGAATATGTTATCCTTGCTAGGGAATAACTGGAAAGGAGTATGGAATCAAGTTAGAAAATGTTTAATTTTTTTCTATATAGTTGCATTTAAACAGAAGCCTTAAGAACCTTAAGTAGGATCATTAACATTTTGGGAATATTTGGGCACAGAGTTGATACAGAAGCAGAGGCACTTGGGATAAAAGATCCTCAGAAATAAATAACATTTTTTACTAACAGGTGGACTGGCCCACCTCAACTTGATTTTCACAGAAAATCAAAGTTTAATTAAAACAGCATGCATGTTTAATTAAACAGCATGCATGATTACTACACTTCTGTATCTTATTGATTTGATCTTGTTTCTCAACTGTCAGAGCTCTTGAATAAAAGCAATTGCTTTCTGAGACTGTCATTTCATCTTCCAGTCTGCATTTTTGAATGAATTATTTTAGGTTTTGTGGCTGTTATAGTTTATTGTTACTGTTTGGTTTTCAAAATTTATGATTTGAGTTCCACCGGACAAAAATTTAAGATTTTCAAGGGGAAAAAGTCCCTGATACATTAGGGTTATGTAACTTTTTTCTCCCATCAGGATGGATGCCTGATTTTTCTTTTACTGTATTTCTATGTAAGCAACATATTGTAGAGTTAAATGCTCATTAGAAGTTGGTATTGCTCTTTAAAAAACCACAGACTTCTTTAAATGGGTAGCTGTAACTTGTAGCTTACTTAGAAATTAGCCTTAGAAATTTGCTGGTGAGCAATAGGATATTGACTGTGAAAGTCAGAAGAGCTCCTCTTAGCTTTTCTTAGGACAAGAAAATTCAGAGAAAAGAATCTAAAACCAAGACATATAGGGGCAAATTTTTTTTAATGCTAAGAATAAATTATGGCATGTGAATATGTTTGGATATTACTAACAAATTGGAAATGTTTCTACTACTATGTTAAGTGAGAAAAAAGAATGCAATACCGTACATACAGTTTATCTTAGCCACGTAAAAACATGCATTGGAGGGAGCTACTAAAAAATGTTAGTTAACAGAATTTACCTTTGAGTGGTGGGATTGTGCACGATATTTTTCTTCTTTCTGAAACATAGATGTCAGCCTGAACCCTCTCAGGTTTTATTGACTAGACTTTACCACCATCCTGAGCTCCAGACTTATATGTCCAACCCTCTCTTTAGTACCCTTAACTGGTATCTAATAAGCAACTCAAACTTAACAGGTCTGAAACAAAACTACTGATTTTTCTTTTCATTTCTCTTCTCTCATTTTCCCGTATCTTCAATCGATTACTAAGGTTAAAATATTGAGGAGTTAGGTACGCTTACTTTCATCATATTGTTTTTTATATCATAAATATTCTACATATTGTTAGTTACGTGTATAATATTTCATAATTTTAAAGAGAAGTCTAAGGACTTATGAAAAATACACTACCCAACCTAAAGGAGCTCCTAATAGCCAAAGTTGGAATAATTTGAGCAATTAAATAGATAATAGAGTGAATCAGCAAGCTGGCCAAGGGGAATATCATTATTCTCCTGCAGAAGCATAGATTTTGATAATTACTTATGGATGAGACTACCTCTGTGGGAGTCTGTGAATCTAGTGGAAAGGTTTCAGCACATCATTGGACAAATAATTTGAGAATAAATGCAATGGAGAGTGTAAACACAAAAGTATCACTTATGCAGATTATCCTTCCCCCAAGGCAGTCCAGCTCAGTGCCAAGAGAAATCCCCTAGGCTCAAGATTTCTCTCACAAGGGGAGATGATACCATAGTAAGTGTCCAGCTTCCCCAGCTGTGCAGGATGCTGCCAAAGAAGCACACATTTTTCCTGACCTTACCCAGGTTACTAAGGTAATCAGCATAACTGAGAACCTGGAAGAGGCTGGGAACAAGTAAGAAAGGTCTTACCTATTAACTGCTCTGTGGTTTCATCAGGAAGCCTGCCTACAAGCAGCTTGGGACAACTTGCCTGTGGGCTCGCTCCCAACTGGTCCATGGAAATTCCAAAAGTTCTGCATGTTTCATCACCCTCAGGCCTGCTTCCTGAGCATGTTCCCTTAGACAGTGTAAATGTCTTGTGAAGACAGCTGAATCAATTCTGTCGGATTGAAAAAAGGCATATACACCTGAGCACTTCAGGGCACTGCCCTAGCGAAACAAATGGTAGCATCTCAGCACCTAGCCTGGCTTTGTGGGATTGAGTGAATGAATGCATACAATCCTAAGACTTTCCCTTCATGAAGGAACAGAATGTGTGTAGTGGGCACATTCATAGAAGTCTGAGAGAGCCTGATAATCCCTAGATAGGCTGATTGATGAAGGTGTTTCTCTCCTAAAGCCAGTGAATAAAGACTGAAGGAAGTGACTGTTTCTTCAAATGTGAAGACAGCAGCACAAGACTTCAAGCAACCTAAAAAATTAAGGAAACATGGCACCACCAAAGAATCACATTAATATTCCAGTAAATGACCTCAAAGAAATAGAGATCTATGAATTGCCGGACAAATAATTCAAAATAATTGTTTTAAGGAAACTCAGCAAACTACAAAAGAACACAGATAACAAAATCAGAAAACCAATACATGAACAAAATGAGAAGCTCAATAAAGAAATAGAAATCATAAAAAAGAACACAACAGAAATTCTAAAGCTGAAGAATACAATGAGTGAAATGTTTATAATGCAACAGAGAGTGTCAACAACATACTTGATCAAGAAGAAAAAATCTGTGAACTCAAAGACAGGTTATTCAAAGTTATACAGAGGAGAAAAATAAACAATCAAAAAGTGAATAAAGCCTATGGAATTTATGGGACACCGATATGAGAGCTAGCATTTGTATTATGGGAATTTGAAAGAGGGAGAAAAAAGAGAAATGAGAAGGAAGCTTATTTAGAGAAATAGTGGTTGAAAACTTCCCAAATCTGGGGAGAGACAGGGACTTCCAGGTAAATGAAGCCTGAAGTTTCCAAACAGATTTAATCCAAAGAAGGTTTCATTGAGACATTACAATAACTTTCACAAATCAGACAAAGAAAAATTTGAAAACAGCACATACATGTGAACCTCCGTAAGGCTACCAGTGGATTTCCCAGTAGAAACTTTCCAGGGCAGAAAAGAGTCAGACGATATATCCAAAGTGCTGAAAGAAAAATAAACATCAACAAAGAATACTCCACCCAGCAAATCTACCCTTCATAAATACCTTACAAGAAATTGTAAAGAAAATTCTTCAGAGTGAAACAAAAGGATTCTAGCTAGTAGCATGAAAACATTTGAAAGTATAAAACTCATCGTTAAGGTAAGTATATAGTAAAATTTAGAATACTCTAATACTGTAATAGTGGTTTGTAAATACTTTATAACTCCAGTATAAAAGTTAAAAGATAAAAGTATTAAAATAACAATTTTTAAATGAATATACAATATACAAAGATATAAATTGTGACATCAAAAACATAAAATGGAAAGAATAAAAGTGTAGAGTTTTTGTATGCAATCAAAATTGTTATCAGTTTAAAATGGTCTGTTATAACAACAAGATGTTTTAAGCAAGCCTCAGGGAAAACACAAAGCAAAAACCTATAGTAGATACACAAAAGATAAATAGAATCAAAATATATCACTATAGAAATGAATAAACCACAAAGGAACTGCAAGAGAGGTAGAAAGAAACAAAGAATCTACAAAACAACTAAAACACAGTTAACAAAATGGCAGTGATAAATCCTTACTTATCAACAATTAGTTTAAATGTAAACAAATTAAATTCTCCCATCAAGTGACATAAAGTGGTTAAATGGATCAAAATAAAGATATATGTAGAGTGATATATCAGCCCTCAGCTTCCTGAAGACCTGGCACTAAGGATTGTACTACCACACCCAGGTAATTTTTAAAAATCTTTTTTTTTTTTTTTTGATAGAGACAGTCTCCCTATGTTCCCAAGGCTGGTCTCAAGCTTCTGGCCTCCAACAATCCTCCCACCTCAGCCTCCCAAAGTGTTGGGGTTACAGGCATGAGCCACTGTACCTGGCCTATAATTTTTTAGATATGATACCAGAAGCACAGGCATCAAAAGCAAAAATAAACAAGTGGGACTAAATCAAACTTAAAAGCTTCTACACAGCAAAGGAAACAGTCAACAAAATGAAAAGGCAACCTATAGAATGAGAGAAAATATTTGCAAACCACATGTCCGTTAAGGGACCCATACAACTCAATAGCAAAAAAAACCAAATAACTTGATTTTAAAATGGCCAAAGGACTTGAATAGACATTTTTTTGAAAAAGCATATACAAACACCTAACAAGTATATTTAAAAGGCTAAATATCATTAATCATCAGAGAAAGGCAAATCAAAACAGATGTCATTTCACATCTATTAAAATGGCTATTGTTAAAAAGTAAAGAAATAACAAATATTATATTTTGTGTGTGGAGAAAAGAAAACCCTTGTACACTATTAGTGGGAATGCAAAATGGTACAACCGTTATGGAAAACTGCATGGAGGTGTCTAACAAAAATTTAAAATAGGGTTACTATATGACCCAGCAATCCCGCTTCTAGGTATATATATACAAAGAAAATACAATCACTATCACACAACGAAAATACAATCACTATCCCAAAGAGAAATGTACAACCACATGTTCATTGCAGCGTTATTCACCACAGCCAGATATGGAAACAACCTAAGTATCTCCTGAAGGGTGAATGGATAAAGAAGATACAATGGAATATTATTTAGGCTTAAAAAATAATAAAATCCTGCCATACGTGACAACATGGATGACCTTAGAGGACATTATGCTAAATGAATAAGCCAGGCACAAAAGGACAAATAGTACATGCTACCACATGTAGGAGGAATCCAAAAATAGTCTAATTCACAGAAACCAATAATAGATTGATAATTGCCATGGGATGGGAATTGGGGGAAATGGGAAGATTTTGGTTAGAGGGTACAAACTTTCTGTTATAAGATGAATAAGTCCTGGAGAGCTAATGTAGGAGATGGTGACTATAGTTAACAAGAATGTATTGTATACTTGAAATTTGCTAAGAAAGTAGATCTTAAGTATCCTCAACACACACACACACACACACACACACACACACACACACACCCCACATGGTAACTATGTGAGGTGATGGATATGTTAAGTAGCTTGATTGTGGTAATCGTTTCACAGTGTATACATGTATCAAAACATAATGTTGTACACCTAAAATGCACGCTATTTGTATTTGTCAGTTATATCTCAATAAATTTGGTGAAAGTACTGACAGTATTGGATTTTAACCACTATAATAAAATAAATATCCATGAATCTATACTGATTTAAATGAATAATCAAATGAATACATAAATGGGGGGAAAGGAAGAGCTCTTCCTTACAGAATAATTTCAATTAGTAAATAGAGAAGAAATAAGAAAACAGAAAATCAGAGTAGACATAGAAAATCACCACAAATTAGTAAACAGCACAGTAATAATTTTTGCAGACATTATCCACTGACAGAATCTAAAATTGCTGGGTGAAAATTTGAGGAGAAACAGTATTTGCATAGTCTCAAACTGTCACCCCTAAGATGTATTTTAACTACAAAGGGGAGAATAGTAACTTTATAGTAGAGAAAGCCAGAAGACACCACTTTCACCATGTGTTCAAATTCAACATCATGGATATCATATCAATATCATATCAATATCGTATCAATATCATGAACCTATGATGTGTGCTGAGAAGGACACAGAAGCATTTGTGCCAGAAACGCACAACCTCATTTCAATTATGGGAAAATATAAACCCCAAATTGAGTAACATCTACAAAAACACTGATCAATACTCTTCGAGTGCCACGCACAAGGAAGAACAGGAGCTCTCACAGATGGGAGAAGATTAAGGAAAAATAACAATAAAATCAATGTGAAATCCTGGAACAGAAAAAAAGGACATTAGTGGAAAACACTGATGAAATCTGAGTAAGACTTGTAGTGTAGTTAGTAATATTATACCAGTGTTAATTTCCTAGTTTTGATCATTGTAGTATGTGAGATGTTAATGTCCTGAAAAGCTAGGTGAAATGGGAACTAGGAATATGGGAACTCTAGTACTTTTGCAACTATTTTTAATATTGTAAGTCTAAAATAGTTTAAAATAAAATATTTTAAAAAGCAATCTAGAAAATAATATACTCAAAATATATTCTAACTACATGTATAGTTAGAAAATTCAGATCATCCATCCATCTATATCTATGTATATCCATATATATATACACATATATACTGACACACACACATACAGACACAGACACACACACACAAACAATGTTGTATACTAAAGTGTCTACAATTCTGGAATTATGAGTAATTTATTTTTCTCTTTAAATTTTTCTGCATTATTTAAATTTTCTACAGTGAACAAGTGTTGCTCTTAAAATTATAATTTAAATCACAAATTATTTATTTAAAAAACCAAGCAAACAAACCTAGGTGTCATTTTTATTCTCTTCTTTCTCTCATATCTCCTATCTAATCCATCTGCAAGTCTTGTCAATTTCTCATTCAGAATACATCCACTCCCACCACCTTCTCTGCCTTCACCCTAATCCATGCCAGCCTCATCATTTTATCATCTCATGTGGTTCTCCTGCTTCCACCCATGTCACCTAAGCCCATTCGCCACACAATACCAGAGTTATCTTCTGCAACAGGAAATCAAATCCTGTTGCTTCTCTTCTCAAATGCCTCCATTACTCTCAGAATAAAACCCAATGGCCGTATTCTTCCCAGGAGGCCCTCGCGAACTGGCTTCTGCCTCTCTCTGGCCTTGCCTCCCGCCACTGTCCCCTCCCCACGTCAGTCAGGCACAACCTCTGGCAGACCTTCCTCTACACACATTAGGGGGTTTCTGCCGCAGGGCCTTTGTCTTGCCGTCCATGCCTAAAATACTTCCCCCAAAAGGCATTCACTCTCAACCCCATCGATCTCTACTCTCTTATCCTACCTTATTTTTCTTCATAGCAGCTGTGAAAATAGAACATTAGATCATAGTTATTGTCTGTCTCTGCTTATGATCTGACTCACAGAAATGTGAGCTCCTTTGTTTACATTCCTTCCTTCCTTCCTGCTACTCAGAATGATGCCTAGTGCATAGTAGGTGATCGGTAAGTATTGAACGAATAAATTGCCCTCCTGCCCAATGCACAGCCTGCAGGAGAGCAAAGCTATCCCCACCAGTTTCTGCAGGTTTTCCAGGAAGGGCTTGGGGCAGGACTGGGGCAGGGGGTGCTTGGCTTTACCTCCCAATTGCTCTCATCTGGCACTGGGTTTACAGCATGGCAATTCTTCCATGTCCTAGGGCTCTTTCCCAGTTTCCTCGAAAGCTACAATAAAAAAATCATTGATAGAAAATGTTGGTGGGTTTAGCTGACTTTAGTGAAGATTTCCTGGAGAAAGAGGAGAGGAAAGGGAGACAACTTGGGACAAACAAAAGTCGTGGTCATTCTCAAAGTGCTGTGCTCTCCTCGCCACCATGAGGTTTCTTACGTCCTTGCAGCTTTCCATCTCACTGGCTTTCCTCCCTTACTCCCCACTTGTCTCTCTTCTGCCACTTTCTTCCTTCCTTTAGAAGTAAAACATCCCTCGTCTTGCCTCACAAGGACTAGCTTTCCCTCCCTTCAAAGCCATGGCACCTGCCAACACCCAGATCCTGGGGTGAGGGTAGAGAGCACCTTCTGTTACAAACATCTCTGAGAGCACCTTTCCAAAGACTGTTTTCTCCCTGAGAATCCTAGTGCCAGTTATTAATATTTTCTCTACCTCATTACCTCTACTTTTCTGTATTTTTCTATTAGAGCAAGAAATTAGGTTAAAGAGATTATTCTGTCAGATATCCAGACAAAAAAGAAAGTAAGGCGGGCCTCAGATCTTCCTTCTATAAAAATTAATACTTGCAGAAAATGAAAATGTCTGTTTCTCTTTTTCTGCACCAAATTGAATATTGTTCGTTTTCTGAGTCTCTGTTAATGTAGTAGAGGAAAAAAGAAAAACCGGTATCTTTCTTTAAACTGTCTTTATTCTATCACTTACCTACATTCGTTTTAAACATCTTTATACAATTACTTGAACCTTCTCCCTCAAAAAGTGGACAATAGAAAAGCTTGAATATATCCCTTTTACTTGCCTCTTTCATCTCTACCACAGTCATTTCATAAATACCCTGTTTTAATTCTAAGACACAAGTTTTTACATTTGACATCTTACTGCTGATAGTGTGCGGTTTTACTACTCATATTGAGTTTGTGGTTTTTGAATGTATTTTAAAAGATTATAGCATAATTTGACATTGAAATAAAAAGATTTTGTGTACAGAGAAATGAACAGAAGCAAAATAGTGGGGCATAAATTTGATATTGATAAAGCAAATATTCACTGCTGGAGAAATAACCATAACTCCATCTGATTGCAAAGCAACCACCAAGTACTTCATGGAACTTAAGAAAGGAAGACCCCACAAGTGGACAAAGCTGAGTTATGTTCTGCTTCCCCCACACAGATACATACAGCAGAACTGCCTACCACATGCCAAACAGTGCAACTGAAGGAGGTATTGCCAAGTCCCCTGGAATACATGGGGAAAAAATCAAAGTCAAAAGATGACGAACGCACAATGTCAAGGCACAGTTTAATTGGCAGCATTTTTTTGTTTCTTACCAGAGGGCCTTACAATTGACAGAACCTTGGATTTGAGGAAACACTTTATAACTATATATATACATACACACACACACACACACACACATATATATATATATAGAGAGAGAGAGATGGAGTCTTGCTCTGTTGCCCAGGCTGGAGTGCAGTGGTGCAATCTCTGCTCACTGCAGCCTCAGCCTCCCAGGTAGCTGGAATTACAGGTGCATGCCACCACACCTGAAAAACATGCCAAAACTGAGGCTCAGAGACTTCAAGTGATTTGCCCAAGTAACATAGCCCGTAAGTAACAGAATATGACTCTTGTGGTCTTACCTTGAAAAAGTGTGAAAACTCTATTCTCTGCAAGCTTTGTGATATGCCAGATTCAGTAAATGGGCTCTCTGAACCTTGAAAGAAAAAGGGTGCCTATATATTCCTTCAGACTGAGCCTACATTCTCTGTCCCTGTGTGGAAAGAAGCTGATTTAGTAAGGTGCGTTGGTTTGTAATACAGAGGAATCCCAACTCAAACTGGTTCCAGCAAGAAGAAGATGTATTGTTGCACAGGAAATCTAGAAGTAGCATAGACTTCAGGGTTGATAGATTCAACGCCTCAATGACATCGTCAAAGACCCAGGTTATTTTCACGTCCCCATTCTGTTATTCTCAGTATTGGCTTCATCTGCAAATTGCCAGTGAATTAACTACAGTCATATTAGGCATAATATCCAGACATGACAGCACACAGAGAAAAAGAGAGGAAGTTTCTCCCTCTGGCTCCCTGTCAGGAGGAAGGAAATTCTTCCTGGAAGTCCCTCAGCATAAAGTCCCTTTTGTCTTATTAGTCAGAATTAGGACACAGTTCATTCTTGAACAAAAAATAGGGAAGAAAGATGGAATTACCCTTACACCAAGTAAGGTGATACCTGGAGTTAGAGGTAGAGTCATCTTTCCCTGAGTCAAAACCAACCTCTTTAGGCCATGAAGAGGAAATAGTCACAGACGCTATTTATCAAAGAAAGATTTACCTACGAGGCATGCTATTAGAAATGTACTTACTTTTAAAAAATGGTACCCGTATAATTATTTACTCTAGTGTTTTGTTTTGACCAATAATTAGAAAATCAGGTTCATCTCATAATATACTTGGAATTACACACACACACACACACACACACGCACACACAGACTTATAAAAACATATTGTAGCTTCCTCTGTTTTTATCTTCTGCAATATTACTGCAATGAATGTACATCCCTTGAAACTCCAGGCCCTTAATCCTTTATAATCACAATGGAAATAGCAGAAAAGAACGAAAGTTAGGTTTGTAAAACAAGGGATAAAACCAAGAAGACCTTGGTTGGTTGATAGCTGAATGACAAGATTGTATGTGGCAGTTGCACTATTAGTTCTGAAGTGAAATCATGAGCAGGTTATAGAAAAGTCCTTGTATTCTTTCAGAAGCCATTTAACAAGTAGCAAATAAGAATGAAGTTGACTATGACAGGATAAAAGACTTCTCTGCAAGGAATAAAAGAGACTATGCAATCATTATCCCAAGGGACAAAAAAGGAAAGGACGAGCTTAAAGCGTGACTTTGTTCTGGAAAGCATTTGTAAGTAAATGCATTCATAATTAAATAAAAATCATGTATGCTATTACCTATGGAATATTGTGCTCTGAGTCTAATACTGAAAAAAACAGTAATTTTGCTAATATAAAGAACACATATGTGACTAACTACTGTCTTCAGTTCACACTAAGTATTAGAAATTGGGCAAGTGGAAAACAGCATATTCATATTTTAGATTATTAAGGAAAGTATTTACAAAACTTCATGAACATGAACTTCACCAAATAGTCTTCTCTGTTTAAAAAAAGCCTTAAAGCACCACCTAATAGAAAAAAAGCCAAAGAATATAGTAGACAATTCACAAAAGACAAAATACAAAGGCTAATAAACATTTGCAAAGATACTCAACCTCAATAGCACAGAAATGCACAACAGAAGAAAACACTTCCATATTTACCCACCATATTGGCAAGTTATTGACAAGATCCACTGTTGTTAAAGAAAAGAAAGAAGCCACTTTTGCATGATTGATGAAAGTGTAAATTGGTATCATTTTGTGAGACAGGTTGTTTGTGTATCTGAAATCTTTTATGTACCACTTCAGATCTGCTTGACAACACTTATGTCTCATTCCAGTCATGACGGCAGTGGTTTAATGTGGACTCAGGTGGGCTTCACACAAAAGCAAGTGGACTTATCTCCTGCCCCACCCCCAGGCTTCTTGGATGACCCACATGGACTCCAAAGGAACGTGTTCAAGGGCCAACACATGTGCAAAAACCAGAGTGCTGAAGAATGAACAACTCACGGGCAAACCTTTGATAAGTGGGAGACAGACCTGATGGATAAAGGCTTCTGCCTTTCCCACTCTCCCCTCCTCACCACAGTGAATGGTCCTGAAATACATTTCATATGGCTTCTCTGACAGTCTTGAGACATATTTCCTTTGGCTTCACAGAAGTTCCTGTGGGATTAAGCAACCAGGCAACTAAAAGCAGCATCCATCCTTGCCTGAGCCTGGACCTGGGAGCCTGGCTGGGGGCTCGCCCATGGCCCCTCCTTGCGTTGCCAATTTATTAACTAATAACCAGCAAAATAACCAATTAAAGACTCTGAAAACTTTATTTAAAAAATAATAGCAATAAAATAAAATAAAAGCAGCAACCAGCTCAATAAGGCCTTTTAGTATTGACTCTCCCTCCTTCCCCTCTTCACTCTTATCTCTCATTCCCGTTCCCTGGGATCATGCTCCTCAGAAAGTAGGCATAAGACCTCATCACAAGCTCTCTGGAAACAGGGCTAAGGCAGATAATAGCTGACATGCTTTAAAGTGTGTGTGCCTGAACAGGCCATCTCACTCTCTGAAATCTATCCTGCAGACAAGCTTGCTAAAGTGTGTCAGAAACACACGTACAAGGATGTTCACCTGATGTATTTTATGTAATAGGTAAAGAGGATCACACTACTATAGTATTAAATGAAAAGGAGGCCAGGCACAGTGGCTCACGCCTATAATCCCAGCACTTTGGGAGCCCAATGCAGGTGGGTCACCTGAGGTCAGCAGTTCCAGACCAGCCTGGTCAACAAGGTGAAACCCTGTCTCTTCTAACAATACAAAAATTAGCCAGGCTTGGTGGTGCACATCTGTAATTCCAGCTCCTAGTGAGGTAGAGGCAGGAGGATCACTTGAACCTGGGAGGCGGAGGCTGCAGTGAGCCAAGGTCATGCCATTGCACTCCAATCTGGGTGACAAGAGTGAAACTCTGTCAAAAAAAAAAAAAAAAAAGGAAGGAAGGAAGGGAGGGAGGGAAGAAGGAAAGAAGGAAGGAAGGAAGGAAAGAAAGAGAAAGAAAAGAAACAAAGAAAGAAAGAAAAGAAAAAAGAAAAGGAAGGAAAGAAGGAAGGAAGGAGAGAAGGAAGGAAGGAAGGAAGGAAGGAAGGAAGGAAGGAAGGAAGGAAGGAAGGAAAGAAGGAAGGAAGGAAGGAAGGAAGAAAGGGAGCAAGTGTCTGTAGTGGTAGGGGAGATGTTGTAGAAATATATATAAACCTCCTTACACTGCCGAGACCGCCTATGCCCCGCGAGCACAGAGCCTCGCCCTCGCCGCTGCGTCGTCAGTTCACACCCGCTGCCAGCTCACCATGGATGATGCTATCACCACACTGCGCTTGTCGTTGACAACTGCTCGGGCATGCGCAAGGCCCCCCGGGCAGTCTTCCCCTCCATTGTGGAGCGCCCCAGGCACCATGGAGTGATGGTGGGCAAGGATACCCAGAGCAAGAGAGGCATCCTGACCCTGAAGTACCCCATGGAGCATGGCAACGTCACCAACTGGGGCGACATGGAGAAGATCTGGCACCACACCTCCAACGAGCTGCGTGTGGCTGCCAAGGAGCACCGCGTGCTGCTGACGGAGGCCCCCCGAACCCCAAGCCCAACCGGGAGAAGTTGACCCAGTTCATCATGTTTGAGACCTTCAACACCCCAGCCATGTATGTGGCATCCAGGCCGTGCTGTCCCTGTACGCCTCTGGCAGTACCACTGGCATCGTGATGGACTCCGGTGACGGAGTCACACACACTGTGTCCATCTAGGAGGGGTACACCCTCCCCACGCCATCCTGCGTCTGGACCTGGCTGGCCAGCACCTGACTCCCTGAAGAAGATCCTCATTGAGAGCAGCTACAGCTTCACCACCACACCCAGCGGGAAATCGTGCATGACATCAAGGAGCAGCTGTGCTATGTAGCCCTGGACTTCGAGCAGGAGATGGCCACAGCGGCCTCCAGCTCCTCCCTGGAGAAGAGCCGTGAGCTGCCAGATGGCCAGGTCATCATCATTGGCAACGAGTGGTTCTGCTGCCGCGAGGCACTCTTCTAGCCTTCCTTCCTGGGCATGCAGTCCTGTGGCATCCATGACCCTAACTTCAACTCCATCATGAAGTGTGACGTAGACATCCACAAAGACCTGTACGCCAACACAGTGCTGTCTGGCGGCACCACCATGTACCCTGGCATCACAGACAGGATGCAGAAGGGGATCACCGCCCTGGCGCCCAGCACAATGAAGATCAAGATCATTGCTCCCCGCCAGCGCAAGCACTCCGTGTGGATTGGCTGCTCCATCCTGGCCTGGATGTCCACCTTCCAGCAGGTGGGGATCAGCAAGCAGGAGTAGGACAAGTCCTGCTCCTCCATCGTCCACTGCAAATGCTTCTAGGTGGACTGTGATTTACTTGCGTTACACCCTTTCTTACCAAAACCTAACTTGCGCTGAAAACAAGATGAGATTGGCATGGCTTTGTTTGTTTTTTGTTTTTGTTTGTTTGTTTGTTTTGGCTTGACTCAGGATTTAAAAACTGGAACGGTGAAGGTGACAGCGGTTGGTTGGAGCCAGCATCCCCCAAAGATCTACCATGTGGCCGAGGACTTTGATTGTACATTGTTCTTTTTGTAATCGTCATTCCAAATATCGTGAGATGCATTGTTACAGGAAGTCCCTTGCCCTCCTAAAAGCCACCCCACTTCTCTCTGAAGAGAATGACCCAGTCCTCTCCCGAGTCCACACACAGGAGGTGATAGCATCGCTTTCGTGTAAATTATGTAATGCAAAAGTTTTTTAATCTTTGCCTTAATACTTATTTTATTTTATTTTATTTTGAATGATCAGCCTTTGTGGCCCCCCATTTTTGTCCCCCAGCTTGAGATGTGTGAAGGCTTTTGGTCTCCCTCGGAGTGAGTGGAAGCAGCCAGGGCTTACCTGTACACTGACCTGAGACCAGCTGAATAAAAGCGCACACCAAAAAAACAAAAAACAAACAAACAAAAAACCTTACTAATGGTAATAGGCATAAAAACAAGTCTGCAGGAAGAAACTCCAAATTATTAACAATAGTTATCTTGTAGGAGGTATAGTAATCAGGTTGGGGGCATGCAGTTTCTATATTTTTATAATTATACTAATAAATCCACGTCAATACTCCGGAGGGGTGGAGCAAGATAGCCGAATAGGAACAGCTCCAGTCTCCAACTCCCAGCGCGAGCGACACAGAAGACCGGTGATTTCTGCATTTTCAACTGAGGTACTGGGTTCATCTCACTGGGGAGTGCCGGACGATCGGTGCTGGTCAGCTGCTGCAGCCCGACCAGCGAGAGCTGAAGCAGAGCGAGGCATTGCCTCACCTGGGAAGCGCAAGGGGGAAGGGAATCCCTTTTCCTAGCCAGGGGAACTGAGACCCACAACACCTGGAAAATCGGGTAACTCCCACCCCAATACTGCGCTTTAAGCAAACAGGCACACCAGGAGATCATATCCCACACCTGGCCAGGAGGGTCCCACACCCACGGAGCCTCCCTCATTGCTAGCGCAGCAGTCTGTGATCTACCGGCAAGGCAGCAGCGAGGCTGGGGGAGGGGCGCCCGCCATTGCTGAGGCTTAAGTAGGTAAACAAAGCTGCTGGGAAGCTCGAACTGGGTGGAGCTCACAGCAGCTCAAGGAAACCTGCCTGTCTCTGTAGACTCCACCTCTGGGGACAGGGCAATAACAAACACAGCCGAAACCTCTGCAGACGCAAACGACTCTGTCTGACAGCTTTGAAGAGAGCAGTGGATCTCCCAACACGGAGGTTGAGATCTGAGAAGGGACAGACTCCCTGCTCAAGTGGGTCCCTGACCCCTGAGTAGCCTAACTGGGAGACATCCCCCACTAGGGGCAGTCTGACACCCCACACCTCACAGGGTGGAGTACACCCCTGAGAGGAAGCTTCCAAAGCAAGAATCAGACAGGTACACTCGCTGTTCAGAAATATTCTATCTTCTGCAGCCTCTGCTGCTGATACCCAGGCAAACAGGGTCTGGAGTGGACCTCAAGCAATCTCCAACAGACCTACAGCTGAGGGTCCTGACTGTTAGAAGGAAAACTATCAAACAGGAAGGACACCTACACCAAAACCCCATCAGTACATCACCATCATCAAAGACCGGAGGCAGATAAAACCACAAAGATGGGGAAAAAGCAGGGCAGAAAAGCTGGAAATTCAAAAAATAAGAGCGCATCTCCCCCGGCAAAGGAGCGCAGCTCATCGCCAGCAACGGATCAAAGCTGGACGGAGAATGACTTTGACGAGATGAGAGAAGAAGGCTTCAGTCCATCAAATTTCTCAGAGCTAAAGGAGGAATTACGTACCCAGCGCAAAGAAACTAAAAATCTTGAAAAAAAAGTGGAAGAATTGATGGCTAGAGTAATTAATGCAGAGAAGGTCCTAAACGAAATGAAAGAGATGAAAACCATGACACGAGAAATACGTGACAAATGCACAAGCTTCAGTAACCGACTCGATCAACTGGAAGAAAGAGTATCAGCGATTGAGGATCAAATGAATGAAATGAAGCGAGAAGAGAAACCAAAAGAAAAAAGAAGAAAAAGAAATGAACAAAGCCTGCAAGAAGTATGGGATTATGTAAAAAGACCAAATCTACGTCTGATTGGGGTGCCTGAAAGTGAGGGGGAAAATGGAACCAAGTTGGAAAACACTCTTCAGGATATCATCCAGGAGAACTTCCCCAACCTAGTAGGGCAGGCCAACATTCAAATCCAGGAAATACAGAGAATGCCACAAAGATACTCCTCGAGAAGAGCAACTCCAAGACACATAATTGCCAGATTCACCAAAGTTGAAATGAAGGAAAAAATCTTAAGGGTAGCCAGAGAGAAAGGTCGGGTTACCCACAAAGGGAAGCCCATCAGACTAACAGCAGATCTCTCGGCAGAAACTCTCCAAGCCAGAAGAGAGTGGGGGCCAATATTCAACATTCTTAAAGAAAAGAATTTTCAACCCAGAATTTCATATCCAGCCAAACTAAGTTTCATAAGTGAAGGAGAAATAAAATCCTTTACAGATAAGCAAATGCTTAGAGATTTTGTCACCACTAGGCTTGCCTTACAAGAGACACTGAAGGAAGCACTAAACATGGAAAGGAACAACCGGTACCAGCCATTGCAAAAATATGCCAAAATGTAAAGACCATCGAGGCTAGGAAGAAACTGCATCAACTAACGAGCAAAATAACCAGTTAATATCATAATGGCAGGATCAAGTTCACACATAACAATCTTAACCTTAAATGTAAATGGACTAAATGCTCCAATTAAAAGACACAGACTGGCAAACTGGATAAAGAGTCAAGATCCATCAGTCTGCTGTATTCAGGAGACCCATCTCACACGCAGAGACATACATAGGCTCAAAATAAAGGGATGGAGGAAGATTTACCAAGCAAATGGAGAACAAAAAAAAGCGGGGGTTGCAATACTAGTCTCTGATAAAACAGACTTTAAACCATCAAAGATCAAAAGAGACAAAGAAGGCCATTACATAATGGTAAAGGGATCAATTCAACAGGAAGAGCTAACTATCCTAAATATATATGCACCCAATACAGGAGCACCCAGATTCATAAAGCAAGTCCTTAGAGACTTACAAAGAGACTTAGACTCCAATACAATAATAATGGGAGACTTCAACACTCCACTGTCAACATTAGACAGATCAACGAGACAGAAAGTTAACAAGGATATCCAGGAATTGAACTCATCTCTGCAGCAAGCAGACCTAATAGACATCTATAGAACTCTCCACCCCAAATCAACAGAATATACATTCTTCTCAGCACCACATCATACTTACTCCAAAATCGACCACGTAATTGGAAGTAAAGCACTCCTCAGCAAATGTACAAGAACAGAAATTATAACAAACTGTCTCTCAGACCACAGTGCAATCAAACTAGAACTCAGGACTAAGAAACTCAATCAAAACCGCTCAACTACATGGAAACTGAACAACCTGCTCCTGAATGACTACTGGGTACATAACGAAATGAAGGCAGAAATAAAGATGTTCTTTGAAACCAATGAGAACAAAGATACAACATACCAGAATCTCTGGGACACATTTAAAGCAGTGTGTAGAGGGAAATTTATAGCACTAAATGCCCACAAGAGAAAGCAGGAAAGATCTAAAATTGACACTCTAACATCGCAATTAAAGGAACTAGAGAAGCAAGAGCAAACACATTCGAAAGCTAGCAGAAGGCTAGAAATAACTAAGATCAGAGCAGAACTGAAGGAGATAGAGACACAAAAAACTCTCCAAAAAATCAATGAATCCAGGAGTTGGTTTTTTGAAAAGATCAACAAAATTGACAGACCACTAGCAAGACTAATAAAGAAGAAAAGAGAGAAGAATCAAATTGACACAATTAAAAATGATAAAGGGGATATCACCACCGACCCCACAGAAATACAAACTACCATCAGAGAATACTATAAACACCTCTATGCAAATAAACTGGAAAATCTAGAAGAAATGGATAATTTCCTGGACACTTACACTCTTCCAAGACTAAACCAGGAAGAAGTTGAATCCCTGAATAGACCAATAGCAGGCTCTGAAATTGAGGCAATAATTAATAGCCTACCAACCAAAAAAAGTCCAGGACCAGATGGATTCACAGCTGAATTCTACCAGAGGTACAAGGAGGAGTTGGTACCATTCCTTCTGAAACTATTCCAATCAATAGAAAAAGAGGGAATCCTCCCTAACTCATTTTATGAGGCCAACATCATCCTGATACCAAAGCCTGGCAGAGACACAACAAAAAAAGAGAATTTTAGACCAATATCCCTGATGAACATCGATGCAAAAATCCTCAATAAAATACTGGCAAACCGGATTCAGCAACACATCAAAAAGCTTATCCACCATGATCAAGTGGGCTTCATCCCTGGGATGCAAGGCTGGTTCAACATTCGCAAATCAATAAACATAATCCAGCATATAAACAGAACCAAAGACAAGAACCACATGATTATCTCAATAGATGCAGAAAAGGCTTTTGACAAAATTCAACAGCCCTTCATGCTAAAAACGCTCAATAAATTCGGTATTGATGGAACGTACCTCAAAATAATAAGAGCTATTTATCACAAACCCACAGCCAATATCGTACTGAATGGGCAAAAACTGGAAAAATTCCCTTTGAAAACTGGCACAAGACAGGGATGCCCTCTCTCACCACTCCTATTCAACATAGTGTTGGAAGTTCTGGCTAGGGCAATTAGGCAAGAGAAAGAAATCAAGGGTATTCAGTTAGGAAAAGAAGAAGTCAAACTGTCCCTGTTTGCAGATGACATGATTGTATATTTAGAAAACCCCATCGTCTCAGCCCAAAATCTCCTTAAGCTGATAAGCAACTTCAGCAAAGTCTCAGGATACAAAATTAATGTGCAAAAATCACAAGCATTCTTATACACCAGTAACAGACAAACAGAGAGCCAAATCAGGAATGAACTTCCATTCACAATTGCTTCAAAGAGAATAAAATACCTAGGAATCCAACTTACAAGGGATGTAAAGGACCTCTTCAAGGAGAACTACAAACCACTGCTCAGTGAAATCAAAGAGGACACAAACAAATGGAAGAACATACCATGCTCATGGATAGGAAGAATCAATATCGTGAAAATGGCCATACTGCCCAAGGTAATTTATAGATTCAATGCCATCCCCATCAAGCTACCAATGAGTTTCTTCACAGAATTGGAAAAAACTGCTTTAAAGTTCATATGGAACCAAAAAAGAGCCCGCATCTCCAAGACAATCCTAAGTCAAAAGAACAAAGCTGGAGGCATCACGCTACCTGACTTCAAACTATACTACAAGGCTACAGTAACCAAAACAGCATGGTACTGGTACCAAAACAGAGATATAGACCAATGGAACAGAACAGAGTCCTCAGAAATATTACCACACATCTACAGCCATCTGATCTTTGACAAACCTGAGAGAAACAAGAAATGGGGAAAGGATTCCCTATTTAATAAATGGTGCTGGGAAAATTGGCTAGCCATAAGTAGAAAGCTGAAACATAAGTAGAAAGCTTACTCCTTATACGAAAATTAATTCAAGATGGATTAGAGACTTAAATGTTAGACCTAATACCATAAAAATCCTAGAGGGAAACCTAGGTAGTACCATTCAGGACATAGGCATGGGCAAAGACTTCATGTCTAAAACACCAAAAGCAACGGCAGCAAAAGCCAAAATTGACAAATGGGATCTCATTAAACTAAAGAGCTTCTGCACAGCAAAAGAAACTACCATCAGAGTGAACAGGCAACCTACAGAATGGGAGAAAATTTTTGCAACCTACTCATCTGACAAAGGGCTAATATCCAGAACCTACAAAGAACTCAAACAAATTTACAAGAAAAAAACAAACGACCCTATCAAAAAGTGGGCAAAGGATATGAACAGACATTTCTCAAAAGAAGACATTCATACAGCCAACAGACACATGAAAAAATGCTCATCATCGCTGGCTATCAGAGAAATGCAAACCAAAACCACAATGAGATACCATCTCACACCAGTTAGAATGGCGATCATTAAAAAGTCAGGAAACAACAGGTGCTGGAGAGGATGTGGAGAAATAGGAACACTTTTACACTGTTGGTGGGATTGTAAACTAGTTCAACCATTATGGAAAACAGTATGGCGATTCCTCAAGGATCTAGAACTAGATGTACCATATGACCCAGCCATCCCATTACTGGGTATATACCCAAAGGATTATAAATTATGCTGCTATAAAGACACATGCACTCGTATGTTTATTGCAGCACTATTCACAATAGCAAAGACTTGGAATCAACCCAAAGGTCCATCAGTGACAGATTGGATTAAGAAAATGTGGCACATATACACCATGGAATACTATGCAGCCATCAAAAAGGATGAGTTTGTGTCCTTTGTAGGGACATGGATGCAGCTGGAAACCATCATTCTTAGCAATCTATCACAAGAACAGAAAACCAAACACCGCATGTTCTCACTCATAGGTGGGAACTGAACAATGAGATTACTTGGACTCAGGAAGGGGAACATCTCACACAGGGGCCTGTCATGGGGAGGGGGGAGGGGGGAGGGATTGCATTGGGAGTTATACCTGATGTAAATGACAAGTTGATGGGTGCAGCACACCAACATGGCACAAGTATACATGTGTAACAAACCTGCACGTTATGCACATGTACCCTACAACTTAAAGTATAATAATAATAAATAAATTTTAAACAAAAGAAAAATAATAAAAAACAAATATCCATTTGAAAAAAAAAACAAAAACAAAAAACAAACAAACAAAAAACCTTACTAATGGTAATAGGCATAAAAATAAGTCTGCAGGAAGAAACTCCAAATTATTAACAATAGTTATCTTGTAGGAGGTATAGTAATCAGGTTGGGGGCATGCAGTTTCTATATTTTTATAATTATACTAATAAATCCACGTCAATACAAGTTTTTTTAAAAAGCAAATCAAATCCAATGTTTTTAGTATTACACAAATATTTCAAAAATATATGACTCAGGTGTAGAATCAAAAGTTTGTTTTCTTCCCCAATTTTAATACAATGCTTATATCTCTTCCCTAACAAATCTCTACTCACTTTTGGCCTGGGAATGACTTACCTCCTATTTTCCTTCTCTCATTCCCAAATCCATCAAAATTTTGCTTCTTTTTTCCATTCCTTTAGGGTGTTAAGTTAAAATGGTAATAATCTAGTCACAAAGTCAGAATTTCCTAACTAGGAGAGACCTTTACTATCATCTCATCATTTTAAAGATGAACACAAAGACTAAAGGAGAGAAGTGATTTTCCCAGAGGTGCACAGCCACGGAGCAGGGACTAGAACTGAGAACTCCCCATTCCTAGTTTGCCTCTCTTTCCATTAAATGGTAATCGGGTAAAATAATTAGGTTATAGCATAGGCTGATACTGGATGAGTACCTGATTTTATTCCTCCAGGTAACAGAATTCATTAATCCACTTCAAAAGCACACATCATCAAAAGGAATTGAAGGATAAAACTTCATGAATGTCAGTGAGGAAATATTTGGAGGTGAGGTCTTCTGCTACTGCACAAGTCACACCTCATGTGAGCTCAGCTGGTCCACCTTCAGTTCTACAAAGAAGATGGTTACCAATGTGCAGTAGCCATCACAGAAGGACCAAATGATGGCAGATGCTTTGATATGAGTGTAGAATTTCATGTCTTCTATTAGGCTTGAAATAGCTGTTATAATCACCGGAATAGGCCAAGGTTCATTGCCCCTCAATGCCCAAATGTGTACAATTCGGGAGGATTGCCATCAGGTTCTCTCTGATTATTTTTCTTTGATTTTGCTAGCCTTTCTTGATGCAATTTATCTTATTTTTTTCCCTTTTGGGTAATGTCTTTCTAAACATCCATGTTATAATCAGTGCTGGAACTCACCAATTGTGCATGACAGAAAGGAACTTAAAGAAAATTATGCATTCTCTGATCTAGCCTAGGGCACACAAATCAAAGCTTCCTCTGTAGACAAGACACAGTAAAATTGAAAGGAGCTACACTTTATATGGAAATTAGCTGCTCCTAGAATGCAATATAGTTATGCATATATCAAACCAGAGACAACGAACATATGAAATATATTTCCGCACTTGGAATGCTCCCTTCCTTCTTGTTTCATGTATAGAACAATTCTCAGTGTATTAGATTACATCAAAAATTAAAATGTTTATTTTCTTAGCATTAACTTATGCATAGTTGGTATATTTGACAGAATTTAGAAATCTTCCTTCTTTAAATAATATTTCATGAAGACTTCAAAAATAATCAGGACCTGAAGCACTAATTTGAAAACACTGTCATCTAAATGCCTTTTGCTGATGTAATCAAGAAAGAAATGAAAAAAGTACATTTTTCCTCCAGAGTAGACATATGCAAATGAAGATCTTACTTTATTTTTCTCTTGATTGCTTTTTCTTTTTAAACTACAAAAGAAAAAAATCTAAAATAAGGTAATGTGTATTTAAAGAAAAATTTAAAGGAAGGAAATTATTTTGTGTCCTGATTATAGATCAATCTCCCCCTAGGGTCTGGCACTCAACAGCTGCCATAGGTCAACTCTTTATGTGGAAAAAAAGAGGAAAGAGAGATACCAGTCTTTGGGATTTGGTTACTGCCATGCAGATCGTTACAGATCACAAAATTTGCTGGTGATCAAAATTCTGGGTTTAAATGGGATGAGAACCTGACTTTTAATTCTTTTTATATTCCTCTGTGGTTTCTGCTTGCAAAAAACAAGCTACTCTAACTAGTTTAAGTAAAAAGGGGAATTTATTAAAGCATATCATGTGCCTTATAGAAAAATCTTGGAGAGTCAGAGTAAAACTCAGAGGCCGTGTAGCTGTGGCCAGACACTGAGGTGCAGCTCCCACCACCATGCCAGGCCTCCTGCTCCTCTGCTGGGTCTGGTTAAATCTAATATGGCACACCTCTCAACCCAGCTGCTTAGCACTGACAACCATTCTGATTAGCTGCTACCCCATCACACTGATTGTTTAATATTTTTAGTATCACTCATGTCTATAGACAAAATGTCCAAAAAATATAATTAATCCATTATATTAAAAATTACGTACATATACATGTTTGCACGTGCCTGGAAAATATGGTGTCTCTGGGGATTGAGATTAGGGTGAGGTAGATGTGAAAGAGAGGACTTAATTTTGACTTTATATATTTCTGCATTGCTTAATTTACAATAAGCACAGATTCCTTCTACAACAAGCAGCCTAAAATAGAGAAGTAAGTTATTTAGCTCTTTAACATCGAGTTATTTTTATGTTCATGGACTATAGTTTATGAGCTATAATTATTGACTATTAGAATTGGAAGAGGCTTAGACCTGAAGTGCAACTTTCCTAGCCAAAACCCATAAAGGACAGTCTACATTGACTGTCTTCAATGCTTCATCTCCCAGTTACGCTTAAAATAATTTTGATGTCATTTTTATGTTAAAAAGCATCTTTATTTCATTTAATTTAATCTCACTATATTCTATTTACTCTCAGTTGTTTTTCTCCCTTGTGTTGTCATAGGAAAACCAGTGGGCTGGGCTTTGCCCTTTGGGGAGGGATAAACCAGCTTCATCCTGGGCACTAGCCAGAGTGGCATCCCATTTACTCTTGACTCCCTGGACTGACTCCTGCTATTACCACAGCACAAAAACTTTATTGGGAAAGGTCACCATGGTCTTGCAATTGGAAGTTCCATGGAACCTTTCTGTTTCTCAACTTAGTTGATGGTTTAGCAGTAAATAATCAAATTGGCCGCTCCTTTCGTCTTTTTTGGTCTCCATAATGGCATTCCTTCCTAGAGCTTCTCCCTCTCCAGCTGTTCCCTTTCAGTCCCTTTTGTTTGTTCCTCTCTTCAGCTGGTTCTTCTTCAGTCTCTTCTGTGGCTCCTCTTTACACAAGTCTTACACTCTCCCCTCCTCTCCACGTTTATAACCATGATCTCACTCATTCACATAGGACTTCAACAATCTTCTCTCATCTTTTGATCCCTGAATCTGTATCTCTAGTGCCGACCTCCACCCCCACCCCCACTGCTGGGTTATTCACACTTCTTTGGATGGTTATAGCAATGTCCTGACAGGTGTCTCTGACTCTGGTCATGTTCGTGGTACGTTAAAAAATATATATATTGGTTCCTTTGAGTGCAGGAGCAAGAGAACTATTCAAAAGCTACAAAATGGTTGGACCTCAAGAAAATGGGAGCTAGAGGGTGGTTCTGCCTTTAAAAAGGTTCTGCAGACCAGAAGCAAGAATTTGCAAATTTGCAGATCTTCATCCTGATATCTTATCATAAATGTGACTTAGCCACACCCCTTTCTAACTCATTAGAAATGCAAACTTTTGCCTTGTTTCTTAGTTTTTAAAGAGAATATGACTCTGTAAACTCACATTTTACTTTTCCTTCCTGACCACAAGTATATGGAATTGCATTCATTCTACTCAGACACACTATAATTCGTTTAAACAAGGCCACATTAATTATTTGTTTTTTTCTCTCTCTTATCCTGACTATTTCCCACTTCCATTTCCATCAAAAGCATTGACTGTTATATGTGTGATATATATCCTTGGCTAGTATGTGTTTTTGAAAAATATATAGTGTTGCTTTGTGTAGGTCTCCATTTAAAATCTATATAAATGATGCTATATTATAGCTCTATTTTTTTTTTTACTCAACACTGTTTTCACACTTCATGTTTCTCTGTACACATCTAGTTCTGCTCGCTACAGGTTCTTTTGGTGTATGCATCCATTGTATTTTACTTATCCTTTCTCATAGGGGTAGATGTCTGTGTGGCCTCCAATTCCCTGTTCTCAAAACAATACCACAACAAGCAACCTTGTATGTGTCCATTTATGGACTTGTTAAGGGAGAATGTCACAATTAGTCGCATTCATCTTCTGCTTTACATATACAGAAACAAGATTGGATTGCTGGATATATGCATAATTAATTGTACTAAATATAGCCAACTTAATCTCCAGAATGGCTTACCAATTTACATTTCTACCCATAGTGCCTGAGGGTTCCCATTTCTCTAGAACCTTATCAATACTCATGATACTGCTCTCTGAGTTTTGCCCAAGTGTGGACTCTCAATATAGCTCATCTTTTTAAGTCACTTCATCCAGAGCTAAGATTTGCCATGCTTGCATTAGGTACCTGTACCTGACCCAATCATGTGTAGTGAAGGGTGGTGTCACATGGTAGACAATATAGCACATTTGCGTTCAGCAGGGGCAGTGGGTGGGGCAGCTTCTCCTAGAAGGGTTTGCGGATAAGTTAAGACAATGCCCCCTTTTAATTGTCCCTTTCAGTATCCTCCATATTTTTTGCAAGAGTGATCATATAAATCTGCTCTGCTTGACCATATTGAAAGGTCGTGCCCACAGACTAGAGGTTACACTCTTAGATTAAAGGCCATGCCTCTAGTCTATGCCCATAGACTGAAGGTTATGGCCATAGATTGAAGCTTATGCCATAGACTCAAGGTCATGCCTATATACTAAAGGTCATACCTGTGCCAAACTCCTTAGTATACTCCACCATCTGGCTCCTAACTTCTGTGTCTCCACTGAACCCTGTGGTTTTCCTATCAGGCCAGACTGTTCTATACCCCTGTGTTTTTCCTCTTAGTAATTCTTGTTCTTGGAAATTCCTTTGGCATCCTCCAACTCACTGTTCTTCTGAGGTCCTCTTGACAAATCCTCTTTTTTTTTAAAGTCCTGACTTTAGATGCACAAACCCTAGAAACTACTTTCTGCCCACTCCAACCAATATGCCTCCTTTGCTTGTCCTGGGTCTCTTCAACTTTCTCATGACAGCATCTACCCTTTCCTGCACTTGTTTATGCTTCTGTCCCTTCCTTCTTGACTGCATGCTCTGTGAAGGCAAGGACAGTGTCTTATTTAGCTTTTTATTTCCAGAGCCTAGCACAGTGCCTCAGTCTACTAAGTGCTTAACAAATGTTTTCAAATGAATAAATAAGCCACTTATTTTATTTTATTGAGTAATACATTAGAATCTGGGGAGGTTATATGACTTTCCCAATGGCATACGGATGGTTAGTAATGAGTTGGAAACAAACCCAGGTCTCTTGATTTCTACTTCTTTCTACATAGCAGGGAATGCTATGGAGAATTCCCTGCATTTATGCTAACTAATTGCTTCCATTCTGCAGGGTAAGAAGCTGAAAAATTGAGAAAGTCTCTTTCCTAATGCCAGGAAACGTTGGAGCATATAGTGCTATCCGAACTTCCCTTTGGATTTCCTCTTTCCTACTAAAACATGTTGGGCTATATAGAAGCAGAACTGCAAGTATCAGTTTGGATTATAAATTATAGAAAGAAATTGACCAGGGATCCTCAAACTAAGAGTAGATATTCCTTAAATCAAATATTAAATACAGTAATTTTCTAAAAGCTGACATCAATGATGAAAATTTTTCTCTTATTTTACCCTTTTTCCTACTGTGTCTTGATAATTTATCTGAGCTCTAGGAATCAAAGTCATCATTTCTGTCAAGAAACTTTGCAGAGGAGTTTACAGTACGGCATGGACTATTATAAAAGTATGTCCCTTTCAGTTTTCAAAGGGCCTTGAAGTGTTCTGCAGAAATTCTCCACCCACTTCAGTTCTCTCCTTGACCTTGAGAGAGTACCATAGACCTCCTGTGAGAGCTGAGGAAGACAGAAATCACTTCTTTATTTTTCCTTCCGTTCCAAGTTATTCAGCTGGAGCTGGCAATGAGTGTGGCCCTTAACTCCAGGCATTTTTCCTGCCACTTTAGAAATAGGATAGACAGGTGTCAGAGAGAGTGTGGGAGTGCAGAAGCTTCAGCAACAAGACAAAGGGACTGCTTTGTTGCTTGTCGCTAATGCCTTCTCAATTTGCACAGGTCTGCAGAAGGGTCGTAGCTCTCCACAGTCCTGAGAATGGAATTTATTATCTCTGTGATGAGAACCAGGGACAGGAATAACAATGATTCATGAAAATTGAGGGAACTCAGATGCAGAGAGGCTATCTATCTGATCATGCAAATCCTGCAATAGAATTGGGGACTTCTGATTCTCCAAGGAGATTGGGCACACTCAGGGTGGCATGGCCAGAGACCACTTCTGATTCTCAGCTTGTTGTTTCCTGTCACTAGGAAAACAATTTCCCATTGATCAAGAGTGACACACGAGCTGGTAGCACTAACATTTATAACCGTCAGAGAATTGTACTGTTTGTTCACATCAGAGGCAAACTAGAATGCCATTATTCATGTGTATCGTTTAAATACATAGGAAAGCTCTTTCTGGTAATGTCCGCGGAGAGTCTGGTAAGAAGGGCCAAAGGCAGAGGAAGTAGGAGGTGGTGGTGGCAGTGGGACATGTGCTCGTAGTTTTGTTTTTAACCTTTAATAAAATGATTCCCAAAGCAAAACATCAGTAAACCACTCCGTTAAAAGCAACACATTTCCAGAACAAATTAATGTGCTACCTCATCACGAAAGAATGATCGAAACTATTAAAAGTCTAAAAGATAGACTCTGGAACCCAAAACTCTAGGCAAATATTAATGTATAATTAAATATGTGTTATGTAATAAATTATATAATATGTAATTTGTTTATATCACTTAATATATATTAATTAACTAGCTAATTAGCACTATAGATATCTTACATAAAGAAGAATCTTGCCCTTTGCCCTAAATGTAGTATATATAGTTTAAGATATTTGGTAAGGTTTGTTTGTGGAGAAGAACTATTTGTAGATTCATAGACTAATTTAAGTGGGCCAGTTAGCTCTATCCTAACAAAACATTAATAACTATTCAAAACTAATAAAAATATTTCCTCAATTTTATAAAAATCAGTTTTGACCATGGAAATATGTGATAACCATACACACATAAATATTATCTTTAAACATAACAATAAACATAATCTTTAAATTAAGTTACAATCTCTTTTGTGTTTTGCAGGATTTGGTGATTTATAAAGGCAGAGAAAAATGGAAAAAGCAGTTTCTACTTAACCAATATTTTAGTTGTTCTGTTTAGTTACAGGCTGAGCCAATAAATCTAATGTAGACATTTTATTTTTGTCTGAACATGGGCAGTTTCCGTTTAAGTGGAATCTTTATATACAAAGAAATGTTCAGAAAACTTTTATTAAAAGTTGGTTATTTCAACTTTCATTTACGTCCTTAATTCCTAGATTACATAAAAGTTGAAAAGACATATTAGGCTCTTCATTTTGGAACCATCTGAGGATTGCAAAGTGTCTACTTTGGGTTGAAATGCATTTCAAAAGAGGGAGTTCATTTTTTTCTCAGGTGAGAAAAAGGAGGCCTTGATGAGATTCTCCATGTAAATCTCCAGTTTCTTAATCATAGATTAATTACGGAATAAGGCAGATTTTGCAAATGTATTTTATGCAGTTCAGTCCAATACATTCTGGGCAGTACTTCACCGAAATCACCTCTAAATCCTAAGTCCTTTTCAATCCTTAAAATTTCCCAAAGAAGGAAACGTTTTCAGTTCGATTGGTAATTCATCCTAAAAGACGAGATCTTCTCTGCGACGTGGTAAATCTTCCAGTGTACAAATGCTGCCATGCCAGCTCCCAGAGCCAGCCCCTGGGAGCACTCCAGGCCCTTGTAGACTCTGCTATATCTGTCAGGATCATGACATCCTCAGTAGGTAGAGTGATCATGTTTCAGTTCTGGGGTCTCCTTCCTGAGAATTAAAGAAGCAGCTCCTTAGCCTCCATTTTCTCCATGAGCCATTTAGAATCTTTCAGTTTGGAGTCTGCCAGAATGTTCTACTTTTTATTTCTCCTCCTTCTTGGATGATGACTGTGGGCCCCAGGTGCCAAGCTGTGGAACATAATTGTCTACTGATGGTGACATCTGGTTCGTTGGCAAGCTTCTTCCTGAGTTGTTGTTTTTTGTTTTTTTTTTTTTTTTTTTTTTTTTCCCAGTGAATAAATGATAGCTTAGAGCTGGGTTATAATAGAGCTTTGTCTCCTAACATGTTTGGGCCAGGTTTATTTCAAATTCATTAGCTTATGCTAAGAGTAAACTACGAACCAATGATAACCCTGGCTGCAAGTTACTCTTCATAAAATCTTGTATCTTTAACTAGCTTGGAATATATTCTGCAGCTGATTTTTAAAAAAACATTTTTCTGTTTCCAGAGATGGAAAAGGAAGGAAGATTTTTCACTCTTTACAAGTGAAAGATCAACATTTACAATTGTTAAGTGCTGATCCAAAGTAGAAAGAGGGTGCTTTTGTGAAATTTTCCCCAGAGAAAAAATTTACAAAAGACTTCTGAATTTATATAATATGGGCACAATCCAGGCATTCTTTGTACAATCTAGCCATTTTTGTACTTATTAAGATACTGTATTCACTATCCATATCATACTTTTAGTATTTCAGGGTTGTCTATGTCTAATCATCATTATCTGTGTCTTGGTCAAATTGGCCAAAAACTGAAGAAAAATCATGGGTGCTTGCAAAAGACAAAATAGTAATCAAAGTTACTATTTAAAAACAAAATTCAAATATTCCTTTTAAAGAAGAGAAAATCAAAGTGCCAACGACTTCAGTAGTAGAAATATTAATCCCAATCTTCCTGGTACTATAATACACAACGCATCCCTTTTTTAGTTTACATAAAGGTCATTTATTAATAGAGAACAATAATTTGAGGAGTCCTGTTCACAGATGGTGACCAGGGTGACCCCCCTTGCTGCAAGTGCTGTCAGAGGGGTTGGGGGTGACATCCTCAATTTGCCCGACCTTCATACCCAAGCAGGCAGGGACTCTGAGGGCTGTCTGGGCCTCAGGTCCAGGAGTTTTTGTCCTATTTCTTCCTGCGCCCTGGAGTTTGATCTGTAGGGCAGTGATGCCCAGCTTGTTGCATATCCTGGGCAGCCAACATCCTGGGCAGCCAACATGGTGGCTCATGGCAAGGATTCGTCTTGGTCAGCCTTCACCTTCATCCCACCGGTCATGCTGCAGATGGTTTTCTTGCCAATGAGATTGGTAACACGGACAAAGGTATCACTGAAGGATGAAAAAATGTGAAAGGATGTAAAGAGCGCATTACATGCGTCTTTTAAAGAAGCGAAACTATATGCTACAAAGCTCAAAACTAATAGATTGCCACATTTCTATTTTCCAGAATGCCATGTTTGCTATTCTTTTATTAAAAAATGGATAAACATTACATGGAAAACTAGATAATATTACTTTGTGGTATTATTTGTCTACAAACAATTCTTAAGGAGATAAAGTAAGCTAATTTTAAAAATGTGCAATGCCACAAAGCTTACTACTTGCATCTCTAAGGTTATATTTGCCTAAACTCAATTCCTAGTAAATATCAATTATGCTGGTTCTGTAAAGTCTAGAAAGCAAACACAACAACTAGAAAGGTCAATAATAAATTTTATCACTTTTTAGAGCTTTTAGGCTAAACTGTGAAGGGCTAAGAAGAAGATTTAGTATACAAACTAACCAGACTTAAATAGGCGTATAGTTGTAAGTGGAATCCATCTCCAAAGAGGTAAGCAGATAGTCATAGGAAATAGTCTAGAGCAGAAGAAAATAGTAGATAAAATGTTCAATATTCAAAATGTTGCAATATTCAAGGGAGGAAATAACTACAGAAGAATATCTTGAGGAGGAAGAAAGGAACTTTAGAAATGCTACAGGAAAAGAATAGTAAATGTGGCAATTATCCAGTCACAGAATGGAAGAAAGGGAGATTTAAAGGGATTGTAAAAGACTTTTCAAAAAAGTTAAAGAAAGGCCAGGTGCGGTGGCTCGTGCCTGTAATCCCAGCACTTTGGGAGACCAAGGCAGGAGGATCACGAGGTCAAGAGATGGAGACCATCCTGGCCAACATGGTGAAACACTGTCTCTACTAAAAATACAAAAATTAGCTGGGCATGGTTGTGTGCGCCTGTAGTCCCAGCTACTTGGGAGGCTGAGGAAGGAGAATCACTTGAACCCGGGAGGTGGAGGCTGCAGTGAGCTGAGATCGCACCACTGCACTCCAGCCTGGTGACAGAGCAAGACTCCGTCTCAAAAAAAAAAAAAAAAAAAGATTAAAGAAAAGAAGACAGCAAACCTTCAGAATGATGAATATGACTCAGGATTCTGGAATAATATCCTTGAGACAGCCCTCAGCTCTTTCCAGGAACCTCTGAACAATCCAAGAGCCGAGTCTTCACATGGTCCTTTCACCTCCTCACCTTTGATTTCCTTGCTTCTCCTTTAGCTTCCATCATCTCCTGAGACAGTTCTGCAGAGGCCACCTGGGTCTCCTTCCCAGTGGCATTTTCTCACTCACTTCCCTGTCAGCCGGCTGCCTAGCAACTCCTGGGCAGCTTGTCTCCCTCTGGCTTCCACGCCCCTTGGCTCTGCTGCTTCTCCTACCGCCTCTCAGATTGCTCCTTCCCTGGCCCTCCTCCCTCCTTCTGCCCTGCAGCATCAGTGTCACTACTGCTCTTGTTTCTGCGCTCTTTCCCACGGCCATCTTCTGCAATTTCAGGAGAGCAGACACCTCAGTAAAGATAGGCCTCACCACATCATTGCCTCACTCTGCCTCCTTCCCTGAGCTCCGCTTTCACATTTAAAGTCCACTGCCAGATTTTCACCTCGATGTCCCACTAGTACTCCAAGCTTAAGGGTCTGAAAAATAATTCTCTCTCCATCGTAAAAGCTGCTTCTCATCCTATGTTTCCTAACCTAACACTTTCCTAACACTTTTCCCTATTGTGGTCAATGAAGCTCAAAAAGATTGATTATCTTAGATTGTTCCCTTTTTTTTAGGCCCTAGAGTCTATTATCAAGCTAATTCTGCTTTTGCAATATCTCTTTCCTTCATTGGCTATCGTTGTCACCACTTTGTCGCGGCTTCTGTAACAATAACTTCCTTATTGTTTTTTCTGCCTCCGATATCTCTTGTAGTATGAACTGACAGTTTGATATGAACAAATACTTACTGAATTAATAAGTAATGTCAACATTCATTCCATCAAAAACTATTTATCAAATGTCTGCTATGTGCTAGACAACAGTCAATGAAGATGAAGGGAGGATAATAAAAAGTTCTCACATTTAAAAAAGGAATATCAAGTATTTATTTAAAGAGGAACTCTGAATTTCTAATCTGGTAGTCTCATAGATAAAAAGATTGAGAAATATGGTTTTATTTGTAGAAATATAAATGTAATGAAAAAGAGCTTGTTGATGGTAATATTAAATAATGTTAAATAATGGAATAGGTTATTATAATTGCTTATAGATTTTCCTTTCTTGAACATTTTTTAAAAAGCAATCGATTACTCATGAAATAAACACTAGATTCAGGACTAAAACAAAACCATGCTAATACTACTCAGTGTCCCTACTGATCCATTTACTCTAGTCTGTTTTGTTTCAATTGGTTTCCACACCGGGATCCATGTCTGTGGGCGACCTCTTAGTACATTTGCTGAAGGCAAATGTTTCTATTTTCTTTTGTCTATTGGTAACTGTAGAAGGATGTGGATATTGCTCAAAGGGAAGTAAATGACTTTAAGACTCTGTTTAAAAACCCAAAGTTCTTGGTTTAAATGCCGTTTTGAATAGTTCATTATCAAAAACATACTTCTGCTTTCAGAAAATGCCCAAGCTCTGCATCAAAGGCACGCTGCTGATTGCTAAGGGAAGGAGGTGGTGCAAGAGTGAGCCATGTGCTGATTATAAGGAAAGGGGAAGGCTTCCAGTTAGTTAATGAAGCAACCTGCTAACAGTCTTCTGGTTGGAAAAAGTCATCAAGGACTTTCCTTCAGTGAAGCAGCACTATTTGATTTCTCTCGCTCTGTAATGATCAGAAGGTTTGTACAATACAGTGGGATGTTGTGGAAAGAGCCTCATGGCATTTGCAATCGGGCCTGGGATGACTTCCCGTTCTATTCGCTTAATCCTATATTATCCCAAGTAAGCCAAATTCATTGAGCCTCAGTTTCCTCACTTACAAAATGGGAAAAAACAATAGTCACTCAGTTCTCACTGTTGTTGTGAAGACTTCAAATATGTCAAAGGGCTCCATGAACTAAAATACTGTAAATTATCTATGCAAATATTAACTCATATTAATTAGAAGGAAAATGCTGAGAACCAAAAGTTAGCAATTTTGGTTAAACTTATGTCTAAAAACAAATTTGACAGACAAAATGTGTAAGGAATAACAAGAAGAGTTGTAATCATATTTAAGTGTTTATTTAATTCCACCATGAATGGGAATGATTTTTAAAAATAAATTCTGATCTACACCTGTGCTGTGCTCTGAAATCCACTCATAAATTAGTTTTTAAAATGCACAGCATGTTTTCCCATAGAAACAATGCTATAAATGGTGGTTAAGTTCCCCAGCACACCCTGTTAAGGCTGCTTTACCCAAAAGTAACTGAAATGCCAAGTTTTTGCAGGTTAGTCTGGGACCCTAACCACTCCATACAGTGTCTCGATGCAGAGGTTTGGGGACCATTTGTGCTTCTACTGTTGTTCCTTGGAACATCAGAAGGAATTGTGGAGACTCAGACAGTGGCTGTGTTGTCTCCACGTCCCCAGGGCATGCTCAAAAGGAGCTATCCATGTTTGGGAATATCTGCCCACCTGCCTACCCCTCACCTAGCATACATCAGCACTAAGAGTTCACATCTCCTGTCTATTCAGTCTATATTTCCTGCTTGGGTTTTGGTGAATCCTTGAAAAAGGTAAGCCTTGTAGTGGAATGACATTCATTCCTGCTGCTCCTATAGCAACTATCTTTTTCCATAAGGAGATATGACCGTTTAAGAATGTTTCACTCTGCCATAGCTCCAAGAAACTTCAGATCATGTGGGGAAGGGCAGGAGGAAGTAATTAAAGGACTTGGATGGATATCTCCTTCCTCTCAAAAACTTTTTCCCCTGGCACAGACCAAACAGACACATGAGTTAGTATTTTCAGTGGGAAGTTTGTAAATTAGAAGTCCCCATGTAATGTTCCTTCCCTGCAAATTATCGTGTTATTTTAATATAGGGAATATTTTTCCTTTTTATAAGAACAAGTGAAAAGCACACTTGTTAATCTCAGCTAATTCTGGCTCAATTATAAGGCACCATTTTGGTGGCTGTAGTAGTATAAAACGAAAAGAAAAATATCTTAAAAGATACAGTTCCATGATGAGGCAAACGAGCTTGTCTTACAAGACTGATATATATGAGTCTCATAGTTTCAAGTCAACAGATGTAGAAGAGAAGAAACTGTGAAAAATCTGTATGATTAGAAATAGCTGGGCCAATATTTTCAGCATGAATGATGTGATAGTGATAGCTGAATGATAGAAGCTTCCAATCTCCCATTGCTAGAGTGGTTACAGGGCTGCCTTCTGTGGTTGTGCAGTTAGTGCACTGAACAAAGCGGACTCATCTAAGTGCTAGTGATGCCCAAATCCTGTCAAGCACCCTAGTGCAGGGCTGAGCTGGGACAATGAGACCTCTTGATATTTACACTGAGGTGCTGTATGTGTTAGCTACTATCCTGCTTAGCTAAAGCCAAACACTGTATTTATCCGCCTGCCTGCAAGGAGGAAAAGAGTTGCAGCCAGGGGATGTACTAAGGGAATTAGTAAAACCATTAATCTCTGTTTATTCTACATTCAAGTTGATACTTTAAATTTTTATTAGGGAAGGAGGAGGGAAGTTAACATTTTTGAGTACCTGGGATGTGGCAGGCACTGTGCTACTCCATCAAAGGCTGCTGAATTGCTTTAACCAAAGTGGGCAAAGGCAGTGGAAAGAAATACAATCAGCTGATAATTACATTTTAAATGCCTAAATTGGCATATTACTTTCATAGCATTAGAATAGACTTTACCTCATTTATCACAATAGCTCTGTGAAAGAATTGATATTATCTACATTTGACATATGAGGTATAGAGAGGTAAGCAACTAATAAACATTTACTAGTGGAATTACTAATAGATTTGACCCAAGATTCCAGATCCTGAATCCTGAGCTCTTTCCAACATGCCATTAAAAGGTACATTTAAGTAAATTGGAATCTACAGGCTGAATCCTAGAGTGGAAAGTAATGTGTAAGGTTTGGGGTTGGTGGGAGAGAGGCTGCAACTGGAAAAACATTAGTCTTAAAAAATTTGTTTAAGTTAACATAAACAAAGATGAACTATAGCTTGGACTTAAAAACAATTTGAGTAAAATGGTCGGAAATGTTCTTAAATTCTAGGGAGAGAAAAAAGCTCTCTCAAAACTTTTTGTATATCAGGTGCCTCAAAAAAATCTTCTGAAGGCAAGGTGGAAAAAGCTGTAAAATGACCCAGATTCAGTCTCAAGGGGAAAAGAAGGGTCAGACATTAAAAGCAATATGTGCATTTAACAATTTAGACTAGATTTCCATATACAATAACAATATTGTTATTCCATAACAATATTTTTTATTATACTTTAAGTTCTAGGGTATATGTGCACAATGTGCAGGTTTGTTACATATGTATACATGTGCCATGTTGGTGTACTGCGTCCATTAACTTGTCATTTATGTTAGGTATTTCTCCTAGTGCTATCCCTCCCCTCTACCCCTACCCCATGACAGGCCCCGGTGTGTGATGTTCCCCACCCTGTGTCCAAGTGTCCTCATTGTTCAATTCCCACCTATGAGTGAGAACATGCATTCTTTGGTTTTCTCTCCTTGTGATAGTTTGCTCAGAATGATCGTTTCCAGCTTCATCCACGTCCCTATAAAGCACATGAACTTGTCCTTTTTCATGGCTGCATAGTATTCCATGGTGGATATGTGCCACATTTTCTTAATCCAGTCTATCATTGATGGACATTTCGGTTAGTTCCAAGTCTTTGCTACTGTGAATAGTGCCACAATAAACATACGTGTGCATGTGTCTCTATAGCAGCATGATTTGTAATCCTTTGGGTATATACCCAATAAAGGGATGGCTGGGTCAAATGGTATTTCTAGTTCTAGATCCTTGAGGAATTGCTACACTGTCTTCCGCAATGGTTGAACTAGCTTACAGTCCCACCAACAGTGTAAAGTGTTCCTATTTCTCCACATCCTCTCCAGCACCTGTTGTTTCCTGACTTTTTAATGATTGCCACTCTAACTGGTGTGAGATGGTATCTCATTGTGGTTTTGATTTGCATTTCTCTGATGGCCAGTGATGAGGAGCATGTTTCCATGTGTCTCTTGGCTGCATAAATGTCTTCTTTTGAGAAGCATTTGTTCATATCCTTCACCCACTTTTTGATAGGGTCGTTTGATTTTTTTTTTTTTTTTTTTTGTAAATTTGTTTAAGTTCTTTGTAGATTCTGGATACTAGCCCTTTGCCAGATGGGTAGATTGCAAAAATTTTCTCCCATTCTGTAGGTTGCTTGTTCATTCTGATGGTAGTTTCTTTTGCTGTGCAGAAGCTCTTTAGTTTAACTAGATCCCATTTGTCTATTTTGGCTTTTGTTGCCATTGCTTTTGGTGTTTTAGTCATGAAGTCCTTGCCCATGCCTATGTCCTGAATGGTATTGCCTAGATTTTCTTCTAGGGTTTTTATGGTTTTAGGTCTAACATTTAAGTCTTTAATCCATCTTGAATTAATTTTTGTATAAGGTATAAGGAAGGGATCCAGTTCCAGCTTTCTACATATGGCTAGCCAGTTTTCCCAGCACCATTTATTAGATAGGGAATCCTTTCCCCATTGCTTGATTTTGTCAGAGTTGTCAAAGATCAGATGGTTGTAGATGTGTGGTGTTATTTCTGAGGCCTCTGCTCTCTTCCGTCGGTCTATATCTTTGTTTTGGTACCAGCACCACACTGTTTTGTTTACTGTAGGCTTGTAGTATAGTTTGAAGTCAGGTAGCATGATCCCTCCAGCTTTGTTCTTTTTGCTTAGGATTGTCTTGGCAATGCAGGCTCTTTTTTGGTTCCATATGAGCTTTAAAGTAGTTTTTTCCAATTCTGTGAAGAAAGTCATTGGTAGCTTGATGGAGATGGCACTGAATCTATAAATTACCTTGGGCAGTATGGCCATTTTCACGATATTGATTCTTCCTACCCATGATCATGGAATGTTCTTCCATTTGTTTGTGTCCTCTTTTATTTGGTTGAGCAGTGGCTTTTAGTTCTCCTTGAAGAGGTCCGTCACATCACATGTAAGCTAGATTCCTAGGTACTTTATTTTCTTTGAAGCAATTGTGAATGGGAGTTCACTCATGATTTGGCTCTCTGTTTGTCTGCTAATGGTGTATAGGAATGCTTGTGGTTTTTGCACATTGATTTTGTATCCTGAGATTTTGCTGAAGTTGTTTATCAGCTTGAGGAGATTTTGGGCTGAGATGATGGGGTTTTCTAAATATACAATCATGTCATCTGCAAACAGGGACAATTTGACTTCCTCTTTTCCTAATTGAATACCCTTTGTTTCTTTCTCCTGCCTGATTGCGTTGGCCAGAACTTCCAACAGAATGTTGAATAGGAGTGGTGAGAGAGGGCATCCCTGTCTTGTGCCAGTTACCAGTTTTCAAAGGGAATGCTTCCAGTTTTTGCCCATTCAGTATGATATTGGCTGTGGGTCTGTCATAAATAGCTCTTATTATTTTGAGATACGTCCCATCAATATCTAGTTTATTGAGAGTTTTTAGCATGAAGGACTGTTGAATTTTGTCAAAGGCCTTTTCTGCATCTATTGAGATAATCATGTGGTTTTTGTCTTTGGTTCTGTTTATATGATGGATTACATTTATTGATTTGCATATGTTGAACCAAACTTGCATCCCAGGGGTGAAGCCGACTTGATCATGGTGGATAAGCTTTTTGATGTGCTGCTGGATTCAGTTTGCCAGTATTTTATTGAGGATTTTTGCATTGATGTTCATCAGGATATTGGTCTAAAATTCTCTTTTTTTTTGTTGTGTCTCTAATAGGCTTTGGTATCAGGAAGATGTTGGCCTCATAAAATGAGTTAGGGAGGATTCCCTCTTTTTCTGTTGATTGGAATAGTTTCAGAAGGAATGTTACCAGGTCCTCTTACTACCTCTGGTAGAATTCACCTCTGGTGAATACGTTTGGTCCTGGACTTTTTTTGGTTGGTAGGCTATTCATTATTGCCTCAATCTCAGAGCCTGTTATTGGCTGTTATTCAGGGATTCAACTTCTTCCTGGTTTAGTCTTGGGAGGGTGTATGTGTCCAGGAATTTATCCATTTCTTCTAGATTTGCTAGTTTATTTGCATAGAGGTGTTTATAGTATTCTCTGATGGTAGTTTGTATATATGTGCGATCAGTGGTGCTATCCCCTTTATCATTTTTTTATAGCATCTATTTGGTTCTTCTCTCTTTTCTTCTTCATTTGTCTTGCTAGCAGTCTACCAATTTTGTTGAGCTTTTCTAAAAAAAAAAAAAAAAACAGCTCCTGGATTCATTGATTTTTTGAAGGGTTTTTTTGTGTCTCTATCTCCTTCAGTTCTGCTCTGATCTTAGTTATCTCTTGCCTTCTGCTAGCTTTTGAATATGTTTACTCTTCCTTCTCTAGTTCTTTTAACTGTGATGTTAGGGTGCTGATTTTAGATTTTTCCTGATTCTCTTGTGGGCATTTAGTGCTATGAATTTCCCTCTACACACTGCTTTAAATGTGTCCCAGAGATTCTGGTATGTTGTATCTTTGTTCTCATTGGTTTCAAGGAACATCTTTATTTTTGCCTTCATTTCATTATTTACCCAGTAGTCATTCAGGAGCAGGTTGTTCAGTTTCCATGTGGTTGTGTGGTTTTGAATGAGTTTCTTAATCCTAAGTCCTAATTTGATTGCACTGTGGTCTGAGAGACAGTTTGCTATAATTTCTGTTCTTTTACATTTGCTGAGGAATGCTTTACTTCCAACTATGTGGTCAATTTTGGAATAAGTGCAATGTGGTGCTGAGAAGAATGTACATTCTGTTGATTTTGGGGGGAGAGTTCTGTAGATAGCTATTAGGTCTGCTTGGTGCAGAGCTGGGTTCAAGTCCTGGATATCCTCATTAACTTTCTGTCTTGTTGATCTCTCTAATGTTGACAGTGGGGTGTTAAAGTCTCCCATTATTATTGTGTGGGAGTCTGAGTCTCTGTGTAGGTCTCTAAGGACTTGCTTTATGAATCTGGGTGCTCCTGTATTGGGTGTGTATATATTTAGGATAGTTAGCTCTTCTTGTTGAATTGATCCCTTTACCATTATGTAATGGCCTTCTTTGTCTCTTTTGATCTTTGTTGGTTTAAAGTCCGTTTTATCAGAGACCAGGATTGCAACCCCTGCTTTTTTGTTTTGTTTTGTTTTCCATTTGCTTGGTAGATCTTCCTCCATCCCTTTATTTTGAGCCTATGTATGTCTCTGCATGTGAGATGGGTCTCCTGAATATAGCACACTGATGGGTCTTGACTGTTTATCCAATTTGACAGTCTGTGTCTTTTGATTGGGGCATTTAGCCCATTTACATTTAAGGTTAATATTGTTGTGTGCGAATTTGATCCTGTCATTATGATGTTAGCTGGTTATTTTGCTTGTTAGTTGATGCAGTTTCTTCCTAGCATCAATGGTCTTTACAATTGTCATGTTTTTGCAGTGGCTGGTACCAGTTGTTCCTTTCCATGTTTAGTGCTTCCTTCAGGAGCTCTTATAGGGCAGGTCTGGTGGTGACAAAATCTCTCAGCTTTTGCTTGTCTGTTAAGGATTTTATTTCTCCTTCACTTATGAAGGTTAGTTTGGCTGGATATGAAATTCTAGGTTGAAAATTCTTTTCTTTAAGAATGTTGAATATTGGCCCCCACTCCCTTCTGGCTTATAGAGCTTTTGCTGAGAGATCCACTGTTAGTCTGATGGGCTTCCCTTTGTGGGTAACCCGACCTTTCTCTCTGGCTACCCTTAACATTTTTTCCTTCATTTCAACCTTGGTGAATCTGACAATTATGTGTCTTGGAGTTGCTCTCCTCAAGGAGTATCTTTGTGGTGTTCTCTGTATTTCCTGAATTTGAATGTTGGCCTGCCTTGCTAGGTTGGGGAAATTCTGGATAATATCCTGAAGAGTGTTTTCCACCTTGGTTCTATTCTTCCCATCACTTTCAGGTACACCAATCAAACATAGATTTGGTCTTTTCACATAGTCCCATATTTCTTGGAGGCTTTGTTCATTTCTTTTTACTCTTTTTTCTCTAAACTTCTCTTCTTGCTTCATTTCATTCATTTGATCTTCAATCACCAATACCCTTTCTTCAACTTGACAAATGAACTACTGAAGTTTGTGCAAGCATCACATAGTTCTCGTGGCATGCTTTTCAGCTCCATCAGGTCATTTAATGTCTTCTCTACACTGTTTATTCTAGTTAGCCATTTGTCTAATCTTTTTTCAAGGTTGTTAACTTCTTTGCGGTGGGTTTGAACATTCTCCTTTGGCTCAGAGAAGTTTGTTATTACTGATCTTCTGAAGCCTACTTCTGTCAACTCGTCAAAGTCATTCTCCATCCAGCTTTGTTCAATTGCTGGTGAGGAGCTGCAATCCTTTGGAGGAGAAGAGACACTCTGATTTTTAAAATTTTCAGCTTTTCTGCTCTGGTTTCTCCCCATCTTCGTGGTTTTACCTACCTTTGGTCTTTGATTATGGTGACCTGTAGATGGGGTTTTGGTGTGGATGTCCTTTTTGTTGATGTTGATGCTATTCCTTTCTGTTTGTTAGTTTTCCTTCTAACAGTCAGGATCGTCAGCTGCAGGTCTGTTGGAGTTTGCTGGAGGTCCACTCCGGACCCTATTTGCCTGAATATCACCAGTGGAGGTTGCAGAATGGCAAATATTGCAGAACAGCAAATGCTGCTACCTGAGCCTTCCTCTGGAAGCTTTGGCTCAGAGGGGCACCCAGCTGTATGTGGTGTCAGTCAGCCCCTACTGGGAGGTGTCTCCCAGTTAGGCTACTCAGGGGTCAGGGACCCACTTGAGGAGGCAGTCTGTCCGTTCCAAGATCTCAAACTCCATGCTGGAAGAACCACTACTCTCTTCAAAGCTGCCAGACAGGGACATGTAAGTCTGCAGAAGTTTCTGCTGTCTTTTACTCAACTACACCGTGCCCCAGAGATGGACTCTACAGAGGCAGGCAGGCCTCGTTGAGCTGTGGTGGGCTGTACCCAGTTTGAGCTTCCTGGCTGCTTTGTTTACCTAGTCAAGCCTCAGCAATGGCTGATGCCCCTCCTCCAGCCTCGCTGCTGCCTTGCAGTTAGATTTCAGATGGCTGTGCTAGGGGTGAGCAAGGCTCCGTGGGTGTGGGACCCACTGAGCCAGGCGCGGGATATAATCTCCTGGTGTGCCGTTTGCTAAGACTGTTGGAAAAGTGCAGTATTAGTGTGAGAGTGTCCCGATTTTCCAGGTACCATCTGTCACGGCTTCCCTTTGCTAGGAAAGGGAATTTCCTGACCCCTTGCACTTCCTGGGTGAGGCAATGCCCTGATCTGCTTCAGCTCACTCTCCATGGGCTGCACCCACTGTTCAACAAGTCCCAGTGAGATGAACCCGGTACCTCAGTTGGAAATGCAGAAATCACCCGTCTTCTGCATCACTCATGCTGGGAGCTGTAGACTGAAGCTGTCTACAAGATTAGGCCATCTTGGAACCCCTCAGTTCTCCATAACAATATTGACTTGACTTAGCTGATTGTAACATATTTGTTTTCATGGACCAAAATACTTAAGATGGCTTCATGATTGTGAATAATAAAATACATGCCTAAACCATCACAAAATTATGGAAGACACCTCAGTAATACACAAAACTTTAGAAAACAGAAGCAATTTAGCATTTCAATGTGGTGTGTAAATTCAGCTCACCAAAGACAGGCTTAGTTAAAAACACAACAGTAGATTAACTGTGAGTTGAATGTTTCATCCTGATTTCTCAGAAACTTTGTTCAATTTCAACATGGCATTTCATCATAATGCTGACCACACTTTGTCACTAAGCATGTGTTTAAATGATTATTTGATTAGTGCGCTGTGAGGGCAAGGAATGATTCTACATGCTTACAATCATACCTCCATGCACACTACCTGGCACAGTAGACACTCAATGTTTGTTGAATAAAAACAGCAAATAAACAAGCAGATGGATCACTTCAACTAAATAAGTTAAAATACAGGTATAAAACTTTCACAAATGCAGTATATCAATATTGTATTAGACACATTTTTTGAGTAACTGAAAGAAAACAAAGGAAAATGGAAGTTGAAATATTATTGAGATAAAAGTAGAACCTCTGCCAAACCAATGGCCATTCCCCTGACAAAGAGTCAAACGAGTTGACTGTCAATCCAATTTTATTATTATAGGAACAATGAACCGTTTGAGAACTGTATTCTATTAAATAATTTTGCTTTGTTAAAATCCAAAGGCTTTTAATTGGGCCGATGTTAATCAGACCCAACCTCTTTCTATCTATCCTTCCATCATCTATCTTTTCCTCCTTTCATCTATCCACCCTTTTATCCTTCTATTCACCCATCAACCCATCCATTCTTTCATTCCTCCACTTTAACACCCAACCACCTTCAATTCATCGTCCTCCTGTCCATCCAGTCACCCAGCCATTCATCCTTCCTGCCCTTCTTCCATCCATTCACCCTATAATCCCTTTGTTCTTTCTGCCCAGCAAAAGTTACTTGCCTGTTGATAATCGAAAGATGTGAATAAATAACACTGGAAATCAAGCATGCACGTAATTACGAAATTTCAGGCAAGTTGGAGAATGTACAACTACATCATTTACTATGGTCCTGGTACTCATGTAGTTAGTTTGTCATATTGTAGTTCCTATCTGAAAATAATCAGCTATAATTACCAAGACTAATTCAATAACATTTCATCTACCCATTGCATTACTTTTATACATTATAGAAACTGCCATTTTAGTTTCTGAAAGTACATGAAATCCACCCTATCTGTCCTGATGAAAGTGTTTTATTATTAATCTTAGAGAAGTTCTTCCCACTGCTGCAACATTTAAGAAACACATTTGTTTTCATTACTCAGCTTTGTGGACAGAAATAATTTTCCTTTTCTATAGTGCTTTACATTTTACAACATTCTTTTTATAGATCCATCATCCTTGATGCTCAATTAAAAGCCAAATTCAATATTTTGCATATGTTTCGCTGCAGTTCTCATTTCATCTCAGGTAAGCCAGCCGACCCCTTCTCCTCTCCTGGGACATGCCCCATTGCTGTGTTCATTAACTTTCCCCTGGTGTTTGTTTGGATATTCAGATGATGATGAAGTGGATGTTGTTCTCATTATTCCTGCCTCAGGATGTGGTGGACCACCATCTGCAGCTGCCGTGTAAGTGATCATCTTGGCGCTGACCCACATGCCACCTTTGTAGTCATGTGTATTTTATCCGAGAGATGCCATCTGGTTTTCACGGAAGCCGGTGGAAAAGTGGGGGTCTATGTTTCACTGCAGAGATGCGTGTTCAGAGAAAAAAACTGAACATTTTCTGCTCCCATTAGGGACAGAGCATCAGCTGTTGTGTTCTTTGCATCAAATTTTCTCATAGCTTATACCTTCCTGGTTAGAGTTCTGTTTCATCAGGCATGCTAAGAAGCTCTCCACACTCTATGGAGGAGGGCTGGGACGTGGGGTTAGCTAGGAGAAAGGGAGATGAGAACTGCTCTAACCACAGAACCTAAAGATCTAACATGCTTTAGCCCAATACACTGATCACTAATTGTTAGTTTTTCAGATGCAGACAACTCTTTGAGGTTATACTCTTTATTAAAGTTTTATTCAGAAATAATTCCAAATGATCAAAAAATTGTAAGAACTGCACAGAGAACTCCTTCACCCAGGTTCATTAATGGCTAATATTTTGGCACTTTGCCATATATATATATATAGAGAGAGAGAGAGAGAGAGAGAGAGCGCCATATATACACATACATATATAATTTACATGTATACATATACAATATACATATACATATACAATTTTTTAAAATTGTGCTCCATTTGACTCTAAATACATCAGTGTATATTTCCTAAGACAAGATATTATTTTACATAATCACAGTGCAATGATCACGTTCAGAAGATTTAACATTGATTAATTCTATTATTTAACACCCAGCCCACAATTTTAAGACTTAAAAATCAGTGTTAAAATTACAATAATTCGCCACCATATTTTTTGCTCTTAATCAGGTTGGTAAAAAAAATTTTAATAGCCCCTCTTGTTACATGGCCTCCTCCTCTATAGAAACTTGGCAACTTTTGAATGCCTAGTACACTTGTACCAGCTTATAGCACAGAATAAGAACAGAACAAATAGAGGAACACAATATTACTTGACTCCTTACTGAGCTCTGTTTGTAGAAAGAAGTTCTTTCTTTATCCTACAAAGTGTTTCTTAGATTTGGACATATGTCCATTTCTTACTCCTCTCCTTCCCTTTTTGGCTCCACTTATCTAGAGCAAGGTTGGAGCCAGAGGAAGAATCCTAAATGTTTTTATTTTTTTCTGCCATACTCTGGTTTTTCTGCCCAGCTCCTACTCAAGCAAGGAAGTGTTGTCTTCAAAATTGTTTCTTTTTACTCAGAAATTCACTCATTCCTTCAATGATCAAAATCTTACATGACAGGGTTTAAGGCGAACAACCAAACATTTTTTAAGACTCCTTACGATAGCATCATTGATTTTCCAAAGGCTTCAAAAGGAAACGCATAGAAATAGGAATTATTTATAAAGGTATCTTTTTCATAATCAGTAACTATTCATCTCTTCTATTAGATTTATCAGTCACAAAGAGAGAAACATATATGAACGTAGCTTGCAGTCAAGAATACTGCAGAAAGCTTGCTTTTGGGAATACATACATTCTTACCTAATTCCTACTTCCTTATGAATTTTCTTCACTTAGTGCATTTGGTTTTAAATTTGTGGCCTGTTTTTACCACTAATTTATTTCCCTGCTTACTAATTTATCTAGATAAAGGTCTTGAAACTACAAAACATAATGATGATTCATTCCAAATATTACTTCTTATGTTTACTTTGCAATGATAAAAGCTAATCTCATATTTCAAAAAGAATGTTTTCTAACAAAATACCTTTTTTAAAAATAAAAAGGTGAAACATTAAGATAAAAGACCCCAATTGGCAAAGTAATTAGTTGGTCAACTGCTTTTTTATCACATAAATTACTTTTCTGTCGAGTGACAACAAATGTAATTTGAACTGAGATTAATTACATAGTAATGATGCTTAACATAATTGGTTAAATAGAGGAATTTCTTATGAAGTGGTAGATTCTTAAATTTATACAAATAAGACCAAATGGTGAACAGTTAGTTTTAATTAAATTAGGTTTGATAATTATAGATGATTAATTTTAGATTTGACTCAGATTAGAAAGAATACATTAAGGAAATTATTTTTAGTTTATCAATAGAATGATAATGTATTATGATGATTATAAACACCAATACCTGGGATCAAATTAATAATTTCTAATTTCACTTTGATAAATAAAACCTTGGAAAATGTTACTAAGAAAAGTGATAGGATCTCTTTCCTTGGAGGCCTTTATGATGCAATCAGAATCCTGTGTTTATAAGAGGTTAGGTGTTTTTCTTTATAGAAATGGGGGTGGAGGGGCAGTGTGATAGGGGTTGAGGGATGAACTAAATGATTTCCTGAAGATATTTCTAATTCTTGAATGTGTTGACTAAGCTATTGTAGAATTAGGCATGGTATATGTATCAGACCAAAAAAACCGGCTTCTTAAAAGGATATAACAATCCCACAAAAGTACATATTGTAAAGAAAGGATTTTTCTTCATTTTCTTTTCATTCAGAAGATATTTTCACGTGTCTTAACGTATGAACTCTGGCACTAGAAGTCTGTGAATTGCTTCTAACCACAGGAACTGTGTGTCACTCGTCTGTGAAAAAGTCTGAATCTAAAAGTGCACAAAAAGATAAGGTTGGCTCACTGAGGGGCCTACCCCACACTAGGCAAAATTCATTTTCCTTCTACATGGATGGCTTTTGTTTATATTTGCTTGTTGGCTCATTCATTTACTCATTCATCAAATATTTATCACATGCAAAGCTCTGGTGTTGGTGATATGATTCTATTAGGCACTTGCTTTCAAAATAAAAGACTGTGAATGCAAGAGTTAGATTTCTATATTTTTATTGTCTCCCTATGCTTTCAGCAACATGTCTTCAGCTGCTTTTACTATTTTCTCAAATAGGAATGCAAATCCTAGGTCCAGCTCAAAATTGACCTCATAATGAAATTGTCTGAATATTTTAAATGGCCCACCTAGGAGAAGAGTGGCTGAGACAAGTCTCCAAATGAAAGCATATACACAAAATCCCATGCATATACTCTTGTGTGTGAGGAGACAGGGTAAGGCCATAACAGGGTAGCTTCCCAGGGAGGCCCCACTGTGGAGCACGGGGAATTAGACCCTGGTCCACTGACTTTTGCAGGCCTGACCTTGGCTGCAGCAGAAATTTACTTTTAAAACGATACTGGTGGTTTTAACTGATCTGAGACTAGATGCCTAAGCCAGCTAGAATAACCTTTTCATTTTGGGATAGGTCCACTAAATCTGCCAGATTATACACTAGAAGAATGCTTCCATAAATATGAGATTAGAACAAAGAGAGTTGGATTTCTTTTTTCTTTTTTTCTTTTTAGAGATAGGATCTCATTATGTCAGGCTGGAATGCAGTGGCTCTTCACAGGCATGATCATGGCACACTACAACCTCCAACTCTTGGGTTTAAGCAATCTTCCTGCCTCAGCCTCCTGAGTAGCTGGGATTACAGGCACATGCCACCATGCCTGGCTAGGAGAGTTGAATTTCTTGACATTTCTTTTTATATATTTGTGTTACACAAGTCATACATAAGTATTGTAGAAAATGTATAAGATATCAAGAGATAGAAAGGAGAAAAATGACTTTCAATTCCACTATCCAGTAACAACCACTGTTAACATTTTGGAGAACAAACTTCTAAATACATCCTATGAGTATTTATTTTTGTTGTACAAAGAAGCAGGTGGTCATGTATACACAATTTTGTAACCCAAGTTTTTCATTGGATAACATATTGTGATCATTTTTGTGTGTTAGTATATATATTTCAGAACAATGACCTTTATGGAAGGAAGCACACCATTTCATAACACAACCCTTACTTTATTTAGCCAATCACTTATTTTTAGACTTTAAAGACTCTATTTTATTTATTTATTTTTTTAGCCTGATAAACTCCCCTGTCTACTGTCACTGAGTTTCTGTCCAGAGAACAAGTGCTATTCAACTGTAATTGGATCACCCTCTGGGCAGCATTCATGAAAACAGCAAATCTAAACTAAATTCTTCTCTCCTGCATTCATTTTTTCTGCACACTTTCCATTATCAAGTGATTATAGCTTATGAAGTAAATTGCAAGTTAGTTACCGCCTGGTGACATAAAACAGCACTTTAATCAGTAAATGATATTAAAATCACATGTACTGAAAATAGATTAGTACAGAAAAGATATCTCAGGTCAATGGTTCAAAACATCGGGCTGCATGTTAGAACAATCTGGGAGGCTTTTTAAAATCCCCCTACCCAGGCCTCACTGTAATCCAGTTAAAGCAGAATCTCTGGGTCAGGGTTCTGAGCACCAGTCAGTATTGCCGAGCTCCCCAGGCTCCCCACGTGCGGCCAAGTTTGGGAAGCACTGGTTCTATATTGAGTATCCCCTCTTTCTGAATGTGAAGTTTCTTGTGATTCCCCTGAACCTTGGAATCAAATAGTGAGGAAATGAGATGGAGGACTGGCCTGAAGTGGGAATCAGCAGATGAAGAGGGAAGTCCAACAGAAATGCTGCCTCCTCCCTTCTCCTGAGGCACAGACTGGGGGTGTGGCAGGGCAGCAGCTGGCTCTGAGATTCATAGATAAAGCCTTGCCTTGCAGAAGGGATAAGCTGTGCTTTTGATAGTGACAACAGCCACAGTAGTGGTAGCCTCTACAGTCGCTGAGTCATTGAATATTCAGATCAGTGATATGAGCCTAGTGCTGTGATCATCTCAGGCTATAGAGGTAAAAGGTACTCACTTGGAGCCTGATGTCTGGTTTGCTGTCCAAGCTCAGCCTCCTAAAGCTATGTAACCTCCAGGAAGGTACTTAATTTTACTGTGCTTCAGTGTCTGCCTCTGTGAAATGCAGATAATGATAGTACTGATCTCTGTGTTGGAAAGAATTGATACAATTAACAGTCAAAGAGATTTTAGAAAATCTCTTGGCACTTATCAAAATAATAGAAAAGTGGTTCTCATCCAGGGGCGATGTTGTCACCCAGGATACATTTTGCAACGCCTGAAGATAGTTTTCGATGTCATACTGGGGATGCGAGGGGATGTTACTGGCATCTAGGGGGTAAAAGCCAGGGGGTACGGCTAAATATCCTACAATGCACAGGACAGCTCCATGACAAAGAAATTACCAGGTCCCAAATGTCAACAGTGCTGAGGTTGAGAGACCCTGCAGTGGGTGTTGGCTATTCAGTCATTTGTACGCGAGGAAAGTCAGGCTTAGTGAGATTAAGCAATTTATCTAAGGCCAAACAGCTGGTGGAGCTAGGACTTGAACCAAGTCAGAAAATACAGATTTGTCTTTATCATGCTATGAGGACGTGGTCCATGGATGTGGGACTTAGCTTCACTTTCCTAAAGTGTGGGCATTTCTTAGCCTTGGCCCTGGATTTTAAGTCGAGGTCAGGGCCTTGGCTTTTGATCTACTCATGACAGTTTGTGTGTGTTTATTTGTATGTGTGACAGAGAGAGAGAGAGAGGCTGTGTAGAAAATGTTGACAATCTTCGCTCACTCGGATTCCCATCACCTCTCACCCTTCCATCTTTATCAAAGACAGAAAGAAAAAGAAAAGAAAAAAGAGAGATGTAAAGGGTGATATAAATGTCATTACAGGCTGTTTAGGATAGGGATGGATGTGTGCCTTCCAAAAATGTAGGGGGTGTACCCAATTTCATCCTTCCCTGGAATTGCAGCACACTGCATATGTGTCCCTGCACATTTGCTGGTGCAGAAAAACCGTCCTCATGTACTTAACTATAGCTCATGTTTCAATTTCTAGGCTATTTCATTCATTCTCCAAAAACTGAGTAGACAGGAGCTGTAATGAACAGGCTGATGCATTGCAGTAGGTCTCCACAGTTCAGACAATTCAAAAGCCAGTGAAATTAATAAAAGGTACATCAAAGTGTGCCTTTTCCATCTGTTAGAGAAATGGGAAATTACATAACACCTAGCATAGAGACTGTAATAAGACAGCACTAAGTGACAGACTTTCTTTGCAAGTTTATGATCACCTCTGGGTACCCATTATGGACCTTAATGAATTCTTCTTAAACCATCATTTTCACCGGACCCTTCTTGGAGCAGCTCTCAGGTTGAGACAGGCAGAGAGCCCGCCCTGGTCTTCACTGTGGTCCCGCATCCCTTTTGTATGGTACTCATTCTGAAGGGCTCTTTCTGCATTATGTATCTCCTAGTACAAATCTAATTATTCACCCGCTTTTCTGTGTTTTGAAAGCTATGTTCTTCCTATGCCCATTTTTCAGGCATATCAGCAATGTAAATCAGCACATCTTCCTGGATTGATTTTCTTTGTGAGTGAGGAGCCATTTGTGATATTTCTGCCTTGGAGTGTAATTTGAGCTTTTTCACTGTTGAGTATTTCAGAGGCTATTTTAATTTTCATACAGTAGGTATTCTTCCTTTCACTTGTCCCAGATCTCAATTTGTTTCTATACAGAATTCATTCTGTGTTTGATAATAGCCTCACTTGCAGTATTTTCTGGAGTTTCCAAATGCCAGACTTAGTAAGTATGAAATGCATGTACAACATGACAGTTTTTCAACACTTCTGGAAAAGGCATAATGCTTTAACATAGGAGTAAAATTACCTGTCTGGTAACGGAAAATAGAGAACACAATGATCACTGCCTTTTCATCATAAAAACATAGCAAAAAGAAATACAACAATGACACTGAATTGCAAATGGCCTATGTCTTACAAATGTAAAAGGAAAATCATATGTAAACTAAAATGGTAATATTTCATGCCATAGTATGCTTTTAGTACATTGCAAAATTGTAATCAGTTACAGAGTATTAAACTGATATTTTGGTTGGGCATGGTGGCTCACACCTGTAATCCCAGTGCTTTGGGAAGCTGAGGCAGGTGGATCATGAGATCAAGAGATTGAGACCATCCTGGCCAACATGGTGAAACCCCGTCTCTACTAAAAATACAAAAATTAGCTGGGCATGGTGGAATGCACCTGTAGTCCCAGCTACTCGGGAGGAGGAGACAGGAGAATTGCTTGAACCTGGAAGGCAGAGGTTGCAGTGAGCCGAGATCGCACCACTGCACTCAAGCGTGGTGACACAGCGAGACTCTGTCTCAAAAAAAAGAAGAAAAAAAAGTGATACTTCATAGAAATGTAAAATAAATGTATTCAAATATTGAGAACACTGCAAACTTTCTTTCCAACCTGGATCAAATATAAAATTAAAGCATATTAGTTTATTAGAGCAATACGACTAGCCTTATTTTTCTTTACCTATTTATTGTGAGGTGAGAAAACATTATCACAAGGATATCGTTCTAAGCGTGGGTCTGTATATTTTTATTTGATTAATAATAATTCAAAAAATTATCTTACAGGTTTAAAAACTTATTTTAAAAGATAGGTGCTCTGTTAATTTTATACTTAAATCAATTTGTACTTTGAGCATTTTACATTATGCTCACTTATTACATGTTTGAATACAGAAAGATTAAAAATGTCATTGTTGGAAAATAAACTTATCTCAGTATTAAAACTAATTACAAATTGTAATAGATTTACCCAATTAATTGAAAATAATCCAACCTCTAAAGTATCTCATAAAAGTAATAAAATATTCAAGAGTAGAAATTTCATTTAAATTAAATTAAATTAAAAATAATGTTAGTTGTGAACAAATGTGTTAAACTTTTACAAATATTTATAAAGGTGAATTTTCCATAAAAATTATTATATGGATGTATCTATACATTGAAATCACTCAATGCACAAGACTAAAAATTGTTTTTCTTATTCCAAATATAGGAAGAAAAATTTTAAACAAATTATTAAAAGGTAAGCATCAAATTATAAACAAAGTTATAATGAAAAATATTAGTTATAAGGAAAACTATAGATAAAAGGGATATACTTTATCTAATAATGCAAATCAGATTGTTTCAAATGACATTATATGCTTACTTGCTTGTTTAGATCAAGAAAATATTTTGTAAAACAAACAAAATGTTTACAGCCAATGAACTGCAATTTTATTTTAACTCAGGACTCTAAGTTTGGGATAATGAAATACAAATTACATTTTTAAATTAATTTCCTATAGAACTATCCCATATCTCCCCCAACCTTCCTTGTTGATCCTAAACACTTAGGTGTTTATTCTTACTTTTGACTTTGTATACGTGAATGAATTTGCACATATCCTTTATGATTTACTTTTTCATTTGGTGATATGTTGTTGGGACTCATTCATATAGCTATAGTTCATTCATTTTCACTGTTATGTGTTTTGCTGCAAAAATAGATAACACCATGATTTATTTATCCATTTTAATATCAGCTGGCAGAACCAATGACAAAAACCACATGATTATCTCAATAGATGCAGAAAAGGCCTTCGACAAAATTCAACAGCCCTTCATGCTAAAAACTCTCAATAAACTAGGTATTGATGTCATGTATCTCAAAATAATAAGAGCTATTTATGACAAACCCATAGCCAATATCATACTGAATGGGCAAATACTCTGTTCAAAGCATTCCCTTTGAACACCAGCACAAGACAGGGATGCCCTCTCTCACCACTCCTATTCAACATAGTATTGGAAGTTCTGGCCAGGGCAATCAGGCTAGAGAAAGAAATAAAGGGTATGCAATTAGGAAAAGATGAAGTCAAATTGTCTCTGTTTGCAGATGACATGATTGTATATTTAGAAAACCCCATCATCTCAGCCCAAAATCTCCTTAAGCTGATATGCAACTTCAGCAAAGGCTCAGGATACAAAATCAATGTGCAAAAACCACAAGCATTCCTATACAACAATAACAGACAGAGAGCCAAATCATGAGTGAACTCCCATTCACAATTACTACAAAAAGAATGAAATACCTAGGAATAAAACTTACAAGGGATGTGAAGGACCTCTTCAAAGAGAACTACAAACCACTGCTCAAGGAAATAAGAGAGGACACAAACAAATGGAAAAACATTCCATGCTCATGGATAGGAAGAATCCGTCCTATGGATTCTTCTGGCCATACTGCCCAAAGTAATTTACAGATTCAATGCTATCCCCATCAGGCTACCATTGACTTTCTTCACAGAATTGGAAAAAAAAACACTTTAGATTTCGTATGGAACCAAAAAAGGGCCCACATAGCCAGGACAATCCTAAGCCAAAAGAACAAAGCTGGAGGCATCACACTACCTGACTTCAAACTTCAAACTATACTACAAGGCTACAGTAACCAAAACAGCATGGTACTAGTACCAAAACAGATATATAGACCAATGGAAGAAAACAGAGGCCTCAGAAATAACACCACACATCTACAACCATCTGATCTTTCACAAACCTGACAAAAACAAGCAATGGGGAAAGGATTCCCTATTTAATAAATGGTGCTGGGAAAACTGGCTAGCCATATGCAGAAAACTGACACTGGATCCCTTCCTTACACCTTATACAAAAATTAACTAAGATGTATTAAAGACTTAAACGTAAGACCTAAAACTATAAAAACCCTAGAAGAAAATCTAGGCAATACCATTCAGGACATAGGCCTGGGCAAAGACTTCATGACTAAAACACTGAAAGCAATGGCAATAAAAGCCAAAATTAACAAATGGGATCTAATTAAACTAAAGAGCTTTTGCACAGCAAAAGAAACTACCATCAGAATGAACAAGCAACCTACAGAATGGGAGAAAAATTTTGCAATCTATCCATCTGACAAAGGGCTAATATCCAGAATCTACGAAGAACTTAAACAAATTTACAAGAAACAAACAACCCCATCAAGAAAATGTGGCATGTATACACCATGGAATACTATGCAGCCATAAAGAAGGATTAGCTCGTGTCCTTTGCAGGGACATGGATGAAGCTGGAAACTATCATTCTCAGCATACTAACACAGGAACAGAAAACCATACACCACATGTTCTCACTCATAAGTGGGAGTTGAACAATGAGAACACATGGACACAGAGGTTGTGGGGGTCATCACACACTGGAGCCTGTCAGAGGATGGGGGTCTGGGGGAGGGATAGCATTAGGAGAAGTACCTAATGTAGATGATGGGTTAATGGGTGCAGCAAATCACCATGGCACATGTATACCTATGTAACAAACCTGCACATTCTGCACATGTACCCCAGAACTTAAAGTATTTTATGTATGTGTGTGTGTGTATATATATATGTGTGTGTGTGTGTGTGTGTATACACACACACACACACACATATATCAGTGGGCATTTGAATTGCTTTCATTTTTTCTATTACAGTCAATGATATAAAGAGCAGTATTGTACATGTAACCTGGTACACAAGGGCGAGAATTTTTCCAGGGTGTACACCTATGAGTGGAAGTGCTGCATTGTAGGGTGTATGCATGCCTCATATGTTTTAGGTAATACCAAACTGTTTTCCAAAGCAATTGTGCCAGTATATGTTTCTGTCAACAGGAAGGAGAGTTACTATCATTCTACATTTATGCCAGTACTATGACTGACTAAACTTTTTCATTTCTTTTACCCTTCTGGTAGCTGAAAAACAGGATTTTATTGTGGTTTATTATTTACATTTTCATGATTATTAATGAGATTTGTCTTTTCATATATATATATATACACACATACACACACACACATATATATGTGTGTATATATATATATACACTTTTTTTTCTGAGACACGGTCTCACTCTGTTGCCCAGGCTGGAGAGCAGTGGCACAGTCTTGGCTCACTGCAGCTTCAACCTCCCAGGCTCAGGTGATCCTTCCTCTGCCTCTGGAGTAGCTGGTGCTTAGTTGTGCACCATCATGCCCAGCTAATTTTTATATTTTTTGTCAAGACAGGTTTTTGTCATGTTTCCCAGGCTGGTCTCGAACTCCTGGGCTCAAGTAACCCACCGGCCTCGACCTCCCAAAGTGATAGGATGACAGGCAGGAGCCACAGCGCCAAGTCTTTTTATATATTAATTTAGTGTTTTGTGTTCCCTCTTCTGTGAAATACCTGTTTTTTGCCCACTTTACTATCTGTTTATCTCATATATATGTGTGTGTGTGTGCATATATATATGGGCATTCTTTATATATTCTGTATTCTTGTCCTTTGTTATCCATAGCAATGTTGAGCTATGGATAGTTGAGCTATGGATAGCTAGTGCTGTGATGTGATAGTGGTTTATTGCTGGCATCCCTTTTTTTTTTTTTTTTTTTTTTTTTGAGAGTCTCACTCTGTCACCCAGGCTGGAGTGAAGTAGCACAATATCGGCTCACTGCAACCTCTGCTATCTAGGTTCAAGCGATTCTCCTGCCTCAGCCTCCCCCGAGTAGCTTCAGCCTCCCCTGAGTAGTAGTACAGGCGTATGTCACCACACCTGACTAATTTCCATATTTTTAGTGGAAACAGGGTTTCATGTTGTCCAGGCTGGTCTCGAATGCCTGACCTCAAGTGATCTGCCCACCTTGGCCTCCCAAAGTGCTGGGATGACAGGTGTGAGCCACTGTGCCTGACCATTGGTGTCCATTTTAATTAATGATGCCTACACTACACTTGTTATTAAAGATTTTGAATAACATCTTTATTTATATGTGCTGCAAATACTTTCTTCCAGTTGGTGCTTATCTCTTCACTCCCCTGTTTGGTGTCTTTCTAGAAAAAGAAATTCTTACTTTTAATGGAGTCAAACTTATGAATCTTTTCCTATGAGGGTTGCACATTTTTTGTAACTTGGTGAAGAAATCTTTTCATACACTGAAATTTCAAATTTTCATAAACATTTTATCCTGTATTTTTTCCAAAAATTTTAAAGTTTGTCGGTTAACATTAAAGTCCTTGGTTCATTTGGAATTTATTTTTCTCTGTGTTGTGAGGTAGAGATATGTTTTCAACTTTTTCTATGTACAGATGCTTCTCAACTTATGATGGGGTTACATCCAAATAAATCCGTTGTAAGTGGAAAATATTGAAAGTGAAAAATGCATTTAATACCCTGATAAACCCATCGTAAAGTTGGAAAAAGCCAGGGACCATCTGTAGTTAACAGATGGTCCTAGCCCTATCCTCAAATACGTCCAAGTTGCACCTAACTCCCCGTCTTCCTGCATTAGCCTTCTTTCTACCCATGTTCAGAAGGGCCTTGCCCACTGTCTCTATTGCTATTTCCGACTGACATTGCTACAGCCTTTACTGCTCATTTCCATTGATTTATTTTCCTTTTCACCCTGCTTCTCTCCTATCTGTACTACTTACTTCTGGGCTCACATCTAAAGATCTACCATTTAGAGACATTGGCCACTGGTCAGGAAATTCCTCCTTTTACTACCCAGTGTTTTTGTAACATTTAGACCTTTGGTTCTTGAATTGGTCATTTATTTCTAGGCATCCAGGAACTTTTCATTTACATTCTCCTCTCTCCTGACTGCTTTTGGAAGGTTGGTCTCCAGAAAGTGGTGGTGTCATTATGATCTCCTGAAAGATTTGAAGGAGAGACCTAATACGTAATCCAACACCCCTGCTCTGCTGAGTGATTGACAGGATACAAATGGGCCTGAAGAGGCGAGCACTCTTCTCACTATGACCCCCTAAGTATCTGCCACCAAGTGAGAGATGGCAGGCCCAGCAGCAGATGCAAGGTCCAGTGACTGTGGCCAGGTGATGTAGCATAATAGACAGGGTACTGATTTGCTTATGGCAAGTGGGGTTTACTTCCCAAATTAGGTAGATAGTGACAATGTAACTTCTTCCTGAAATGGTTGGTATCTCCTATCATGGCCAATTTACTATCTAGAAAGATCACAGCTGACCAGCAGGTAAAGGACTAATCTTCTGGGCAGAGGCTGATGAGTGGAATGTACTCAGCAAAACCAATAGGAGGCAGCCAGTCCTAGGGGATCCAGCTGAAAGCCTCAAGAGACAGTCTTGGTCAGAAGGCAGGACAAAATGCCACAGGAGTTTGACCACAGACTACAAGAAGTCAGTTGTCTTCAAGGGACAAGGCAGCAGGGATCTAGGACTATATTTCAGAGACAGGAATCTCTTCCCCAGAAAACATGTGAGAAACAAGTCAAAGTTGAACAGCTAACTGTGCCTGCTAATCAACTCATTCCATGAGAAATGAACATTCTCATGGCTTCTCTCTCCTGCTAGCTCACATGTTGTTGCATGTTTTCTAGAAACATATGTTGCCCCTATGAGATTCACATTTATGCAGTGGTTTCCTTATAATAGTAAAAGAACACAATTATAAAAACAGCTCCCTCTGGTACTCTACTCATGTACTCTGCCCCCACTCCCACAAAAAGCCAAGATCAGAATAATTAAATGGTTTCGATTGCTCTGGAAATGATTACACTGACCAAATTATTTAAGTTTCACAATCTAAGCTTCAAGACTTGCCCAGAAACACATACTCTGATTGATATTATACAATGATTTATTTTGTCATATGTTAATTCAACAATCCTTTAATGGGCATCTTTCCCATGCTAAACAATGTACCAGGACTAGAAAAGGAAGACAAGCATTGGGTGTGGGAAATGGGAGCAAAAAGTCTTCCCAGCACTGGTCATTTAGGGGATGTATAGCATTTGAAGCAATGAAGTCAATTTTTATGTGACAGGAACTCCCTCAGAGCCACAGGAAGACTGATAAAATAAAAAAAAATCTCTTTACTCTCTGTGGGCTACTATATATAAAAGGTTGTCAGGCCAACTTTATAAAACTCAAAGACCTACAAAAGCTGCATTACAGAGTCATGAATTCATTTTTGAAAATGCTAAGATGAACAGATAAACCAGAGAATTATACAAAAGTCACCTAGTGTTATACACACCATTATAAAGAGGAGAATTTCTTTTCTAAACTCTTGAATGACTTGCAAAGTATAGCCACCAGCCCTCTGCACGTGGAATTGTGCTGCACCTTGAGAATGTTTGTTCAAATAGAGTCAGGACAAAATGTGAACTTCATGGGTAGCCATTAAAAGCTCTCCGTTTCCCACCACACTATCTGCTTCATCCCCAGCTCTCACTTTTATTGGCTAGAGTGTTTAATATTGTTCAAGAAAAAGTGCTCTCTCGTTTGTAGGACATGATGTACTACTACTGACTGAATGGTCCTGCTTTTTAAAGACAAAGTACTTGTCTGTTTGAACATGTTTAGTTTTGGATGCATGCCATTCAACGTTCAGCTTGGGGTTAATAAGTGTTGGGGCACAGTGTCCATGACTGAACATTTACATGATGGATATTATGTTCTTTTGGCTCAGTAATCATCTAATAACTTAATATTAAATAATGATTTCCAGGCTGCTGAGCACATGGTGAGTGTCCATTCTTCATATTCAGGGTTTAATATTCTCCTAGTTTTTTTCCACGCTTGAGACCCAACAATATGACTCATGGGACGATAAAACAACATCAGGATTGACACAGTGCATTGAAGAGACAAATGTTCACTGAGTAATTGTGCAGCTCTTGTATACTGATAGAAGCAGAATCTTGCCTTCTTATTATGGCTTCTTCTAAACTATCAAAACACTACCAAAAAAAGCCCCTCTATCTGCTGTTATGTCTTATATTATTATTGGTGCCATCAGATGGTGACATTCTTGTGAGACTAATAATAATAACAATTTTTAAAAGTGAATGACTACTCCACATTTGTAAAATAAATAGTCTTTAAGAGGACATTGTTACAGTTGTAGAAAGTGGTTGACCCAATAGCCAATGTTTATAAAACATCTTGAAAATGAAGGCCACCACACAGGCAATAATCCAGAGGATGTTAGTATTCTTTTCTAGCTTGTGAACATTGCACGTAGGCCTTTAGAGCCAAAATTGTTCCAGGATACCTTTCCTACCGACTTGTCATTGGTCTAGTACCACTATAAATGTAGGAGGTTAAGTAGAGGGCATGGGATATGTTGGGGAAGAAGAAAATGAAGGGTCAAATAAATTAAAAATGGGGATATATGTGCCATAGATAAACCTTCCCTAACAATTTTGCCAGGGCACACCTTGTATTTTAATATTCTTTCATAATTTATTTTTATTAACATAAAAATAGAGTCATCCTCCAGATTAAGGGGAGGTCTCTTCATTCTGTTGATTGTTTCCTTTGCTGTGCAAAAGCTTTTTAGTTTGGTGTGATTTCATTTTTTTTTTTTTTTTTTTTTTTTTTTTTTTTTTTTTTTTGCTTTTATTGCCTGTTCTTTTAGGGTCATTTCCAGAAAATTATTGCCCAGACCAATGTCATGAAATTTTTCCCCAATGTTTTCTTCTAGTAATTTCGTAGTTTCAGGTCTTACATTTAAGTCTTTAAATCCATTTTGGGTCGACTTTTGTGTGTGATGTAAAATAAGGCTTCAGTTTTATTCTTCTATGAGTGTGTATCCAAATTTCCCAACACCATTTATTAAACAGACTGTCCCTTACCCATTGTGTGTTCTTGGCACTTTTGTTGAAAATCAGTTGGCTACAAATGTGTGGATTTCCATTTGGGTTCTCTATCCTGCTGCATTGGTCTATATGCATTTTGATGATAGCACTATACTGATTTGGTTACTCTAGTTTTGTAGTATAGTAAATTTTAAAGTCTAGTGGTGTGATGCCTCCAGCTTTGTTTTTCTTGCTCAAGGCTGTGTTGGCTATTGAGGGTCCTTTGTGGTTCTATACATTTTAGGATCTGTTTTCCTATTTCTGTAAAGAGTGTCATTGGTATTTTGATAGAAATTGCATTGAATTCATTGGTATTTTGATAGAAATAGCATTGAATTTATAGATCACTTTGGGTAGTACGGACATCTTAGCAATATTAATTCCTCCAACTCATGAACATGGAGCATCTTTACATTTATTTGTGTCTTTTTCCATTTCTTTCATCAATAGTATTATAGTTTTTAATGTAGAGATCTTTCATCTCTTTGGCAAAATGTATTCCTAAGTGGGTTTTTTGTAGTTATTGTAAATGAGATTATTTTCTTGGTTATTTTTTCAGATAGTTCACTGCAAGTGTATTGAAATGCTACTAATTTTTGTCTGATTTTGTATCCTGCAGCTTTACTGAATTTGTTTATTAGTTCTAACAGTTTTTTGGCGGCATCTTTAGGGGTTTTCTACGTATAAGATCATAACTTTGCAAACAGAGACAATTTAACACTTATTTTCCTATTTTAATGACTTTTAGTTTTTTCTCTTCCTTAATTGCTCTAGCTAGGACTTCTAATACAACGTTGACTAGAAGTGGCAAGAATGGACATCCTTCTCTTGTTCAAGATATTAGAGGAAAAGCTTTCAACTTTTCTCCATTGAGTATAATGTTACCTGTGAGTTTCATATATGGTCTTTACTATGTTGAGGTGCATGTTTTCTGTATATAATTTGTTGAGAGTTTTCATTATAAAAGGATGTTAAATTCTGTCAAATGCCTTTTCTACACCTATTGAAATTGTCATATGATTTTTGTCCTTTATTCTGTTCATGTAATGTATTACATTTGTTGATTTGTGTATATTGAACCACTCTTGCATCCTTGGGAAGGTCCCACTTGATTATGATGAATGATTTTTTTAATGTGCTGTTGAATTTGGCTTGTTAGTATTTTGTCGAAGATTTTTGCATCTATGTTCATCAGGGATATTAGTCTGAAGTTTTATTTTTATGTAGTGTCCTTGTCTGGCTTTGGTATTAGGGTCATGCTAGCCTTGTAAAATGAGTTTGGAAGCATTCCTTTTTTGGAAGAGTTTGAGAAGAATTGGTACAGTTCTTTAAATGTCTGGTAGAATTCACCAGTGAAGCCATCATGTCCTGGGCTTTTCTTTGCTGAGAAAGTTTTTAATACTGATTCAATCAGTAATATTGGTCTGTTCAGATTTTCTATTTCTTTGTAATTAAATCTTAGTATGTTGTATGTGCCCAGGAATGTATTCATTTCTTTTAGGTTATCACATTTGTTGGCATATAATAGTTCATAATAGTCTCTTATGATCTTTTGTATTTCTGTTGGGTCTGCTGTAATGTCTTCTTTTTTCATTTTTGATTTTATTTCTCTGAGTTTTCTCTCTGTTTTTCTTAGTCTAACTAAAGGTTTGTCAGTTTTGATTATTTCTTCAAAAACCCAACTCTTAGTTTTGTTAATCTTAATCTTTTCTATTTTTTCCCTTAATCATTATTTCATTTATTTATGTTCTGATTTTTTTCTTTTTTTTTTTTTTTTTTTTGAGACAGCGTCTGGCTCTATTACCCAGGCCAGAGTGCAGTGGCACGATCTCAGCTCACTGCAACCTCTGCCTCTTGGGTTCAAGTGATTCTCATGCCTCAGCCTCCTGAGAAGCTGGGATTACAGGAGTGTGCCATGACACCCAGCTAGTTTCTGTATTTTAGGAGAGTCGGGGGTTCACCATGTTGGTCAGGCTGGTCTGGCACTCCTGGCCTGAAGTGATCTCCCTGCCACAGCCTTCCAAAATGCTAGGATTACAGACATGAGCCACTGTGCCCGGCCTATGCTGATCTTTATTGTTTCCTTCCTTCTACTAACTTTGGGCTTACTTTATTCTTGGTTTTCTAGTTCCTTGAAGTGAAACATGAGGTCATTTATTTGATGTTTTCTTTTTTTGTAGTTTATTAACATGAACTTCCCTCTTACAGTTGCTTTTGCTGTGTCTCATAACTTTTGGTATGTTGTGTTTCGATTTTCATTTCTCTTAAGAAATTTTAAAATTTCTTTATTCACACATTGCTTGTTCAAGTGCATATTGTTTAATTTCCATGTATTTATGAAATTTCCAAAATTTTTCTTGTTATTGTTTTCTAGTTTTACATCATTACAGTCAGAAAAGATACCTGATGTTATTTCAGGGTTCTTAAATAGTCTAAGACTTGTTTTGTGGTCTAACATATAATCTATCCTGGAGAATCTTCCATGTGCAGTTTAAAAGAATGTTTATTCTGCTGCAGTTGACAAGAATGTTTATTCTGCTGTGATTGTGTGAAATGTTCTGTATATGTCTGTTAGATCCATTTGGTCGACAGAATAGTTTAAGTCTGTTGTTTCCTTGTTGCTTTTCTTTCTGAATGATCTGTTTATTGTTTTGAGTGTTGAAGTTCCCTATTATTACTGTATTGCAGTACATCTCTCCCTTTAGAACTATTAATATTTGTTTTATGTATTCAGGTACATTGATGTTAGGTGCATACATATTTACAGTTGTTATAATCTTTTGCTAAATTAAACCCTTTAGTATTATATAATGACCTTTTTAATCTCTTTTATAGTTTTTGACTCAACGTCTCCTTTATATACGTACAGGTACCCCTGCCTTGTTATGGTTTTCTTTTCTTTGAGGTATCTTTTTCCATTCCTTAACTTGCAGGCTATGTCTGTCCTTATAGGTGAAGTAAGTCTCTTGCAGACTGAATATAGTTGGCTCTTGTTTTATAATCCATTCAGTCACTCTGTGTTTTTTGATTTAAGAGTTTAATTCATTTATATTCAAGCTAATTATTATTGGTAATGACTTACTATGGTCATTGTGTTAATTGTTTTCTAGCTGTTTTGTAGATTCTTTGTTCTTTTCTTACTTTCTTGTTATTTTTTCTAGTTAAGTGATTGCAATTTTCTCTAGTGGCATGTGTGGGTTTTGTTTTTGTTTTTTCTTAGATACAAGGTCTAACTATGTTACCCAGGCTGGAGTGTACTGGCTATTCACAGATATGATTATAGCCCACTACAGCCTCAGATTCCTAAGCTTAAGTAATCCTCCTGCCTCAGCCCCCAGAGTGGCTAAGGCTACAGGCACACACCACCATGCCTGGCTTCTAGTAGTATGTTCTGATGTCCTAATTTTTATTTTTTGTGTAGCTACGGTAGGATTTTGTTTTGTGGTTACTATGATACTTTAAAAAAAATCTGATAGCTATCATAGGATATTTTAAGCTGAAAACAACTTAATTTTGGTTGCAAAAAGAACCTCACTAAATTTTTATTCCACTCTCTCTTTGCACAATTTGAATTGTTAATGTCAAAATTTACCAATCTTTTGTATTGTATGTCTCTTAGTGAATAATTGTAGTTATTTTTATTTTTATTTTTATTTTTTGAGATGGAATCTCGCTCTGTCACCCAGGCTGGAGTGCAGTGGCCAGATCTCAGCTCACTGCAAGCTCCGCCTCCCAGGTTTATGCCATTCTCCTGCCTCATCCTCCCAAGTAGCTGGGACTACAGGCACCCACCACCTCGCCCAGCTAGTTTTTTGTATTTTTTTTTAGTAGAAATGGGGTTTCTCCGTGTTCACCAGGATGGTCTTGATCTCTTGACCTTGTGATTTGCCTGTCTTGGCCTCCCAAAGTGTTGGGATTACAGGCTTGAGCCACCATGCCCAGCCTAGTTATTATTATTTTTAATTGATTGTCTTTTAACATTTATACTAAAGATAAAAATGATTTATACATCATCATTACAGTATTAGGGTATTCTGAACTTGATGGTGTATTTATTTTACCAGTGAGTTTTATACTTTCAGATGCTTTTATGTTACTCATTAGTATTCTTCTCTTTCAGCTTGAGGAACTACCTTTAGTATTCCTTGTAAGACAGGTCTGGTTGTGCTGAACTCTCCAGCTTTTGTTTATCTGGGAAAGTCTTTGTTTCTCTCATTTCTGAAGGACAACTTTGCTCAAGAGTGCAGTATTCTCAGTTGTGAGTTTTTGTCTTCAGAACTTTGAACATATAATCTCACTATCTCCTGTCCTATAATGTTTCTTCTGAGAAATGTGTTGCTACCTGTATTGGAACTCCCTTATATGTTGTTTTGTTTTTTTAACATTGCTGCTTTCAGGATCCTCTCTTTGCCTTTTATTTTGACAGATTGATTAAAACATCTCTTTAGGTAGTTTTGTTTGGATTTAGTCTGATTGGACACCTTAACTTTCCTGTACCTGGATATTTACATCTTTCTCCATGTTTGGAAAATTTTATGCTACTATGTCTTTAATTAAGCTTTTAAGGCTTATTTAATAACCCCTTTATCTTTCTCTTCTTCTTCAACTCCTATGACTCAAACATTTACACTTTTGATGTTGTTTCATAACTTCTGAAAGCTTTTTATTTTATTCATCTGTTTTTCCTCCTCAATATTTAAAAATTGCCTGTCTTTGAGTTCACAGACTCTTTTGCTTGATCAATTTCATTGTTGATGCTCTCTATTATAGTTTTCATTTTATTCATTGTATTTTTCAGCTCTAGGATCTGTTTGACTTTTTAAAAAATTTTTCAATCTGTCTATTAAATTTTGCATACTGGTCACTAATTGTTTTTCTCATTTTGTTGACTCCTTTATTTGTGTTGTCTTGAAGTTCACTGAATTTCCTTGAAAACACTTCTTTTAGATTTTTTGTCAGGCAGTTCATACATCTCCAATTCTTTAGGGTTATTTCCTGGCATTTTATTTTGTCCCTTTGGTGATGTCATGTTTCACTGATTGCTCTTGACCCTTGTGGTCATGCACCAATGTATGCACATTTGAAGAAGTAGGTACTTATTCCAGTCTTCTCAGACTGGCTTTACGTGAGAAAGTCTTTCAACAGTCTGCTTGTCCAGAGATTTTGGGCATGGTACCTAGCAGCTGGTAAGGCTTGTGCAGTGTTGGGGTGTTCTTGAAGCCTGGGAGCACCAGGGCTGACAGTGCTGGAGCATACCTAAGCCCAGGTTCACTGCCGGCAACATGGCACTGGGGTGGACTGGAAGTGTGGGGCTGCTGAGACCTGTCTGCCTTTAGGGCTGTCCAGAACCCAGTGTCACTGAAGTCAGCCTGTTGGTGGTGCAAACTGAAGATTGGTTCCCCTGCACAGGCCTGAAACCTAGGCCTGTGTGTTTACCACTGAGCCATGGTGGTTTGGAGACTCAGTAGAAAAGTACCAGCCTGGAGTCTGCAGCCATGGAGGCCTTCTTGGTGCTGGGTTTGACTATGGCAGGCCTGGTGTTGGGGTCCAAGAAAAAGCCCTATGCTCACTTCCCTGTCTTTCTCCAAAGTGCACAATACCTCTGTCCATACTGCTGCCTGGGACTGGGTGAGGGAGAGATACAGGCAATATAAAACTGTTCTTCTTACCCTCTTCAATGTATTTTTTCTTATGATTGTGCTACAACCAGGTACTATCATCTCTCACCTGGATTCCTTAGTTCTTGTGAAAGTATTTTCAGTGTTTGAATAGTTCAAATTGATGTTTCTGTGGATGAATGATTGCTGGAGAGTCTTATTTCACCACTTGTTCTGTCCTTCTCTTATAATTTACTTTAATACTTCAGTCAAAAAATAGTTGAAGAATTGCGGCAGAATATTAACTGTTGTTACATCTAGGTGTTTTTCTCTAATTTTCTGTATGTATAAACATTTTCATAATAAAAATTTAAATATTATTTTCCCCATTTTAAAAATAAGTGGTCTAGGCCTCATGTTAGTTCTTTTTACTTGAAATGGCTTTATAATTATTAACCATTAGTACTATTGTTATTATTATAAAAATAATATGTGCACACTCTCAAGTGTTGGTGAGTATGGGAGCAACTGGAACTCTGATACTCTGTTGACAGGAGTATAATTTTTACAACCACTTTGGAAATTTATCAATATTTATTAAAGCTACTGTGTGATACCATTTACATAAAGTTCAAAAGGAAACAAAAGTAGTGTATGGTATTGAGGGTCAGGTTTGTTGTTACTCTTGGGACAAAGGGTTAGTGACTGGAAGCATGAGCTTCTGGGATACAGATAGCATCCTGTATTTAAGCCTGAGTGCTAGTTATACAGGTAGGTTAGCTTTGCAAAATTCATTGAGTTGTATATTTATAATTTGTGCACTTTTCTATAGGTATGTTGTATGTCAATAAAAAGTTTATACTACAAAAAAGTAAATACTACAAAGAATGTAAATACTATGTGCATTATAAAATTTTCAAATTCAAGTAATATCTTACTTTCCTTTGGGGAATGAATCATATGTCAAGAAAGGGTAAATGACAGCCTTTTATGACTAATTATGGAATCTACTTCCTAACCCCTCTCTTTAAATAAAAAGTTATGGTTTACCTAAAATAATCTTCCCATCTAATAGATCCATGAATTTAAGACTTCTGTTCAAAAAAGCCATTGTCTAATACCACTATTCGAACCTACCATAGGATGGTATTTTAAGGCAATGATGCTTGCTTCATATTATATTTCCAATGTAATACATTAAAAAATGGAAACTTTAGCATTGAATGTTCACTTTGTATGAATTAGGTTAGAGCTCTAACAGTCAAATTGCAAAGAGATATTTCAGTCTTTTGAGAAAAATGTCATACCCAAGTGAGAATAAGCCATTATGAATTTTGACATTTTCTGAATTATTACTTTATGTACTATTTTGTATGTTAGAGCCTTATATTCAGATATAATTTAAATGTCAACCAAAACAACTCTTTTCTGCTATCAATGTTAGAATATTTTGATGTGCTTGGAGCATTTGTTTTCAGTTAGGCTTCTAACCTCACCAGGGTACCATAGCAGTTCTGTCTTCTCCATGGTCTGTTGCAAAAGTTACCAGATCATAACCTAATTGTGAGAGGCTGGAGTGGGGTGATATGGTTAGAATTTGCGTCCCCACCGAAATCTCATCTTGATCACAAATCATCTTGAATTGTGATCCCCAGGGGTTGAGGGAGAGACCTGGTGTGAGGTGATTGGATCATGAGAGCCGATCCCTCCCATGCTGTTCTCGTGATAGTGAGTGAATTCTTACGAGATCTGATGGTTTTATAAGTGTTTGACATTTCCACCTATATACACTCTCTCTCACCTGCCCTGTAGGATGTGTCTGCTTCCTCTTCCACCATGATTCTAAGTTTCCTGAGGCCTCCCCAGACACCTGGAACTGTGAGTCAATTAAACTTCTTTTCTTTATAAATTACCCAACCTCGGGCAGTTCTTTATAGCAGTGTGAAAAAGGACTGATAGAGGAAGACAAAGTAATTACTCATTTTTTAAAAATTTTTTTATCAGTACAATGAGCAAGCACTGATTAAGACTGTGCTGTATGAAGGACAATATACAGGTACCTAATATTACCCCTGACTAAGCCTGTTTATGCTTATTTTCCAGCAGGAATAATGGATTCTGAATTCCCTATGAAAGACAGCAAAGCAGAACTCTGTGTAACTACTGCTTGTCTCTGTCTCCTACTACTTCAATGAAACACATTAGAGAGACTTATATAAGCAAGATAGGTAAAATAACATTTTTGTGATTAATAATAGTTATATTTTATTAAGCATCTGCTGTATGACAGGTAGTAACTGAAATATATATTAGTTTTATTTGAATGTGGCCTATTGTATTGGTTAAAGTAATACTGGATGCTATAAGAGTAAATCCTGGCTGATGCAGTGGCTCACACCTGTAATCCTTGCACTTTGGGAGGCCAGGGTGGGTGGACCACTTGAAGTCAGGAGTTCAAGACCAGCCTGGCCAACATATCAAAACTCGGTCTCTACTAAAAATACAAAAATTAGCCAGGCATGGTGGTGCACTCCCAGCTACTTGGAAGACTGAGGTAGGAGAATTGCTTGAACTCAGGAGGCAGAGGCTGCAGTGAGCCAAGATTGCATCACTGCACTCCAGCCTGGGAAACAGAGTGAGACTCTGGAAAAAAAAAAAAATCCTAAAATTTTGATGGCTTAACATGATAAACAATTATTTGCTTATTACATGATGTCTGATTTGTGATAGAAAAATACATCTGCTCTGCATAGTCATTCAGGAATCCAGGATGATGGATGATCTGCCATTTTCAACACATGGGTCCCTAGATGGCCCTGGGATCAAAACTCAGATAGCACATGGGGAGAGAAAGTAGAGGACCATGCCAAAAGCATTTATAAATCATCACTGCATTATTTCCCCCCACATTCCATTGGCTAGAATTTAGTCATAGAACCTCACCTGGTTATAAGGGAGGTTGGAAAATGCAGTCAAGCAATCTGATCCCAGGAGAGCAGATTTGGTGAGCAGCTAGTTTGTCTTTGTCATGTGGGTCTTTTAGGGAAAGAATGATGTGTATACACATGATTTAGGGGAACCTAAGGTGGTGGAGAAATAATTGGTTTTTCTAAACAATCAACTAATAATCATGTTATGGTTTCCAAAGACGCTTGTGTTACCCAGGCATTAAAAATACCAAAGAATCATCTCTCAGTTATGAACACATGGAAACTATAAAACATATATGTAGAGCAGGGACCAATGAACATATATGTTCAGCAACTGGTGGCATCACTAGTTTACCACAGGTCAAATTTGTGCCTTAGTATTTATGACCCCCTTCATTTAGCACCTTCCCAACAGTTTTACATGCATTGATCATTAGATTTGTATTTTGAGGGTAAAATTGAGGAGAGTAGTGGGGATATAGGAGAAAAGAAAGCATGATGGACTTTCTAGACTCCTGAAAAACCTAGGTTTTTCTGTGGCCTACCTTCTTTATCTCTATGCCTACTAGGCAGAAGTAATAAACATTTTTTCTTTTGGATATTTGGTCACGTTGATTGGACTTGCTAATGCTTTTACCAGTCATCAGCCAATATGTCAGCTTTAGTGTACACGTTACAGATCACCAAGCACTTTTGCATTGTTCTAACCTTTTAATCAATTGTTTAAGTAAGGGGACACAACATACATCCATTTAGTTTATAAAAGTTTATTAATTTGTTTATGAAAACATATATAAGACATTTGTTTTGAAAAATGGGTTTTTACTACTTCAATATATTCTTAGCAGTAGTAATAGAAACAGTGAAAAACAAGAGCTGGGAGGCTGAGGTAGGAGTAGCCCTTGAGCCCAGGAGTTCAAGGATATAGTGAGCTGTGATTGTGGCACTGCACTCCAGCCTGGGCCAGAAAGCAAGACCCCATCTCTAAAAATGAAGCTAGCAAGCAAGCAGGAATGAGAGTCAAATAATACAACAAAGCAACGTTTTCACTTGCCAGCCTACAATGAGATTAAAACAACTTTAATCTCTTTCTTTTAAATGCTTACACACACACACACACACACACACACACACACACGCACACACACACACTCAATATGCTGGCAATCAGAAATGCATTAGGAAGAAGGCATGTGATCTGTGGCCTTTCCTCTTGACAACTCCACATAGAAAATTTTTTATTTCCTAGTTAACATATATTAATGTGTACATATATTATAATAAGTGAAAAGAAATCCTAAATTAGTAATATTTTCACTGGCCTATATTGAGGACATTTTTTGACCTTACTTAATCCCTGACTTACTGCAGGGATTTTGGAAATATTAGACCAGTCAGTTGTACCACGTTACCAAACAGTACCTGATCTTAGACACTGAAAACTAGGAAGGGTAAAGCCACCAGTCTATGCAATGGCTAAATTGGCAAAATGGCTTACTTTGGTTTGCCTAATGTTTCAAATAAATGCACAGTTTAAGTCGTATTCTCTATTTAACCCTTTCTATAGTGTTCTTTAAAAAAATCTCTAATAAAAAGCTGTGTGCATGTGCTTTCTACCCCAGTTTGACGCTCACTGTTGCATGAAAGCTGAATAGGATGCCACTTGAGATCAGAATAACATCATTTTCAGAAATACAATTTTTAAAGTAAAAGGGGCAATTATTGCTATCAAAAAAACTCTAACGTCTTTAAATGCAGAAGTACATCATTACACTATTTCATGTCATAAGATTATCAATCAATAGTGATTTACTGCAGGAAATAAACCAGAGAATAAGAATTTTAAAGTGACCTATTAGAAGAGTTAGAGCCATATACCACTTAGGTAGAAATTTCAAATAAATATATATTTTAAACAACTATGTGCTAAATTATCTCAACTATCTTTCACCCTGCATGAATAAATTAAATGTCTTAAATATCATACAGTTTGAAAGTGATAAAAGTCTATGATGTTTTATAGGAATATTTAGAACAAATATAAATGTCCTATATACAAAAATATAAATGTGAACAAAATCAGCATGGCTTCTCTGAAAAGCTTTTAGTCCCACAATCTTTAGTAGTCAGCCTTTATATGTTCTTTATGAGATGGAAAAAGAAAGGTCAGACCTTAATATTTAATTTAGACATTGCCTGTTTACTGTTGTTGGGCCAAGACAACTTTAGGCCCAAGGGCATATGTGGAAATGAGAGGAATTCAAGTTGTGACACAAGAATAAAAAATAAGAAATATGAATAAATGGACTCACTGAAGTTATTTTCTTTTAATCGTACATTTAAGTACAATTAAAATGTCAGTTCCAGAGCTTTACATCAGATATGCACACACAAAACACCACACTACCCACATGCAATCCCCCATTCTCACATGTCACATGTACCAGGCAGACACACACCATCGACAAACACATCACAACCACACAAATGCATATATCACACACAATAGACATTGCATACACACACTACAAGGTTATACACACATAGCCACACACATATGCTATACACTCATACCCTCGCCACCCAGACATTTCTGTACACATTCACTTGCCAGGCTAAAATGAATAGGTGGAAAAGATAAAGCAGAACATTACATTATTTAATTACTTTTTCTCCACTGTATTCATTAACAAAAATTTGGTCTTGAAATTTCCAGGCTGGGCGCGGTGGCTCAGGCCTGTAATCCCAGCACTTTGGGAGGCCGAGGCAGGCGGATCACGAGGTCAGGAGATCGAGACCATCCTGGCTAACAAGGTGAAACCCCATCTCTATTAAAAATATGAAAAATTAGCCAGGCATGGTGGTGGGCACCTGTAGTCCCAGCAACTCGGGAGGCTGAGGCAGGAGAATGGCATGAACCCAGGAGGTAAAGCTTGCAGTGAGTGGAGATTGTGCCACTGCACTCCAGACTGGGCGACAGAGCGAGACTCCATCTCAAAAAAAAAAAAAAGAAAAAGAAATTTCCAAAGTCTCCACCTATATGCATAGGCCATGGTGAAGAGTAGGGCCTTAGATTTGCACTGCATTTTACTACACAACAAAAACTGTGCAGACCTATTGTTCTATCTTTATCTTAGCCATTCTGTTCACCACTTAGGCATATACTATCTCTCGTAATATTTCTAGAGTGATTTAGAATTTACACAGTGCTTTCACATAAACAGCCTCATGTAATCCTCACATTGAAGTACTGAGGTAAATATAACTACCCCATGCTGCACGTACGCAATCTGAGGCTCAGTGCATTTAAGTTCTTTGCCAAAGGACTAGAAACTAGGAAGAAACAGAGCTACAATTCTAAACTAAGTCAAAGACATTTGCTCTTTCTATGTGACTTTCCTGTCTGTACCCTCCCTACAAAGCAGTGCTGTGGATCATTGGAGACATTTCTGCACTTTGAACTGTTTGAACACTGCATCCTGTTTAACTTCTAGTTATTTCCACAAGACCTCACTGACACTGACTGTAAAATGACTAAAGTGCACAGACACAGTCATGACACCTACAGTTCCCAGTTCCATAGCTGATTCACAGGCAGATTGCTCCAGTTTACAGGATGGTCAGATATCTTTTCTGAGATGCTGATCATAGACAGGGACTTTGCCAGCCCTGGAAATGGTCGGTTTTATACTCTATCAAAGCAACCAATACATTGAAGGAATGGAGATTTCAAAGCTGAAAAATTTTCAGGTCATATACAATTTTTACACTGCCCCACACAGTGCCTACCATACTGGCACTTCAAATTATTTGTTGTATACATTGTGTGTATGAAATTAGGTGGCACTGAAGAAATCAGAAAATTCATTTCATTCATTTTACTACCAAGATTTCTTCATAATGGAAGTTAAGAGTCTTTCCTTCTTCCCTTAATTCATTTCCTTTCTTCCTTTTTTCCCTCCTTCCTTCTTTCTTTTGCATTGGCTAGCTTATTTATTTTATCTTTTAGCAAGGAATTATATGTACATTTACCTTACTTAAGTGATTGACTCTAAAAGTTACAAATGTCTGGGCCAGACGCGGTGGCTCACGACTGACATCCCAGCACTTTGGGAGGCCGAAGCTGGTGGATCACGAGGTCAGGAGATCGAGACCATCCCGGCTAACACGGTGAAAACCCATCTCTACTAAAAATACAAAAAATTAGTCGGGTGTGGTGGCGGGCGCCTGTAGTCTCAGCTACTCAGGAAGCTGAGGCAGGAGAATGGCATGAACCCAGGAGGCAGAGCTTGCAGTGAGCGGAGATCGCGCCACTGCACTCCAGCCTGGGCGACAGAATGAGACTTTGTCTCAAAATAATAACAATAATAACAACAACAACAATAAATAAAATAAAAGTTACAAATGTCAATTTCCTCTCTGTGTAAACCACACCATAAACAATGACAAAGATCAGACCATAGCAGAAGTTGTTCAGAAAAGTATTCCTTCCATGCAGAAAAGAATGATCATGCAGTAATTGAGAGAAGTTTCTGCTTAGAATTCACAAGCTTTCTTTCCAGTAAGTCTTGTCATTTATCAAAATGCCAGCATAGAAGTCTACTGTTCCTCTTATAAATAATAAGGAATTTACCACCTCACAATTCCAAATGAAGAAACCTATTATCTTGCGTTCATTTCCTGAATTTCTTTGCAAACAACCTCTCTATTTTGGGAGGCTGGACTCCCTTTCCAAAGTGGCTTTTTTTTTCTCACTGTAGTGAAGTTATCTAAATTATAATCCTGTCAGCCAGTGAACATTGATATTTGTAGGGTATATTTAGATATCAGGGAATTTCCTTGTTGTCTAATTTCTATACATCCAAATGTTTGTATGAAGTTCAAATTTTTGACAGGCAATCATAGTCAATAAATATAAATAATGTATAAATAAGAAAGTACCACCACGTTTTTAAACTGTGCAAATTTTATTATTTGACTCACTTAAACCAGATGTTCTGTTTGGAATGTTAAATTCAAATGTCATTCTTAATGCACCTTTTACCACTTACTAATTGAGCATATAGAGGTTAGATATGTTCTGGACAATTAGCTGTAGGGAAATGTCATAAGAGGGAAATGCCATATTATATTTAAAATGCAGAAGAAGAGAAGATAGTGTGCAGTGTTTTATTGAGAATGACTTTAAAAGGGGTTGGCTGAAGAGTGGCTGTCCAGGGTGCTGATATCCAGGAACTGTTAAGGGTGGAGCTAAGTGGAATGTGATCAAATTACCACCTATTCTCACTTTGTGTGTTCTGCAGAGAGATAAAGATTAGTAATAGACTCTAACTCTAGAGATCCTCATACTCCTTCTCATTGAAGCTTTAATGCATATTAGTTCCAGTCTTTCAAAACAAAGACACAAAGAATGTATAGAATTGATGGAGGCAAAAGATGTGTATCTCAGGTGCCAAAAGTCAACTGAAGGTTTGTATTTATACAATTTAGTAATCATTTATTTCACTGTAAGTAATTGTGACTGAATACATAAGAGTTTCAGCTTTATTTTGCCGGTTAGTAACTATATGATCTCGGTAAATTCACCTATCTCTCTGAATATGAGTTCTTTCACCTTTAAAATGGAATAATAATGAGGATATTTCATGATTTCCTTTCATTATCTCTCTCTACTTACCTAAATTAAAGCTTTCTAAGAGCAGAGATTTTTAAGTCTATTTGGTTCATTAAACAATCTGTTTAGACTAGTTTCCCAGAACACAGTAGGTACTCAATAAATATTTGCTGAGTAAATGAATTAGAAAGAAGAAATTTTATTAGCTTGAAACTAAAAATGTCCTTGGGTATCACTAAATTCTAGGAGACATATGGAAAAAGATAGTTAGATAAGTAAAAATAGAAAAGTAAAACAGAGAAAGAAGAAAGTAAGAATTTAAGATAAAGGTTATGATGAATAAGGCAAAATTGGATAAAACCAATTAGTATCTGAGTAGCCACTTTGGAGTATGTATTTCAGGGACTATAACTCTCCACCCCAGATACTAATTTTGATAATGTGCACCTGTTAAAAAACTGCGATAACTAACACTATACTCTGCATTACAGTAGGTACTTTGACCATTTATCATGTTTCTATAATTTTGTCAGAGAGTCATGCTTTGCCACCTAGGGTAAATACTTATTGAAGATTTGTGTTTCAGAGAAAAATTATCAATCTATCACTGAAGTCCCACCTTTAATTTTCTATCCAAAAACCTTAGCTTTGCAGACTGTCCAGTGTGACTCTGGCCTCTGTTTTTCACACTGCCCGGGAGAACTCTGGCTCATTCTTGCCTCTGTACTCTACTCATAATGTTTTTCCTTAGCAAGAAGAGTGGCTTTTTTCTTTTCACCTAACTAAATTCTACACATTTTAAGGTACACTCAAGTATCAGCAACTCTTATGATGATATTTCTCAACATCCCTTAATCTCTCCCATTAATATGATTTCATGTGATTTAACACTGTACTACTCACTTTGTCATTTAAACGTAAATCACTTGATATCATTTAGTGGTTTTTCTTTGCATAAGTGTTTTATTACTATTTGAAGGTAAAGATATTTCTTATATTTCTATTGTATACTTTTAAATGTCAAATATATTTTTCTAATGCATAGATGGTACAAAATAAATACAGATTTGAAACAAACTGATTGTTTGAATTTCTCTTCACATATACTTGTCTTGAAGAACCATGAACAATTACATCTTGTTCTACACATGAGTTATTTAATGTTCTTCTGGTCAATGGGAGGTTCACTGCAATTTGGTATTTTGTTAATGACATATTTGACATGTTGGTGAATTTTCCTTACATATGTGGAAGATGCTAAGATGAACTCATTCTTAAAAACCTGAAGGGAGATGAGAATTTGAAAGGCTCTAAGTTAGAAATAAAGTCATTGAAAGGGAGCTTAATAAATTAAACAATCAAAAATACATTACAGCATATATTTTTTAAAAAATTATATAGGAAATTACTTATATTGAGACACTGAGATAACTAAAATGTCCCCTTCTGGCCCCCACACAGATTTTGACTCCTGTACCTGCCAGTGTGCTCCCTCTTACCCCCTTCATCTATCCTGTTTCCCTACCCAGGGCTTCCTCTCTATGTTCAGTCCGGTCTCTCCACCTCGGTTCAACTCCTTCCTCACATGGCTCTGATTTCTCCTCCTATTCTTCTATGGAAGGGAAATTATTCTTTTCTGGGATCACTGAAGACTTTGCTGATGAGTCCAGGTCACACTAAGCACAATCTTTACCTAACTTTACAAAATATAGTTTCTGTTGAATATGATTTAGCATCAGATTATTCCCACTCTTATACTAATCTCTGCTTAAGCCTTGTCTCTGTAGATAGATGGCAGACTGATCGAATGGATGGAGTGCCTAGCAAAAATTGAGTATGAAATAGGTGCACCAAAAAGAGTCTACATGGAAAAAAAAATGTTCCTGTGCTTAGAATCACTCTCAGTACTATCCAGCAGATAAGGTCAATAGCAATCTTGTAAAGAGCTAAACTTTTTCTGAGAAATAATAACTGCTCCCACCTATTGAGTTATATTGTAGACACCATTTTCTCAAGTAAATTTATTTAATCCTAACAACTTTATAAAGTAAATATTGTTCTTAAACTCCATTTTACAAATGAAAAAAACTGAAGTTAAATCCTGCTAAAACCTAATAGCTAGGAGGTGATGATAATACAGTTTGAACTCAGGCAGACTGACTCCAGAGTCCTTCCTGCCTCTCGGGAGCTGATACGAGAGTCAAAAAGAGGAATAAGAGGAAACGAACTTCCTGCAATTGCTGTGCTTTCCAGACACACTATATGGCCATCTTATCCACTATTCAGACATGAGGCACTCTTAAACTAAGATGTATATCTGATTGCAACACCAATAAAATTTCAAGAGTAGCCAACAACATAAAGATTAATGGTATTTACTGACTAGAAGAAAGGGAATTTTTCACAGTTTGGCAAAACCTTTCAGAGCAAAATTGTACCATTTCAACAAACAAAAGGATATGAGAAAATGAAGCCAAACAAAAGAGTGAGTGAGAAGGAAAAAAAGCAAGAAATTAAAAGGCAGAAAAGTGGAATTAGGAGAAAATATGATGAAGAATAAAGGCAGTGACCAAAAACAATGACAGTGAGAAACTGAGATGACCATGATAAAGAGAAAGGGAACAAAACACTGGGTAAAATAGCATAGCCCCTGAGGACTCTGGCTGTGTCAAGCTCTCTTGAGGATATCACAGGTAAAAATGGCACAAGTTCATGTCAGCAGGAAAGCCACAACAGTCCAGCTGCACAGTCTAATAGAATTTTGTGATAATAAAAATAATTGATATTGGCACTTCCCAGTATGGTGGCCACTAGCCACATCTGGCTACTGAACCCTTGAAATGTGACTGGTGCAAATGAGGAATTAAGTTTTTAATATTTTGAAGTTGAATTAATTTGGATGTAACTAGCCACATGTGGCTAGTGACTCCAGTAATGAACAGCAAAGGTCTATGGCTTCCAAGTGGCAAAGTGATTCTAGGGACTTCTCTAAAAAAGCACGTTCCATAACCCCCTCACTCTCTATATGCTGACCACATAGAAAAACATATGAACGTCTAACACTGAGATTCTGAGTGACCATGAAAAGGCTGTATCTTATTCTGTGTACTAAATATGATGGGTTAAATTGTGTCCTTCTACAATTCCTTTGTTGAAGCTCTAACCCCCAATAGCTCAGAATGGGACTGTTTTTAGATATGGGGCCTTTAAAGAGCTGGTTCAGTTAAAATGAGGCCATTAGGGTGGCCCCAAATCTCATCTGGCTGGTGTCCTCATAAAAAGAAGAAATTCGGCCGGGCACATTGGTTCACGCCTGTAATCCCAGCACTTTGGGAGGCCGAAGTGGGCAGATCAAGAGGTCAGGAGATCAAGACCTTCCTGGCTAACAAGGTGAAACCCCGTCTCTACTAAAAATACAAAAAAAAAAAAAAAAAAAAAAAAAATTAGCCAGGCATGGTGGCGGGCGCCTGTAGTTCCAGCTACTTGGGAAGCTGAAGTGGGTGAATCCAGGAGGCGGAACTTGCAGTGAGCCGAGGTCAAGCCACTGCATTCCAGCCTGGGTGACAGAGTGAGACTCCATCTCAAAAAAAAAAAAAGAAAAGAAGAGATTCAGCCACCCAAATGGACACCAGAAATGTGCATACACAGAGGAAAAACCAAGTGAGGACCCAGCAAGAGAGTGGCCATCTGCAGACCAAGAAGACAGGGCTCAGAACCAAACCTACTGGCATGTTGGCTTGGACTTCCAGTCTCCAAAACTGAAAGAAAACAAATTTCTGTTGCTTAAGCCACCCCAGTCTGTAGTTTTTTGTTATGGCAGCCATAGCAAGTTATTACACTAAAGCAGTTAAAAACAAGTGCAATACATTTTTAAAACTTCAGTGTAATTTAAGTCAAAAGTTTTAGGCTTAGCCTTGGTTTATTTATCAAACCATATTTCTTGACCCACTCTTCAAAACTGAGAATGCACAGAATCTTGTAGTAGAACATTCAAAGGAGGAAACAAATTATAAACTACAATTACCTGCAGCTAAGGAGTATTTTACATGCTACTCAATTTAAATTCTAAAAGCTGTATTGATGACAGTTAAATAGTAGCTGCCTATGCAGGATGACAGGTTTTAAAATGTAACTCCTCCATGCAAGATTGAAGGGAAATTTCTGGTTGCTAGGCCCTGATTTGGTGCAGTGAAGGTCAACATTACTAAGTAGGGAATTTGCATTAGTGTCTGGGTGTTCCAAGAGCTGCATAAATTACCTATGCAATGGTCAAGCTCTTTCAAAGATCCCTGCTGGCAGAGATGGTGAGTGTGGGGAGGAGAGAGGGAGGCTCTCTCTCTTTTGCTTGTCAACAAAATATGTTGTCATGTTTTATCTCATATTTTTTCTTAAAATGAATGTTGTTTTCATACATATTTTGTTTTCTGTGATATGCTCTCATTCATCACATGATTGCTAGGCATGGCCGGACCTATAATAGTACTTAGCATCTTGCAGATTATCAGCACATTATGACAAGACTCACTGTTTCTCTGAAATGTAAGGAGCTTTATAGGCTTGCCTACAGCTACACATTTCAATAGAAGTTTTCTATAAATTAGAACAAGGGCTACATATTTGGCAGCAGCTGATAAATAGGCAAATCTTACCTGGTAGACTAAAAATGTACAAATGTATTTACAGAGACTCAGGATTCTTACCAGAAATTTGTTTCCCCCTTATATCATGTTACTGATATACATCTCTAATTATGGGGATTTTTCTCAAGAAAAACCTTGTTTAGAATCAGAGAGGAATGACAGAAACTCTTGCATTCTCCTTGTAACCTTGACAGACATAGGGCAAGGGCAAGAAGAGGTATAAGGTGTCTTCAGAACAAAGGATAGCCTAGTTTTCCATGCTCAAGCTCACACAGTCTTCCTGTTGACTCCTCTTTTGGAGTCACTGTTAAAATGGTCTCTTCTCCAGGGTGAAATCATAAGTCGGCAAAATCAGTTTTTCATGTTCCCCGCCGCTCTCACGTGTTACTGTTCACAGTGTGAAGTCAGTTTGTTTGGTCAGTCCCCAGGGGCTGCCTAGGCCTTTAGTGTCTCTTTCTTGAGTTGCAATTTGACAATCAGATATTCTATTGCCTCTATGGTCACAAAATTCTAGCTAATAAATAACTCTTGCTAATATACTAATGGATTATAATGGATTTTTTAACCTTTCTAGGCATCATCTTTGTTATTAGACTCTTCTGGTGACAATGTTGCAGCTTAAATGAGTGATTTTTAATGAATGTAAGTAATTTGACTCCATGGTAAATTGTGTGTGTGTGTGTGTGTGTGTGTGTGAGAGAGAGAGAGAGAGAGAGAGAGACAGAGAGAGAGAAAGGAATTCTCTTTCAGATAGAGCTTTTGTTTCCTGTGAAATCCTGCTTCCTATGAAGCTGTCTGAAGTCTCCCTACCTTTGTGAAGGCTTTGTTTCAATGAGGGGGTACTTCATTTGGGCAGCTGGTCACTAGACATGAAGGGTTCTATTTGTGAGTAAAAAGGTGGCTTACACCCACAGTGGAAAATACCCTTTTCAGGCACCATTTTGTAGGTCAGGTACATAGTCTGTTTATCAGAACTAATATAAATACTGGAACCAGATAGACCTAACCTTTATTTTTAGAATGGGGATTTAAAGTGCAGTTGAGCTATTCAAGACACCTGTATCAGTTAAGATGGGCTAGGGAATGCTTCTGTAATAAACAACCCCAAATTCTTAGTGGTTTGTTGTAATAAAGTTTATTTCTCTCTTGTGCTATATATCCATCACAATGGGATAGGACCTCTGCTCCAAATCTCCTCACTTCCCAGGAACAAGACTGAGAAAGCAGCCATTGTATCAAATGCTGTCAACTGTCATGCCACAGGAAAGAGAGAGCTCTAGAAGGTCTCACATCAACAATTCAATGCTTAGCCCAGAAATGACATATGTTAGTTCTGCTCATAATTCATTGTCTGGAGCTAGTCACAGGGCTCACCCAGCCACAGGGGTCTCAGAAATGTCACTTCCATTTTCTTGTGTCTGAAAATGAGAAAAGCTGGACAGATTTGGTCAACAGTATGAATGACAACCACAGTACTCAAGAGACTCTTCTACTTTGGAATTTTATAAGAGCAAGCATTAGCTGAAATTAACTAGATATGCACAATGAAAGAACTGTATTCCTATTACTAAACAGTTAAACAAATGCATAGTAAATTATAAATAAATCCAACAGGAGTGGCCAGAGAAGGATCTTTCTCCTATACCACTTTTAGATTATCTTATTTTGTTGTTCTGTCATACACTGTCTGCTTTGGTATTCTGGGCTACTCTATGTCAAACTGTCAGCTTTTATCAGAGCTGATGTATTACTTACAAAGAATTCCCAGTTTTTTATCTCCCAATGATAAAACTTTAATTTTTAATGCATGGAAACTTTCTTTCTTAATTATATGCACTTTAAGAGAATATATATTGCTCTGGTGATTTTTCTTATTATGTTACACAATAGAAACATGTGATTATGGGAAGCTCTGCAATGTGTTCCGCCCATCTGTGAATGTCTTCTACAGAAGGAGTTATAAATAAATATGATTAAATCATATGAACTTGCCATTTTTGCAGGTCAAACAGTTGAATATTGTCAATTTCATGTTTTAGTCTAATAAATACCTCCATGGCTTTAGATTTTAATAAACATCTTTTCAAGGATGAATATTGTCTTTCTCATTTAGTTACGATCCCTGGTAGGGGTCAGTGTGTGCATTATGAATTCAGAAAATCTTTTACTTTCATCAAGGTTCTGCTTTTCTTAGTTACATGGTCTTATGTGGGCTCTATAGCCTTCAGTTTCCTTGTGGGCATAAAAATAATATCAACCTGTTGGAGATATCGTGTGGACAGGATGAGATTGGGGATGTAGCACACATAACATAGTCTCTGGCATTTATTGAATGACCCCAAATGGTAGCTTTATACATTTTCTTCTCCCTTGCAAATACTGTAGACTGCCAAGCTGCATTAAAAACTGCCTGCTTATAACCAAATTCTGCCTAGAGGATTCCTGATCAACTGTGCCATGTCCTTTGTGTATATGCTGCAGGAGCACTTACTGCTATCAAAATGGCCCAAAAAGGACAGTCGGTCTACAGACATGTTCTCACTGGGCCCCTTCACAGCCTCCACATCATGACAAATGCCTCTGAGTTCATCTAAGAGGGAGAAAGAACCTAGAATAAGGGCTAGAGAGGAATGATAGATAGATCTTGTATTTTCCTGGTAACCTTGACAGACACAGGGCAAGGGCATGAAGAGGTATAAGGCCTCTACAGAACAAAGGGTAGTCTAGTTTTCCGTGCTCAAGCTCACACAGTCTTCCTGTTGATTCCTCTTTTGGAGTCACTGAGTCAGGAATGAGGTACGGTAATTTCTCAACTCCACCATTTCTCTTCCTTAAATAATAAATTGCATAGAATGAGTCCGTTAATGAGCAGATGAGAGGACCAGTGTGGGTTGCCAATCACCAGGAGTAATTGATATCTGCTTATCCCTTTCTCTTTCCTACTATCATGAGATACATGTTTGGTAAGAATTCAGTATTCTTACAAGTAACATTCATTCCTTTATTGATTGGCATTTACCAAACTGAGAAAGAACTCTAAGAGAGTTTTAAATTCACATTAATGATAAGAAAACATTAGGACAATTCAATTTTCTCTAATAGCTAACTTGAGACAACACACAGAGTTCGTGGAATATCCATTCTAATTTCTCCTGTCTGAATCATGATTGCTCAGAATTAAAGATCATAGCCGCATGATTTGAGATAAATAGGATGTAACTACAATGGCTATTTAAGACATTGTATTTCATATACTTAGAAATTCATAGCACACAGAGGGGGTATTATTTTCAAATTCCTGAATTCATTAAGATATTTACAAATCCTAATATCAATTATATTTTTATGTAATTCCTTTCTTAAAGAAGTTACAAGTACGTGTGAATAAGGTCTCAGTTTTTAAAACACCCTACTGAGATAGGAAGGGATTTTATCTCTAATTTTATATGGTGTCTAAGTCACTTTTGAAATAGAAATAGAGTTACTTAAAAGTCAGTAATTTTACAGCTTTTATCATGAACACTTATTAGCATTTTTCAACACTTCATGAACATTGAGGGTTATGGAAAATTAACAAATTCAACAGGCAAATGGAAATTGATCAATATTAGAGAAATTGATGATAAAGTTTTCTTTATGCATGAGAACCAGCTTCTCTCCCTCAGATACTCAGAGGCACCAAGATACCTCTTCACTACCTGGGCTGGGCTGCCTGGCCCTGTATGACAAGAAAGGCCCAGGGCCACTACCCCAGAGTCTGTAAATCCATGTGTAGCCAATGCTCCATTGTGTTGTGGTGGAGCCTATTCTCCACCAGGAACAAACCAGACCATGGATATAGATACAGTTGTGTATCGCTTAACATAAGTTCTGAGAAATGTGTTGATAGGCAAGTTCATCAATGTGCAAACATCACAGAGTATACTTTCACAACCTCCATGGTATAGCCTACTATACACTAGGCAATATGGCAGAGCCAATTGCCCATAGGCTACAAACTTGTACAATAGTTACTGTACTGAGTACTGTGGGCAATTATAACACATTGCTAAGTATTTGCATATCTAAACATATCTAAACATAGAAAAGTACAGTAACAATATAGTTTTTTAATTATATGGGATTGTGCAGTCCATCATTGACAGAACCATCCTTATACAATGCATGACAGTAACTGAATGCCATACCTGGAAGCAAGTCTTAGGCTATTAATGTTTCTAGCACAATGAGCTTCATCAGAAGAAAGAGTCCATGACAAGCTATATCCTTTTTCAGGATTCCCCCACAGAAGCCTACTGATGGAATCAGATGAGTCACATGATTTTCCCTCTTCCTGGTTCAATAGGAGGCATTGTCTCTCTGCCAGTCTCCCTGTGGGAGTTCAATCAATATTAATTGAATGAATGAATGAACTGACATGAAGTATGTGGTAGATGATACTAAAAGACTTGCCTTGCAATGGTCATATGGACCTACTGGCACACAAATAATAGAATTTCTGGAAGTTATTACTTTCCCTAGCTGGTGGCCAAGACAATGGCTTTGCAATTGACAGTGCTCCTCTCTGTGAGAAAATGACGGTATGTTCTCTGCCAACATTTGTTCTCATTTGGAATTAAATGGGGCTACAAAATGGGTTTATTCACATAGCATTTTGGGTAAAAATATGAAATAATGAAAGGCACACTCTGTCACTTAGTCATAAACTTTTAATAATCCCAGAATCTAGATTATTAAATCATGATTTTTTAATGACTTGTCTTTATTATAATTTTCAAAAATGATGATTGTATTTACATTCATATTTATTTTTATTGTTATCACATACTATTTATTTAAATTATTTCATTATAATAATGAGCATGCCTGGCATAAATACATTTGAGAAATAAACACAACTGACTTTTGGTCAACATCAGCCACAACAAAAACTTAACATATGAGAGCAGAAATGATTCATATTTGGTCCACAGAAAACACTTCAGTGTTTGTTGGTCCAGCAATATTGGAAGTTCAGGCTGCTCTCAATACAGCCACTTTTAGCCCTGCTGACAAAGGTATATGTTAACTTTCTAGGCATCCGTCTTTGTGTCTTTCAACTCCCAACACATTCCAAAGTTCTGTCAGTCACCCCAGATAAGCTTCTCTTACAAAGCTTGAGCTGATGGAGCTAGAACCCACTCCCTGTCTTAGGAAGCTCAAAGAGTGGTAACAGCTCTCTGAAAACAGTGTCATCACCAAGTTTTCTCCTTTTTCATGTACTTTTTGTATTTTTATCTCAATCTGGTTGGGGGTTCTTCACAACTCTTTTGTAACTTCAGCAGATGCAGGTTTTTCTCATGTTCATTCTGGCTATATGTTCTATTGGCACTTAAGTCATAACAGAGATTGGAAGAGTTCCTTCTAGCAATCTGTTAAATAATTTTTACACCAATCTCCTGGTGCAGACCTAAGCTGATTCCTACCTTTAAATAAATGATGAAAGTAAAGCAAAAGGTGCATAAGAGATACAGGACAAGTCAAGACACATCTGGAATGTAAACAGTCTTCTAATCATTGATTTTATTCAATTCATAGCCATTTCCCACTATAAAAAATTGCTAAACTTTGGGCAGGGCATAGTGGCTCATGCCTGTAATCCCAACACTTCGGGAGGCCGAGGCAAGTGGATCACTTGAGGTAAGGAGCTCGAGACCAGCCTAGCCAACAGGGTGAAACCCCATCTCTACTAAAAAAAAAAAAATTAGCCAGGTGTGGTGGCACATGCCTGTAATCCCAGCTACTGGGGAGGCTAATGCAGGAGAACTGCTTGAGCCTAGGAGGCGGAGGTTGCAGTGAGTCAAGATCATGCCATTGCACCCAGCCTCGGGGAAGAAGCGAGATTCCATCTAAAAAAAAAAAAAAAAAAAAAAAAAAAGCTAACCGTTGAAGAATTCCTTAATCCGATATAGAAGAAGTAATAATTGTGGTCACAATATATTTCTGCAGTTCCACAGAAAGCAACACTAGAAGTTAGAAGTGACCCTTGGTCACACAAGGCCTGTGCCCTCAAGGTCTGGGATTCCCTTTAAATAGTTACACTCTTCTTGGCTTGATTCCTCACCCAGAGTCCTGAGAAAATCTTTCCATTAGAAAGCCCAATACACTGACATCAATTTTCTCCTTTCCCTTTAGAATTACATAAATTCACATGTAAGTATACTGGTACAAAGTAAAAAGAGACAGTGTGATTAAGACAAAGGAAAACCAACAGATATCAAATATTAGACTGCAGAAAGATCATTACAGTCCCAATCCTAAAATGCTCGTAACAGAATTCCCTAAATGTTATTTTAAAATTCTGGATAAAGGACCTTTTCCTACTGGGACTTACTGTCATCTCTGCTATGTTCTGTTGGCATGAGCTGCTGCCATGTGGTTGGTTATTTGCCTCCTGTTGGCAAAATTGGTCCCCCATGGTCCAGCCCGCCCAATACACATGCTCTTCCCTGCAAGGATGCTCTGGCCAGGACCACTCACTTTCCTCTTCCGGAGCCTGATCACTCATGCTGAACTAATTCTTGGCCTGCTCCCCTGGATCCAGTGACCTTTATTGTGCACCTGTTCTGGGGAAAACACTGAAGTGGACAGGACTCTTCTGGTTGCAAATGATAGACAATTTGAACTAGCTAGGCAAAGGGAACAAATGTAAGGCCCAGAATCCAGGATGGAGTATAATTAATGCCATAAGACCGAGGGACCCACTCCACTAACACTCCATCCCATAGCCCCTTACGGCTGTCTCTCTGGCTTTACTCGCTTCATTGACAAACTTTCTTCTTCCTTGTCCTGGAAATATTTTCATGACCAAGATCACACCCACACAGATTTCTGAGAGAAAAAGGTCTTCATCTCTCCCAATTCTAGAGGTGAACAGAAAATTCTGAGAATGATTTTGGCCCATAAGGTATGAGCTCATTTCCTGGGCCAATCACTGGGGCCAGGGAGAGAGGATCACATCAGCGCCCATCGTTGGGAGGGAGTGTGGTGCTTCCGGGAAGATGGAGGTTTGCGGGCCAGTCCAAACAACAGATGTCCTCCAAAGGCATAGTGCCAATCCTGACAGTAATGGGAGGGAAAGATAAAATTCTCCTGATTTAGGGAGTCATTACGGGCAACCTTGTTTAACAAATGTCTGCTTTTACACTGAGCTGCCAAGAGAAAGAACTCCTGATGAGGCCACCAGCTACCTGGATGATGGGGGGCCATAGCTAAGGGAAAAGCCCTTATATGGTTCAAAGATCTTTGTGTCTTGACTTGGAAAGGAGTTAGGAAAGTTAGGTAAAGGTATAGAGTGCAAGTAAGAGCATTTCTGAGATCTCAATATTCTTCTAATAACTCGATTTTATTTGATTTGTCATATTTTCTCTCACTATACGTCTTGCTAACCTTTGAAGAGTTCTTGAAAATGGCATAGAAGAACTAGTTGTTGACAGAAATTGAAAATACAGATCTCCAGGAGTGTACATTAAAGGTAGAGGTGGCCCTCTGTCAGGGATTCTGTGGTATAATTGCTCTTCAATCTTCTATGAGGGGAGTTTAGAGCCTGCTTCAATCCTGGCTTCTGACCTTCCCCTCCTCAGGCATCAGGACATGAGGCTTCCCCTAAAGGCCAGAACCTGATTAATCAGAGAATACCAGGCTTCTGATTATTCATGTTTATACCTTTATGGGCTTGTGACATATTATGTATTATCACGTACCACATAACGATGTTTCAGTCAACCATAGATCACACATACAGCAGTGGTCCTATAAGATTTTAATGGAGCTGAAAAATTCCTATCCCTTTGTGATGCTGTAGCTATTGCAACACATTACTCCTGTGTGTGTGGTGATGCTTTGACATAAACAAACCTGCAGCATGGCCAGTCATATGAAACTATAGCATATACAATTTTGTACAGTACATAATACTTGATAATGATAATAAATGACTATATTACTGGCTTATGCACTTACTATACCATGCTTTTTACCTTTATTTTAGAGTATACTCCTTCTACTTATTAAAAAAAGTGTTAACTGTAAAACAGTGTCAGGTAGGCCCTTCAGGAGGTATTCTCGAAGAAGGCACTGTTATCATAGGAGATGACAGCTCCATGCATGTTATCCCTGAAGCACTTCCAGTGGGACAAGATGTAGAGGTGTAAGACAGTGATACGGGTGATCTCAACCCTGTGTAGGTCTAGGCTAATGTGTGTGTTTGAGTCTTAGTTTTTAACAAAAAATTTACAAAGAAAAAAGTTAAATAGAAAAAAGGCTTATAGAGTAATCATAGAAAGACAATATTTTTGTACAGCTGTACAATTGTGCTTTAAGCTAAGTGTCACTACAAACAAGTCAAGAAGTTAAAACATTAGACGTTTATAAAGTAAAAAAGTTACAGTAAGCTAAGTTTAATTTATTACTGAAGAAAGGAAATTTTTAATATTAATCTAATGTAGCCTAAGTGGTCAGTGTTTATAAAGACAGTAGTGTACAGTAGTGTCCTAGGCCTCCACATGCACCCCCCACTCACTCACTCACTCACTCACCCGAGCAACTTCCAGCTGTGCAAGCTCCATTCATGGCCAGTGCCCTATACAGATGTGACACCTATCTTTTACACCATACTTTTACTGTACCTTTCTATATTTAGATACACAAGTACTTATCATTGTGTGACAATTGCCTATAATATTCAGTAGAGTAACATGCTGTACAAGTGTGTAGCCTAGAAGCAATAGGCTATGCCTTATAGCCTAGGTGTGCTGTAGGCTACACCATCTAGGTTTCTATAAATACACTCTATGATGTTCATATAACAATGAAATTGCCTAACAATGTGTTTCTCAGAACATATCCCTGTCATTAAATGATGCGTGACTGTAATTGAAGGAAATAATTATAGAATTTCGATTGTATCTAATTTCATGTTTACAATAAAAAAAGCCAAACACTACTTCCCTACAAATAAACTTATTTTACTATCAGTTTTTAATTACATAATTAATGCATCCCACTGCTTCCTCCTGGAATTCATTTTCTTCTTCCTTGCATAGATCCTCTAGCAAAAAGGATCTTTGGATAATAAGCTTTCCGAGAACTTGTATGTCTGAAGATGTTTTACTCTACCCCCATATATAAATGGGAATTTAGCTGTATGTAAAATTACAGACTTAAAGCTATTTCACCTCAACTCTTTGAAGTTGATGCTCCACTACCCCATTGTGTCCAATGATGTTGCTGTGAACTAAGGTTGTCTATGAGTCCAGCTCTCTAATTCCTTTAGAAGCAATCTGATTTTTTCCCTCTTCTAGCTTTTAGAATTTTCCTTTTAGGCTTGACATAACCATGAAATATCTGGAATAGGGTTTTATTACTCCTGTTGCTATTTTTGTTATGTTTGTTCTTTGATGGATTCTTTAAATTTTAGGACATACGTCTTTCTTTAGGTCTAGAACTTTGCTGGCTTCTATGTCATCAGCAAGTATGGTTCCTTCTGCATTCTCCACATTCTCTCAATCTGGGACCCCTAATGGAGGATGTTGACTCTCAGGCCTTGTTCTTCATGTTTTGTTTTAACTTTTCTTTCATGTAGTTCTTTTCATTTTTCCGTTTGTGTTAACTTCTGGGATAATTTCTTGTTACAGTCTTTTACATTGCTAACTTGCTTTTCAATTATGCTTATTCTGCTGTTCACCCGTTTTTTAACTGTACTCATTTTATTTTCATAATATATAATTGGTTATTTTTCATAATCATTCATTGTAGTTTTTTTTAATGTGATGTTCCCCTTGTTTCTCTGATGATATGTAATTACCTTATGTGGAAGTCCTACGCTACTTCCACAAGTATAAGTGCTTTCAGTTGTCCAGTTCCTCACTTTTTGAGAAAAATCATTTTTAAATTTTTAAATTTTTAGCTTTGTGGGTAAAAATTTTGATACAGGCATACAATGTTTAATAGTCACATCAGGGTTAATGGGGTATCTATCTACTCAAACATGTACTATTTCTTTGTGTTACAAACAATCCAATTATACTCTGAGTTATTTTTAAATGTACAATAAATTACTATTGACTATAGTCACCTTGTTGCGCAATCAAATAGTAAGTCTTATTCATTGTTTCTGACTATATTTTTGTACTAATTAACCATCTTCACTCTCCCCACCTCACTACCCTTCCCATCTTCTGATAACCATCCTCCTACTCTCTATCTCCATGAGTTCAATCGTCTTAATTTTTAGCTCCCACAAATAAGTGAAAACTTGCGAAGTTTGTCTTTCTGTGCCTGGTTTATTTCATCTCACATAATGTCCTCCAGTTCCATCCATGTTGTTGCAAATGACAGAACCTCATTCTTTTTTATGGCTGAATGGTACTCCATTGTGTACATATTCTACATTTCCTTTATTCATTTTTCTGTTGATGGACACATAGGTTGCTTCCAAATCTTGGCTGTTGTGAATAGTACTGCAATAAATGTGAGAGTATGATATATCTTCAATATATTGATTTATTTTCTTTTGTGGATGTGTCTAGCAGTGAGATTGCAAGATCATATGGTACTTCTGTCTTTAGTTTTTTGAGGAACCTCCATACTGTTCTCCATAGTGGCTGTACAAATTTACATTCCACTCACAGTGTACAAGGGTTCCCTTTTCTCCACATCCTCATAAGCGTTAATTATTGCCTGTCTTTTGGATTAAAGTCATTTTACCTGGGGTGAGATGAAATCTCATTGGAGTTTTGATTTGCATTTCTCTGATGGTCAACAATGGTGAGCACCTATTCCTATCTCTGTTTGCTATTTGTATGTCTTCTTTTGAGAAATGACTATTCGGATTTTTTGCTTATTTTTAATTGGATTATTAGATTTTTTTTCCCATTGAGTTGTTTGAGTTCCTTATGTGTTTGGTTATTAGTCCCTTGTAAGATGGATAACTTGCAAATATTTTCTCCCATTCTGTGAGCTGTCTCTTCACTTTGCTGACTGTTTCCTTTGCTGTGCAGAAGATTTTAACTTGATGTGATCCCATTTGGCCATTTTTGCTTTAGTTGCCTGTGCTTGTTGGGTATTACTCAAAATATATTTGCCTAGACAAATGTCCTGGAAAGTTTACCCAATGTTTACTTTTAGTAGTTTCACAGTTGGAGGACTTAGATTTAAATCTTTAATTCATTTTGATTTGATTTTTGTATATGATAAGAGGTAGGGGTCTAGTTTCATTCTTCTACATACAGATACCCAGTTTTCTCAGCACCATTTATTAAGAAACTGTCCTTTCCCTATTGTGTGTTCTCAGGAGCTTTGTTGAAAATGGGTTTAGTGTAGATGTATGGATTTATATCTGGGTACTCTATTCTGCTCTATTGGTTATGTATCTGTTTTTATGCCAGTACCATACTATTTTGGTTACCATAGCTTTGTATCATAATTTAAAGTCAGATAATGCGATTCCTCCAGTTTTGTTCTTTTTGCTCAGAATACCTTTGGCTATGTGGAGTCTTTTGTGGTTCCATACAAATTTTAAGATTATTTTTTCCATTTCTGCAAAGAATGTCATTGGTATTTTAATAGTGATTGCACTGAATCTGTAGATTGCTTTGCATAGTAGGACATTTTAACAATATTGATTCTTCCAATCATGAACATGAAATATCTTCACATTTTGTTTGTGTTCTCTTCAATTTCTTTCACCAATGTTTTATAGTTTTCACTGTAGAGATCTTTCACTTCTTTGATTAAGTTTATTCCTAGGTATTTTATTTTATTTTATTTTTAGCTATTGTAAATGGGATTACTTTCTTCATTTCTTTTTCAGATTGTTTGCTGTTGGCATACAGAAATGCTAGTAATTTTTGTATGTTTATTTTGTATCCTGCAACTTTACTGAATTTGTTTATCAGTTCTAATAGTTTTTTGGTGGAGTCATTAGGTTTTTCCAAACATAAGATTATAGCATCTGCAAACAAGGATAATTTGACTTTTTTCTTTCCAATTTGGATGATTCCTCTAGCTAGGACTTTCAGTACTTTGTTAAATAACAGTGGTAAAAGTTGGCATCCTTGTCATATTCCAGATCTTGGAGGAAAGGCTTTCAGTTTTTCCCCACTTGGTATGATACTAGCCATAGCTTTTATTGTGTTGAGGTATGTTCCTTCTATATAGTTTTTTGAGGGTTTTTATCATGAAGGGATGCTGAATTTTATTAAATCGTTTTTCAGCATCAGTTGAAATGACTATATGGTTTTTGTCCTTCATTCTGTTTATATGATGTAACAATTGATTGATTTGTGTATGTTGAACCACCCTTGCATTCCTGGGATAAATTCCACTTGGTCATTATGAATGACATTTTTAATATGTTGTTGAATTCAATCTGCTAATATTTTGTTGAGAATTTTTGCATAATGTTCATCAGGGATATTGGCCTATAGTTGTTTTTGTTTGTTTACTTTTCTAATGTGTCTTTGTCTAGTTTTTCATATCAGGGTAATACTGGCCTCATAGAATGAATTTGGAAATATTCTCTCCTCTTCTGTTTTTCAGAATAGTTTAAGTGCATATTTAAGTGTATAATATTAGTTATTTAAATGCTCAGTAAAATTCAGAAGTGAAACCATCAGGTTTTGGGCTTTTCTTTTCTGGGATACTTTTTATTACAACTTCGATTTTATTATTATTATTATTATTGTTCTGTTCAGGTTTTAGATTTCTTCACAGTTCAATCTTAGTAGGCTGTATGTGGCTAGGAATTTATTCATTTCTTCTAGGTTTTTCAGTTTATTGGCTTAGAGTTGCTCCTAGTAGCCTAATAGTCATTTGAATTTCTGTAGTATGGATTGTAAAGTCTCCTTTTTCATCTCTGATTTTATTCATTTGGGGCTTATCTCTTTTTTCCTTTGTCTGGCTAAAGGTTTGTTAATTTTGTTTATCTTTTCAAAAAACCAATGCTTCATTTCACTACTCTTCTGTATTTTTTGTTTCAATTTTATTTATTTCTATTCTAATCTTCATTTCTTTCTACTAATTTTGAGTTTGGTTTGTTCTTTCTCTTCTAGTTCTTTAAGGTAAATCATTAGGTTGTTTATCTGAAGTTTTTCTCTTTTTTTTTTTTTTTTTTGATGTAGACACTTATAGTTATAAACTTCCCTTTTAGTACTGCTTTTGCTGTATCCCATATGGTTTCATATGTTGTGTTTTCGTTTTAAGAATGTTTAAATTTTCCTCTTAATTTCTTCCTTGACCCACTGGTCATTTGGGAGTGTATTGTTTAATTTCCATGTATTTGCATAATTTCTAAAATTCCTCTTGTTACTGATTTCTGGTTTTATTCCATTGTAGTCAGAGAAGATACATGATTTAATTTCAATATTTTTGAATTTTTTAAGACTTGTTTTGTGGCCTAACAGATAATCTGTCCTTGAGAATGATCTACGTGCTGAGGAGAAGAATGTGTATTCTGCAGCCATTGGATGAAATGCTCTGCAAATATCTATTAGGTCCATTTGATCTATAGTGCAGATTAAGTCTGATGCTTCTTTGTGAATTTTCTCTCTGGATGATCTGTTCTATGCTGAAAGTGGGATGTTGAAGTCTCCAACTATTATTGTATTGGGTCTTTCTATCTCTTTAGCTCTAATAGTATTTACTTTATATATCTGGGTGCTCCAGTCCTAGGTGCATATATATTTACATGTACATGTATACTATTGGATACATATATATTTACTACATATATATTTGAGTGCATATATATTTATATATTTAACGTTTATATCATCTTGCTGAATTGGCCCATTTATCATTATATACTGACCTTCTTTATCTCTTTTTATAGTCTTTGTCTTGAGATCTATTTTGTCTGATATAAGGATAGCTATTCCTGCTTTGTTTTGGTTTTCATTTGCATAGAATATCTTTATCCATCCCTTTATTTTCAGTCTATGTGTGTCTTTATAGGTGAAGTGTGTTTCTTGTAGGTAATACATCATTGGGTCTTGTTTATTTATCCATTCACCCACTCTATGTCTTTTGATTGGAGAGTTTAGTCCATTTACATTTAATTTTATTGTTGATAAGTAAGAACTTAACTCTTGCCATTTTGTTTTTTGTTTTCTGGTTATTTTATGCTCTTCTCTTCCTTCTTACCTTTCTTCCTGTCTTCCTTTTAGTGAAGGTAATTTCCCCTAATGGTATCTTTTAATTTCTTGTTTTTTATTTTTATTTTTTGTATCTATTGTATGTTTTTTGTTGTTCTTGTGTTTTTTTGTTTTTGTTTTTGTTTTTTTGTTTTTTGTTTTTTTTGAGATGGAGTCTCACTCTGTCATCCAGGCTGGAGTGCAGTCACATGATCTTGGCTCACTGCAACCTCTGCCTCCTGGGTTCAAGCAAGTCTCCTGCCTCAGCCTTCTGAGTAACTGGGATTACAGGTGTGCACCACCACACCCGGCTAAATTTTATATTTTTAGTAGAGGCAGGGTTTCATCATGTTGGTCAGGCTGGTCTCAAACTCCTGACCTTGTGATCTGCCTGCCCTGGCCTCCCAAAGTGCTGGGATTAACAGGCGTGGGCCACCACGCCCGGCCTGTTGTATGTTTTTGATTTGAGGTTACCATGAGGCTTGCAAATGATATCTTATAACCATTATTTTAAACTGATGACAATTTAACAGTGATTGCATAAACAAACTAACAAACAAGTAAAGATAAAGCTAATAAAAACTCCAACTTTAACTTCATCCGTCTGCTTTTTAACTTTTTGTTGTTTGCATTTGTATCTTACTAGACTATACACGTCTTGAAAAGTTGTAGTTGTTATTTTTGATAGGTTCATCTGAGAAAAGTCATTATTTTATGATATTGATGTCCCTCAACCTTTGAGAAAATTGTCATCTTCTTAACAAATTTTGTTTGGTAACTGAACTTCTCTGTGAGATATTCTGTTAACTATCTTTGCACAATCTGGTGGGGAGAGGCCGGCTGCCCTATTTTCAGAGAGGCAGCTGCCCTATTTCACTGAAAAGTAATTCTTGGCACAAGATGCTCCTGATTCCTCTGGGACATTGTGGACACCAAGGCAATTGCCTTTTCGCTATGTCCTAAGCTCCTGTACTCACTGCTCATGGCCTGCTACGTGTGTATGTGGTGGGGGTCAAGTAATTTTCCAATTAAGTCTTAAGCCATGTGCTTTGCAGTTTTCAAGCATTTATCAATTTCTCATCAAGTCAAAGTCTCCCTTAATTTTTATTATGTATGTATATTTTTAAAATACATATTTTAATTATTCATGTGGTTTTTATGTGGGAGCAGTGTTTACTAGTTCTACCTCCTACCATTTTAAAACCACAGCTTTTTTTTTAAGGAAACATTTATTGAGCCAACTATGTGTCAAACATAGATAGGCATGGGGATTAGCATAGTGCCCCAAAAGGCCCTTTACTTTTTTTCATAAAGCTTTTTTCCTGCCTCTGTAGCGCAGAATTCAGCTTGGCAGGCCAAAAAAAGAAACCATTGAGTTTAGGGAACACTCAGTAATCAGTTCAAAAGGCCAGATGAATTATATCAAGGCAAGTAAAGTGTCAAAAAAACAGACAAGAGATACAGGCAAGAAAAATGTTCTCCGGTCTTCCAGTGTCTTCCTAATCCTCTCTGTATAGAGTGACCATATGTCCCTATTTGCCTTAGACAGTTCTGGTTTATACCTATTATCTTGGTGTGAGTATTAATGATACCTTTTCACTCTAAAAAGTTATCTAGTTTAAACTGTAAATTATATGATTACTTTAGTAAGACACCATGTAAAGAAAATCAATGAATGAATATCTCTGGTCGGTGATAATATTTGGAGCACTTCAGAACATAGGGAACAGAAATAGCAAGTCATCATTTATTTATTTATTCATTCATTCATTCATTCATTCAATAACGGTTTGCTGAAGCTCTACCACGTGCCAGGCTCTGTGCAAAGCTTTGAATGTAAAGTGATGAGCAACCCAGACACACTCATGGACATTTCCCTGAGAAAAGATTAGCAAACTAACAAGTCTATTTCTAATGTAAACCAGAGACAAACTATAATTTCTCAACATTTTTTCCTAGTTCAAGGACTTGAGAAAACATTGTAAACTCTTGGCCTACTCAATCATACACTGTCAGGTAGGTATTAAGTTAGCATATCAAAACCACACCATCATTTGAAAGAGATGTTAAATACTTGTCTACCAAACAAGAACAAAGCAGGGTGCTATGCAGGTAATAATGGATTTGAAGTCACTAGATGGCCTGTTTAGATAATTAAGCAAACAAAAAAAAAGTACTGAAAAATTATCAAAGTTGATGATTAGCATGGTTTGGAATTCAAAGGATAATTTCACTACCCTCTTCTTCACTTAGGCGCTGAGATAATGTATATAATGGATCGATCACATGCAATTTTCTACTCATTATGCACAAACCTGCTTCATCAAATTCCCCATTCAGCATGCATATGCCAAAAAAATCAAAAGCCAAAAGCAAGGTGCAACCTGCAGCCCCTATTATTCTTTTACTTTTTAAAATACGCAATTCTTTTGAAGAGTTAGAATACCAAGTGTTCTTTTTGTTATTTAGACAAAATTTGCAAGGAATTTTCCTCATTTTCTAGAGCTCAGTATTCCTGGAAAGCTAAATCCCACGGGAACTTCGAAAATGTCAGGAGCTTCTTAAGTGGTGTGAAACCCACTTACAGCTTATTTGTTATAAGCTTTGACATGGAAATAGCAGAGTGGATATATAAAGAAAAAAATCCAGTAACAATAGGAATACATTGTTTATGATATTGTCCATAGTCAATTCCTGGTCAGAGGATACTACTGAAGATTCAGAAGACTGGGGTTCCATCCCACAGGGGTAATTTTCTCCTCTGCGGATTATGACCTCCACCTTGGTCCCAGATTTTGCATAGATATGACTATAAAAAGGGAAGAACAGGTGAAAGTAGAAGAATCAAGGCAAATCTGTCTGCATTACAAGAAAAAGAATTCAAAGTCAATGGTTGCCAAGGACTATCCAAGTAAATGTAAATGTCTTGATAATATCTGTCAAGATATATTAAAGCATATGTTTTCTAGTGTTTGCACACATATTATAAATCATAAGCTTCTTTGTTTCTGCCTCTAAACTCACTCTGCTTCTCCTATCATCTGTCTTAGTTAATGGCATCCTGAACTACCTTAAGTCATCTAATCAGAAAACTAGAGTCAACATCCATACTTCCTTCACCTTCCATATCCAGTCATCTTCAAATCTTTCCATCCTAATCCCTACAGATCCCAAAATCTATCTTTCCCTTTCCTGTTGTCCTGCCACTGCCTTACCTGGCACCTTCATGTCTTTTTCAGGACACTGTGACAGTTTTTCTTCGATCTCCTGGCTTCACTTTCTGCCTCTTCTACTACAGGGATATTCCTAAGACTGTAAACTGATAATGCCTCTCTCTTTGCTCAGAAATCTTCGGTGGTAGTCCTAGCATAATAAGCAATAACCTAGACCCAAACTCCCTTCCCAGCCTCACACCTAGTCTCTGGGCCTGCCCACACCCAGGGCATACTGAAGCATTTGTACCTCAGACACATTAATTTCCTTGAAATTTCCATGACTTTGTACACTTTTTCAAAAATCCAGAAAACCTTTCTGCTACTTCCCTACCTAGCAAACTTTTATGCATCCTTCATAACCCTGTTCAGCCAACTCACTTCTACGAATCCGTCACTGAGTTTCTACGACAGAGTTAAAAACTTGTTTTTCTGCACCCATAACATTTTTAATTAATTAATTCCATTATGGCATACATTACACACTGTCATAATTATTTATGTCTTTCAGAAGAGTGTGGAAATCATATTCTTCTTTATTATGCCAGCTTCTTGCAGTGTTTGGCAAATGATGTGCTCCTTAAATAGTCACTGAATCAATTATTTAGCATTTTTTGGCTAAATAATATAATTAATAAGAGTTAATAAAACTCTTGTCTATAAACTATTTCAGTGATATTTCTCTTCTGCTCATTCCTACATGCTGGAATGTATGTATATGTGTGCAGATGATTTGTGTTAAGGTGTCCCACTGCTTTGTGGCATTTAATCAAAGAAAAATCAGAACACTGAGGACCAGGTTCTCTAGCAACAGCACTAGAGTGCTAGAGCAGAGAAGAGTCCCTCACCAGGGCCGGCCCTGAACCAGTGCGAGGACAGATTGTGCTAGCAGGGAGCAGCACTATTCCCAGTGGCCTGCACATATTTGATTAACTTATACAGAGGGAATCTCAGCAGTAGCATGTCTAGTCATGTCTGGAAACAATGCCTCTGGAAAGAGCTGCCCCCTGCTGAAAGAGATGTCAAGAAGCCAGAAATTTCCTAGAGGGGACTATGAATCTCCAAAGAAGATTCCATGACCTACATGTGATAGGCTACCCTGGCTGCCCCCATCCTACCCACACCCCTGGACAGCACCATCAGCATCCTTGTGACCCGAGTCCATCCTGTGTAGCCACTGGCTAGAGTCTGGTTTCATGGACTTTCAAGGGTTCTTTGCCCCACTCCTGAGTTTACACCACTCTTGGCTAATCTGTAAGTCCCAGGAAACAGAGTTGGAGTAACTGCTTTCTCTTGGTTTGACTTTGAATGCTTTCAAAGTAGTTAGAGATATATTTGCCAAACAAATTGCCTCTTGGCAAATAGCACAGTGTCATGCCATAGTTCTCAAATTACTGAGCCCCAATTACTTTCTTCAAGTGAAAGTTGAAGCATACATCCAAAACACGAAACAAAAAGGACAGGAACACTTGTAGTTACAGTGGGAGTAGGTTCCCGGAGCCCCACTTGCTCAGCCTCCCTCTGCATGGGTCCCAGGATACATAAGTAGTCCTCAGAAAATGCTGCTGGCCAGGATGTGATTAGATCCCACCTCAACTCTAGAACCACCCCCTGGACCCCTCTCCGCCCCACCCCTCATTTGCTCTTGGCCCTGGCAATCTGCACCCTCTCAAGCTCTCTCCTGTATCATTCTCACTGCAATCACGGCCGCGCTCCATCACCTCTTGTTCTCTACCTCTCCTTGACTCCAGGTTCCTGCCCCATTTCTCTGTTCCCCTTCACTGATAACTCTACATACTGCATTGACTTTCTCACCTCTTGTTGTTTCTCAAATATACTGGACTCTGTCTACTTCCTCCTCTTTCTATCGCCGCCATTGGGGTCTAAGTCCATATCGTTTCTTGCCCTGACAACTGCAGTGACCTCTTACTCAGTCTTCCTGTCTCCACTCTTGCTGCCTAATACCCATTCTCCACAGAACAGTTAGACAAGTATTTTTAAAGAGTAAATTATATCATAACACTTGATGATTAAAATATTTCAGACGCTGGCCAGGTGTGGTGGCTTATGTCTGTAATCCCAGCACTTTGGGAGCCCGAGGCGGGCAGATCATGAGGTCAGGAGATCAAGACCATCCTGGCCAACACAATGAAACCCCATCTGTGCTAAAAACACAAAAAAATTAGCCAGCGTGGTGGCACAAGCCTGTAGTCCCAGCTATTTGGGAGGTTGAGGCAGGAGAATAGCTTGAACCCGGGAGGCAGAGGTTGCAGTGAGCCGAGATCTTGCCACTGCACTCCAGCTTGGGCAACAGAACAAAACTCTGTCTCAAAAAAAAAAAAAAAAAAAAAAAAAAAAAAAATCAGACGCATCTCAATGCATTTAGGATAGAATCCAAACTCCTTCCCACAATGTAGGAAGTAGGATCTGCCTTCTTTCTATTTCTCCAACTTCAATTCAGGTCATTCTGCACCCTCCCCTCAGGCCTCAGCTTCAGGCATTCCCTGAGCCTGGTGTACTCTTGCCCGGTCTTTTCCTACCTGAAGTCTCTTCAATATTTTTTGTTCTCACTTAAATGTTACTGCCTCAGAGAAGCTGTCCCTGGCCCTTGATGTAAGGGTTCACTTTGTCCTTATTCTTGTTTTTCTCATTCATTCTGTTTATTTCTTCTTGATACCTACCACAGCTTGTAATTATCTTGTTTCTGCACTTCTGAACTTACATGTCTATCTCTCCCATCGAGATTCTGTCTGCACAAGAGTTGGACATATCTTTCCTGTTCACCCACATGGTCTAGCACCTGGCTCAGATCCCGGCACAGCGTCTAACACCTAGGTCAAATGTTTAGTTTTTCTAACTGCAAAAACAAAGTCCATTTGGGATCATGAAAATAGTCTAAAATTCAGGTGTGCTAATAGATGCACAGCTCTGCAAATATACTAAAACCATTAAATTGTTTTAAATGAGTGAATTGTATGGTGTGTGAATTAGGTTTGGAGTCTTAGTTTCCATATTTGCAAAACTGAATAATAATACCTGAGAGAGAGAAGAGAATTAATTGCAACTTTCATAAGTTTCTGTTCACCTGACCATAAACACTTGAGACATCCCTCAGCTGTTGCAATTCTCATTTAGGAACCCCTGGAAATCACCTTGACCCTGAAATGTCAAAACAGATACCACACTGACTTTGCTCAGTGATGATAGGTTGCTGCTGCCCTACTGAAATAGAACTTACAGGGAAAAAGAGAGAGAGAGAGAGAGAGAGAATGAAAAGAAGGAAAGGGAAAAGAAGAAAGAAAGGTACACACCAGATCACAGAGTTACAGCAAATCACTAGAACCACAACACTGTTTGCAAAGTTGCAAAGATAAATTTATCTACTTCTTTTGGTATTTCTTTCCTTCAAATTTGTGTGTGTTTGCTTCTTGTGTACTAGGTTGGTGTCTTAGTCAGTTCAGGCTGCTATAATAGAATACCATACACTGGGTGGCTTAGACAACAAACATCTATTTCTCACGATTCTGGAGACAGGGAAGTCCAAGATCAAGGAGCAGACAGATTTGATATCTATTGGGGTCCCACTTCCTGGTTTCCAGAGGGCCACCTTCTTGTTTTATTCTCACAGGGTAGAGAGGGAGTGAGAGAGCTCTCTGGGGCCTCTTTTATAAAGGCATTAACCACATTCATGAGGGCTTATCTCATGACCTAATCACCTCCCAAACCTGCCACCTCCTAATAGTACATTGGGGTTAGGACTTCAACATATGAATTTTAGGGGAACATAAACATCTAGTGCATAACACTTGAATTCTTCCAGAAGTGAAGCCTGAGGCAGGAATTTGAGTGCACATTGTTTATTTGGGAGGTGCTCTCAGGGAGGATGGGCCGGGCAGTGGGCACGTGAGACAGGGAAGGAAGCCATCGCAGTGGAGCGAGAAGGGACTGCTGCGGGGCTGTGAGGCTCAATCCTGCAGGGGTAGAACATACCCCAGCAACGTCCCAGAGAGACACAGTTGCCCGCCAGCTTCCCTGCTGTCGCTGTGTGAGAGCTGCTCCCCCAGAGCTTACTCCCCAGCACCGTCAGTTTGCCCTGCATGGACCAAGTGGGCTCCTGTAGCTCAGGCCTGGTCCTTGCAGGAAGACTCCATGTAACGGTGGTCAGGCACCAGTGGGGTCTTCTACATGTCAGATGCAGACTTCAGATGCACACCAGCCCCTAGGCACCATTCAGGAGCAGCCCATCTTCCCTTGTCCTTGGTGGTCAGCCGAGGATGGGTAGGTGTGGGTGGGTGGGCCTTGCTGAGTTTCCTCAACTTCAGACCTTCTTGTTCCTCTTCATAAATCCCTTCTGAAAGCTGGGGCAAGACAGAATCTCACAGTCCTCCTTATCTAGAGGGTCTTCTCAGTAGCCAAGACAAGCTCTGGATTACATTGTGAAAGTTGCCACTCCGTATGGAACATGTGTGGAAATCTGAGAACTCTGGCCTAATCAATCATGAGACACTTTCCTCCTTTCAATCTTTACTACAACCCCAGTTTAATTCTAAGTTTCCTTACCCTGTGAAACCCACACCTTTCAGCATCTATTATTTCTGACCCATGCATGTGGCACCAAGCTACAGGTTTCTCAGGAACATTGTAAAAACTGTAATAACTTTTAAAAAACATCAGAAAAGGCAAGTGACTTACTACAGCACATAAACATGTACCTAACTTTCAGAGACTCTTTTTTTGCACTTGCTTCTTTAAAATCTAAAGTTAAAGCTATGTTAGTCACGGCCATTAAAATGACTCAGTGATATACTATTGCCTTGAAGAGTCCCCTCGTAAAATTAATGTTGCAGTCTTTCCTCTCTGCACACTCGGAATTTCAGGTTTGCTTTGTTCCATTTTGATCTTTGTAAGTTATTTTAAAGATTACATGTACATGTCCTTAGCTGTATTAAGTGTCTTTAGAATGATTTTGGTCAAAGGTAATAAAATTCCACTCGGCTGCAGCTTACTTGTCTTACGTCTCTTACCCGTCTCAAATTTCCCATCCCACTCTACAGAAGGTGCCATAGTGGCAATCCATGCCCGATAGCTTGATACTTACTTATTTGGGAAGTGCCCTTGAACCTCAGCAGGAGCCCACATGGGAGTGGAAGGGCAGCACTCCAACACCTCTGAGCCCACACCTCGGGGTAGAGGGAGCTGGCCCCACCTTCCCTGACAACGACAGTGACCTCGCAGCTGGTCCCCAGCCCAGGTAGGCAGGGTGCCTTCCACTTTTTAGCTTTATATAGTCTTTGTTAATTCATTAGCCCTGCTTATCTCACCGATGCCAATGTACAGAGTGGGAACTCTTCCATGTCACAAACACATGGGGCCATCACATGAGTGTATCCCCAATCTTCCTGCTGGGCCTTTATTCATGACTGGTTCTGACTGGAATGCCCTACTCTGTTTGCTTTACCCAATATTAAATTTTCTTTATTCATTTAACAAGGGTTAACTGATATTTGTTATAGGGTAGGCATGTTGCTAGGCCCTAAAGACATAGTGGTATGTGAAATGGACATGTGACCTCTACAGAGCTTAAGTCTAGCGAGAGGAGGGAAACAATGAAAGTGTAAGGTATACATAAGTGAATAAATGTATAATTACAAACTGAGAAGATTCTTATAAAGTATTTTAATGGTGTCATTGAGAAGGTATATCTGTGAAGGAGTAACAGGGGAGTGTGGGGATATAGCCCAGAACAGAGTAGCAGGTTACCTAAGCATGAAAGACCACAGCTAGCATGGGACCAAATTCTGCAGTTACCACTCTATGTGTGTGTCATCTTGAGTAAGTTGCTTGACCTCTCTAATCCTTAATTTTCTCATCTGTAAAATGAAGATAATACCATCTGCGTCTAAAGGTATTGGGAAGATCGGACTAATTTTTATAAAACACCTGGTACAAAGAATATGCTCAGTAAATATTAGCTACTAATTATCTCTATTATTAAGCTGAGAGTTGAAGACCACATAGAGGGCAACCACGCTAAGAGTTTGGGGAAAAGCATTCCAAGAAGAGGGAACAGTATGTTCAAAGGCAATATAGCCCAGTTTGTTGTATTATCTATCCAAAGACCAGCGTTACTGGAATTGCATGAGTTAGGGAAAGTCTGCTATGGTATGGGGTGGCTGTGTAATTTCTCCAACAATGCTTAGCTGCATTAGTGCAGCCTAGAGAAGGCACATGTTGGGTACATACAGAATTGGATTTTCCTCTAGAGAATGTGAAAGAGGAAGAGACAAAAGGATGTTGAAAATGTTTGTAACAGAATGGTTCTGATGAAAGACCATAAAATCAGAGCTGGACAGGAGAGAATAAAAGATAACGGTACCTAATTAACAGATAAAATAGAAGAGAGAATGACTTGACGGTATCAACTAGAAAGGAAAACTGTTTCAAAGACACACTTGAGTAAAGCGAGCTAGAAACAAGGGAAGTTAAGGTAGGAAAGTAGGGTCTCTAGATTCGTTGTTTAGGATATAATCTAATAATATCCGGGGGTGACAAAATCCAAGAAGTGACTCTGGGATCATATGCCTGAAGTGAGGTAGTGATCAAGGTAATAGGTGTGGAGGAGGTCAAAGAACAAAGGGGTCAGAACATTGAACGAATTATCCATATGCAGCCCTGCTACCAGCCAATATGGTTACTTTATGCAAATTAGAAAATGGCACCCCCTTCCTCAAAATGTTTTATCATCATCTGCCAGAATCTGTCAAAATCTCTGTGTAAATCATTGATGGCGACACAGATGGAGCGGCCTCCTGGACTTATATAGCTGTAAGCAGCAGCCCTGTTTATGTGTGTCTTGAATCCAGCAAGAATCATAGGAGTTCACAGTGAAAAGGAAGATGTCCCAGGAACCCAGTTTGGCAGTGACAGAAGGGGAATCATCAAGGGCTGTTGGCCGTCAGCAACAAGAAGTGGGAGAGGGTAGAAAGTTTGATGGCATGAACCTCAGGGGAACAGAGCTTTTACAAGATAGAGGAGGAGTAGCAGTGTAGAAACAAGAAGAGGGTGCAAGGAGAGGACAACACCCTCATTTCCTCAAACTCAGGTATTTGAGATTTGTGAAACAAGCAGGCTCTGCACAGAAGGGCTGTGGCAGATGGTAGGGTCCCTCAATTTCCTAAGATTTAGCTCAAATGTTTTCTCCTCCGTGAAATATTTCCTGATTTTCCCAGCTGGAAATAATTTTTTTCTTCCCTGAAATCTCTAGCAACTAATTTGTGCCTCTTTTATCTCCAGATATTTTTCTATTTTAACTATGTCATTTCAGTTGGTTCTTATCTACTCTAGCAGAATGTGTGGTCTTTGGGAGTGGGTCTCTGTCTGATGCATCTTTTGTTCTACTCTAATACTGTCTCTTCATTTATTTAGTCATAGTAGAGGCATAATGAATATTGAGTGAATTAATTAATATTGCTATTTCTTTTTGCTCCCAAAACTCAGTAGAATTAATTATGTTTTTGAACTAGCTTTATCTATATTGCACTTAGAATCAATGCAAATGGAATTTACAGTTTTGCAATCTGGGTACAAGGTACAATATGAATTGTACTCAATAGTAATGTCTGTCTTTTTCTTTCTTTACCACAACAGACTCTTCCCTTCTTTTGCAGTTTTTGAGTAACAGCAAGAATTTCAGGTATTAATGATAACTATAATTGATATAATTATCTTTTATAGCTTGTATTTTTATTAAACAACAAAAATCCTATTTTGTTATCTAAAATGATGAATATATACAACAATCAATTGTGAATTGATAGTTTGTCTTTAGTTCATAAAATATTTTTGATTTGTGAATTTAGAGACCTCATGTGTGATTATTTCTTCAGTGAATTCAGCTGTATATTTTATATTAATAATAATATGCATATGTCCCCTTATAGCAATTGAAAAAATGAGATTCCTCACTCTTTTGAAGACCTTGGAATATATAAATAAGTATTTTTGGATTCCTGGGATAGAGGTTATAAATTGCTTTATGTCTAATATTGGCAAATTAAAACCTTATTTGATTATGGTAGGGTGTATTTTTATCCTGGAAGACAATTTTAAAATGTCTCCTTTGGTTTCTTAAGATATATATTCTCATTTCTAAAAGTTTTTAAAACTCCTCTTGTCTTATCAACAAATGATGCTAAAATAACTGAACATCCACATGCAATAAATAAATAAATCTAGACAAAGACTTTATACCCTTTACAAAAATTAACTCAAAATGTATCATAGACCCTAATGTAAAAGGTAAAACTATCATATAAACCTCCTAGAATATAACGTAGGAGAAAACCTAGATAATAACCTGAGTTTGAAGATGACATTTTAGATACAACACCGAAGACATGATGTGTGAAAGAAATCATTGATAAGCTGGACTTCGTTAAAATTAAAAACTTCTGCTCTATGAAAAACACTGTCAAGAGAATGAGAAGACAAGCTACAGACTGAGAGGAAAAAAATGCAAAAGAGAAAGCTGATAAAAGACTGTAATCCAAAATATTCAAAGAACTCTCAAAACTCAACAATAAGAAAATAAACAATCAGATTAAAATATGGGCAAAAGACTGAATAGACACCTCACTGAAGAAGACACACAGATGACAAATAAGCATATGGAAAGATACTCAGCATCATATATCATCAGGGAAATGCTAATTGAAACAACAATGAGATGCCACTATATACCTATTAAAGTGGCCAAAATCCAGAACACTGACAACGCCAATTGCCAGTGAGAATGTGGAGCAACAGGAACTCCCATTCACTGCTGGCAAGAATAAGAAATGGTAGTCTCTTTGAAAGAGAGTTTGGCAGTTTCTTACAAAACTAAGCATACTCTTATCACAGAATCTAGCAATTGTGCTTTTTGGTATCACCCAAATGAGTCTAAAACATGTCCAAAAAAATCTGCACATAAATTTTTATAGCAGTTATATTTATAATTGCCAATACGTGGAAGCAACCAATATGCTCTCTTGAGTGAGTGAGTGGATAAACTATGGTACATCCAGTCAATGGAATATTATTCTGCACTGAAGAGAAATGAGCTGTCCAGACATGCAAAAGACATGAAGAAAACTTAAATGCATGTTACTAAGTAAAAGAAGCCAATCTGTAAAGCCTACATACTCTATGATTCCAATTATCTAACATTCTGGAAAAGGGAGAAACTTTGGAGTCGGTAAAAGACTCAGTGGCTGCCAGGGGTTAGTGAGGAGGGAGATATGACTAGGCAGAGCACAGAGGACTTTTCAGGGCAGTGAAACTATTCTATGTGATACTATAACGGTGGGTCCATGTCATTACAGATTAGTCCAGACCCACACTATGTGTAACACCAAGAGCGAACCTTAATGTAAAGTATGAACTTCGGGTAATTATAATATGTCAATGTGGGTTCATTGATTGTCACCAATGTACTACTCTGGTGCAGGATGTTGATAGTTGGGGAGGCTATACATATGTAGGGGTAGAGAATAGAAGAAAAATGTCTGTACCTTCGATTTTGTTGTGAACCAGAAACTGTTCTTTTAAAAAAAAAAGTATTTTTAAAAAGACAATAACAACAAAATCCTCCTAGCCTTCCAGATAAAGATTATTTTCCTAGCATGGTATGTCTGGCCCTTCTTGACCTGACCTGCAGGTATCTCTTATTTTATCTCCCACCACATCCCTCAATAACATCATTTGTCCATCCATCTAGCTATGAAATATTTATTTAGATTCTTTGTGTGCCAGATATTGCAAGATGCTAAGGCAAAACAGTGAATAGACAGGCACTATTATAATATTTATAAAAATAAGTTGTAAACATTGATTTTTTTTATTTTAAGATTTTGAATTCTTTGAGGATAGAAATTTTATCTTGCTTACCAAAAAGATAAGTACTCAGATAAAGCTTGTGGTTCAATATATAAATATACACATATGTAAATCAAATTTTTCTTTATGACATTTTGAAATTTTGAGTTCAGTTTGCATATTTACGTTTCCCTTCGAAAATTTTCCTCAAGTGGGCATTTATTGAAGTGTACATGCACCACTAAATTCTTATCCCTACTGTTCAGTAGATGCGAGTTATAAGCCAGGAGGAAAGAACATGCTCTGTGTCACAGCAGAGCTGGCTGTTGCAGCCCAGCTTGTCTCCCTTTGGAATAGCGATAAAGTGCATATTTTCTCTAACTGCTAGAGTTAACAGAGAAGTCTCGGAAGAAAACTGCCAGAAGTCTTGGAAGAGGAAATGGAGCTTCAGAAACAAGCTTAGTTTTGACTGTTTACCAATTAAGAGAACTAAGATATCTGAGTCGTTTCTATTTGAGATCATAATTGGCCTTTTTAAAAAACTTTAATAAGGATAGGTAAGAAAAGATGTTGGAACAATTGTTAAGAAAAATCTTCAAAATATTTGTTAAACATTTAATTATAAAAATTTCAAACCCTTACTAGAGTTGAGAAAGTAAAATAGTGAATCTTCCTGGACAAGCACCAGCTTTAATGATCATCAACTCATAGCCAAATTTGTTTCATCTGTAGTCTTACCCACATCTCCTCTTTCTGTTAACCACCTAGATTATTTTGAAGCAAACTCTATCTGTAAATATTTCAGTACAAAACCTTAAAATAACTCTTTTTTGGCCGGGTGAGGTGGCTCATGCCTATAATCCCAGCACTTTGGGAGGCCGAGGTGGGCGGACCATGAGGTCAGGAGTTCAAGAGCAGCCTGGCCAACACGGTAAAACCCCATCTCTACTAAAAATACAAAAATTTTCCAGGCATGGTGGGGGATGCCTGTAATCTCAGCTACTCAGGAGGCTGAGGCAGGAGAATTGCTTCAACCCAGGAGGTGGAGGTTGCAGTGAGCCGAGATTGCACCACTGCATTCCAGCCTGGGCAACAGAGCAAGACTCTGTTTCAGGAAAAAATAAATAAATAAATAAAATAAAATAACTTTTTAAAAAAATGTAACTACAACATTATAATTACACATACCCAAATTAATGATAATTGCTTGCTATCATTAAATATCCTGTTGGTGTTCAAATTTCTCCTTTTACCCATCATTTCTAAATGACTTAAATGTTTGAATCAGTATCAAATCAAGTTCATGCATTGCAATTGGTTGATGTGTCTCAAATCTCATTTATTTCATAGGTGCATCTCCCTTTGTCTTTTCCCCTTGCAAATTCATTTGCTGAAAATACCTTGGTTTGTGGTTTGTTTGTACTGTAAAGTTTCTAGACTGTGCTGGTTCCATGCCAGTGGAATAGTTTAACATGTTCCTCTATCCTATGTATCTCCTATAATTTGATAGCTGGATGCAGAGGTTGATTGGATCAGGTTCAATATTTGGCAGGAATATTTCATGGACAGTGGTGTGTACTTCCGTCAGGAGGCACATAATATATGATTGTCTCTCTTTTTGTGATGCTAGTAGCTCATGATAATCATTCCCTAGATCCATTATTTCATTCAAGCTTCCAAACTGGTAACACTCTAAGCATATTATTCCTTCTATAACCATTCATTAAAATTCTGTAAAAAGAAAGTTTCCCTCTTCAAACATTTGGTTATCTTGTGGTACAGTTCATTTTGGAAAACCAGAATGCTAGATTCTTTCCCTTTATTTAACAATATCAGAATAATGAATTGATTCCCTGGCATCCTCCAAAGTTGACTAATGACCAATGTTTTTTTCCAATGAGCTTTTGCCCCCCAGTGTCATTATGAACTTAAGAACTTAAGTGTATTCGATATGCTTCAATTTGAGCATCACATATATTTGATAATCCACTGATTTCATCTTTGGGTGGGTGGATGCCTCCCCAAGTTGGCTCCTGAGTTTTTTTGACATGACTTCAATTGGCTTTAATAGCTTCCCAGCTTTCACATATGATATGCAAGGCTCATCTTGCCCTTGACCTGAAATCGGCCATTTCTCCAACAAGCTCTAATTTGTTCTAGTGGGAAATGATTGCTTAGAGACCACCATCTGGCTGGTAGAGGAGTTTATTGGTATTGGATTGGTCACTTTCTAGGCTTTTTCAGTAGATAGAGCTAGTATATAAAATATATTTGTTTAAAAAATTATAAACAAATATGATGATAAATGCCCTTCACCTATTTTTTTTTTTTTTTTTTTTGAGACGGAGTCTTGCTCTGTCTCCCAGGCTGTAGTGCAGTGGCACAATCTTGGCTCACTGCAACCTCTGCCTCTGCCTCCCAGGTTTAAGCAATTCTCTACCTCAGCCTCCAGAGTGTCTGGGATTACAGGCACGTGCCACCACACCCGGCTAATTTTTTGTATTTTTTTTTTTAGTAGAGAGGGGGTTTCCCCATCTTGGCCAGGCTGGTCTTGAACTCCTGACCTCATGATCCACTCACCTCGGCCTCCCAAAGTGCTGGGATTACAGGCGTGAGCCACCGTGCCTGGCAACCTTCACCTATTTTTACTTAAGCTATTTAATTTATAGAACACAAATACTGTTGGAGCGACATTATTAAAGACTTCTGAATTTCAAACTACAATAGTAGGAGATCATACCTGAGAAAAGAGTTCCCCTGGGAAATTGTTCTTCTGATATAAAGTCCCTCCTTTAAACAAAATGCTCCATTAAAATTTTACAACTGAATCTGTGAAGTGTAGAACTGTCCATAATATCAAATTATTTCAAAATCATCTTTAATATAAAAACAAGTACATAATTATATTTTGTAAAAAAAAAAAAAGTAAAATATAGAAAATGCATATCACATAAAATGATTTTGGCTAAGTATAATGCCACAGAAAATAAATATACTTAAAACACTCTTGAATACTTAATTCAGTATCCTTTGTATGAAATGTAAAATCCAGGGAGTATATTAAGGTTTTTGTTCTAAAATTCTTAACACATGGAAAATATATGTATATAAAATTCTAGTATGAATTTTCATCTTACAAAATTTGAATACTCATTTTGAAAAACAGTATTTCCAGAAAGGAAAAAGCCTTCTTTTCTATATCATATACCACATCCTTAGCCTAACTAGTTTTGCTTCTAGAATAATAGGTGAATTAATTTATAATCTTATCAAATGTCCTGGTTATATCAGATTTCTATCAAGAAAAATATTTTTAGATGTTCTTGTTCATGTCTTTAAGATTCCGTTACATCACGTACATTAGGATTTCTGGGTCCGTAATTTTTCAGCATTTTCATTTGCACTAAATGGATGAGAGCAGAGAAGAGCAGAAATAGCTTTACCCCAGAGTCAATTTCCCATACATTCTAATTCAGGAATGTGGAGGAGAGGCAAATTATGACATCCCTATTTTTGTCACAGTCTCTTGCTCCCCACCATTACCTTCTCGCCTCTGAAAGCTTTTTATCCTATCATTAAAAAGATGCCAGCAATGTGTGTCTATATTCTGCCATTAAACTTATAACTACTGAGAACATGCCCATATTTCCCCTCCAGCTAGATGATGAATAAATCTTAAATGACAGGAAAGGAGCCCAGTCACCAAGTTCAGGGCCAACCATTTCCATTTCTATGTGCCTCTGATGCTACCTGCCTCCTGAGGATGCTGCTCAGAACTGCAATGGAACTAACCTTACATAAAGAGCAGCTGCCAGATGCCTGGACTGCAAGCCGCCTGCAAACCCAACCTGACATGGACAGTGAATGCCACACTGATAATGACACCTTGCTCCTGTGTGGTACCCAGCTTTTGCCACTCCACATTAAGTAGCATGGGGACAGACAGAGAAAGTGCCCAAACATATATACCATATGGAAAATGCATCTTGTGAGTAAAGATGAAAGTCATGTGGGTAATATAGTCTGGTAGGAAAATGCAGGTTTTTGTTGATGCCACATATGGGCTAGGGCCTCAAGGTGAGAGGAACAGGAGGCAAGATATCCTACGGAAAATAGATTGAAAGTCTAGTCCTTTGAGTTCTGGACTTCTATTTCTTCTCAGAAGACTTTCCTTCATTCCACTTATGCCATTAGTTTAACACAGATTCACTTCAATGCACAATTAAATTTCACTATAGTGTGAAGGAGTTTAGAGATAAATGACATACAGTTGAGGCAGAAAACATTACAAATATAAGCTTAGGTTAATCAATTCTCTTGGCATAAGTCTAATACAATAAATTCTTTCAGGTGGCCCCTGTTGACACTTCACTTTCAGACGATAAGAACTTCATAAATGGGAAGTTTCATTTCTAGTTCAGTGGCTTTTTGTTAGTTTCTTTGGCGAAGGGAGAAGGGGAAAGGAGGATAGAGTTATTGACCCCTTTGAGAATCTGATGCTTGCTAAAGATATGATCTTCTCCCCAGGAAAAAACACAGAGACACATGCATTTTTACACACAATTTCAGAGGCGCATGGACCTCTGCCGTTTTACTTCATTTCTGCTTTCCAGTCCAAGGACAATTTCTTGCCTTTGAGCCCCTTTCTGCTCGGGAAGAATAAAGTCCAGATTGAGCCCAGCGCCAGACTGATTTATTTTGGCTTCCAAAAAAAATTGTAATCTTTTCAGACCTGTCCTCACCCACCCCAACAGTGGCTGTGGCCTCTGCGTCTACTCAGGACTGTCTCTCTAAGCTGACCTTGTGTATTAGGCTGTCCTCACACTGCTAAAAAGAAATACCTGAGGCTGGATAATTTATAAGAAATGAGGTTTCCTTGACTCACAGTTCTGCAGGCTGAACAGGAAACACAGCACTGGCATCTGCTTCTGGGGGCTTAGGAAGCTTAAAATCATGGCAGAAGGTGAAGTGGGAGCAGGCACATCACATGGCAAAAGCAGGAACAAGAGAGAGAGTGGGGCAAGGGTGAGCCACACACTTTTAAATGGCCAAGTCTTGCAAAAATTCACTATCTAGAGGCCAGCACCAAGGAAATGGTGCTGAACCATTCATAAGAAATCCACCCCCTTGATCCAAACACCTCCCACCAGGCCCCACCTGCAACATTGGGAATTGCATTTCAGCATGAGATCTGAGTGGGGACAAATATCCGAACTATTAATACATCACCTTCTAAAATGGTTTCCTATGCTTGCTTCCTCACTTGCCATCTCTGGAATATCAGGCTCTTCCCTTCACTGTCTCAATGCTACAGGAAGTGTCCCTGGCACTTAGAAGTTCAGTTCAACCCTCCTTCCCCTTTACAATTGCTCCTGTGGGGAGCCACAGTAATGACAGGATAATGACAATTCCACAGTCTTTCCTAGCAAGCTTTAAAGCACTCAAGGCTGCTCCATTTACATTTTAACAGGAGAATCATTAGTCCCTTGATGGAGGGAGTTTAGCTCTTCAATTCACTGCACCTTTTTTTAAACAGTAGGGAACATTTTATCACAAACCCAGATAAAGAAGATAAAGTGTGACTTAATAGCTCCCTTCATGCATATATTTCATTAAAGACTACTCTGTTTTTGTAGCTACTAAGAATCACATTATTTTCATAACTGAAAATAAGTTAAATCAGCATATTTCTTATCCAACCATTTACATTTTCCCACAAAAGTGACAGTATGTGAGAATTAAGACTCTGCATATTAAAGTCCAAAGCACTCTTGCATTTTTCTTATTTTTATTGATAAATAATATTATAGAAAGCAGATTAAAATTACATTGCATACATATATCTTTATATATGACATGCATAGAATACTTAATTAAACATTTAACTATAAATATAAAAGTCTTATTTTTCCAGAGGAGAAGTAACTTTGAACAATTCTAATTAATTAATGATATCATTTTAGGCTATATGTACCTTATTACCAAGTACATTTTGTGGTTATTTCCTTTTTTGTGTGTGTGTGCTATTTTTTTCTTTGCATGTCCTTTAAAGAATTATTAAGGATAATGATTACTGAAATGTGTGTCATGTTAAAAAAAATTATTCTCACACTTTTGTTAAGAACAGTAAGGCAGACTTTACTCAGGATTCCTTCAATGGGGTTTTGCAGTAGAGGAGAAAAATTGGGCTTGTTCCAAATACAGCCAGGAGAAGTGGGAATTTACAGCCAATGAACACAGTTGGGAGTTCCATGGATGGAACCTCACTAAAAGGGTAGATATATTAATCTGTTTTCACACTGTTATGAAGAACTGCCTGGGACTGGGTAATTTACAAAGCAAAGAGGTTTAATTGACTCACAGTTCCACACAGAAGCCTCGGAAAACTTACAATCATGGTGGAAGGGAAAGCAGGCACGTCTTATATGGTGGCAAGAGAGGCAGCGTGTGAAGGAGGAACTGTCAAACACTTATAAAACCATTAGATCTTGTGAGAACTCACTATCAGAAGAACAGCATGGGGGAACGATCCCCATGATCCAATCACCTCCCACCAAGCCCCTCCCTCAACACATGGGAATTATGGGGATTACAATCTGAGATGAGATTTGGGTGGGGTCACAAGGCCAAACCATATCAGTAGGGTAATTCTTCACTAAACTGACCTAACAAGATTCTTCTGAAGGCAGGCCAGGGTGATTAGATGTCACCTGGGACATGGTGGGGGGTGGGTACAGGTAATTTGATCAGATATGGAGGATGGAAGATTCTGGCTAAATTGACTTGAACGGATTATTGCCCAAACTGGACTCTGCTGCAAGGATGGAGACAGAAGCCCAAGGTGGGTCTAGTCAAGCAGAGGGCTCAGAGGAGCCTTACTAAAGTTTCGTCAAGGAGAAAATTTTTGTTAGTCAATACAAGATATGCCTTTTAATGTAGAACTATTGAAGAACTCCTTATGCTTTCTGCATTTGAATAAACACATTTAAAAAGAGGTTTTTGACAAGGTATTTCCTCAGTAATTTCATCCAAATTTCTGGGAAACTAAACAGTTAGTTAGCTGCACTATTTCTCTTACCATGATAAAGCATAGAAATGAAAGGAGGTGAAAAAGTGGAGACAGAGTTAGTATGGCCAACTGGCTGACGAATCTTTGAGAATATGATTCTGATGTGGATGAGGATATGCTGTCCCCAAATATGGCACCTTGGTGTTTGAGAAAACTGCAGAAGCAGAAAGGGCTCTCTCTGACCTTTTCCCACCCTTCTCCCCTGAAGCAGGCTATTAGTTCTAGAAAAGGAGTTTCTGACCTTCGCCTGAATAGGCCATAAGAACTTCATGTGAGCTCTGACGACCCAGAGAACAAACAGGCTTTGCTAAGTTCCTCCTGGCTTACTATCATTAGACCACACTTCTTTTACTCAGTCATACTTTTCCACAACGATCCATTTCTTCATCAAACTCAGAAATGAAAATACACAGGTTTCTCTGCCTTTTTGGATCTTCATTTCTGAAGGCTACTGTGTCATGCAAGACTTCTATTAAATAAGTTTGTCTGCTTTTCTCTTGTTAATCTGTATCTGTCTTTTGTTATAGAAGCCTCAGCTATGAACCTAGCAATGGATAAGAAATCTTATCTCCTCTACAGTTCTCATTGACAAGGATGACACAGGCATTAATATTAAGTTTATTAGTGACACTTTGAATATCCCCAAACATAACAGCAAAGTTCTGAGGAGGAAAACAGATGATCCACGGGTCAAGTGCAGCACACCAAATCAAAGCTCTTTCCAGCAGGCAAGTGGGAAGATAGGATGCATCACAGCAACCACACTTCCCAATGGTGCTTTGAACAAAGTTCTCATCAAGGGCTTCTTTAATTCTTTAAGTCTCTACCTGCTTCCCTCTGGGACTGCCCAGTCAAAAGCATGGGTCTGAATACATTTTACTTGTTTTTGTGTCCCAGTGCCAGCTCCATAACGGATGATCAGTAGATACTTCCTAAATGCATATGTGACATCAGTTCCCTGTGAACATTTTCTTAAGACTTTCAGTTGTTAGGTTATTTTAATTAACTCTCGTATCATGGTTGCTCAATACTTACCGGGTGCCAACCTGATGGTGCATATCACTGATCCCTCTTCCTGGATTTCTCCTGAGGTGCTGTGCCTGATTAACATCTACTCATCCTTCAGTCTCAACTAAGACCCCACTTCCTTCCAAGATCTCCCTAATCATGCTGAACCAGGTTCTTCCCTTCCAAGGTATACCTGTAGCACCCTGTGCTTCCACTTTCATCACCATGTGAAGAGACCAACAGCTCATCAAACTGCTATGGAGATACTTCAAAGTAAAGACATCTGAACTGCAGAAGATTCAGAAAGAAATCTTTGAATTTCCTTCATCTGACAGTGCTTTATGAGAGTCAGCTGCCCCTAAAGCCCCTTTGGGGAGGTGTCCATTCAGGAAGGTAGTGACCTTGCACACCAGGACAATCCAAAAAAATGGTGTGAATGAGCCCCATCAGAACCTTCCAACCTTTGAAACTCTTTCTGCCCTTCTTATTAGAGACTAATAGACTGTCTTATTAGACTGCTAGACTAATACTCTAAGAGACTCTAACTGTTCCGGGAGCTACTCCCTATATAAGGTACTCCTGCATGCCTAATACCTTTTTCTCCTACTTATCTGTTTATTGTCAGTTAATTCACAGGCCCCCAACCAGTAGGACCTGAGTTGGGAGAGGAGAAGTTTTTCCTCCCAGCACATGACACTGCTCATTACAAATTAATTTTAACATGAATATAAGCTCAGAGAGCAGAGACTGAGTTTGTCTTATATTCATTGAATCCTCTAGAAGGTTCCCTAAGCCCTTGCTTATCCTGGATGATTTTTTTACTTCATTCACACATGAACAACAAATTAATGTACTAGAGTATTTTTGAATATGGAATCCATGTACTATAGTATTTTTTTCCAAAGCTAACTATTTCTCAATTGAACTAGTTATTTGATCCTTGATAAATATACTACTTATTCTCCTTACTCAAGTCCTCACCGCACCCTCTAAATTCATTCAATATTTCTCTATCCTGCTGTGACCACTAGAAGGCTCACAGCTGTTTTCTGCCTCTGTTGGCCCCCTTGCCTGCTGGCTCTGGACTGGGTTCAGGCAATGGAAAGTACCAGCAGGTGATCAAAAGGCAGGAGGGGAGAGAGAGGTCAGAACTTACCTTTTCCCCATTTCCCCTTTCTCAGTGGAGAATCTCTTACAGCAGCTGTGTTCCTTTGTAATTTTAGAACACGTACAGGTACCCTGCTCTGCTAACTTTACTTCCTCTTCTTGTTTCTTTAGCCCAAGAGACATCAACAGGTTGTTGCTAGTCTCTGGGTGCCTCACCTCTCTGTTTGCTCTTTTAATCCTTTCTGTAAGTAGTGCCTTTATTAAAGTCTCTTCATGAAGCCATCTGAGATGGTTGTTGTTTCCTACAGGAATCCTAACAGACACAGTAGATAACTTGTTGGGTTGTTGTTGGTGTTATTTTATGTGTGTTGCAGGTGGTGAGGGCAGGAGTAGGGGGACAGGGTGGTGAAAATGTCTAGGATTTTTGCATTCTCTTAATGGTTGAGCATTGTCATTGTTTTGTTATGACAAAACAATGTGAATGGGAATGTTATTCATACTTTCAATGTCTAGATGTCTAGATTCAAACTCTAGACTGAGTTTCTCTGGATCATTTCTTACCTTAACACTTTGATCTTTGTTTCTGGCCCATCAATTCAGTTGTATCTTTTGGGAATCTATATTCCTTGATTGAATCTCCATGGCCTTTTCTCCATATTTTTAAATCTCACTCATCACCTCAATCTTTTGCCCATTTCTTCTGTGTTCTGGGAGAGTTTTGCAAATTCTTTTGTACTTCACTAACTGATTTTCTTTTATTGGCTGCTTCCATCTCTGTTTTAAATTTGGCAGTCATGATTTTCAAATTCAGGCAATCCTTAATTATTTTAGATGTTTATTCAAGTTATATAAATGCAATTCTCTCTTGAATCTTAATAAGAAGACAAATCAGTTATTTTTTCAAAACAGTCTACTGAAAATGGCTGTTCTCTGAGTTGGATCATCACTCTCATCCCCCACATTTTTTTGGTTTAAAAATACATTTATAGGCAATATGATTTTTCTGTTTACCTATTGTTCAAAGAATGCTATATGCTTGCCAGTTTTGCTTATAGTTAAGTAAAACTTGAGTTGGTTCTATCAAAATGATTGATATATTTGTACAAATTCTTTCCGAAGGGCATTAGGGGAGAAGCCTTCAGAAGATAGTCAGTTCTTGGATCCAGCATGGAGGCCATCAGAAATGACCTGGAGCTTGAGTTCCTGCCAGAAACCATGTTTTATTCCTTTTTGTATCTCTAGCACAATATCTGATAACAAAGGTTTGATGGATAAACGAATGAATGAGTTCAAAGTTCAAGAGTTTTAAAAGTAGTCACTGGAATAATTTTTCCATATTAAGAAAAATTAAACCTTTAAATATTCATCATTTTAGCACACTGTCAACTGAAAAAAATTATAGGTTTAAAGAAAAGATTAATTTAATGTTTTTAAGGTCCAAAGTGTCATTTTTATTAAAATGCCATTGTTTTCTAAGTTCTGAACCAGTATTCTTCGTCTCTGTACATAGACAGAACAAATATGCAGATGAGTCATCCAACTTGCAAAGAGGCCATGGGAGTCACAATGAGGTCAAGAAAAGAGCAAACTGGCTTAGTGAGACGGAGACCAAAGTTCCACTGCCATCTTCCAGCTGTATGACTTGCATATGCCATTTAAATGAAGTCTGGGTTTTTTTTAATCTGAAAATTTTGCCTTATCTACCTCAAAAGAAGGGGATGAAAGTGCATCTTAACCATGAAGTGCTATGTAAATCTTAGTTGTGGTTATTACTATAATCTCATGTATTGATTTTAAACAAAACGTACTTTGAGTTGAAAGGTAAAAAATATGAAAGACTCTAAGAATGGGGGTGGGGGGAACCAAAGGATCTGTGGCTGCACTGAAGGTAGAAAAAAAGGAAGTGAATTTGAACTAAAGAAGCAGAAGTTGAGAAAGTACCAAAGTCTTTGACTTTCAGAGTGACCGAACACCAGCATAGTTCACCAGAGAAGATCAGGGATGCTGTCTCTTCCTAAAGGGTACCAAAAAGAGAGTAAACAGATCATTCTATATTGATCAAGGAGTGGCAAACTGACATCCGCAGAACAAATCTGATTCCCAGATGAGCTCTATTTGTTCAACAAAGATGTCGTTGTTGTTACTTTTTTTATTGAATTTGAGTGCTTTGCGGCACCTAGTCTTTCTGCCACTCTAGGTCCCACGACTTTCTGTTGCCTTATACTCAGCCCTTTAATTATTCAAGATACCTGCAAAGCCCTAAAGGCCTTTGAGGTTATCACTTCTACTGAAGGCCAATGCCCCGCTATCTCTCCTCCTAAGTTTTCCTAAATGTGTTCTAATGGTCACTATGCCTGCAGCCTGTCCTCTCTCTACTCCATCTAGCATATGATAAGTCCTTGAGTCTAAACTTCTCAGCCCAATATATAATATCCTTTAAGAAAAGTTTTCAAACTTCCACTTTCAGTCTCATCTCCTGACTTATTTCCACACTTTTCCCTTTAAGTCCTCCAAACTTTCCATTTGCTAGAGACACCATCCTTATTTCTACTCTCAGCCTTACATGTGGTGCTTTCTATGACTTGAATGCTTTTTATTATTCAGAGCCAAGGTCAGATCTCATTCCTATGAGGCCTTTCCTAATTTTCTTCCACTACCCAAACACTCACGTTAGGAAGAATTAGTTACTCTTTTTTCTATGTCTCCACATTAATCTATCCAATTCAAGGACTTCTTTGCATGTAAATCTCTATATCCATATTTCCCTACCACATTGTAAAATCTTCAAGGCCAAGGACTGCATCATATTTATTTTTGCATCTATCTCAGGTCCTAATACAATGGTTATACTATGATTGTAACTGAGTAAGAGTTATGGTGGATACACAAATTTCAGCAGATGTCCACAAAGGTAGATAAATGAAGAAACATAGGAAGAGTGCCTGTTGTTTTCTGTTTCTTTTATGATCAGTTAATACTTTTATATAGACCTTTGATTGGGAAGTGATATTTTGTGGGGTACACTGCCTACCACAGGAATGGAGAACCAGTCTTTTTTTTTTTTTTTTTTTTTTGAGATGAAGTCTCGCTCTGTAGCCCAGTCTGGAGTGCAGTGGCATGATCTTGGCTCACTGCAAGGTCCACCTCCCGGGTTCAAGAGATTCTCCTGCCTCAGCCTCCACAGTAGCCGGGATTACAGGCACGTGCCATTGCACTTGGCTAATTTTTCATATTTTTAGTAGAGACAGAGTTTTATCATGTTGGCCAGGCTGGTCTTAAACTCCTGACCTCAGGTAATCTGCCTTCCTTGGCCTTCCAAAGTGCTAGGATTACAGACGTGAGCCACCGCACCTGGCCAGACAACCAGTCTTTCAAACATGTACCTTTGATGACACAGAGCAGTCCGGGAACGATGCTAAGTCATTGCCCCCTTCTTTTGAGGTAGATAAGGCGGATTTTTCAGATTGCTACTTGCAATCTTCTTCCATACCTAAAACTGCGAAAACTACCGGTTATAGCACAGACTGAAGGAAAATTGCCTGGCACACTCCAGGGCACACCAACTTTCAGCACATATGTGCTCAAAGCTTGGTGACCTATACCCCCAGAACACTGTGATTCTATCTTAACAATGTCAATAAGCAGGACACTTGATTTTTCACATTGCTTTAAAAAAGAAAGAGTGATAGATTTGATTTGCAAAAGAAATACTGAAAAGGAAAACAAAAACACAAACAACACACAGTTTCAAGAATGAAATGCCCTAAGAGGCATTTCATGATTTCTAGATGATACCCATTATATGTAAGTCTGTGCGATATTCCTATGTTACAGTGATCCAGCACAATACTGGTTCTTCATGACATTGGAATAAATTAGGAGATTAGGGTTAAGCAAGGTTGTACAAAAAGATTTGACCTTTGAAGTTTGGAAGTACAGTTGCATGGGGAAATAAGAGGAGTATTTGTCACATCTCTGTAACTTAAAAAAAATGGAAAGGGTTCTTTACACAACATCTGAATTTCTTAATTCAATCAGTATCATTGAGAACATATTAGGTACTGTTCTACATGCTGGGACTAGAATGATGAACAAAACACGAAGAACCCTACACTAATAGAACTTGCATTCTTGTGGATGAGGCTGACATTTTAGTGATGGATTCAGATTTCTTCTTTTTAAAATTTCAGAGTCTTGTAATTCCATAGGAAGTCAATATTTTGGTGAAAGGATTTTTACAGTATGTAAAACAAAGCTCAAACAACAGTAATAAATCATTTTAGAAGAATAAGAGGGAGACTGAGAAATATCCTGAAATGAAACTAAATAATCTCTTACACTTGCACTCTCTCCTTCCATACCTACAACTGCAAAAAGCACTAGTTAGCACAGGCAGGGAGCGAGTATCTTCTCGTTTTCACTCCTCTCAGGTGTGCTTCATGGTCACTAGGTTGGTCAACTTGCTTTCTCCTAGGAGCTGAGAGGAACTCTTCTGCCAACAAGTTGCCTGTTTCTTTGGAGTGAACAAGGCAGAATGGACCTGTCTGGGTCTGGGTCATGTTCTCTGAGACTGTGGTGTAAGCTTGGAGTAACTCTTAACCTGTGGGTTCTGGGGCATGGAGAAGGAGGTGAGCACCTCAGGAGACAGCCAAGTGGAATCAGAGAACCAGAGACCACATGAGCCAGCAGAGCACATCTGAACCAGGAAATGTGACTGCTCTCTGGTGCAATGGGTTTCAACCTTGTCAGACACAGCATTTTTGGTTTTTTTGAGATGGAATTTTGCTCTTGTTGCCAGGCTAGAATGCAATGGCGTGATCTCAGCTCACTGCAACCTCCACGCTGCCAGGTTCAAGGGATTCTCCTGCCTCAGTCTCCAGAGTAGCTGGGATTACAGGTGCATGCCAGCACATCTGGCTAATTTTTGTATTTTTAGAAGAGAAGGGGTTTCGCCACTTTGGCCAGACTGGTCTCGAACTCCTGACCTCAGGTAATCCACCAGCCTCCGCCTCCCAAAGTGCTAGGATTATAGGTGTGAGCCACTGTGCCCAGCCTGACACAGCTCCTTTTATAACAAATATTTTCGTAGTGTACCTTAAGTGAAATAAATAATATAATTTACTCCACACATTTTTTTTAAAAAGTCAGTATAATGCTGTAAATCTATAAGCTTAGGCATAGTGGTGGCTTAGTCAGATTATGCATAGAATCCCTGTGAATCCCTAGTAGTGAACGTAGACTGATAAAGATATGTTGGTCTATGGCTTAAATGCCACAGTGAAGCAATTTTCCATAATGTTTTAACTCTCAATTTACATGGTGGTTACATTATATTCCTAAAAAATTCAATGTATATTAAAACCATGAACAACAATAACAGCAAAAACCAACTTTGAATTTATATGTAAAATGTAGTTAGGCTCTGGGCCCAGAATAATAAGGAGGTTCTTCACCAATATGAATGCCCACCAAAATATTTGTAAATTGTGTGGGACACAGGACAACATATGATTGTGTGAAACTGCCCTGTGCACTGCATCAAGCCTAATATCCCAGTCCCTTATTTTAATCTCCCAGTCATGGTGACAACAGAATACCTCTCCTCCTACAAATTTCCAAAGCCCTTCGGGTGTGGAGTGCTACTGTCCCCTGGTCTACCATATGTGAGCTAGCCCAATGCTGTCCTAGAGAGGGGGTCAGATGGGGTTTTCACTTGTATTCAACCATGTGCTTAAATGAGTTGATCAAACCCATTTAAAGGGCTTGGTATGCAATTGGCATTTTATTTCAACATTTGAAATGCACAAAACTTTGATTGGAATATTCTACTTCTAGGGATTTGTCCTCTAACTCATCCAACCAATTATATATACAAACAATGGCTTAAAGACTATATATCACACTTAACAGCAAATTTCTCTGGGTAAGGAATTGAGAGATGGGAGTATGGGGTGGAGACTTTCACTTAAACTTTCTATTACACAGTCTTTCTTTATAATGAGTAAGTTTCAGTATTTATTAAAACAGTATCTTTAAATGCTATTTTTACTCAAAAATAATAAAGGGCTAAAAATTAGATGATGAAGTTGAGTACTGAACCCATGACTTGACTCAGTGACCCAATCAATTGAGTACATTAGTCCCAACATATTATGGCCACGTCACCTAACAATGTCAGATCAATGTCTTCATCCACTTGGGCTACTATAGCAAAAACCTGTAGAATTACTTGGTAATTTTAAAATAACAGAAATCTATTTCTCACAGTTCTGGAGGCTGGGAAGTTCAAGACCAAGCTGTGATTAAAGAGATGAATGCTGTGTCTTCTCATGGTGAAAGAGGCAAGGTAGCTCCCTTCAACCCATTTTATAAGAGCACTAATCCCATTCATGAGAGTGGAGCCCTTATAACCTAATCCCCTCCCAAAACTTCCCACCTCTTAGTACTATCACATTGGGGGTTAAGTTTCAACATGAATTTTGGAAGGACGCCAACATTTAGACCACGGCAATCAGTCAATTTGCAGCTTAAAGATCATCGTGCCATGAACTAAAATTGCTTTCAATATATATAATCATCCTTTACATTCATCTAGTATTCTGGCTTAAGAGACTTTAACTTGGTTATTAACACATTACATCCTCTTTTATGAGCCTTCAATACAAAAATCATTGCTGTCAAAGCTCTAAGATTCACAATGTATTTATTGTTCTTTCTTGAAATGAGAATAATAATTAAAATATTCTATGTAATTTGATACAACTAAGAAATTAGTGGACCATTAAATCAAATAAATTATTGATAATTGTTTGAATTTTTCTTGAAGCTCTACCAATGTATTTCTACCTTTAATTATCTTATTAGATATTCACAAAGACTGTATAAAGGAAGTTAGAGAGGTTAGTGTGTTATTCCCATCACACAGAATAGAAAAATGAGACCTAGAAATGGTGCATGATAGCCTGGGCCATCAGCACCAGAGCTGGGGGTAAAATCTATATCCCCAAATGTTCTCAAATCTCCACTACAGCCTGTCTAAATTAATGGTTCTTTAAACAAAACAAAACAAAAAATTCAAAAACAATCTGATTCTTTTAATTCTTCAATAAGGCCTAAGCTGTACCTGTTTCTTTAACAATGTTTTAGATACAACAAGCCAGACAAGGAATCCAAAGACCAACCACACACTCCATTGGCTTTTGCCATTTCTCATTTTTACTGGCAGCTGCATTTCAAGGAAAAGCTGGTGAACTGCCGGGAGCAGATAATGGGGGCTTCTCAAGGTATCAGTACATCCAGACCACTGTGCAAAGCAGATAATCTACGGCATCTGTTTAGAATGAGAGAGACAGCAAAGAAGTCACAGCTGAGCCCCAAGAAACCCTCAAAATGTGAGCACTTTGTTTATGAATCAGCTGCCCGCTCTATGGCTTGAGAATTAAAGAGCCTCAGCCATGCTGTGGTCCTCTCCATACGCTTAACACAGATGCAGCTACAGTGTAGCAGAAGTTGTGGGAGAAATAAAAACAGCAATCATTGATTGAGAGTCTAACTTCCAGGTACCAGGCTGGTTGTTTTATGTATATTGTTTCATTTAATCCTCATAGACCAAGAGAGATGGTCATTTCTTTTTCTTTTTCAAGTTTCTCCCTGAAGTTGAAATAAAACACCAAGAAGAGGGTTTACTCGGAAGGCCAAGTGATTAAGAAGTACCTATGTTTTAGTAGTATGTTTCTATCCTTTGCCGTATTTTAGCATTATAATACTGCTGCTTGCCCTGTTTTTTAAAAGTGAAATATTTAGACATATAATATTTATAGCCTTTTAATTGGAAAGTTGTGATGACTCGTTTGTAAGAGTTTAATCAAAGGGGAACAAAAGCTTTATTAACCTGCCTCCTCACCCCCCTTCTTTGCGTGATGTTCTTGTTTATTATCTGTTGGAACATACTCCTCATATGGTTTGAAATGAAAGGATGATCCATCTCCTCATTACCGATCCTCTGCTTGGTGATGAAAAACAAAACAAAACATATGAACAAAGGAAAATGCCTTCCTGTCATTTCTCAGCCTTCCCCGCACTGCTCAGCCGGATGTTAAAGACCTGGACTTAATGAAAGAAGGTGAGAAGGTGAACAACAACAAAAAAAGCCCTAATGAGCGTGTATTTAGTTATACGGGAAGATCACTGAGAAGTGGCAGTAATTTACTTTGTACCTAATACAACGCAGTATCTCCCAAGGTCAAAGAGGCCCATGGCCCTTCCTTCCTTACCCATTCATTGCCTACCCTGGCAACCCACTTCTCCACCTACAGCAGGTCTCGCAAAGTTTAATTTCTGACGGTGAAGTGAAAAAGAATCTCTTTTCCAACACCAACTTGTAGTTCTTGAGAAGCGCGCAGAAGTGGTGCAGGAGTTTCTTTCAGTTGCTTGCATCGCAGGTGGAGCATCTCAGGAGCAGGCGTTTCAGACCTTACGCTGTGGATGGCAGAGCCCCAGCCCAGTCTGCAGGCTTACTGACACTTACCCTTTAGACGGGGAGTGAAGAAGCAGATTCCCATCTAGCAATGCAGAGCCACTGAAAAACAAAACGCTTCAAAGGAGAGCCAATAACAGCTGTCGAAACTCTAAAGCAATGCTCCGAATTAGAATGAAATCGTGTAGTCATAATACCATTCCTAAAATGTCCTTAATCAGTGAGCGTTCCAGCCCTGTAGTGTGAGCATCACACTGAAAATACCAAAGAAAACGTGAGGACCAAACTTGGACCGAACCCCCAAAACTCTAAAAGAGAGTGATGTTGCTTTCCAAACCAGGAAATCATGACTCATCATCCCCAACAGACCACCCATTTGGGGAGTGGGAGAGAAGCACGACAAACCATGACAAAAAAAATAAAATAAAACCAAAAACATCTTGAAGTAGAGCTCCTTTTGGATCCACAGCTATCTCACCAAAGCAGACATGTTTCCTTGATGCTCCATGGCCAGTAGAACTCTTAACACTTTGGCAGGCATAAATTGAGATCTTTCTTTGAAGTTGAAATATGCAGCCTTAACTGTGCTCTCATCCTCTACATTTCACTGAGTGAATAACCTAAATTACACAGAACGGCAGTAAATTGGCTCATCATAGCCCTGTTCTAATTTTAAAAGGATAAGGATCTGAAAAACCAGGCAGCCTAGTACTGAAGGGACTAGTGAAGCCTGTTAAGGGGCTGCCAGGGCCTTTCCTCAGAAGGTAATGGATTCAAATTCAACCTGGGTTTGTGATGACCAAGAGCCATTCAGCACTTCATGTTAAATTTATGTGTACTCTCAACATAATGTTCCTAATAGGGAGGCTGACAGCTTGCATTTGTCATTCTTGCTGACTGTCTCAGGAGTACAGTGGATGGCCAACCACATGTGGAAACTAAATCATTTCCTCCCACATAAAGGTGATCCTTGCAAAATGTGAACTCCAAGGTACTGAAGAGCATCTTTCCTTCACGCCGTCTACTGTCTGATCTCTGACCCTCTTCCAGTTGCCCCACTCCAAGGGAAAAGTACAGCAGCTCTCTTGACTGTCAGTCTGATACCTTGACGAAAATTTAAAGATGCACATGAATGCCCACAAGAACGGTATTTGCCAAGCAACATAACTTTCTTGATTTGGACACAGCATTCACTTGTGGTGATAAAATGCCAGGTCATAAGTCAAATTTTGACTCCATTACTGAGCATTATCCTTGAGCTCTAAGTGGAAAGTCAGTACAATTCAGCTGCCAGTCTCCAGTTTTCCCCCAACCCTGAACAACAACAGAATAACAAACTAAACAGTTATCTCGGCTGGAGTCACTACTAGATGAGATTCTGAGTGATTGGCTCTGGCCACAGGTCACACTGGCCCATCAACGATCTTAGATTTCTGCTTGGAATTTCGTAGAATTCAGTGAAGAAACCCACCATCAATCAAAAAATATTTGGGATGACTTAGAGACACAATAATCAGATTGTTTCTCTTTATGAAAAAGCAAAAGCTGGTGTAGCTGAATTGAGATACAAGATGTCCATGGAGTACCTTTCACAGGTTGATACTGACCACCACGCAGGTATAGATAAACATGTGGGAGAGTGCTCCTTACAGACGGGGCACCACCAGGGTGTGTCAGTGTTGTTTAGCTGAGTGATGTTGAACAGCTCTGCCACTCCAACAGCACAGGCTCTCCAGCTACAGGGGAAGGTGGCAGCATCCAGGTGAAATCCTGTGGCCTGAAAGCATTCTAGGAGTCCAGCTCCCCCAGGTTTCTTGTGACTAAAGACGTCCTTATCGCAGTCAGAGGAAGCGCTGCCTTGATTCTTTCTTTTAATTACTAGCAATACTTTGAACCTGAGCTGCCAGGTGGAGGACAGACTTTGAAGTTGTCATCTGGCCTCTTGGGAAATCAGAGTCTGGGCGGTCATAAGGAGAGAACATTTTTGCAAATATTTCCTACTGCCAGGGGTGTGAGGTAAAGGGAAAATCTAACAACCACGACCCCTAAAAGAAAAAGGCAACAGATGTTGAAGCCTCCTCCCCCTCCCTGTGAACCTTGCTCTGGAGCTGTCTCTGCCATGAAGGTGGGCTAAAAATACCTGTGAGTAGAGCCTGTCCCAAGCAGCAGGGTTAAGGCTCAGCACTAATCCCACATCTACTATCTATCTCCCAGTCATTCTTCCATCTATCGATGGGTCCATCAGACCTTTATTGATAACCTTTGCTAACCACCTACCTAGTAGGACTTAATCATTTCAGCGATGGACTCTCTCAATGGAGTCAAATGGTCATTTGCTTGACGGAAATACTTCTAAAGCAGTCTAGGGGGATTTTCAAAAATTGCACTAGTGCTCTGCGGGAAGCCTTTGTACGATTTGGCCTGACGTTTCCAAAACGGGTTTACAGCTTTCCCTCCTCCAGGACCCTGAACTCAACAATCTTCCTTCTTTCCCTGGGATGAGAGGTTCGCTTTCCCGGATTCTCACCACGTAGTTCAAATATGGGGTCCAGATATATTACGGTTGCTGTTGGGGTCTGATCAGGGGCGGGAAGACCGTGGAGGTCGGTAAAACAGAGCGGTGCGGGATGATGTCTGGGAACACCCGCAAGGCGTCATAAAATGAACGCCAAGGCGGCCACAAGAGGAGGGCCGGGAACCGAACCCAGTGCCCAGCGCGGGGCCCTTGTGGCCGATGTGACGTGGCTCCGTCAAGTGGAAACCGTGCGATCCTCTCCCGACCCAACTCACGAGAGATAAAGATGTCTAAATAACCACGACCGCCGCCGCACACCCTGCCTGGCCCCAGGGACAGGGGGGAGGGGAGCGCCTCCTCGGCAGAAGCGGCGGCCCGGGCTTGTTTGGAGGTTCGCAATTCACCATGATAAATGTAAAGACCAATTAAGGTTTGATCCGTGCACACGGGAGGCAGACGGCGGCTGATAGTGGAACCAATTAACGAGCATGTCCCCTAATTCCTGCCGCGGTCGCCGAGCACACCGCGGCTCCCCAAGCGCCTGCCGCGGCTGCCCCCGAGTCCCAGAGCCCCCAGCCCGGCCCTGGAGTGGGGTGTCCTCCTCCAGCGAAAAGGTGCGAGGAGTGGGGCCCCGGGTGGCCGGGGAGGGGGCGCGCCGGGCCGGGAGGCGCGGAGCCAGCCGCCTACGGAGCCCAACTGTTTGCATCGGGGACCGGCGGGCGGGGCGCGCCCGAGTGGTCGCGCCGGGCAGGGGCGGTGGGCTCTGGAGAAGGCGCCCAGAGTGAAGCTGGGCGGCGCCCCGAGGGCAGAGGACAGGTGGCCGCGCGGCCGCAGCCAGGTAGCGAACGGCTCGGGGGCTGCGCAGCGCGGTCCCAAAGCTCAGCCCGGCCCCGGCTCGCTGCCACGGCCTTGGGCGGAGGGAGGGGGCGCGAGACCGCACCCCCAGGCCCGGCACGCCTCGGCCTCTGGGCTCCCGCTCCCCTTCCCCTTCCGGCTCAGCCCGTTGCCCCAGACGTGACCCCCGCGCAAGATGTTGGCGCTGCGCGTTGTCCGGGCGCGCGTGATTAATGGCCCCCAGGTCGTGGGCGGCGCAGGCACGAGCCCCTACATGGCCTGGCCAGGGTGTGAGGGTATCCCGGAGCACAGCGGGGTCATGGCAGCGGGGCCTCCGGGAGCGCGGCGGCGGCGGCGGAGGAGGAGGAGGAAGAGGAGAAGTAGGTGACGCGGGCCGGAGAGGTTTGTCCCCTCTGGCCCCAGGGCTGGCGTCGCGGCGGGTCCCCCGTGCCAAGCAAAGTTTGGAGCCGCGGGCGCCGCGCGCAGGTCCCTCCCCGCGCAGTTCTCTCGGCGGGGTCTGTGCCGCCGCCGCCGCCGCTGCCAGGGCAGGACAAAGGCTCATTAACACGTGATGGGACCGCGCTTCATAAATGGGACTGGAGCGAGAGGGAGCCAGAGACAGCGCGAGCGGAGGGAGAGGCAGGGACCGCGCAAGCGGGACGAGGCGACGGGCGCCCGGGCTGGTGGAGACGGGCGGCCCCACGCCGGGCCAGGCGGGGCTCCCGGGAGGACCCGGTGAAGAGCTGGGGAAGGGGCGAGGCTCGCCGGCGGTGGGAGCAGCGGGGCGCCAGTCCCGGTCGCTGTCGCGGGCGGGCGCTGGAGACTGGGACGCCGGCGCGCGGACCGACTGACTTGCTGACCGCCCGCCGGAGGCACACCCCGCTCCACCCCACCCCGCCTCGCCAGCAGCCCGGCGCCGGCGCCGCCTCCCGCACGCTACTCCCTCTGCCATCCCTTGCTTCTCCACTTCTTTTCCGCCTCCGCCTCTTCTTGCCTCCCGCGGCGCCAGCGCCTTCCCTTGGCCCGGGCGGGGGCCTCGGCTCCCTGCAGAGCTCTCCGTAGTCAGTGGGGGACATTTCGTTCTAGCGGACAACCAGTCCCTGAGCTGGGCCAGAGGTGCCAAGGGAGCTTCTGTCCCAAGGACCAGGGGATGCGAAGGGTAAGACCTGGCAGAGTTGCGTTTGGAAATACTTTTTCCGCCTCCCGCCCCCTCGGGTATGACCAGTGTGGTCCCCAAGTGTCCTTCGTGGAGTTCTCATTCCGTGTGAGCGAATCGTGCGTCGGTGTTTACTTAGCTGTATGGCCCCAGCCTGTTAACTGTGATCTGTGCTACTTCTGGAGATTTCTACCATTTACTATTTATTGAATGTGTGTGCACCTGGCTCTGTATGCACTGATGTCTGTTTGTAGAAAATGTGTAATTGTGCATGTTTGAAAAACGGGCGCTTGAGTTGTGCTGAATGCCTATAAACCATATTATCTACTAAGTCTTTCCAGGGAAATACATCGATCTCTGCTGCAAACCTAGAAACTGACTAATGTAAAATAGTAAATGTCATATAAAGAGATGTATGTCAAATAATAAACTTTTGATAAAGAAAAAGCTACAGGAACCACTGCTCTGAGGAAAAACAAATGTCCATGTAACTAATACCTAAAATTGAGTGTTGATGGAGCCATTTAACTCAGAACTAGCCGTTAGATGACTAAAGTTAATGTTGCATTTTTAAAAGACATTTCTTGTTAAGGCTTACAAATCATAAACGGATCACCTCTCAAATACAAATATGTTTGCTGTAATAGACGTGAGAAACTGTCATTTGGTCATTTGAAAGTTTAAAAGCAACATGCATGTTTCTAATTTTAATAGATTGTCTCTCAGAGATTTAAAATTGAACAGATGAGAAAAACAAAAAAAATGTTTAGTAACGTGTTAATCATTTTGCCTCCCATCTTTTTTTATTTTCCTCCAAATAAGTGCTGTTCTTGCTTTTGTTGTTGATTTCTTGATATATTAAGCCTCCTCGGGCATGTAATCCAATAAGAGATTAGAACAGATTTACTGGTTTTAAAGGTGTTGAAATATATCTCTATGGGGCCCATAACTTCTCCTCATTTTTATTACCAAGTTAATATCTTTCGAACAAAGGGGGAAATGCAATTTCTTAGAGGAAACTCAGTGGACACTGAGTATTAGTGGGGTCACCATTGACACCAATCTATTTTGCAGAATATTGAGAAGCTCAGAGCAACCAACCTTTAAGGTTCCCGTAGGACTTTATCTGATTTAAAGTGTTGCTTTTCTAATCCTACCCTACTGACAGTTTGCAAGGGAAGATAGACTGATTGATTTTTCTCTGTCCCTTCTTTCCCTGGTTCTCCTCCCCCTCCCCCGCTCTCTAACTCAGTTAAGAGCAATTTTATAAAAATAAAAGGCCATGTAGAGTTTCTTAAGTGAGACAAATTATTTTCTGATTACATCCATACATGAGCAGAAGATATGCCCCTCCAGAATTTTAAACATTGCATACTACAGGCACTTATTTGTAAGCACAATGACAGTTACCATAGTGGGGCAATAGGCTTGATGTTGGACATGGTCTTATAAAACTAATCCATTTTAGCTTATCAGGAGAACTTACTGTAAACCGACTCTTTTTGTTTCAAAGATGTCTCCCACTCCAGGCGAGGAGCGCTCTTGGCTGAGGTATGTATCAAGTGTCTGATGGGGAGAGGTCTCATTGTATTTCTAAGTGTCCATGGGGATAAAATGATGCCACAAGGTGGAAATGCTCAATTCCGGCCTTTCAAGAATAAAATGACTGTGCTTGCATACTCGTTGTTAGGAAAGCAAATTAGATATTCATGCCCCTGAATTTTAATAGCATTAATATATGTGTATGTAAAAAGAATGTTATGACTAGAACCTTAAATAAGCCATAAGTGATTATTATTTAGTGTGTAAAGTTTTAAATTCTGATGAAAAGCAGATCTCACATTGAAGTAGTGCTTGGCTTTGTTTGTTATCCACTGTTTTCTGTCTTTTTCTGTTACCCATTTCCCAGTGGACCATGTTCCTCTCTGTCTTGCCTGTGAGACTGCTCTTCTCTAATAAGCCTAGCTGCAGGATCAGTGTGTTCTTTTTGGCATTTCAAAATGGTAAAATAGTGAAATTGTTAAATGTTACCAAGATGAAACTGCTGGGAATGAAATTCTTCAAAAGAACCACTATATTTGTGGCCTATTTCAGCCTCTTCCAAAAGAAAACTCTTTGATTCGGTTTACCTATTTTCCAAAGAAGGAAGCAGCCCCATTGATTGTGTTGATAAGTGTTTAGTATGCAGTGTCAGCTTATTAATTACTAAGGTAAAGCCTGAAAAACTGTTTCAAAACAGTCATATAACACTGTTCTTTGCTTTGACTCAAAATTAACATTAACCACCGGGAAATTTAGACAGGCTCCTTGATTGTCTTGCATATTAGTGTTTGGAATTAGAATTCAAATACTTTGCTGTGTAAGAATAAACTATTATGAGATGGAACTTATAATAGCAGTTTATAGTTCACCACGCTTACCAAATGTTTCTTACCAGAAAACAGTTGGCCTAATAAGGGATTATTTCCCATAACTAGCTATCCAGGAATGCTGCAAAAACAAGAGTAACAAATTGAATTTGAAAATACCTAATGACATATAATTCACAAAATGAAAGATTTAGTTATAGCTTCTTGAATTTATAAGAATTGTGAGTGACAGTTATTGTTTCTTTTATCCCAGGAAATATTTTGGAGAAATCTGAATTGATCTATATTATAAAGTTAATCCAGTCTAATCTAAGAATATACAGTGAATTAAATGCTAATTAAAGCAATGAAAGCATGATAACAGGCAGTAACCTAAAGGACAGGCTCCATCTTACTTACCAAATTCCATGTTAGCTCAGTTGCATAAAGAACATAGATAAGACCTTTCATTCCCTGCTGCAAAGGGTGTCATGCCTCCACCAGTGTAAGTCTGTTTCTTCTATCTTTGTATTTATCATTTTCTAATTGAACTGACAAATAGTTTGAGTGAAACCAGGCTTTGGGTTTAAATGAGTTATAATTCTGCTATTGGCTCTGAAACAACCTGGACTCAACATTGTTTGAAAGACTGTGCTAGGGCCAGGTTTACATATTGCATATCTATATTTTGAGAGGCAGCCTTCTTTGCTGATTTTTCTCTTATATACTGAAGACTGGTAGAGAACTCAAAGAATAAGAGGAAATCAAAATCAGTTTATATACTTGTGTTGCCAACCTTTTAACTTCATGTTTCCTTCCCTGACTCTCCAGTTCTTTCCTAATCCTATTCTCAGAGAAATGGTAACTTTATATTATAGCTGCCTGAATGCATTTTTGGAGACTTGGGAGATTCAGCTCTTTGCCATTGAATTGCTATTTAATGCTTTGATAAGCATTTAATTCACTGCATTTTCTTAGATTAGATTGGATTGACTTTATAAATTCAGATTTTTCCAAAATGTTTCCTGGATTAAAAGAAGCAATAACTTCATGCAGAATATATGTATAATATCAAAGTATATATTGCATAATTTTGGACAAGTGGACATATAAACACACTTTTATTTACATGTATAAACATTTTTGTAGATGTAAATCATGACTGAAATAAAAAATTAAATATGTTGCCTTTACACATTTGAACATATAATTCTGATTTTAAATAAATACTACAAATTTGGGGAAACGTCTGCATTCACGCAGCTGTGCAGAGGGACACTGAAGAGTTAAAGCAGATAGATATCCACCTTGAATGGAAACAAGGCCGTTCTTGTTTTCTAGGATAGGTGGAAATCCGTGCCAGTGCCATGTGTTCTAAGAATCTTGCAAATATACCAGGATGAGCATCACCACATTTGACTATAATTTTATCATGAACACTGATGGGTTTAAGACAGTTTTTTTTAGCCAATCCTTTTAGTTGTTTATTTTTTTTTTGGAAATTAGGGCTATACAAGTTGGAGGAAAATACAGAAGGTTATTACTACATCTCAGAATGCATATTAAGATAGTTATATTTTTTATATAACATTACAGTGTTACCACAAGTGAGTTAAAACTATAGGAAATTTGTAAGGGGGGCAGGTTTGTAAGGTGGGTGATTTTTAGTGGACCCTGTCACCTCTCTTGCTACTTTTGAAATTGTTTGGTGTTAGAGCAACTTCCATCTCAAACTTCCTCACATGGATAAGAGGTATGTAGGTATGTTTAATATATATTGGTAATAAGAGGTCAAAGTCATGACATAAAGTAGTGTAATTACTTTATCAAAATATTTTTTAAAAGCTTTCCTGGGTTATATTTCTTGATTAAACAAGGTGCCTCATAATGAAAAAAAGTACATTTTTAATAATAGTTTAGAGGACAGTTAGTTGCATGTGTAAATATAGTCTTGATCTGGTTTCCATTGATATTTTCCATATATTTGAAGTATTTTCCATATAGACTAGTTAATAATGGATAACCACTAATTTAAAAGTTTCACTTGGACAGGTTAAGCTAATAACTTAATCACCATGGAATTCTTGAGATTCCCCTGTAGTTTGCATGGGTTTTTGAGGGAAGAATTGTTTACTCCCAAAACCTGAGCAAATGGGCATGGCAGAGTCATCGCAGTTGTTCTGGGAATACTATGAATTCTATTTTAGCCCCAGCTGGAGAAATGTTCACACCTGCACTTTAGGAAAGCATTCAAAGTTTTGCTTTCTTTGCTTTATTTTCTTTTGTTTTTGAATATGTAGAGACTGGTTAGATGGAAACCATTGTTTTTGAGCAAACTCTTTTTTAACCCATTGTGCTACTGCATAATATTCTATATTTTTTAATGTTTCCAAAAGTACATTTCGCATTTTTTGAATGCAAGAATTTAATTTGCGTTTTCTCTCAACACAAATGGCAAATAATTTTTCCCTAAAATACAATATTTTGCTACTTAATGTCTTATTTTTCCACTCTTATTTGAATTAATTATTTATGAAATTATGTTTTTCAAAATTTATGTTTAAATGAGAGGGTCCCCTTCTTTCCTTCACCATTTCTTTACTCATTCTTTTTTTTTCTTTTTATTTATTTTTTATCATACTTTAAGTTCTAGGGTACATGTGCATAACGTGCAGGTTTGTTACATATGTATACTTGTGCCATGTTGGTGTGCTGCACCCATCAACTCATCAGCACCCATCAACTCGTCCTTTATTCATTCTTTTAAATCATAACTTTAGAGAAGAAAATTGGAATCAATATGAGTCCCGAAAATTGAGTGAAGTTTTAAGGAGTATTACATTCAAGTTGGTGATAAATTCTAACATGCTTTTGAAAAACCAAATTCTAGTCCAGGCAAGGTAGCTCACACCTGTAATCCCAGCCCTTTGGGAGGCCGAGGCGGGTGGATCACTTGAGGTCAGGAGTTCGAGACCAGCCTGGCCAACGTGGTGAAACCCTGTGTCTACTAAAAACACAAAAATTAGCCGGGCATGGTGGCATGTCCCTGTAATCCCAGCTACTCAGGAGGTTGAAGTGGGAGAATTGCTTGAACCCAGGGGACAGAGGATGCAGTGAACCAAGATCACGTCACAGCACTCCAGCCTGGGTGACAGAGTGAGACTTTGCCTCAAAAAACAAAAAAAAAAAAGAAAAAAGAAAAAAAACCTTTTTAAAGTTTGTTTTAAATAAATTTCTACTTATACGGACACTTGTACTAGGTAATTCATAACATTGATTTCTTTGGGTCAAGAAGCTAAAAGTGATGTTTTTATTTATTTATTTTTAATTTATTTATTTTGAAATAAAGTCTCACTCTGTCGACCCAGGCTGGAATGCAGTGGCATAATCTCGGCTCACTGCAAGCGATTCTCATGCCACCATGCCTGGCTAATTTTTGTATTTTTCGTAGAGACAGAGTTTCACCATGTTGTCCAGGCTGGTCTTGAACTCCTGACCTCAAGTGATCCACCTGCCTCAGCCTCCCAAAGTGCTGGGATTACAGGCATGAGCTACCATGGCCGGGCTAAAAATGATGTTTTTGATATAGCAAGTTAACCAATATAATTGTTGGTCTTTAAAAAAAAAAAAAAAAAGATCGTTTAGGTACTAGACCATTGTCACTTGTGTTTGCTTTTAACTCAGCTATATTTAAAAATAAATCAAATTTGTTTATTCTTTATATGAGGGACTTAATGCCACTATGACCTTAGTATTTTGGTTTATTCCATGGTATTTGGCTAAATGGATCTAATTTTCAGCTCATTGAAATACATTGCTACCAGAATTTGCTAAATGTTTTCTTTAGCTTTTGTACAAGTTGTGGTGAGCAGGCAGTATGCATGTGAAAAATGAAAGCTAGACAATTTAACATATAACTAAAATAAGTGCAAGACTAGCCAAAGAATTTTGTGTCTCTGCATATGTGGGAATTTGACTTTGGAAGATACACAGCTACTTTTGGAAATGACATCTAATGTCTTATAAACAAAAAAGGAGAAATCTTTGAATTCTTATAGTCCTCAGCTAAAGTAACTAATTGTGAGTAATCTGATCCATTTTTATTGACAAAATAATTAGAGAGAGAACAGTTTGCCCAGAGTCATATATTTAAGTGCCTTGGGATTTATTTCTAAATATTTGTAACTTTTAGGTATTTTTGAATTATGTCCACTATAAGAAGTGTAAATTGCATAATTACCAGAGTCATTCTGTAAAATAATTTGCAGTAGATCTGTATTACTTGGGCCTACAGTAAAATTTTCATTTTAGTTTGTTCTTTCCTGGGTTCATCTCTTAAGGTGTAGTATTTTATGGTTTGGGGAAAAAGAAGAGCAGAAACAAGTATTTCCAGCTTAAAAGAAATAAGCTGACATGTTAATTACTTTTAGGTTTTTCTTGTTATGCTCAATAATCATGGGTTCCTTCACAATGGTGGTGAAGGAAATGGCTTAGCAATCCTATAAAGCTTTGCATAGCCTTTGTAAATAGAATTAGGAGAAAATGGTGTGGAGTTCTTAATATATATCTGTATATTATATCAGTGCACATTACATTTTGAAGCCACTTTCCTTTGCTGGACAAAATACATAAAAAAGTTTCCTGAAAAAGTCCAGAGAAGCCCTGAATTGTAGACTAAAAAAAACTGGAGAGGTTCTCCACTCTTAATTCTTGTTTTCTGGCTAAATGACATTATTCTATTCCAAATAGGAATACCTTGGTTATACAGATCTTCTGTGGGAGGTTATTTTATCTTGAGCTGGCTCCCGTAGCAATCTGTTTCAATGATCTAAAAACCTATACTTATAGACTATTCTTTCTTCTTATCTAACCTTAGTTCTTCTTAAAGGTTAAATCTACTTCCCCTTCTCATTTAGTCCTTTTCATATGTCTCCATAATCTTTCACAGTGGATCTTAAACATCAGAATGTGCTAGAATCTCCTAAAGGCCTTGCTAAGAATGGAGATGTATCCCAACCCTAGAGTTTTTGTTTCCGTAGATCTGATCTGGATCCTGAGAATCTGTGTTTCTTATAAGTTCCCAGATGCTGCTGATGCTTCTGGTTGGGAGACCACCCTTTGAGAGCCACTGACCTATAGACTAACCCCGCATGCACTTATAAACCGTTGTGTAACTTCTCAGACTGGTCTTTCAGATGTACATTATACTTTCCAGCCCATTAGTACCTGTCTTATTTACTAATTCACTATGTTCACATCACTGTTTCTGAACACTTTTCAGTTCCTGAAATCTCTTAATTCTTAATTGTATCACACAAACCCTAAGAAGGGCTCCATCCTGAATGAACACAATAGAACAGCCTCATGGTTTCAATGGCATAAAAATTCTGCACTTGCATCCAATTTGCATACATACTTCTTAATCACAACTACATTTCCAAAGCACATTTTGCATTGCTACTGAAACCTCGTTCTTCCAGTTCTGTTTGTATGTAATTATTTACATCTTGAAAGCATATTTTTCTGTTTATGTCTTGCATTGTTAGCACACACAGAAAATTTCCTAAGCATTTCAACTAAAGTAGGTGATACATAAGTACCTAGTTTTTAAAATAATGTCTGAAGGAAATCCTGTATTTACACAATAATAAAAACTTACTTAAAATTATTTTAGTGAGAGAATGATAGGAAGGAAATTGAATTATTTAGAAAGTCACGATGTCCTCAATTTGTGTGAATATTTGAACCAAGATTCATTTCTCTTGTTAAGTATTCCAGTTTAGTCCCTACAATAATAGGAGATTAATTTTCCATTCTTTTCGTCACAGAGTTAGGACCGGTGGTGATGATTTCATATTTGGAAATTGGAAAGCTGAATATTTTATAAAATAGAATGAGTTGGTTATTAATATTGATTGTGGGTTCCTGAGACCACCCCTCTTACTTTTAACATCTCTTGGTATAAACGTGTTTGTTTTAGGTAGAACTGCTTTCATTTTCTCATTCTTAATTACTTTCTTGAGGCAGAATTCCAAATGTTCAAAATTAATTTTTATCAATATATTAAATTTTCTCAATGCCTTTTCGCCTCAGAAAAGTAATTAGAAATTTAGTTTTCGTAGGCAGTAGTAATAACCCATTTTAACTCTCCATAACATATTTTCCTATTTGTATTTTAATTAATTCAGTTGTAAAATACATAAAATGTTGTAGCAGGAGGAGAAGTTGCTCAACCAAAGCAAGAACTATGTCCACCGAATAGAATAACAAATTGATTCCTGAGGGCTTATAAAAGCCACTCCATCTAGTGGTTGAATTTTCATATGACTTCTCTTGAGAAGTTGTTTTAGAAACACACTTGCAAGTGGAGAAACCCATTTGGGAACATAAATGCATAATAACGTGCATTTCAAGGAAGAAAAAAGTCCATTATAATAGTAATTTCATATACTGTCTTTAAAGGTCTATCAACAGCATATAATTAAGATTCATTCAAGGTTGTGCATGTCACAAAAGACCTCTTGATATGTCATTGTTATGCGGCTGAACTTTGCAGTTCATAATATATACTCAGGCCAAACAAGAATTGGAATAAAAAGCAAATACCTGATCTTAGCCCATAACTTCCACTTGCCATCAATATTATTTCTATGTGATACTGAAATAAGAGATCCTGGGGTAAATAATTGATGGATTTAATGTAATTTTCCCATTTGGACACTTTTCAGACGGATGTTTGTATGAGACCAAGATTCAGGTTTAATGCCCTCATGATCAGGTGGCTTTATGCCAGAAAAAACTGTCCATGGTTAAAAGCTGTTCTGTTACATTGGATCTTCCATGTTGCTGATGCATACCAACATTTACTTAGTAAACAGGTATTGAATACCTACTCTGTGCCAGGCACTGTGCCAGGCAGAGGACCTATAAGATAGTTCCCAGCTCTCAAGGTGTTCATGGTCTGAAGGGTTTAGACACAATGAAGACAACTACAGGATGGCTCAGCAATGCCCATCACCTCTCCTGGGAGAAAACCTCAAAGCATGTAGAGAAAGAGAATTTACACAGCCCAATACTATCTGATGATTAAATATATTCCCTTTATATGTTTTTATAACCTATTCTACTCTTTCAACTAGGGAAAGGAAGACAGAAGGGTGGGCTGTATTCGAGGTGGAGGGTGGAGGGAAGAACCATTTCCCTTGCTTTCTTGTCCTGACCTATGTCGCTTACATGGGTGTGAAGCATGGAGGGTCATCTGTCATAGAAAAATGTTATATCTTAGAATATAATGTCCACAATCCTAGGCACAGACTGTATGCCCAATAAAAATGTGTTAAATCAAACATTCGAAGGCCTATAACTTTATATCTGTCAGCCACATTGCTGTAGTAACGCAGTTTTACATCCACTGGGCACCAGGAGATGGTAACAGTCACTCATTTGTTGGAACAACAAATGATGCAGGGTTTATGTAATTTGTCTACCTGATTCCAGCCAGACACTTAGGAATGGGCCACAGGAAGTCTTCTTCTCCCTGGTCTAGGAAAACCACATGGCTCATGGTGGGAAGTTGAGTGATTTTGAGTGTTTGAATTTCTCCATATAGGGAATGGATGTGTGAAGCTTTCATTTACTAATAAGCATGTCTCATTCAGACGTAAAGAAGGTGTCCTCTTCATGTCCCACTGGTGTTGTGGAAAGTGTCATTACCATCTATATTCCTGACAATTGACTAATGAAGCCAAGAAATACCTTCCCTTACTTACAAAATAGTGGCAAAAATGACTTAGGTTTTATTTGCCAGTTACCGCCATGAGCACCAGTGACTGCAAACAAGGTGCTAATGCAGAGTTAGGATTTATAGCTTATAGTTAATTGGCATACTTTGTTCCTGAAGACCATGGAGCAAGGATGACTTGCAAGTGCTTTGGGCAGCCCTTTTGCTGTCAACAGATCATTCCTTCAGATTTTAGTTGTTCACTGTGTAACATTATCATGTGCACATTAGATAATGTGTACCTTCTCCCAAACCAATTCTTCTTCCCTGTCAATGAATGAAAGGGTATCTTATTAAATAGTTCTTGGAACTCAAAGTTCCAGCTCTGCCCCGTCTAGTTAGAGACCTTGGGCAAAGCATTTTTCTCTCTGAATGTGTGGAATAGAGATTGTAATAGCACCCACTTCATGTAAATATTAAGGAAAAATAATGTATTTTTTCCATGACTGGCATATAATAAAAGTTTAAATGTTTCTTAAATGAAAATATTTGGAAATTAGGATTTTCTTTATTGTGCATTTACCCAAATTATCTCAGATTTGAATCTGGAGAAATAAGACCTGGCTTTTAGTTGGACTTAATTTGTATGCTTTTGGACTCGAAGAGAAAATATGCCTTCATTGATAGATGAAGAGAGAAGAAACTGTGAAAGGTGTGCTGCATGTAGCATACTTTTCACTCTTGCTATGGACTCCTTGATACTGAACTGCAAAAGTAAGAGCCTGTTTACTAGCTTCTACACATTTTGTGGACCAGAATAATATATCACCTTCTTTTAATGACCAAATCTCATATGCAAGATAAAGACAGTTTTATAGAGTATTTTGAATATGGCCATGGCTTTTACTTAATTGAAAACGTTGCATGTTCTCTGTTAGAGGAAGGCTGCTTTAATCATTGCTTTCCAGGCGGGCACAGTGGCTCATGTCTGTAATCCCAGCACTTGTGGGAGGCCGAGGTGGGCAGATCACTTGAGGTCAGGAGTTCAAGGCCAACCTGGCCAACATTGTGAAACACTGTCTCTACTAAAAATATAAAAATTAACTAGGTGTGGTGGCATGCACCTGTAATCCCACCTTGTTGGGAGGCTGAGGCAGGTGAATCACTTGAATTCAGGAGGTGGAGGTTGCAGTGAGCCAAGATCGCACCACTGCACTCCAGCCTGGGTGACACAGCGAGACTCCATCTCAAAAAATAAAAAAATAATAATTACTTTCTTTACCCAGCATGTAGAAAAGATCTCTCTCAAGAAAAATGCCAAAGCACTCTTAATTGGAGGAAACAACTAAACAGAAGAGCAAAATTAAATAGTAAATGGAATTTGTTATACAAATCAACAAATGATTTTATTTGTATCATTAATTCAAGAGGCTTTGTTTTTTTAGCATCACCACATAGTGTCTAACCCAAGGAAATTGCAAGACATCATTTTCTTGAGCCCTGAAATTGTTTTAACTAGCCTCTAAATGTGAAATCTTTGGCATATTTCACATCAAATTTGAACAGAAGTACAGTCTAATACAGTCTTATAAGTCTCTTAATGTCTTAAGTTCATATCAATTGATACATTTTTATGAAAAATGTAACACTCATACAGTGTTAATAAAGAATAGACTAGAGAAAATGGTGCATTAAATAACTTCTATTTTATGTTACAAAATATATGAAGAACTGAAGGTATGAGAGCCAATTGAGCATTATCAATATAATGGAATTTTCTTTCATATGTAGGAAAAGGAGCTGACATTAATATAAGAAAGAAAGATTATGTATTTTGCCTGAATTATCAGGATAATTAAGTCAATCAATCATTTCACTTTGCTGTAGAAGATGAGGGAAAAGTGACCAAGCTTCTTTAATAATTCCAAAACTCTAATGATTAGGTAAGAGTTAGAAAAGACTCATTGCACATTCAACTGGAGTGGAAACATCATTCATCAAGTTATGATGTTGGCCTATGGCATCTGCTGTGTATATTGACAACATGACTTAGACATAATGCAGTTACAAGAGTCAACTGAAATTTCCCCTACTAACTTCAGAGAAATACAGTAGCACAGTATTTTCTTGATCAAATTAGTAGAAAACAGGCTTGTTCTCAGAAATGAATGGAAAATAACCAACAAATATATCCACTGGAACTTGCATTCTCTTGAACTCTTCACAAGGCTCTTTTATGAGGCCAGCCAAGCGAACAACAGAACCAACAAAGTAGAAAAACAACAGGTTAAGCAAGGGCCTGGAACTTCTGCATTTGACATCTTGGACTCCTGTCAATGTAGACACTGTGCCAGGCATTGTCTCTTTAAAGCACTTAGAAACTTAGAATATCAGAGAAGTATGGTGGGTTAAAGCAGTCTATGATATATCAGGGAGCACCAGTCCTTCCAATACTTCTGCAGTGTTTTCAGCCTAGAACACATGGAACATTTTAAACCCTTTGTGGTTATACAAATAAAAATAAAGACTCTGGATAAACATTAAAAAAAAAAAAAAAAAAAAAAAAAAAAAAAACTTTGTGCAGCAGCCATACCCGCAAAATTTCTTTGATGATACCATAGCTTGCTGGCTGATAGATATGGTTTTCTTGGAAGGAGGTAGTGGAGAGGCAGGTTTGCATATAGAGAAATAGACAAAAAGAATAGACGATATTAGTCTAAAAATGGAAGTGATATTTTTAAAATAATAGATTTAACACATTAAAATATTTTTATCTTTACTATGAAGTCATGATTTATATAGCTTACACTGTTAGAATATGTTGGCTATATTTTTTAAGGCAGAATTCTAGGAAAATTCCCTTATATGTCATTCAATCATTCTTTTACTATAACTGTAATAAAAACCAACTGCTTCTTTAATAGGTGCATCTACACATCTTGCTAGAAATTTCCAATTATGATTTTCCCAGTAGCAAACAAAAACAAAATTAATGGCAGCTACATCCCCCAAAGCCTAAGCCATATTAGTAATGAACTCTCAAAGAAAGCTGTTGATGCAAAAAATAATAAGGTGGAAATTACTATAATAATCCAAATGCAGAAATAAAGGAAAGAATTATCAAAATGCAGAAAGCAGTGTTCCTGCCATGATCCCATTAACTGTTAAAATAGCCTGTGCACAGTAGTATTTTGACATTACTGAGATCTTTGAACTACATGAATTTCATGTATTTTTAACTGTATTCTTTAATTAAATTGGCTTATATTGGACAGAAATTACTCTATTATCGTATAACCACACCATGCCCTAGCTTAGATTTTAACAAGCTAGTTTGTTTTAATGAGAGTGTTTGGTTGCATTAAAATGGGAAATTGTGATCACACTTGCGGTGATCTTAATCTAAAGTAAGTCACAGAAACATGTTTTTTGCATTACTGGAATAAGGTATGTGTTCCTTTGTCTTCACTGAAGAAGCTTTATAGCTCTTCCAAATAGTGACTAAATTTTAACTCGTCAGGGCCATGCAAGTAGGCAGACTTTCCTAGATGAGCTTTGATAGGAAATAGGGATTTAGTAGCAGGTAGTCTTAATTACTATTGGCAAAATGCCTTAATTTAAGTTTCTAAGAGTCCAGAAGACTTAAATATAAGATGCAAAATGGCTTTAATCTAGTTATTGTTAATTCTGAAATCATCACATAAAATCTAAAAACAGAATGTGGAGTCTGAGGAACTTTGATTCATCTGCAAATCCATCATATTCTAGGCAATTTACTTAACATCTGATGGCCTCCATTTCCTCATCTGTGAAATGGAGATTGTAAATAAGCACCTAATAGGGTTGCCTTGACAATTTAATGACAGAATATATGTAAAGTTTCTCAAATGGCTGTATATAATAGACATTCAATAAAGGTTCCTCATCCCTCACCCATGTCTATATATCTACTATTTGCTTCATGTTTTAAGTGCTGAGGCAAAAATAAGATTGAATAATTAAGGCAATGAACATTCTTGAGATCTGATTAGTACATATTATATTATTATAATATATTCTTACAATATAATTAGTATATAGTACATAGCAAAGAGCCATAATACTAAGTAATGATAATAATAATACCCATTGAAGACTTACTTTTGTGTCAGACACTGTTTTACATGCATTTATATTCATTTAATTTCAGATCAGTTCTGCGATTTAGGCATTATTGTCATCATCCTCATCTCCATTTTACAGATGAAATACTGAGGTTTAGAAAGACTGATTGCCCAAGTACCATCTAACACCAATCTTGGTCTGCTACTCGTAATTCCATTGACCAGGTGCTTTGACTGGTTGGAATCAGTGAAGAAAACAAGGAAGATGGTAATATCCCTGCCTTAGCTTAGAGAGACGGTGTACCAAAAAAAGTTACAAGCAAGGGACCTAGACCTGCACTGTCCAGTATGGTAGCTACTAACCACATGGTGCTATTAAGGGCTTGAAATGTGGCCCTCATCTGGGTTCAGTCCTTGCTCTACTACTTACTAGCTGTGCCTATAGCAAGTTACTTACCCTCTGTGCCTTTTTTCTGAAAATGGGGATAAATAGCACCTACTTCATAGGGTCATTGTGAAATAAGGGAATTGATATATGTAATAGGTTCAGTGTCATCAGTCCATAAGAAGCTCTCTCTATATGCTTAAAAGAGGAAAATCAGCAAGACTCAGTGGTCTACCTGATTGTAGAGGTCAAGAGAGAGGAGGTGTCATAGTAAGTCCAAGTTAGGAACTTAGGTGACTAGAAGGACTACTCGCAATACCATAAGAAATGTGAAAAACGATGTGGTTGGAGTCCATTTATTGCAGCATCATTTCTAATAGCAAAAGATGATAAACAACCTAAACCTCCATTAGTAGGAGGCTGGTCACATTCATCTAACAGATCCTTAAGGCAGCCGAATGAAGAGAGAGGTTTTATATACTAATATGAAACTGTTCACAATGTGTACTTCTAAGTGGAAAAGAAAGGTATGTATAATAATGTTAGTTACTATTTGCTAAAAAGAAAACAGAGAGTAAATGCATATATTTGTTTGAATATGCGTGGAGTATCTCTGGAAGAGGTAACAAGAAACTTATTCCTTGCCTCTGAGGAAAAAAACTAGGTGGCTGGGATATAGGGATGAGAAAGATTGACTTTTCTCTGTATATCTTTCTTTACCTTTTGAATCTTGAATCTTGTGAATCTAATACATAAAGACAATCAAAATTTCTGATGAACTAGTTTCCAGTTGGAAAGTGTAAAGGGGGAGTTCGTTAATTGAGGGAAGATGGCGTAAGGAATGGGAAGATTACTGGAAGGGCTCCCAGGAGCTACTTGGAGACGGAGGCTCAAACTCTGGTTTTCAGGCTAAATGTGTATTGCATTAATTACTTTTTCTGTCTTCTAATTTTGAGAAAAAGGCTAATGCAAATCACTGTTAAGATACCACCTAATAAAAATTCGACTGCCATTTTATTAGGTTCAGGGAACATTTCTGTGGGAACTCAGCTCTCTGCTATCATGCTATCAAGCTGGTAAACCACTTAAGAAAAAAAGATGCCATTCTGTGTTTTGAAATCTCATTCTAGTTATGGAAATAAATATATGAACTCCTGATTACATGACATGATAAGGCCTGTAATAGAGGGATGAGCTGGGGAACTAGTTATGGCCAGTGGGAGAGGCTGGTCAGGAAGGTCTCAGACATGGAAGTAGCATTGGCACAGACCTGGAAAGATAAGTTTAGTAGGCAGAGAGCTTGGAAGTGAGTATCCAGATGGAATACGGGGCAAGGTGAAGGAGGAAGGTGTGCAGGTATGATGGTATATTCAAAGAGCAGCAAGTCAGGGCCAGTAAGCTGGGTGTTTAAGTATGGGTGGGAGTTGAAAGGCAAAAGCTAGGTTTGTGGATGTCAGGATTGTGTAAGGAACAGCTCTCTCATACATTGTGACTGTCTTCTGTGTCCCTTTGATTATGGATGAAAACTTCCATATGTAAATGGAGTTGTTTAGCAAACATAAGATTGCAAAGAGCAAGAGTTGACTCCTGAGAAATAGCTGAACGGTGGGACATATAGAGCATGTTCTAGAAGAAGTGATATGAGAAAGGATATAACAGACAGACAGATGAATGGGGAACCTAAGGATACTCAAGAGTTAACATTGGAGCCAGGCTGAGGTTAGGAACTCAGGAGATATTTTAGATAAAGGAGCTGGGAGGCACTGGGCAACTGGCTTGGCTGTTGGCCTTTGGTCTTTTATTTCTGCATCCTTTATTTCTGTAGCTGCTAGCCTTTGTCCCGAGACACTGCCCTGACTTGATTGGTGTTAGCAGACTGCACCAGCACACTGGGTGCCTCTGTGTGGCTTCTACCCTGGAGCTCCTGCCTCTGGTCCAGTAGGTGATGGCTCCCATCTGCTTTGTTCTATGACAGTTGCAGCAGAGGTGTGCAGAACTGGTTCAGAAGCCCAGACTAAAAAAACCCTCAATTTTCTTAGTGATGATAGAAGTTATCCATGGGAGATTTGGGGCCCTCAGTTTGGCAGTGCCTCCTACTGCCGTCACAGGTTACAGTGGTCTTGTAAAAGGGTTACACAACCATGGAGGAGCTAAGGGAGCCTTTTGGCTTACCTGTCATATTAGTGCTGAGGGCTCTTTCTCTGTTCATCGTTTGGTATGGCATTGCCAATATTCCTGTTTGCCTCTCTGTAGCCAAAGTTGCTTATTGCATACAGCTCATTCCATGAGAGTTTAGATAATTATATAGGCAGCTTCATTTAAAATGCTAATAATCTTCCCTAAGTAGAGCATATTTCTACCACAATTGGATTGGGCAGCTCTCCAGGCTAGATACCTTGATTCAAGTTACATGATCGTTTTTTTTATCAGCATTGGAAGAATCCTTCCCCTTCCTTGGGGTAGAAAAGAGCTTCTTGTTTTTGTTCTATTTTGAAATACATATATCCAATCAACCTGCTTATTTGGAACCTTCTTCTGTGTGTCAGACATTCTACTAAATGCTGAGTAGATACTAAGATAAAGTCCCCAGTAAGATCTTCAATGAACTTACTGTCTAGTGGGTGGGAGGAAGTAGTGGAACAGATGCAAACACAAAGAAGTATTAGAAAATCTGGTCAGTACCATGATAGAACTCTGTTTGGGTATTCTGGGAGCCCAGAGAGGGTGTTCATCGCCATGGGAAGCAGGGAGCAATGGCAAGAAGTGACATCAAAGTGATGGGAAGGAGTTGACCAGGCAAGAGTGTAAGGGGCAATGGGAGCAACAGCACTGAGGTGAAGAGCAGTCAATTTGCTGTGTTTATGGAACTAAAATTCATCTGGTGTAGCCCAAGTGGCAAGGCCAGGGCTGGCAAGAAGAAGATTGGAGAGGTGGGCAGGGGCTAGATCACAGGAAACTTTTTACTAGACTTCATCCTGTAGGAGGGAGATAGAAAGCCATCCTGTTTAGGGAGACAGGATGTGGAGAGGATTAAGGACAAGAGCCTGAGGGTCAGAATTGGAAAGGAGCTCAGCTGGACGGAAACATAGAAGGCAGATGAGCTTGCATGCGTGTCTGGAAGGCCTGGGCCTGAAAGGGAAACTGCGTGAAAGTTTATATTTGGTTTGTAGGGCAAAGAGATTGAAAGAGGGGAGTCACATAATCAGCATACATTTATGAAGATCACCCCCACAGCTGTGTGGCAAGTGATCAAAAAGGAACAGGACCAGAGGAGGGCAGGAAAACTGATCAGGAAGCAGGGGCCCTAACTCTGGTGAGCAGTGATGATATCCTGGAAGTGGAGGTGGCAGAATGTGGGAAGGTGGGCCGCATTTAGCACTTTATGCCTGTTCCCAATTACTGTTCTTAAGAATCATGGCACTAGGGTATTAAATAAAATTATTTTCATTGACTCTGTGTTCTGTGCCTACCTACACTGATACTATTTATTCTTAGCATAAATATCTTTTCCTTGGGGAAGCCCCTTCAGCCCTCTAGACTGGGTATCCTCAGGGCATCCTGTATGTTCCCAGTTGTAGCTCTCCCCATGCTTTCTTTTAATTTCTGGGTCAGCTGCCTGCCTCCTCTGCTAGACCATATCCTTCATGCAGTCAAGGACTCTTTTTTTTTACAGAGTGTTGCTCTGTTGCCAGACTGGAGTGCCATGGCATGATCTCGCCTCACTGCAACCTCCGCCTCCGGGTTCAAGCGATTCTCCTGCCTCAGCCCCCTGAGTAGCTGGCATTACAGGCATGCCACCACGCCCAGCTAATTTTTTATTTTTATTGTTTGTATTTTTAGTAGAGACAGGGTTTCACCATGTTGGCCAGGATGGTCTCAATCTCTTGACCTCGTGATCTCCCCACCTCAGCCTCCCAAAGTGCTGGGATTACAGCCGTGAGCCACTGCGCCTGGCCAAGGGCAGGGACTCTTTCTTGATGCTGTCAACACTAGTGTCTAGTACAGTAGCTAGACATAATACAAGTGCATAGTGGATGTTCCATAATTTGTTAATACATGAGTAAATGAATTATTAATTCAGATATGTAGGGTCTCTGAATTAGTAAGTCATTTATTGTTAGTTCAACATGTTAAAAATTTGTTCTAAAATAATGATTGTCTCTCCCCCCACCTCATACAGTGTGATATGTTTTAGGAACAACAAATGCCAATTAACAAATGATATATTGTTTTAATGATTATTTTAATTGTTATAGATATCACTCTGTACTTTTCATTTTTTTTAAATAACTAAAGAAATGAATAGCCCACATTTTAAACCAAGATTTATAAATAGTAAAGATCAGTTCTCTGGCTGTTTATTTTGAAATAAAACCAAATTGCTTAGCTTAGAATTGAGGAGCCTTAACGTTTGGGCCTTTCCTCTTAGCTGTTCACATGGAAATCCTTGGACACTCTCCGGCCTATCTCCTGTCACCAGGCACACTTGTGTCACCAACCTGCTTATGAGGGGGGCTATCAGGAGGCCTCCTCCATTGTCCTTCTCCCCGCTGTTAAAAATCTCAGCCTTGGCCGGGCACAATGGCTCCCGCCTGTAATCCCAGCACTTTGGGAGGCCGAGACAGGTGGATCACCTGGGGTCAAGAGTTTGAGACCAGCCTGACCAATATGGTGAAACCCTGTCTCTACTAAAAGTACAAAAATCAGCCAGGCGTGGTGGTGTGCACCTGTAGCCCCAGCTACTCGAGAGGCTGAGGCAGGAGAATCGCTTGAACTGGGGAGGCGGAGGCTGCAGTCAGCCCAAATCATGCCACTGCACTCCAGCCTGGTGACAGAGCAAGACTCTGTATCAAAAAAAAAACAACTCAGTCTTCCTATACGCCTCATTGCAAGTTTGGTCTTTGTGACATTTTTCTTGTTTGATGTAGACATCCTAGAAGTTCATGTCAGCCATGGCTCAGTCCAGACCTCCCCTTCTCTGGGTGAAGGAACTTGTCTTGAGGAGCAGCTCTCCCCACATGGCCTCAGCCTTCCTCAGTTCTCACTAGCTCCCTCCTCCCCGCCCTACATGTAACACACAGATCACACAACTCACCACTTGATTCTACACTGTCTTATTCTTTGGTTGTCTTTTACATTTAGTCTCATTAGTCTGACAAGGTGAGGTCTCCAAGAGTAGTGGTCATGTAACACATCAGTGCTCTCCCCAGCCCCACCAGCACCGGGATAGCATGTGTATGTGATAGGAGAAACCAGGTGCTAAACACTTCCTAACGTGACTATGAAATGGACCTTGCCCCCGAGAAACATTTCATTTAGGCCCTGGAGGTCCTTCCTGGATTCACACACTGACTTCAGTACAGAGGGTTTAAATAATGAAAAGATCATATGTTTCTGGTGTGTGTCACACCATCCCCGAACTTTGGGGAGCTTTTCTCTGAGTGACTGACTCATTTTGCTGACTGAATCTGATGAGGACTTGACCTCCTACTGTTCAAAGACAGGAATGAGTTGCCATGACAGTACATTTGCCACATTTATAGTGTCTCTTTGTTTTTATTCTCCCTGTTTCTCATCATTCAGCTTATTTGTTTTCCCTCCTCTTAGGATTGCCCCCTGGGGGTCACTTTCTCAGTCATTTTGAGCTCAGCCTAATCAAAGACTGAGGTTATGAAGTCGATCCTAGATGGCCTTGCAGATACCACCTTCCGCACCATCACCACTGACCTCCTGTACGTGGGCTCAAATGACATTCAGTACGAAGACATCAAAGGTGACATGGCATCCAAATTAGGGTACTTCCCACAGAAATTCCCTTTAACTTCCTTTAGGGGAAGTCCCTTCCAAGAGAAGATGACTGCGGGAGACAACCCCCAGCTAGTCCCAGCAGACCAGGTGAACATTACAGAATTTTACAACAAGTCTCTCTCATCCTTCAAGGAGAATGAGGAGAACATCCAGTGTGGGGAGAACTTCATGGACATAGAGTGCTTCATGGTCCTGAACCCCAGCCAGCAGCTGGCCATTGCAGTCCTGTCCCTCACGCTGGGCACCTTCACGGTCCTGGAGAACCTCCTGGTGCTGTGTGTCATCCTCCACTCCCGCAGCCTCCGCTGCAGGCCTTCCTACCACTTCATCGGCAGCCTGGCGGTGGCAGACCTCCTGGGGAGCGTCATTTTTGTCTACAGCTTCATTGACTTCCATGTGTTCCACCGCAAAGATAGCCGCAATGTGTTTCTGTTCAAACTGGGTGGGGTCACAGCCTCCTTCACTGCCTCTGTGGGCAGCCTGTTCCTCACGGCCATCGACAGGTACATATCCATTCACAGGCCCCTGGCCTATAAGAGGATCGTCACCAGGCCCAAGGCTGTGGTGGCGTTTTGCCTGATGTGGACCATAGCCATTGTGATTGCCGTGCTGCCTCTCCTGGGCTGGAACTGTGAGAAACTGCAATCTGTTTGCTCAGACATTTTCCCACACATTGATGAAACCTACCTGATGTTCTGGATCGGGGTCACCAGCGTGCTGCTTCTGTTCATCGTGTATGCGTACATGTACATTCTCTGGAAGGCTCACAGCCACGCCGTCCGCATGATTCAGCGTGGCACCCAGAAGAGCATCATCATCCACACGTCTGAGGATGGGAAGGTACAGGTGACCCGGCCGGACCAAGCCCGCATGGACATTAGGTTAGCCAAGACCCTGGTCCTGATCCTGGTGGTGTTGATCATCTGCTGGGGCCCTCTGCTTGCAATCATGGTGTATGATGTCTTTGGGAAGATGAACAAGCTCATTAAGACAGTGTTTGCATTCTGCAGTATGCTCTGCCTGCTGAACTCCACCGTGAACCCCATCATCTATGCTCTGAGGAGTAAGGACCTGCGACACGCTTTCCGGAGCATGTTTCCCTCTTGTGAAGGCACCGCGCAGCCTCTGGATAACAGCATGGGGGACTCGGACTGCCTGCACAAACACGCAAACAACGCAGCCAGTGTTCACAGGGCCGCAGAAAGCTGCATCAAGAGCACGGTCAAGATTGCCAAGGTAACCATGTCTGTGTCCACAGACACGTCTGCCGAGGCTCTGTGAGCCTGATGCCTCCCTGGCAGCACAGGAAAAGAATTTTTTTTTTTTTTAAGCTCAAAATCTGGAAGAGTCTGTTGTCTTCTCGGTTATATTTTTTTAAGTTTACCACGCTCAGTGAAAAGGTGATTGCCACCGTGATCACTTACCAGTTTGCTAATGTTTCCATAGTTTAGGTACTCAAACTCCATTCTCCAGGGGTTACAGTGAAGAAAGCCTGTTGCTTAAGTGACTGAACGATCCTTCAAAGTCTCAATGAAATAGGAGGGAAACCGTTGGCTACACAATTGGAAGTCTAAGTACCCACTGAAAAATGCCATCAAATGAGTAATGCCTTTGTAACCACAACTTTCATTATAATGTGAAATGTAACTGTCCGTAGTATCAGAGATGTCCATTTTTACAACAGTTATAGTACTAAAGTAGAGATATTTTGTAAAATGTATTATGTCCCGTGAGATGTGTTACCAGTGTTTATTATGTGCTATTAATATTTGTTTAGTTCAGCAAAACTGAAAGGTAGACTTTTATGAGAACAATGGACAAGTAGTGGATATATGTCAACGAGAGCACTTTTTTTCTATATTATTACCCATGATATAACATTAGAAATAAACCTTAATATTTCTTCAAATATCTCTATTTAATTTTGACACTGAAGTGACCATAAAGATTTATTTTTCTGTTACCTCAACAAGAAGAATTTGAAGACTTCAAAATATTGAGCAGAATTCATTCATACTTAAAAATTTATTAGCCCTGCATTTTCATAGGAAGACACATTATCTTCTGGACTATAGCTGTTCTAATGGATTATAATCAGAACGGAAGAGGGAAAACATATTGACTTTTTTGAGCGACATCTCTGACTTTCTTTAGTCTTTAGCTATTACTGGATCTCTTAAGACAGCATGTGTTAATCTTAATGTATATTGTTATCACTGTGCAGTTGCTGTTTACTTGAATAGTATTGTGTTCCTATATTCCAGGTTTAAGTAGATTTCATGCCTGGGTGGCCAAACAACAGTCTTCATTTTTTTTTTTAATTGCAAAGAAGTATTGTCTGGATCAGTAAAATTATACTGTGTGTGAGTGTGAATATAAATGTGTGTATGTGTGTTTCTCTCCTGTAACTGTTACAGTAATGTCATAAAGTGAGAAAACTGTGACCAAGTATAAACTGTTACCACTTGCTGCACTCTTGCACATGGATTCAGTTTCTAAAGTTGAGTTCTTCCTGTAATCTTATTGATAAAAATACTGACTCTAACCATTCAAAAATTTCACCCCATCCCTCCTTAAGAGATTGGATCAAGTATTACTAAATTGACCTTTAGGAATTACATAAGACCAGTGTTTAGCAAGAAATAATGACAGACATGCAAGTAAGGGCTGTATTTATAGTGTTATTGCCGGGAAAGGAGAGTACTTTGGTTTCTGAGCACCAAATATTGAGCAAGATATCAGTCACTAAAAGGAAGAAGTTCTTAAAAAAAAAAATAAATAACATTTTTCAATTGTGTGTGTAGGTAGTATGCACTATATACATCATGTTAAAGTAGGACTATCACACCCAGCCCATGTGGCTAGAAAGGCTGAATCCGACAGTGGATGAGACACGAAACGGCAGTGAAGAGCCAACACACTTGGGATTGAGGTCTAGATATGCTGCATCCATGCTTTGCCCACATGCCCTTGGTGACAGCCGAGCACCCAGCTCTGTCTTGGTAGGTTTGGGCTAAGGAACAGACCTCTCCTTTGCTCGTGGTCAGCATGATACACTAAAGCATGCAGATAAACACAGCTCCTTTCTTACACCCTGGTCTCATACTCCTTAATGGCGCCATGGGTGCTCATTGTTGGGCCTTTTTCCAGTAAGGAATGATATTGCTGAAGAATCTACTTAACCCTGACAAATTGTATTTATAATCTCTTCTTATACAGATAAAACATGACTCCTACAAGGCCCCAAGGTCTACATAGTCTGAAGTGAAGTAGAGAGCTGGCATCTATTTGGTGATTTCTGGCTCTCGAGATACCCAAGCAGCATGATGGGACAGTTCCCCTTCTTGCAGTTCATGCTCTAAGGCAGGATGTGGCTTGTGAGATACTTTGCATTGTCTGTCTGCACACCTTGAATCTGCCTGCTGGTTCCGTTACTTTACCTCTCTGTCATATGCAGATGAAGGCTCAGGGTGCTAGAGGATTAGTAAGATCTCTTTCTAAAGAAAGGAGAGATTATTTACAAGAAGGACTCACCAGGGTCTAGTTTCCATTTAAGAATTGCCAGTCTTTTGTCCGGCATCATCCTGAATATTAATCCACATGTTTCAGAGCTCACCAGGCAGTACCAATGCTCTTTTCACAGCATGAAGAGCTAGTAGAGATGAAATTCTTGTTATGGTAGAAAAATTTCAGGATTCATTTTTGAAACTGCATTTGTGCGTATGCAATGTAGATTTTATAGTGTGTTGTGCTTTCAAGATCTAAATCATATATAATAAATTAAGGGACAATGGGGCTGACAGCACTAAAGTTGGTGCTTATTGATAGTCTAAGAAATATCTGTGAAGTATCATCACGTATGTTACACAACCTTCATTTAAAAAGGTTTAAAACTAGTTAGATTCACTCTGACACTTTTCATATCATTTCTTAACCCAAGTGACGAAAATGTTGTCCCCAATGAATATACTTATTAGAATTACTATTTGTTAATATCACTCATTATTTAGCCCCATAATTAACTCCATTAATGTAATCATCATTTAAATTTAAGTGAGTTTTATAAGGTCTGATATCAGAGGTATCTTACTTTCCTCTGAGGATGATGTACTTACCCTGACCATGCATTGTACCATCACACATGTCTTCAGAAAGGGCCAAATTCCCAACCTGCTCTTTTTTTTTTTCTCAGAGTCATGATGAATCAGTCCTAGAATGTTTCATCTGGGCAAGTAGGGCTGCCTCCAAGAAGAACCTCTGATTTATTTTGTATGAAATATATGTGAAAGAATATGGATCTGGGAGATGCTGTAGACATCTGTCCTACACTTGAGATGATTTCCAAGCCTCTCTGGCTCTTCGAGTTAAGTCTATCTGGTATTAAATGCCAAGGACCTTTTGCTGCCCAAACCCACTCTGCAGGAAATAGGCCCAATCACCAGATGAGAATTAGGCCCTGAATGAGTAGCGCTCTAGTTACTGTCCTGTTGATTAATATCTGCCATTTCATGTCCATAAAAGAGACCACCCATATCATGCGCACAATTAGATTTCTCACACTCTAACTGTATATTTGTATGATATTTTGAAATCTCCTAAATGCTGGGCAATGGCTATTAACAATTAATTGTCTTGCACTGGCCTTCTGATGAAATGTTAACAATGCCTATTGTAATATAGAAAAAAACATTCTATCTACTGATTTGGGCTGAATGTATGTAAATAGGTTTCTAAAAAGTCAGATGTTTGAGCAGTGGCCTACAAATCAGTAATTTTCAGATGGGAGAGATTCTTTACATTGCCATGGCATCTTAAAAGCTGTCTTCATGTAAATTGACTGTACTAGGCCTACTGGGGATCAGAGTTCCCAAGAAAGGAAACCTTTTCTTGTATCTGGATTCAAATTTATTTCCAATGTTTCAAGTGGAAAACATGACTCTTTATTGTCTGTAACTCTAACATTATTACTTTTCCTCTTAGAAGAATATTGTATTGTTAGATGTTTGTTGAGCTGGTAATGTCGTTGCAACCGCTGCAAAATCTTCGTTAGTAATCTGTATAATACTTTGTATACAAGTACTGGTAAGATTGTTATTAAATGTAGCTTCAGTCGTTAAATTACTATAGCAAAGTAGTACTTCTTCTGTAATATTTACAATGTATTAAGCCCACAGTATATTTTATTTCAATGATGTAATTAAACTGTTACTTATTCAAAGAGAAAACATCTCATCATGTCTATTGTCCAAAGTTACCTGGAATCAAATAAAAATTCTAGATTACCATGAAGAACATAAAATGCCTTTGAACTCTGCCTTATTTCACAGTCTGATGGCAAAATACTAAGGATTTGATTTCTAAAAGATTGCCGAACTAATTTGTTCCTCAAAAAGCACTTAGAACTTTACTTGAAAAGTGGGGACATATTGGATTAATCTACTTATTTTTAACATAGGAAAAACACACAAAAAGCTATTTTTTACACAATAAAGCAGAAAAGGCTACCACACCTTTAAAAAGCATTATTTCATTAAAGATTTAAATGATTCTGCAGTAAATTAAAGCAAACATACCATTCATAATGTGTAAATTAAATTGAGACTTAACAGACATAGTACAATATAAACTGAAAAAATGTATGAGCATTGTATATTTTGAACCCCAGAAAAGAGATAAGTGCTTTTCAACACAGTTTGTAAAAACTCATAATTTCAATTTGAACAATAAGAGAAAATACCTTTAAAATTTATAATGAAGAAAGCATTACCATGAAGTTTAAATATTACTGTCTGTAATAAAGTATGTTTGCAGTCAATTTTGAAAGATTTTATATTTTTCAAGTAATTAAATATTTGAAAATAGATTATATTGAAATATTGAGAGTAGATTATCTTTGCTTCTTAATGACTATAGTCAAAAATTGATCGTTCTGTCTCTTTTAGTAAACACTGGCTAGGTGCATGCTGAATGCGTCCTATCAAAAAGCAAATGATAGGTATTCTTAGCTCTTAAATTTCATACTGAGACTTGATGAGGGAAAGATACTTATTTCAGTATCTTCATAGAGTATCTTATGACTCAAAAACTAATCCACAATCAATATGTGTTGCTATCTATATTGAAATACACATTTGGGATAATGTAGAAACAAAATCAATTAAGACATGCAGAAACTCCAGTTTGCCTCATGGATGGTTCCAACTGGAAAATTTCTGTAGTCATCTCTAGAATATTCTGTAAGTTTTTCCTGGATTGAAGGTGATACATGTAAAGTTCTTGACTCCATATTGGATTTTAGAAAATGAACTGTACACGTCATCATCGTTCCTTGACTCCCCTGGAATGCTGATAGAAGAAATTTGGAGGTTATATATCTGTTTAGCTTAGGAGGTGAAACATATAATGGGTGGGTCTCTGAACATCTCAGAAATGCTGGTCATTTGTACTGTCTTAACCACTTCAAAAGTTTCTGGGTAACAGTAAATAACAAATACCTGGGCTTATAGACTACATACCTCACTGTGACATATCCAAAAAAAAAAAGGGAAATGACCAAAAGAAATTGACAAATGGGAAGAGTAATTAAAATATTACAGTTGCAATCTTAGCTTAAGAGAAAAATCAGACACTGGGACTTCCCAGTATTAACTGCAGCACCTCCTTCATTACTTTGAACTTGCTCAAATATTTCTGGAGCAAACAAATAATTGTTCTCTTAATACTAAGAAATAGATGACTAATGCAGCACTTCGTGTGTTTATTTTAATAATAATAGAATACATCTTTGGGTAAGCCTGATCTATTTGAAAATGTTCATATGTTCCTTACTGAGTACACAATCTTTTTGGCTAATATCAGAATCATGGCAAATGTCAAAGATACCCAGTTTTGACCCAGGCAGCCACCGTGTTGGAAAGAACACTGGAGGAGGAATTACCAGCTGTGTAGATTTAGACCCACTTGTAGCGGAAATGTAGAAGTGCGTGCTCACTTTCTAGCGGTTTAGACTCAAACAAGCCACAACCCCTGATTCGATTTTCTCATCTGTAAAAATGCCAGCTCTGAAAATAGCAGTAACATCAGATGGTATAAAGTGTTCTGAAGAGCTTTGAAACCTACAAAAGGCTACAACAATGTAAAGTGTTAGAATTAATCTGTGTTGGAGTACTTCATTTTGGCTTAGTTATTCAGTTAATAATGTCTATACCAGTTGTTTAGCTAGTGATCAGGACAAAGACACTCTATTTTATTGTGCCTACTGAATGTCAGGCATTGTGCCAGCACCTAACATATATTATTTAACCCTCACAGCATCCCTGTGATGTCTCTTATTAACTTCATGTTATAAGCAAAAAGAAAACTCTGTGAGGTAAAGACAAGATAACTATGGTTGGAACCCAGGACTTCCTCATTCCAAGGCCCAAATTATTTTTATTAAGCAGTGCCTCCTTGTATTCAATTTTCTTTCAGTTAAAGCCTTATATTACACAAGTATTTATTGAAAATTTCCCATGTGCTAACAAATTTACAGATGAAAACCACCACCTCTACCTACCAGAATGCCTAGTAAAAATAGTGTTTAAAATTCTAACATCTTATTCTATATATGTAGGCTCAAAGAGGCCAAGTATCTTGCCCAAGTTTACGTGGGTAGTTAGTAAGTTGCTCTTGAATGCAAACCAGGTCTTTTGTCTCTAAACTCTGGATCTTTCCATCACACCACATTGCCAAGGAGCATGGGTGTGATGAAGTACATGTTTCTATTTCCTTTCCTTCACTTTCCAGACAGCAGCAATTCAAAAACTTTGTCAAATATATTCTGGATGTCAAAATAAATTAAATTTGTGTTCTTTGTTACTTGGCCTCATATGAATCATCACACACCTTGGATAGCTGAAAGAGTGGCTGAGGGGAAGTTAGATTTATTTTATCTCCAGAGCCGGGCACTAAAATAATTCCTGGTCCCACCTACAGTAGCTAGTTTTCTAGCCTATTGGCTGCTTTCTTGTTTTGATTTTAGCTCATTTATTTAAAAAAAATTGCCTTTTATTTTTAACTTGTACATAGAATATGTCATTGAGGAAATAATACTCTGATAGCCAGTGAAATGTAAGTTGTGAAAACTGTAAAACACAATTTAGCAAGTATTTGCTGAGAACCTACCTCATACTTGGCATTGATAACAATGGTTGGTATTTATCTCAGTATGAGATGAACCATCTCATTTAATCTTCTCAGCCACTCTGTGAGGTATTAATATTCCAGTTTGACAGACAGTATCCTGGTGAAGATCACACAGCTAGTAAGTGGTATAGCTCAGATTGGCTCTTAGCTATTAGATTACTGAGTTGAGACCCATAAGCCAATTTCCCTATAAGTCAACTGTGCTGTGCATATATCCTGTTCAACTCAAGCAACATTTATTATCTACCATGGTGAATCATCAAATTACTTAAGATCTAATGAAAGTAGGTGAGCACTTAAAAAGATAATTACAACACAATGCAATCAATGCTAAAATGGAGGAGGCTAGGGGAAACTAGAAAGGGCACAAATACCTGACTTAGGAAGAAGAGGTGATGCTTGAATAGAGCACTGAAGACAAAGTGGGATCTAGCTATGAAAAGAAGAAAGGGAAAAATGGGGATAAAGGAAGCTACAAGGAGATAAATTATGGTGAGTTGGGGGTAAGAGGTGAGAGATGTAAGACAGTGTGATACGTCCAGTGAATGACATATAGTCTCATGTGTCTAGGACATGGTACCTGAAGGAGAGTAATAAGGATGAGGGTGGGGGGTCAGATAACCAAAGGTCATAGATGCTAAGGTGATTAATTTTTCTTGATGCCCCTGCGTTGTGGTTTACAGAGGTATGAGCAGATTCATAATATTAGTCAAAACGGTCAAAGTTTAGATAGCTTTTCTCCTAGTTCTGCTAGTTCAGTGAGATTTCTTTACAAAGCATTGTATACATCTGTAAAAGTATCACTTCCTGCTTGCCCAGAAGAGCATCCAGGTGGGGATTGGGACTCTGTATCTTGTTTCCACATTAGCTGGCTGCATATTTTCCCACTTGATGACATCACCATCATTGCGAGAAAGTGGATTATTCACTTGGAACAGAGGAACATCAATTAACTCCCCACACATAGCAGAGTCATCAGTCACAAAGTGTTCTTGGTCATTATTCACCTGGGCTGGGGCAAACCCTCTGATCTCAAGATGACAGGGACCATATTGAACGCTAGCCCTTGGGATTTCCAACCCTCTGCCCTCCTGCCCTCTCTGTAAATAAGATTATTGCTGCTGCTACTGCTTGGTTTGCCTGAAGGGATACAGAAATCCTTCAGGGAACAAACAGATAAGGGCTAAGAGGAGAATCTTTTTAAACTGTCCAAAGCAACCCAACCCTACACCTGACCCAAGTGTACTTACTTCATTCATATTGAGTAACACAGACTGCTTTTCAATTAGACTTTTGAGTTTATAAAGGAAGGAAAAAACTGAAGACATCTTTGGGTTACACTGCAAGGAGGGGAGTAAAGCTTTAAAATATTCTGGCGTTAACCCTTTTCCAAATCAATGGCACATTTCACAGTTTTTATAAAGATTTTACCATACACATTTCACACAATTTTTTGGTGTAAATTTTATGTCTTTTTAAGGAAGAGGGAGCTTTGCCATATATTTTTGAACACATTATATTACAAGCACTCACAAGCCTAATAACAATTTTTCTGGTTTGTGCTTCATTAACAATCTCTGATTATTCTACAAAAGGACACAGACCCTTTAACCATTCAGTTCAGTCTCTGATGGCTTGTCACGTTAAATCCCAATCTTTCTAACCTGGGTGGCTATGAGCAATTTGTCTTACCCAGTAATCCAGTGTGAATACTTTCAAGTGTTTGTACCCTCCTACTGATTGGAGAAAACCTTAGAAAACATCCTCCAGTTCTTAGGAGAGGGAAAACCCCTATGTATTTCAACATTATTTGCCTAAATTAGATAGATCCAAATATTCCTTGGAATGATCCAGAATAGGCCACACTCACTGCAAAATGCCATTATCTCCCAGGGGGGCTCTCTCTCGAGAGATGAGTGTGATGGACACGTCATCATCGTTGCAGCAAATATGCTTCAACAAAAATCTTGGTGCAGTTGCCCCTCCCAGAGAGCCCTCCAAGAAGATGGGGCCCCATGTGAATTGACTTCCTCCTTAGCCTCGTTTCTCACAACCATTACAATGTGCAAGTGGAGGGAAAACAACAGAGTTCCTACATGAAGGTAGGACTGTTGGTAGTATTTTCTTTAGTGATGATTCTGATCAGTCCCAAAGCCTGAGAATTCTTTGTTCTAATCACATTATGTCCAAGTGGATGAAAATAGGAAAAGAAATACTGATTCTTAGAAACTGATTATGAAGTAAATTCTTTAACAAGGTGGCCTAAGGAGATGCCTGAAGTAAAGAAGCTTCTTGAGGCTTTGTGTGCATGCTAGTAGACTACCCTTGGTGTTTAGGAACCAGAAACAAACAATACTATGGTTAAAATGTGGTGTCCACCAACAGAGTCAGCTTCCATGACTCTCCATTTCTAATTTTTCCTCCCCTGTCTTGTGGGATAGGTTACTTTGCCTATAGAATTTTTCATTTAGACCAGAAGAATCAGAATACACTCATTTTTATTTATAAATGAACATATGCCTAAACAGCCAAAAGAGCCTCCAGGTCTGCCTCTAAGGATGATTAGGCATGTGTGAGGGAAGTTGTCATTAACCAAAATAGGACTTCTCATCTCAGATGCAAAGACGAGAATGAATACCAAAGCCAAGAAAGAGCTGTAAACCAAAAGACTTGGCAACAAGGCTCAATGCCCTTGTTCTGGTTACTATCATCTCTGACTTTAGATAATACAAAGCAATCTTTTTTTTTTTTTTTTTTTTTTTTTTGAATACAAAGCAATCTTAAAAGCAAGTTCTTTCCTTCGTGTCCAGGGCTAGAATACTCCAAGTGTACCTAATGGATGTCAGGTAGTGAGCCAAGAGAAAGTCAAACAGTAGGCAAAAGCAGATTTACTATGTTTTAAACATTTTTAAAAAAAATCTGGCTTATTTTTTATGGCACTATATGTTTGTGCTGGAATTCTGAAGCCGTCTGCACAAACGACAGCAAAGACAGAGCAATCATCTGGAAAATGGGAGCTAAAAACACAAGCTTTTGTCTAGGAGTAGAAGATAAAAGATGAGGCATAAACAGCAGAAAAAGATGAAATTTATAAATGAAAATGAGCTTATTCTGATTCTTTGGGTCTAAATGAAAATTCTGTAGGCAAGTGATTAAAGTATTTGCAAAGATACAAGATTTAGAAACTTAAAACAAAAACAAATACATAGGCCTTTCTTACCCAAATATACATAAAAACAATAACAAATAGATTTAACATTAAAAAAGCAAAAGCTTCTAAACCAGACTATATGAACTGGTCTCCTTGCTTTTCTCCCATATGCGAAGACTGAGTGTTCAAGCAGTGTAGAAACCTAATTAGGTGTGGCCCATTGAAAATTTTATGTTCAATTTACAATAAGCATTTCTCAGCTTTGAAAGTGGAAACAGCCAGGCTGTTTATAATATTTCCGTGGGAGAATGAGTCCCTTCATCTACCAGATAGTCAATGAAAAGCATCTTGGCAGATTTAGCTATACAGGTGTTTTAAGACAACTTGATATATTGAAATTCAAATTCGTAAAAAAGATAAATGGTGAGGGAATTATTTCTTCACATAAATACTTTGCACCTGCAAAAGAGCTCATTGCACAGTGAGCCTTGAGTTGTCAACTCCTCTGGTCGATTAAAATGTCACTAAATGTTCATAAATCCATTTTACAAGAACTTTTTCTGAAACTGCTCTATTGTTCAAAGTGAGATGCTCCTATACTTTAAAACATTTTCACCTATCTTACCCTGTAATCCTACACAAGTGCTTCTTGCATATTTTTGTATTCTGTAACCCAGAACTCTTGGATAGGCATGGCAACCTGAACATGCTCAGCACTTCAGGGCATAGGAGCCCCTCTGCAGATGTGAAATTGTGTTAGGGATATAGGCAAACCTCAGCTATTCACAGTAACAGTGGATGGGAATTAAGTGTGTAATGAAATCCATAAATAATCCCTAGATCCCCGAATCCTTGATAGTCAAGTATGAAACATTCTGTCCTCATCAAAGATTTTGTCACTGATATTAACAAGTGGGAGAGAAGGTTGATTAAAGTCTGATGGCTTCTCTCGCTGACCTCTGTCTACAGACAGAAATAACAGGCAGGCAAGTGGTCAGAGAACAGCACAAGGCCTGGGAGCAGAGGCATCCTGCAGACTGCGTAATTAGTTCCTAAATAACAAGGAGAAGATCATAAACAAGGCAAAGAATGCTGAGCAGATTTTACTGCCATTCAGCAATGGTTTTGTCCACGTCTGTTGCAGGCCCAGAAGACTAAGCACCTCAGCCTCCTATAGTGTGTTGCATCCTGTCCCAAGGCTCTCCAAAATGGCCATGATCACCAGCTACTTCCTCAGGCAATGGCTCCCTAAAGCTGCAGAGACTCAGTGAAGCTACTGTGCCGAAGCAGAAAGGATGCTAAGCCTGAGTTGAAACCCTGATTTAGTAGCTCAGTTTGATGTTGGCTGTACTTCTTCCCTAACCCATGTATGAGGCCCCATTAAATCGTTCTCCTGGTTGCTTCAAAGGGAAAATAGGCTGGCATTGTGACTAGACAGGATAACTTCTTTGGCCATACTTTAGGTCTGTAAGGTACAGTATTAATGAAAGTTCACTTTGAGATGGAGTCTTGCTCTGTCTCCAGGCTGGAGTGCAGTGGTGCGATCTCAGCTCACTGCAACCTCCACCTCCCAGGTTCAAGCGATTCTCCTGCCTCAGCCTCCTGAGTAGCTGGGATTACAGGTGTGCACCACCACATCCAGCTAATTTTTATATTTTTAGTAGAGACAGCATTTCACCATGTTGGTCAGGCTGGTCTCGAACTCCTGATCTGGTGATCCACCCACCTCAGCCTCCGAAAGTGCTGGGATTACAGGCGTGAGCCACCGCGCCCAGCCTAATGAAAGGTTTTAATGGCAGGATTTGGACAATGAGATAGCAGTGGAAGTAATGTTAGATGGGCTGATTCTTCCCAGGAACCCCCAATAGGGTCCAACTCTATTATTGGATTTCACCCCAGCAGTTTGTTTGCATTCCTCCTTACCTTCCTCTTAGAGCACTGACAGCCAGAAGGGTTTGAGAGGAAAAGTGACAAACCTTTGCTATATAGCTGAATTGCTGGGAGAATTCTTTTAAAAATATGATTCTGTCTTCTATGATCAAATTCAGTGCCACCTTGCTCTCTCCAAAGCCTCCTGGAGCCTCAGTAGCAGTCAATCTATGTGCATAGAATTCATACACAACGTCAAACCCTGCAATATATATTTTTTCCCAAAGGTTACATATATGCAAAGAATTGAAGGCACTGAAAATTAAAAAAAAAAAAAAAAAAAAATAGTTGATTCCTAGTGGATTTAGAAATATACTTGAAACTTCTCCATGTTACTGATACGTCTATTTCAGTCCTGATTTGAAATCTAATTTTGGGAATCAGTGCAACATAAATTGAAAAATCTAACTTGTATATTTGACTAATCAAATTAATAGGATTGTACAATAATTCTCAACTCTCAGATATTGTGTTATGATATTTTGGTAAAATTGCTTATTGCTGCATTGTCCTTGACAGGGTAAAGCACTGTGCAAAGACCAGATTGCTTTACTCTATTCTTTGATGATAGTTGGCATTAATTCAACCAGAATTTATTTATTGATTTATGTGTATAATTCCTTGATTTTAAATATCAATTATGCTTCTTGCCAACTTTCACTTCTTGCTCCAATGATGATTATTTTTACCAAATCCTATGGGATATGAAATCACTTGTAAGGGTGTTAGAATAGAGAAGTGTAGGTGACAGGATGCTTTCTACTGTAAAACAACATTGATCTGTGCCTTTTATGCCTTATAGGACTAGTTTGCAAGGCATAAAATGCACAGATCGCAAGGGCTCATCACATAAGTTGTGATTTATCCAATTAGAAATTAATTCAGATTAACAAGATCTTTTGTTAGTCAGCTAACACCCTCATGGTACATTGAACATATTAGTCATTTATACTTTAGTGTAAATTCTTTTAAATGATAGCTTCAATTATGTGTATTTTTTTGACAAGCACTTTAACTTCACTCACCACGTGCTGGACACTGCTCCAAATGCTTCCTAAATTAGCATGAGCTAATCTTGTAATATTAATCAGAGTGTCTACCTGCTGTACTCAGGACAGTTCTTCCCAGTTTAAAGTTCTTCCCTAACTTAAAACAAAAAGACACAGCATGCATAGAAAATATTATTTCCATATTACATGAGAATAAACCACCAAAGCTGCATATGGCTGGAAACCACTGGCCTCAGGCCCTATCTAGCCACTCTAAGGACTGAGGAAAATAACTCAACCCTCCCAAAGCTGTTTTTTCACACATTGGTTTAGAATGTCTGACTTAGGAAACTGAGCTTTAATTTGGCAATTATATAGAATAGGGAATACTGGAGCATGATGCATGTCTTGAGGGGAGTTGGAAGGCATTGAACAATGTAGAGCAAGAAGCCCACGGATTTTTCTAACCTGTCTGAAACCTCTTCTAACCTCACGTGAAACAACAGGATTTTTCTTCATCAGTTCTTAGGGTGCCATTAGGCAGATTTAAAGTTGATATGGTTCTGGTATTTAGGGAAGAGATACTGTAATCCATGTTGCTATATACATCTTCTGTGTTTAAATAATATCTGCTCTGTAGATCCTGATGTATTGTCAACAGTAATTCTCCTGTGCACATCTTGATCTCATTTCTGAGAATGTCTATGGGCTGCTTTCAACACCTCAATCTAATGTCCTTTAAGTTTCCAGTTCTGTCAATCAATGAAATAAGTGCTTATTTGGCTTCTTTTTTCTTTCTTTCTTTTTTTTTTTTTCATTTTTCTTTTTTTTTCAGACAGTCTCACTCACTCACCCATGCTGGAGTACAGCGGCACCATCTCGGCTCACTGTAACCTCCGCCTCCCAGGATCAAGAGATTCTCGTGCCTCAACCTCCTGAGTAGCTGGGATTACAGGTGTGTTTCACCACACCTGGCTAATTTTTGTATTTTTGTTAAAGACGAGGTTATACCATGTTGGCCAGGCTGGTCTTGAACTCCCAACTTCAGGTGATCTGCCTGCCTCAGCCTTCCAAAGTACTGAGATTACTGAGATTACAGGTGTGAGCCACTGTGCCCAGGCTTTTTCTTTCTTTCTCTCTCTTTCTTTCTTTTTTTATTTTATTTTATTTTTTTGACAGGATTTGGCTCTGTCACTCAAGCTGGCACGCAGTGGAGTGATCTCAGTTTACTGCAACCTCCATCCCCTGGACTCAAGTGATCCTCCCACCTCAGGCTCCCATATAGCTGAGACTTAAGGCATGTGCTACCACACAGCTAATTTTTGTATTTTTTTGTAGAGACAGCGTTTTTGAAATGTTGCCCAGGCTGGTCTCGAACGCCTGGGCTCAAGTAGTCCGTCTACTTCGGCCTCTCAAAGTGCTGGGATTACAGGCATGAGCCACCAAGCCCAGCTAGGAATTTCGGTCTCTAAATAAAATATTATAGTAAGTCATTTTTCCAAACAAAAATGGTTAAAGGTGATTTTGATGGGCTGCAACGGAAGAAGTTCTATATTCTTTCAAAACTAGTAATAATATTGTTGTTCATATACATGTCATTTTTTTCTACTTTTTTCCCAATAATTTGTTACTTTCACTCAATTGAGTGTATTTGTTCTCTGATCTCCATGGTTCTTATTGTAGGCATGTTCTTCTGTTTCCTAGTAATAGCTGGTGTCATGTCAGAACCTTTCATTTCTGATTTAATTGATGTAATGCTTTGACCCAAGAAGCCAAAAGTCATTTACAAAGAAATTGCTTTGTAAAAACCCATCAGGCAATAGCCACTACCTGCCATTTACAGCCTAGATACTGCTATTTACAAATGTAGATACTAGAATCACCTGAGAATTCCTTAGTTTTAAAGTCATGTACAAACACATAGCAGATCTGGGAATTAAAACATTTTAGCCACTGTAATATCCTCCAAAAGCAATGCAGTGATGATGGGTTTGGAAAGCAACTGGAGACCAAGGGGGAGGGAAATAACAATGGAAATACCCAAACTATTAAGTCAATGCATTGAAAATTTCCTCAGTCTCGCTGCATAACATCTGAATTTGCAGAATAAGTGCGGTTAAGTGCAAAGTTTAGAAAACAGAGGCTCTTCCACCTGTGGGAGGTTAGACTACAAAAAGCTGCTGCATTCCTTTGTCCATAAATCCAGAGAGACTAAGAGGCAGTTAAGTTTACAGGGGTTTAGCTGATTAAGAGCATAAGCTCTGGAGCCTGAGTGCCTGGGTTCAAAACCCAGTTCCACCACTTTGTGACCTTGAGCAAGTTATTGAGTTTCTCTCTACCTCCAGTTTTCTCTATTTGTACCTATCTCATAGTATAGTTTTGAGAGTTCATAAGAAATACACACAAATAGCAATGTAAGTCAACCACTTGAAGAATAAAAACTGGCCAGGCATGGTGGCTCACACCCATAATCCCAACACTTTGGGAGGCCGAGGCAGGCGGATCATGAGGTCAAGAGATCGAGACCATCCAGGCCAACATGGTGAAACCCCATCTCTACTAAAAATACAACAGATTAGCTGGGCCTGGTGGTGTGCACCTGTAGTCCCAGCTATGTGGGAGACTGAGTCAGGAGAAACACTTGAACCCGGGAGGAGGAGGTTGCAGTGAGCCAAGATCATGCCACTGCACTCCAGCCTGGCGACAGAGTGAGACTCCATCTCGAAAAATAAAATAAAATAAAATAAAAACCAATTATTCTCATCTTTTCTTATTATCATGAACATCTGTTCTCCAAATAACCCATTTTCTAGAGTAAAAGATATGTTGAAGTAGGTGCCTTCCACTTTGATGACTTCTACCTGTATCATCAAGTATTCCTCAGCTCTGTGGCAACCCATCCCTACCCTTGTTGCCTGCACACGTGGTCTGCCTTGGGCAGATACAAAGGTTGGGGTACTGGACCTATTGAATTTTTCCTCATTGTGGCAAAGTTTCATCAGGAGCACTTTCATTGTGGTTTGGTTCTTAAAAAGCTCCAGGAATGCTTCTGAATTGACATTATAATATTTGCCATCTCATACTGGTTCCAATATTTTGGCCACACACACAAAAGGTTTTCATTTGTCAATCACTTCCTTGTTCTTTAAAGAACTATTGGGAATCTACTTTAGGACCACATTCTAATGCTGCCAAACAGCCCACCCCTGGGCTTTAAAATAACTTGGAATCCAACCCACCCCTCCACTCCACCCACAAATCAAAATGCCTGCAGTCTCCAGTGCAGAACACTAAGAGGGGGCCTTCTTATATTTGATATCAAGCATTTTCTTTCACTACACACATATAGAAGTATAAAAGAGCACTACACCCTTATTAAAGGAATCCATCTTCCTTTTCCTTTCACCCTTCTCCCAGTACAATGCTGTGTCATCAAATGCTGCTTCTGTTAACCCTGCCATTAAGGGAAAGAGATGTATTATTTTTTATGTTTGTTTGTTGTTTTTGAGACAGAGTCCGTCTGCAACACCCAGGCTGGAGTGCAATGGCATGATCCTGGCTCACTGCAACCTCCACTTCCTGGTTCAGGCTCCCGAGTAGCTGGGACTACAGGCACATGCTGCCACACCCGGCTAATTTTTGTATTTTTAGTAGAGACGGGGTTTCACCATATTGGCCTGGCTGGTTTTGAACTCCTGACCTCAAGTGATCTGGCCGCCTCGGCCTCCCAAAGTGCTGGGATTATAGGCATGAGCCACTGTGCCCTGTCAAGAGATGTATTCTTTGCGTCCAAATGCATTCCTCCTTTTCCTTTATAGATAATGATTATGTCTAGTCAAAAGCACTATTAATACTATTCTGCAGGCAGAGTGTGGGTTGATCTGGTTATCCAAGGATGATGAATAAAAAGATGTCTGTAGGAAAACTTCCTCCAAACAACAACTTCCTCCTTACAAACAAACTTTGGGAGTGAAAGTTACCTCTAGACTAGCTTCAGCCTCAAAGATGCTGCCTTTACCTGTAATAGTTGTTAAACTTCAGTGAGGTCAGCTGCTTTCCTCTTTTTTGAGATGGGCAGTCTCAGAGAGTGAAGAACACAGCAACAGGCTACCTATCTCTCAACACGCTGTGACGTAGTGCTGTCGTTTGCACTGGCCTGAACTGGACCTGTGGCAGCCCTGGGCAGTTTAATCATTTGGCATCCCTTGGAATGGATCTTCATGAATGATTTTTTCAAGATACGTTTAAGATAAAAGGTGAGTATTACTCTGAAGGAGACTCAAAGAGAAAAACCACCAGTAGTATTGTTAGAGGCGTTTAAACTAGAACGACTCCATCTTGAACTGGGGCTGAGTGAAATTAGGCTGATACCTGATGGGCTGTATTTCCAGGAGATTAGGCATTCTTAGTCAAAGGATGAGATAGGAAGTCAGCACAAGATACAGGTCACAAAGACCCTGCAGATAAAACAGGATAAACAAAACCTGCCAAAACCCACAAAAATACAAGATGGCAATGAAAGTGACTTCTAGTCATTCTCATTGTTCATTATACTATAATTATAATGCATTTACATACTAAAAGACACTCCCATAAGCACCATGACCCTTTGCAAATGCCATGGCAACGTCCTGAAGTTATCCTACATCGTCTAAAAAGGGGAGGAACCCTCAGTTCCAGGAAATCCCTGTTCCTTTCCTAGAAAACTCACGAACATGCCACCTCTTGTTTAGCATATAATCAAGAAATAACCATAAATATACTCAATTGAGCAGCCAGTGCCACTGCTCTGACTATGGACTATCCAGTCTCTTGTTTCTTTACTTCTCTAATAAACTTGCTTTTATTTTACTGTATGGACTTGCCCTGTTAAATATAGTGAACTCCATGTTTCTCTTCAAAGAATCAGTTTGTTAGTATGTTCAGCTCTCTTATTCTTTGTTCTCCATTTTAAAGTTTAACTTCCTGGTTCTCTTTGCCCTGTTGCTTCTAGTTTCAGTAAACAACTTTCCCACCAGTTCTAATCAATAGTTCACATCTGTTCCCTGGTCACCTGCTCCGTACTGAGTTGCCCCTGGTCACCTGCTCTGACCTGAATCATCCTGAGTCACCTGTTCCATAACCGTCCTTCCTGCCAAACTACTCACCCCGCCACTCTGGCTCGTACCCCTGCTCTCTTTAAAATAGCCAATCAGAATTAGCTCAAACTGTGCAGTCCAACCCTAGCCAACAGGGGAATGACAGAGCAGTAGGGGCTACCTGTGTCAGGAATAAGAACACCTTCCCCTCCCTTGTTCAGGGATGGTTTTGCCATTACTCCATCTGTGAGTTACACCCTTCTATAGAAGTAAAAATTGCCTTGCTGAGAAAATTAAATTTATGTTCGAGTGCTATTGCTTTTGCAGCACCAAAAATTTATTTATAACAGCCCTGAATTCTTTCTTGTGCAAGATCTGAGAACCTCCTCTTGGAATCTGGATCGGGACCCCTTTCTAGTAACAGTATTGTCCCAATTTGTATGCCCCATCACAAAATAAAAGCCCTGCAGTTAACTGGACCTACTTTCTTTTTCTTTTTCTTTCCTTTTTTTTTTTTTTTTTTTTTTTGAGACAGAATTTTGCTCTGTCACCAGGCTGGAGAGCAGTGGCACAATCTTGGCTCACTGCAATCTCCACCTCCCGGGTTCAAGCGATTCTCCTGCCTCAGCCTCCTGAGTAGCTGGGATTACAGGCACACACCACCACACACAGCTGATTTTTGTATTTTGAATAGAGACAAGGTTTCACAATGTTGGCCAGGATGGTCTTGATCTCTTGACCTCGTGATCCACCCACCTTGGCCTCCCAAAGTACTGGAATTACAGGTGTAAGCCACCACACCTGGCCTGGACCTACTTTCTTTAAAAGTAGTGATATACCACTGAGCTACAATCCATGGGCTGTATTCTTGGTAATGTTAGCCTGGGTGTATGGCTGACCCTCACTTCCACTCCTGATTAGGAAGCCTCGCCTAGCAGTTGGGTGACTCTGGAGCCCCGTGCTAGAGACAGCAGGCCTATATTCAATTTCCACAGAGGGTAATGAAGAGGGGAAACCAAACAGACTATAATTAGCTATTGGTTTCTTTCTTAAGATTTTATCAAGATTCCATTTAAGAAACAGAGTCTTTTTAAACCTAAATTAGTCCTCAGCGAAACCTATGAAAATCTGAAGGCACAGTAAGAATATCTGGAGCCTAGTAATTCTCAGCGGTTCCATTCCAGGTTCTGTTAGGGTGTTTTCAACTACAATGAAGAGCTCTTTCCATTAAATTGAACAGTAAAAGCTTCACACAGTGTTTCTTAAGCATTCGCTTGCATTGGAATCATCTTGAGTATTTGTTAAAACACAGATTGTGAATCCCCAAACCCAGAGTTTTCAATTCAGTAGCTCTGGGATAGGAACTGAGAATTAGCATTTGTAACAAAGTTCCTAGGTGCTGCTCATCAAGATAATGTATCTCTCTACCATTTTAGGTAACATCCCTCACAATTGTAATTAAGTAAGATGATAATTGGTCATTTAATATTTGTCTTCTCCTTCAGAATGTAAGTTTCTTGAGGGCAGGAATTGAGTCCATCTTGTTCACTACAATAGCCCCAGTTCCTTCTATGGTGTCTCAAATATTTATTTGCTAAATGAATAAATGCCGTAATGTTTATTACTTTGCTGTCTGCTTACATCTCTCTTAAAATCGTATTTTTCTTAATAAGAATAGCAGTTACAATAATAAGAACTAATGATCATTAAGCACTTAAAACATACTAGAAATTATGCAAGTTTTGACAGCCATAGTCTCATTTAGTATCATAACAATCTTCTGAAGATTTTGTAGTACTGTTTCCTATTTTACAGTTGAAGAAACTGAGATCCAGGGAAATGAAGTAACTTGAGACAGGTCCCATTACTGGTAGGTTACAGATCCAAGATTTAACCCAGGCAGTCTGACTCCAGGTTCTTAAGTACTGTATTACTGTGCTTCCTGTATACATCCTAGTGAAAATTACTATATGTTGTCCATGATCTGCCCCTGTTTACTTCTCAACTCTTTCCTTCACACTTACACCCAGTGGCCCAGCCATACCATGGTGTTGTACCATGCGGTTTTTACTTTTAATGTTTTTTCCCTCATTTTTGGTCTAGAAAACGTCTATTCCTCTTTTGAGACTCAAACATCTTGTAACTGCCTAACAGTTTCTCCTTGCCCACTGCCTAGACAGAGTTGATGTTCTCAAGACAGGGCAATTGCAATAGAGAAAGAGTTTAATTCACACAGAGCCAGCTGTATGGGAGACCAAAGTTTTATCATGACTCAAATCAGTCTCCTTGAAAATTCAGGCATTGAGGTTTTTAAGGATAATTGGGTGGGTAGCAGGTCAGGAAGAGGGGAGTGCTGATTGGTTGGGTCAGAGATGAAATCATAGGGAGTTGAAGCTGTCCTCTTGTGTTGAGTCAGTTCCTGGGTGGGGGCCACTGGACTAGATGAACCAGTTTATCAATCTGGGTGGTGCCAGCTGATCTATCAAGTGCAGAGTCTGAAAAATATCTTGAGCATCAATCTTAGGTTTTATAATAACGACATTATCCATAGGAGGAATTGTGGAGGTTCAGAACCTTGTGGTTTCAGGCTGCATAACTCCTAAACCGTAATTGCTAATCTTGTGGCTAATTTGTTAGTCCTGCAAGGCAGTCTAGTCCCTAGCCAAGAAGGGGGTTTGTTTTGGAAAAGGGCTGTTATCATCTTTGTTTCAAAGTTTAACTATAAACTAAGTTTAACTATAAACAAAGTTAGTTTGGCCTATGCCAAGGAACAAACAAAGACAGGTTGAAGGTTAGAAGCAAGATGGAGTTGGTTATGTCAGATCTCTTTCACTGTTGTAATTTTCTCAGTTACACTTTTTGCAAACGCAGTTTCAACCTTAAACTCTATAAAGCTTTTTCTGACTGCCTTCTGCCCGACCCCATTAGATAGGCTTGATCACTTCCTTGTCTATACCCTCCCTGTGCCCTATTTATCTATAACATTTTATTGCTTTTTATTGCACTATTGTTGGTCTGTTCTAGACCTTGTTCCACAAAGTCAGGGACTGGGTAGGTCTTAATTGATTTTTGTATCTTCAGAATGTAATACAGATCTTCCTAGTGGGCATTAATAAATATTGCATACAATTTCCTTTTATAATTTTTATATAAAATAAAAACATGCTTCTTTCTGATATATAACTTCTTATCACACTAAAACTTACCCCTTTTAGCATTTTAAATTTTAATCTTTATTGTTTTTGTATCTAGAGGTTCTATTTAGTTTTTTCAAAATCTACAGAGTCTCAAATTTATTACGTTCAGATTTGGGTAGCTAATTTTCACTTATTTGTATGTCTTGATTCTCCTTCATGGTGATTCATTTCCTTGTGCGGTTTGTAATTTTTTAATTTGTGAACTCATCTTCTGCAGGGCTTATGTTCCCCTAGAGATCTTGATTGCTCTGGATGTGGGAGAGAAAAGAAACAATTTTGAGTCCTTTCAGACTTGTTTCCACTGGGGATGTCAAGTCATTGAACAGTGTAAAACCAGCGGAGGAGACATTCAGACCATAGCAACAGGTTAAAGATTAAATATCTACTAAAGAATTCTATGCCATCATAGAAATTGAGCATCTTTTCTTTGCTGATCCATATTCTTATACTCTAAGCTTTCCATGGGGTAAAACCATGTCCAAATGCAGCATACTCTGAGATAGCTGGGTGCCATGTAACAATAACAAAGCCCATTTATGAAAAGAAGTTACGTTGTCCACATAGAATGAGCCCCTCAACATATCTAGTCCAGGGACCATGGGTATCCTAAAAGAGCAAGAGTGAGAATCAAATCCCAAATAAGGGAATTCACGAAGCTCACCTTCTTTCCACTACTTAAAATCTTTTCTGTTATTGAATCCCTTTGGTTCTTGAAATGTTTGGTTTTGTGTATTGGCTTTTTTAAAATTTAGGCTTTTAAAAAAATTTAATATGTTGTCTCCAACTGTTTTCCTTAATTCTGACTATAATCCATTTGGGCACAGGTTCTGGAAATTTTTCATCACCTCTAAACCCTCAAGTGAGAATAAGAAGCATTCTGTTAGCTGGACCCCAATGAGCTCCATCCCCAGTCTTCCTTATATGAAGGGAGATCAAACCCTTTACATCCTTTAACGCCAATGGCATACTGACAGAATGGATATTGTGAAGGTATGTACAATTTCTACACCAAAGATGTTATCTTCACACTAGATACAGGGAAATTCTACTTGGCACCCCCTGCCCCACCCCTGCTGTGCAAAACAAAACAAAACAAAAAACAAAACAAAACAAAAACTAAAGCCAATCAAAAGTCTGACTAGCTTCAGATTTCATACAATTGGGGAAAAATGAATATATTTACAAATGGAAATCAGAAGCATAAGCTCTCCTGAGTATTAGCTTCAAAACATCTTGCTAATTAGGCAGCCTTTGTCATCTCCTTACCTTAAGTCAGTGTATGCAAGAGCAATCTATGTAGAAGCACTTGTTTTTATGGGAATTTTGTTAGTAGTGAAAGATGTTTGTGTCAAAATGGAATATTTAAGGTTATCTTCTCATTGAATATGACACTTGTCACAGCATGATTGCCAGCAACAAGGAAGAGTTAATGCAAATAGCTTAATATTACCATGTCTGTGATGTCTTCCATTAGTGTCACAGTGTGTTGGGTTAAATATACTACTAGCCTGTTATATCTCTATTGTCCCTTCATCCTCATGGGTTGCTGCACCCAAAAGAACAAAAGGGTCACCCAGCTGTGATGTGAGTAAATGTAGGGATTGGAAACTATTCTTTTAACCTGTTATTATTTTTTGACCAGTAAAAAGCACTCAAAAAGCTTAGATTAAGCAACTGGCAATTCAACTGTTGACAAAGCACAGTGTTCAGGGAGCAGAGGTGGCTTAGAGGATTCTACCGTGCAGTCATAATCTTCCTGATGTTCTCACATAGCCCCGTTAGACAGAAGCTGTTAAAGACACCAGTTTGGGACATAAAGGTTGTTTTCTTTCCTTTTGCCTCCTATCCAGGCTCCTATCCTTCTGATAATTTGGCTTCTTCTTTGGGGGCTCTCTGACTTTGGTCAGTAAGTGCAGTCTGAGAATCTGAAATATGTGTGGGGAGAGAAGTGGAAGGTCAGAGACCATGACAATCTCATCCAGCAGGAGTCCACTTCAGTGCATCTACTGGGGGCAGTGAAGGATGTTGATGAATGTTAGCATGGCTGCTCCTGAAACCAAATGCTTTCATTGGGATGTAATATTGCTTTTTTTCCGTGACTCTGCAGGGTTTCTGTGGCATTGGGCTTTGTTTGAAAATTCAAAGAATTCTCCAATGGCAAGCTTGGCTGTTCTAAAAAATAATCAATTAAAAATCCAAGTGCTTTAGACACTGTGAAAGCAAGTCACAAATGTTCCTAGTTTGCATTTGAAAAAAAAGAAGAGAGAGTGAATGTTTTTTAGTACCAAGGACAGCGACAGCTGTCACCTAATGGGGTGAATTCCTCTCACAAAGAAACTCTAAGCAGTGGAAAATGCCAAGGTCTAACACTGTGTTAGCAGGTTAAACCAAAATATAATATGTTCTAAATATTTTATTGTATGATCGGTTTGATTTGATTGCTTTGTAGGGGCTGCAGAGACGTGGAGACAAAGGTGATTGCCTTTCTTTAGGTGCTCTAGTCTTATCAGTTATGTTAGAATTTCCACAATTTGATCCTACTGACTTCCCAGAAAGGTTTTCCCAAAGTGTAAAATGTTTTGTTTTTACTTATGCATTGGGTATATCATCCTCATCTAGCTGTCTCATTCATCACTGCACCAGCTTTATCAACACCTGGAAGTAATATTATGCACACTGTACAGCCGTATTTCTGTAGTCTTCTCTGGATGTGAATGGTGAGAAACATTCTTTCTGACAAATCTCTTCAGAAAATAAGCATGGAACATATCACCTTTGCCTGGAAGGTGAAAGAGGTTGGGAAGAGGGTCCTTAGCTGTATGTTCCAGTCAAGCTTTGCTCCTACCATGGGAGGTGAGGATGCTGCAGAACCCTGGGAAAATCATGGCCCTTTCCTTGAGCAGAAAATGTGGCTCTAGCCCCAGAAAGCAGTCCCTCACCACACACTGCACCAGCTCTGCTTTCTCACAAGGCAGACAGGGAAGCCAACAGCAATCATAAGAGCTGACGTTTATTGAGTATTTAGGATGTGCCAGGCACTCTAGTGTTTTGAGCATATTAACCCATTTAATCCTCACAACAACCTTTCTATAGATGGAGCAACTGAGGCATAGAGAAGTTCAGACGTGCATCCAAGGTTACAGAGCTGGTAACAGCAAAAGGCATTTGAATCCAAGCAGTCTGTTCTAGCTGTTACTCTTCAAATCTTACTGCATATGCATTGAACGTCATCATCAACGTGGAACATAGAGGTGCTAAAAGGAAAGGTCATGAATTAATCTCGTATTATGAAAATACACATCAAGTACTAGATACATTAATAAATAACAGCATCTAAGAAAAACAATAAAGACACTTGACCAACAGAATGAGTCAGGTAAAATAATATTGTCATTGCTGTTGTGTGTGTATATGTATGTTTGAAAGAGAAAGATATGGTTCAGTTCTTGTCACATTTGTTTTCCAGTATAGTCTCAGCTTTCCTTTACAATGAACCCTTAAGTAACAGAGACGACAGCTGACATTCAGTCAGTTTTATACTCATTGGGAGAACTTTCCCCTTTCCTTTCACTTCATTTTGCATATTTATTTGCATATATCTTCATAAGCAATGAATATGTGCCTTTTCCTTAGACCTAGTTATTTTCTTTTTTGTGACACGGGTCTTGCTCTGTTGCCCAGACTGGAGCACAGTGACACAATCATGGCTCACTGCAACCTTGACCTTCAAAGCTCAAGCTATCTTCCCACCTCAGCCTCCTAAGTAGCTGCAAGTACAGGCACACACCACCATGCATGGCTAATTTTTTTTTTGTAGAGACAGGATTTTGCCACCTTGCCCAGGCTGGTCTCAAACTCCTGAGCTAAAGCAATCCACTTGCCATAGCTTCCCAAAGTGCTGGGATTACAGGTGTCAACCACCGTGCCCAACCAATGACCGAGTATTATTTTTATCTATGTTGATTCTCTATCATTGAATCCCTATCTTTTAAAGGGCTGCTTCCTTATTTCTCCCACAGCTTACCTCTTGGTGGTTGCTTCTTCTAGGCGTCATTTTAGTCACTGTCAGAAGATTCCTTTTCAGCTGTGTTGAACATTTGAACTCAGGTTTCAGAGCCAAAGGTTTTTGGATATTAGTTTTAGTGTCTCTACCATTGAATTATTGGGTTGTGCCACCCCCAATCATCTGAGGATAAATTACTTGAAATGGAAGAGGGAGAGACAAAGTTCAGATTAGGACTGCTCCCTCAGACTGGGGAGAAAAATGTGTTGAAGTGGAGGCCACCAAATGACCCAAGAGACTCAAAGGAGATTCAGTGGAGGTGAACAGGGTGGAGGAAAGTTCCTGCTGATGAGAGAAGCTTAATGCATCCTCCACCTCGGTAATACACACCAAGGAGCCAGTCCAACCCCTTTGACTACATGGGGTTCCAGGACCTACAAACATCAGTACTGTATTTGGTTTGGAAGTAAGAAGCCAACACCATCAGGGAAGCAGGAGTGACTACATCACTTGTGGGGCCTGGTGCAAAATGAAAATGCAGGGATTTCTGTTTTAAAAATTGTTAAGAATTTCAAGATCACAACAACAGAGCATTACAACAAGCTTGGGACCCTTCTAAAGCACAGGCCCTGTGAGACTGCACAGGTCGCAGGACCATGAAGATGGGTTTGCTGGGAAGTTCCTATGCAAACAGAGGGATCTGTCTCTGCTGAAAAGTCCTTTATTTCACAATTAATAATTGGGTTTTTCCTGTGAGCCCAATAAGGGAGAATGCACATGGTGATGATAGAAACTCTGTTGAAGAACTTGAGATAAAATATCAATTTTACAAGCAACTGTCAGAACACACACAAAAAATCATGTGATAAAGTTGTATGAGCAGTTAATAATCTTTCTAGCAGCAGAAAGCTATCATCTCTGTCTGAGTGTGTGTGTTTGGAGATAACTCCAAATTGAAAGATACCTCCCTTGAGGACACTGGGTTAAATTCCAGGAAAGAAAGAAAGAAAAAAAAGGCAAGCAAAATTTTGAGATATTAGATGAAAAGAGGAGTTGCTAGAGAAATGGGCAAGAAAGGGTGTGTATGTCCTGGTAACAGGTGCATGTGAGTTATATTAGAGAGGGAACAAGAAAAAAGAGAATTATAAAAAATGCAGCTATGTAAACCAATGTAAAATTAGTATAGGTTAAGGTATCAAAACAAATGTTTAACTGCAAAATGAAATTCTTAGGAAGAAAAATGTTTGGTCTGCTGAGTGTATAGAAGCAGGGGTTGTGGGAAGGATGGGCTGGAAAGACTCTGATTAATCAGCTTGGAAATCCTCAAATTAGTAACTAATGAAAAACAAATTTGCTTTTTTCTCTCCTCATTAATTTGTATTATGTGAAGGAAATTACATTGACAATAAACAGTTAAGAACTGAACATTTTGTTAAAACAGAGGATACAACTGTATTATTAAATAAGTACACAGCAGTTCCTCTCAATTAGTTACTGTTTATAAAAGGCAGTGAGACTCCTGGATGCAGAGGGCTCTGTAACTCTGTATATATTACTATAGTTCTGATTGTGGTTAAAATGACCACGAATGAAAATAACACATGCTACACAGGAATATGTGTATGGGAAAGCCACCGTGTCCATTTAAAAAGGTGATAAAGATGATTGTTTCCTGGCTGAAAGGAAAGTCTCCCCTGAGAGAATGACATATGAACATGCTAGTTCTGCACAATGCATCTCTATGGGCTGTGCTCTGGGGTCAGTTAGGGCCAAAAGAGGTCAGAGAGAACTGGTTCACAGCTATTCTTTACAGTGTTACCTCCTGCTCAGCACCTGAATGAAACTGACAGAGATTCTGATAAATGCACCAGGAGGACAGGAAATCTGGTTAGTGTCACTGGGCTGCTGGTCACCTGGGGAGACCAGAAAGGGAAACCACTGTAGACTCCTAGAATCTAGGCTTTGAAAGGCCCTGAAAAGAATCTGGAGTTCCCCTGGAAGGGTTCTCTAATAATAAAGCTATTATTATTATATCTACTATATCTCTAATAATAAAGCACCCAGAGGATCAGGATGAGTGGGGTGTAGAAAAAAGATGTAGGCAGATGGGAGAGTCTTCAGGAGCAAATGGACACAAAGGTAATTTTGCCTTCGAAGAAAGGTTTAATTTTGGAACTGTGCTCTCTCACTCTCTCATGTGCACTCTCTCTCTCTCTCTCTCTCTCGGTCTGTTTCTCTCTCTCTCTCTCGCTCGCTCGCTCTGTGTGTGCATGTGTGTGCATAGTGAGTGTAGTATGAACTTATGGTTTTGGCAAGAACTTGCCTTCTTTGGAAACTAGGCCTAAGGACAACATGAGAGGAGATTTGGCCTGTTGGTTTCATGGGGATAAAAGGAAACAAACAAATGAAAACATAAAGTTGAACGTAGGCAGAAATAAGCTCGAGGCATTTGTAGAGCAAGGAGTTCAGCAGTCGTCAGCAGTCAAGATAAGGAACCGATAATCAGGACTTTTAAAAGGCCAAACAATTGTATGCCAATAGCTGCAGGATTACAAGGCAACGTTAAATTATTGACTCACACGGTTGTCACCCAAACCCTTTTCGTTTGCATTTGGGTAAAAGGACTCCTTTTGAGCTGGCCTCAGCCCATGCTGTTTTGCATCAGGAAACATGGTTGCAATGATCAAGGATGGTTTCATTTTGGATTAACACTGGCAGGGCTCTGAGCACAGCAGTTGACACTGTTGGGGCTTTTATCCATAGCAGGTAGCTGAGTGAGCAGGCTGACCACTCGCAGGTGGCCATTCCCCAGGGATCTGCACCTCCTTGGGCCAGCCTTGGGGTGTTCTCCAGGCATTAATAAAGAGTCAAAACAAGAAACATAAATGTATCCCTGCTGCAATCTAATGCTCAAGGTGAAAATGTAAAAGAGGAGGCTATGAAAAATGAAGTTGAGATTGGGAAGTCAGGTAACAAAGTGACAGAAAGAAAACTAAAAGATGGATATGGGCTATACAACCAGTTACTCTCTAGATCTCTTCTACTCTGAGATTCATCATTCCATAATTTCCTAAGGAATATAGAGGAAAATATACAAGTGTTTAAAAAGCAAAAAATGTAAGAAAAGTCAGAAATGTCTCATTGATAACCCCACTGAAACAGGCTGACTGGCTTCCTGTTGCGATCTGGTCTAGAGGAGAAGAACAAAAGCCCCTTACTGAAGCTCTAGCTTACCTAACTTTCAGCCAATCAGCAACAAAAGACCCTAGGAACTGTAAAACACAAATTCCTGCTTCAGGAGTGTAGGGACTTTCCTGAAGCCCCACATGCATAGTTGGGACTCAAACTCAATCTATAAAGACATTTTCAAGATAGGGAGGATTTGTACATGTAAGAGGAAGAAAATGGAGCTAGGAAGAGAAAGGGTGGTGGGTCACTCAAGTAGAAGGCAGTCAGCCAGAGCATGAAGGAAGAAAAGGAGCTTTGAAAATGAGGGTCTGAATCCTCTGGGTCAACAGAATATGAAAAGAGCATGAGTGGAGAGATAGTGGACTGAATATTTGTGTTCCCCCCAATTTTATATGTTGAAACCCTAATGCCCAGTGTAATGATGTTTAGAGATGGTGCATTTGGAATGTAGTTAGGTCATGAAGGTGGAACCCTTAGGATGGGCTTAGTGCTGTTATAATAAGAGACACTAGAAAACCAGATGGTTTCTTTCTCTTTCCACCAAGTGAGCATACAATGAGAAGATAGCCATCTATATTCCGGAAAGAGGACCTTCACCAGAACCTGACCATTCTGGACTCCTGATCTTAAACTTCCCAGCCTCCAGAACTATGAGAAATAATTTCCTGTTCTTTAAGCCATCCAGTCTTTGGCATTTTTGCTGCAGCAGCCTGAGCAAACTAAGACAGATAGATACTGCAGATCTGGCCTGTTTAGCCAATTATTACTGGACTTGCACAAATTACACACTCTGGGAAAGAGAATTTCTACTACAGACACACATACACTAATTCATTAATTCACTTTCTCTCTCTCTCTCTCTCTCATACACACACACACACACACACACACACACACACACACACACCACTCTCATATACATATACCACACAAAGAGACCTGCTCTCACCAAAAACTTTTAAAATAAAAGCTATGCTTTGTCAGGCTGGGTGTGGTGGCTCACACCTGTAATCCCAGCACTTTGGGAGGCCAAGGTGGGAGGATCACAAGGTCAGGAGATCAAGACCAACATGACGAAAGCCTGTCTCTACCAAAAATACAAAAATTAGCCATGCATGGCAGCACATGCCTGTAGTCCCAGCTCCTCAGGAGGCTGAGGAAGAAGAATTGCTTGAACCCGGGAGGCAGAGTCTGCAGTGAGCCAAGATTGTGCCGCTATACTCCAGCCTGGGTGAGACAGCGAGACTGTATCTCACAAAAAAAAAAAAAAAAAAAAATGTTGTGCTTTGTCAACCAGCAGAAGATAGAAAATTAGATTTCTGGCTCTCTGGGTTTCCTTCGTGTAAAGACATTGGTGTCAAAACCTCCCACTGGTATAAATGCCCCCTCACCCCTTCACTCTTGTCCTTCAGCACAATTAAAGTCCTCAGACACTACCTCAGGAAATAAAGGAAGACTTGTCTTTCTCCTGCACCCCAGGGAGTGCGAAGCCAGTCTTGACCTGACATAAAGGAGAGGATCCAGTTCTTGAGACCTGACTAAACTAGGTGCCCTCTCTCTAGTAAACACTCTCTATGTGCCCACATCAAGACATACTAGAACTTTCACCAGAGGGAAGTTTATTGGTGTTGCAACTGTAGGGCTGTTTAAGTATTTGTGCCACTCACAAATATGGCTGAGATAGGCTAGAAGACTCTTTGGCAGATTTGAGTCTAGAGATCTAGAAAAAACCAATGGAGGCAGTCTACGGAAATATAATAAAGGCTATTCTGAGAATAAGGTGCCATCTGGCAGGAAAGGCAAGGCAGGGAATGGAAAGGAGCTGTGAAGCAGAAGATCTAGATTCGAAATCTGCTCTTTCAGTTCGGTATTTGTGTTGCCTTGAGCCAATAACTTGCTTCTTTTATGCTTCAGTTTCCTCATTGATATCAAAAGATTAATAATGCCTGAAGAGTTGCCTGAGGCTTGGAAGGAAGAACATCTGGCACACAGTAGGTGCTCAATAATTATTATGGAGACAAGGGAGCAGCCAATAGAAGATGAAGGAACTGCATCTTCCTTCATGGGAAGGGAAAGGTGTCTTCAGTAGAATTCTGCTAGCTGAATCATGAAAACTAGAGGAAAAAAAGATAATGTCCACACAATTTAGGTTGGGTAAACACGAATTTGATGTAGATGATAATAGAAAAAAGTCAATGAAGTGCCCAGAGGAGTGGAAAAACATGCCCACAGATTGCCATAGCAGCAGGAACTAATGTATGATTGGAGGTTCTGAGAACTCTGACTATATTGGTTTTAAATAATTTGTACGTTGTTAAATTATTTGCAAATGGCTGAGACAACAGAAGTGTTTTGGTGCTTGCATTCATGTGCGTTTGGCAATCTTTCCAAAACTTCCTGAAGAAGGGCAGATGCAGTCAGGGAGGACTAAAGAGGAAAGGAGCAGTTATCAGATGTGTGGCTCCTAAGACACAAAAAGACAATGTAGCCATGAGCCATGGCAAGACAGGGAATAGAGTCACATTGACTTGCATTGAGGAATTGATCTTGGTTGTGAGCCTTAAAGAACTTGGGAGACAATTAATCACCACATACTATTTAATATGCATAGAAAACTTGGAACAAAATAATTCAGCAGTGGAAACTGGCCAGTTACCTGGAGAATCATGAAGTGAGGCATGCTTCTTATTCAAAAAGCAGCTGATGTTATTCTCCAAAAGCCAGGCACAGGCAAGCAGAGGCAATTAAATTTTTCTATGCCCTCTGGAGACTGCTGCAAACTCTTTGGCTAACTTATTCCTGTAATTTGCTGAAAGCATTGCTAATATATTTCATTTATAACTGACTCTATACATCATAGCTCCAACAGGGGGCATTGCTTAAAACTCACACAGATAGACAGGCACACAAACACATACCGGGTTGCATACACACATGTATACCTTAGGTATGCTAGAAATGCATTTTGGAAAGATAGGGAAGGGATTTAGAATACACAGAGGAGAAGAAACAAGGAACTTTCTCTTTTTTTCTTACCTCATATCTCTTCTTTCCCATTTAAGTGGACTTTCCATCGTTCCCCTCATGTAACTTAGTGGAGTGTCTTGGTGAAGTGTGGAGGTGTCTAGAGGATCTTCCTCCTTGAATTATTGCCAGGCTTAGGGCTTGTGCCTGATCCTGGTGACTGGCCTACTCACACCAATATAGAAATTCTTCTAGCAAGAGAAATGCAGTCAACATCTGCCACCACTGCCAGAAGTCACCACTTCTCAGACCCACCCTGACCCCTTTATGTTATGTTGATTGTTTGTCTCCCTAGCTAGAAGATAAATAAACTCCATTATGGCAGGAATCTTTGCTTTATTTACTGATGTATTCAAGCACCTATAGAGTCCCTGGCACATAGTAGGTGTTTAATAAATACTAGTTGAATAAATGAAAGTGCCTAATTAGTGCCAGGCACAGTTCAAAGAGCATTGTATTTATTTAAGCCTCAGTGTAACTTGTACTTGTATTATTCTGATTTTACAGACCAAGAAACTGAGGCATAGAGAGCCTAACTAACTAGCCTGACGTTACTCAACTCCTGAGTAATTGACCCAGAATTCAAACCCATGCAATGTGATTCCACAGCCCACAATGAGCTACCTCTCAGGTGGCCCACCTAGAAGCCCACGCCTGAAGGGAAAGTGTTCTCTTCAAAAGAAGGGAGTATATTTTCTGGCTTGCTCCATAATAAAATGATCTTAGACATTCACAGAGATTCTGTTACTGCAAAGGGATTTTAATAATGCTTTCAGTGTCTTGTAGCTAGGATGAAGATTGAATATGCTAATAACTGTAAATAGCAATTCCATTTACTAAGCATATTAGTGAGTCTCTAAATTCAACAGGTATTAAAATATGCTAATATGGTTACTGAAGAAATTGTTGACCCCAAAGGATTCAATCTGGAACAGCAAACCAATTATCTCAACCAAAAGTTGCCTGCAATTGCCCTGGTTGCTTTTTGATATGTTGATGACTTAAAATGTGAACCATCCATTTATTAATTTCTGCTTGTTAAACTTGAAAAACCTATGCCATACTTTTTTAATTGCATCAATTAAAATGAGAGGCACATACATATCATGGATGTCGTTGTATGCTTGTAATTAATCAGATACTGAGAAAAAAGGCCACTAAGATATTAATATAATAAAGCACATCAGTAAATAAGTGAATATCGTGGATTTTTAAGGCTAGTATTGTAAAACAATAAATATATTCACAAACGTGATCACCTAACAGTTCAGGTCATGTTTAAGGGGAAGAAACCCCAAATTAGCTCTTGCTTCTTTTTTCCTATTATAGTATAAGTTATTTCATTTTTCACTTATTAAATAGTTTATACTCTGGGTTGCATTTTATTGCCCCAACAACGATACGGCACCAACACTGCAATATAAGCAATCCAAATGTATACTTTTGAGTCTGACTTCCTTTGCTCAACATGATTGCAAGATTCATCTGCATTGTTATGTTGTTGTTTATGTTTATGTTATTATGCTGTTATGTTCCTTTTATTCATCCATTTTGAGGTATAGTATTCCATTGTGTGACTATACCATCTATTTATCATTTTATGTTTGATGTTCATTTGTGTTGTTTCTATCTTGGAGCATTATGAATATACTCCTATAGCCATTTTTGTACATGTTATTAAGCATACATTTGTATATATTTCCATTGTAAATGTACTCAGGAGAGGAATTTCTGGGTCACAGGTTATTCATATGATTTGCTGTAGTTGATGCTGCCTATGCTCCAGAAACAGTCCCAAGGCAAAGATTTGAATGTCAATAGTTTGTTTAGGCACTGATTCCAGGATGCACTGGAAGTCGAAATGGAGACATAGAAAATGAAAGAAAGCCCTTAAATAATGTATTGTCCAACAAGTTACCACTGTGAGTAACTGGAGCTGAATAGAACATATCTCAGTTATTGCAGCTGAGAGGTGAAGAAACTAAGGTATTCCTCTACCAAACTCCCATCAATCAATGTCTGGGAAACGCACTAGGAGGGTGAGAGGGCATATTCTTCAGCATTTCTAGCTTGCCTGCTGGATGATGTGCTCCACAGCCAACACAAACCTCTCAGGCAGAAAGCCAGAGGTGAGGGTTACAGGTAGCCTTTAGCAGGTAGAGCTAGTACTGCAAAGTCAGGGGCTGATAGCATCTACTATAGTAGCTGAGCTCCAAAAAAGAAAGAAAGGAAGATCCCCTGGGGCAAAAATGAAGAAAGAAATTTGAGACAGAGCAGTAATCAGGAGATGATACCACTGCTCAAATGAGCTTCAGATCAGATGGGCTCTGAAGGCCAGGGGCTGGGAACAAGCTTGGGCTTGTGTGAAGTTGGAAATGAATTCCTTGTGTGAAATCTTGAGCCTGAAGAACTGCCTTGTTCATAAAATGAGGGCTAAAACACTTCGTCCAACAGAAACAAACAGAAGGTTGCTGTTTGTCCAAGGCTTTAGTTGAAGAGGGAGGCCGGTTGTCTATAAGAAATTAAGGTCTCCAGGCCTGTGCCACATGTGGATATGGGTCCTGAACTAATACCATCTCTATGGCATAGGAATATTAAGCCAAAAATTAGCATGAGAAATTGATGAACCTTCTTGGACCCCTGGCAGAAGTGAGTCTGAAATCACTCTATCACTATCAGACAGATTCCTGTTGCAGGCAACTGAGACTCAACCCCACTAGGAAACTCTGGGAGGCAGTACTGAACATACCTCAGTGTTGCCCCAACGGAGGGATGAGGGGCTGGGGTATTTACCTATTAACACCCATCAGTCAATGATTGAGGCCCTCTTCTAGGGGATATTAACTTCCCACCTCTTTTGGTCTGTCCCATGTGCCGGACAAGCTAGTTCTGGCACCTAAAGGAAGTCCTCAAACAAAGTTATGAATGGTTTTTTTCTTTTGGAAATTGTTGGGCTAGAGTGTGTGAAAGTGGCGAATGCTGAGAAGATACAGGCAGGACACCAACAATGTCTCCTATACGACCAAACCGTCTACATTTTCACCAACTAGGTAAAAGGTTCCATTGCTTCATAATTTTGTCAAAAATTGATACTGCTCCCTTTAAAACTTTTTAAAAATATTCTCGGCCGGGTGCGGTGGCTCACACCTGTAATCTCAGCACTTTGGGAGGCCAAGGCAGGTGGATCACAAAGTCAGGAGTTCAAGACCAGCCTGGCCGAGATGATGAAACCCTGTCTCTACTAAAAAAAAGTACAAAAAATTAGCCAGGCATGGTGGCGGGTACCTGTAATCCCAGCTACTTGGGAGACTGAAGCAAAGAATTGCTTGAATCTGGGAGGCAGAGGTTGCAGTGAGCCGAGACCATGCCACTACACTCCAGGCTGAGACCAAGTAAGACTCCATCTCTCTCTCTCTCTCTCTCTCTCTCTCTCTCTCTCTCTCTCTATATATATATATATATATATATGTGTGTGTGTGTGTGTGTGTGTGTGTATACACACACACACACACACACACATTCGGAATATATATATATTCTGGTGAGTGGTCTTTGATGTATTATTGAGTCTTTATTTTGTATTTCCCTGATGACGATCAATGTTTTCATAGGAGGATGGGCCATTGGATATCCATGATAGGGAAATTGCAATCAAGTATACTTAGTCATTTTTCTTTGGGGTCATTTCTATTGATTTGACAGAATTTTTTATATTTTCTGGATATGAGTTCCTTTCAGCCATACTAATTGCAAATATCTCCACCTACTTTGTGGTTTATCCTCTCACTGTCTTAATGGTATCTTTGATGAACAGAAGTTCTTAATTTTAATTTATGCAGTAAATCAATTGTTTCCTTTACAGTGCATTCTGTATTCTGTTTACGAAAGATGTGCTTACTTAAAGTCATGAAAATATTTCCCTTTGACATTTAGATCTGTAACCCACCTGGAAGTGATTTTTTATATATGGTACGCAGAGAGGGGTCAAAATTTTCTCTTTTCATTGTAGGTATCCAGTTGGCCCAGCACCACTTATGATGTCATTCTTTCTTCCACTGCACTCACCTGTAGCTTAAGGAATTCTGATTGACAGTTATTTTCTTTCAGCACATTACCAATATTTTTCCATTGTCTTCTGGATTTTATCTCTCCTATTGGAGAGTCAGTGGTAAGTCTTATAGTTGCACTTTTCCAGGTAATGTGTCCTTTTTTATTGCAGCTGTTTTTAAGATTTTCTCTTTCCTTGCTTTTCAGTAATCTTATTATGATGTACCTAAATGTAGTTTTCTTTGTATTTACTTTGTATTGATGCCGCAAATCTAAACGATATCTACATCTGAAAAGGATTTTCTTTAGCATCTGGTAGGCAATTAGAGAGGAGGCAATCACCTTAATCCAATCAGGGACTGAGCTAATTCGTAAGGTCTGGTCTATTTCCAATTTGACCATACTCATAAGTCATGCTCCTTCAGGGTCAGTGAAAGTCTGGGTGTTGTCTAGGGCTTCTTTACCTAGCTAGCCTTGAATTCTAATTGTTATCTTCTCAGTCCTGTTAAATTGCTGAAAGTTCTACTCGTATTCTCTGGTCCTTCACAGCTACTTTCTTTTTTTCTTTCTGAGTCAGAGTCTTGCTCTGTCACCCAGGCTGGAGTGCAGTGACACGATCTCAGCTCACTGCAAACTCCTCCTTCCAGTTCAAGCAATTCTGGTGCCTCAGCCTCCTGAGTAGCTGGGAGTACACACAGTTAATTTTTGTACTTTTTTGTAGAGACGAGGTTTCACCATATTGGTGAGGCTGGTCTTGAACTCCTGACCTCAAATGATCCACCTGTCTTGACCTCTCAAAGTGCTGGGATTATAGGCATGAGCCACTGCGCCCGGCCATAACAGCTCGTTTCCACTTGTCTTTTCATTTCCTTCACTAATGCCATTCATGAATCAGCAAATCTCTCAAGGAGAAAAAAATGTAGAACATTGAATTCACTTTGTGCTTCTCTTTTCTTCATAATCTGTAACCCTAGGTCCTGACTACCTTAGTAACTTTCTAGTGGCCTTCAGTGTGTACATATGTGTGTATGTGTGTGTGTTTTATTCCAGTTTTTCTATTTGTTCTTGGTGGAAGAATCGATCTGCTGCAAGTTGGTTTCTTATGGCCAGAAGTAAAACTCTCACTGGTATTTCATGCAGTAAACTTTTTAAGAGATATTTTTAACCAGCACTGCCATGCAATTTCAATATAATAGCTGATGTTCCTAATACCAAACTTATGACATTCTGATCCTAATGTGTCTTCTGAATCATCAAAGGTTAAATTAAAATCGGAATAATTTTAGTATTTAAAACATGCAATGAGTTTTAATCCATTTCACAGGTAATCTATAAATAGTGTATGTGAGAATTTGCCTTCAAAATATCTCTGTCAAAGTCATCTCTCATCTGTCTTATGTGGCACAACCCTGAAGAATCAATTCTGCCATATGAGCATTTGGGTAAGTTTAAAGCTGCTTCTTAAAAGATGACTTGGTCCTTTTCTCTGCACTCCAGAACTTTTATGTACAAGAGGGATATTTTCCATCTGGTTAAGCAAAAATGCATGGCAGGCTATTTAGTTTTTATACAAAAATATCATCTTTGCTAGCAAGATGCTTGGAATCTGAAGTGTATGACTCACCTAGTCATGAATTGTTTGCTTTAGAGCTCTTGTTCAAAACCCAGTCGAGACAACTGATATTCAGGAGGAATTGTCTAGGGACATGCCAATCATTTATTTCTAGCTGCATGATAGAATTACTTGAATACACACACACACACACACACACACACGTATATATACATACACACATATCTGGGACCCTCCTCAGACTAACTGAATTAGCACAGCTTGGAATTTTTCAGACGCATTTGCAGTGATTCTAATGGGAAGTCAGGTATTTTAAAATACTTTTTAGATCTCCCTAGAAAACTGCATATCTAAATTATATTAGTTTTGCTCCTGGGAGAAATATCTTCACACAGCTACGATTTAATGTTTTGCTGCCATCTGTTATCGAAGGTGAATTTAAGAATATAAATGTGACCAACAGTTTAAATCACCTGTAAAGCACTTTTGGCGATATTACCCACCACATATTTCAGTATTCCTTATACGAAGGACAGTTTGGAGTCACCCGGAGTCACTCACATGGCTTCAGCTACCACCTATATATTGATGCCCCTTAAACTCATATCTTGGCTCAGGCCTCACTCCTGAGCCTATGGCACAGCTCTACATGGTTGTGCCACAGGCACCGTGTGCCTGACATGTTCAAATGGAGATCACTGTTAATCAGTGTTAAAGATCCCACTCCCATCAGGATCTGTTGTCCCTTTTCATTCATTGAGTGAATGGCATCTCCAGCTACCTGGGAAGCATCAACACTTTCCACACTCTCACCCCCACAACCAATCTGGTGTCTAAGTTTTGCCCCTTTGATGTCTCTCACATCCACCGCTTTCTCTAAACCCTTCTATCTTCTGAGTTTGAGCTCATTATTTCATACCTAGATCCATGCAAAAGACTTCTAACTGAATTTTTATGGTCATACTCTTTTTAATCCATTTCCAAAATCAGCTTTCTAAAGCAAAAACCTGATTATGTCATTCCCTTGTGACCTTCCAATGGCTCCTCCCATGTTTTCAGGGAAAATTTAAGCTTTTCAGGTTACACAAAAAGCTCTTTATAATCTGCTTCCTGCCTACTTCCTCATCCACATCTTACGTCTTGCTCTTGTCACGCTCTAGAATAAGCCACGTGCTTAAATCCAGGCCTTCCCACCTAAGCTTTTCTACTTGGAAAGCTCTTTCCTTCATGCTTTGCCTGGAAAATGTGGTTGGTCATTTATAATAACACAGGAATCACCTCTTCCTGAAACCTTCCCTGATTGCTATAGGATGGCCTATGGCCTCCTCTTCCATGTTCCCACAACAGCAATGCCTGCCTGATCACACTATATCCATACTGTCTGTTTACAAAGCTATCTTTCACTTAATCTGTAAGTTCTTGGAAAGTAGAACACTTGGTCTTATTATTTACATTCCCACTGCCCCTCAAAATAATAAGCATGGTACATGCTCACACAACAAGCGTTTGAATAAATGAAAATTTTAGTATGCTTTTTTTTTTTTCAATGAAATAGAGCTACTCTTCAGAAAAAAATTATGATTCCTTTTTTTTTTTTTTTTTTTTTTTGAGACAGAGTTTCACTCTTGTCACCCAGGCTGGAGTGCAGTGGCACGATCTAAGCTCATTGCAACCTCCGCCTCCCGGGTTCAAGCGGTTCTCCTCCATCAGCCTCCTGAGTAGCTGGGATTACAGGTGCCCACCACCATGCCTGGCTAATTTTTTGTATTTTTAGTAGAGACGGGGTTTCACCATGTTGGGCAGGCTAGTCTTGAACTCCTGACCTCAGGTGATCCGCCTGCCTTGGCCTCCCAAAGTGCTGGGATTACAGGTGTGAGCCACCGTGCCCGGCCATGATTCCTTTTTGACTTCATTGCCAGGAAGTTTAGAATTAAGGTTTGTTTTCATTGCAGTACCTAGACTTGGACCACAGTTTTTTGTTGTTTTTGTTTGTTTTTCATTTTTTCTTTTCTTTTCTATTCTTTTTTTTTGAGACAGAGTCTCACTCTGTCGTCCAGGCTGGAGGGCAGTGGCACAATCTGGGCTCACTGCAATCTGTGTCTCCTGGGTTCAAGCAATTCTTCTGCCTCAGACTCCTAAGTAGTGTGACATCACGCCTGGCTAACATTTGTATTTTTAGTAGAAGCAGGGTTTTGCCATGCTGACCAGGCTGATCTTGAACTCCTGACCTCAGGTGATATGCCCACTTTGGCCTCCCAAACTGTTAAGATTATAGGTGTGAGCCACCGTGCCTGGCTGGACCACAGTTTTTAACCACATATCCCATCCTACCCCCAACATTTTTGTCACTAGCCTCCTGTTCTTCAACCCTGGCAGAACTCACGTGCAGCCTGCTATTTTATGCATTTCTCTGTGGCAATTGGAAGCAGCATAGTATGGACTTTGCAATCAAACAGACTTTGGATTTAAGTTCTGGCCCTACTGTTTATTTGCTGTGTGATGTTACATAAGTTATTAAACATCAGCCTCAGTTACCTCACTGAAAAGTGGAGAAAATAATAGTACTTACTTTATGGGGGGAGGTGTCATGATTAAATAATACATGGTACTTACCTCAATGCCATAATTAAAGTTTAGTAAATATCAATTATAATTATTGTTATCAACATTACTAACACAAGGGTCAGGATAACACTGTTTTGGAGCAGCTAGGACAAAGCTTATGCAATTGGAGCAGAGGAAGCCCCTGGAGATGTGGGTGGGGAAGCAGGATGTAGAGATAAAGCAGAGGTACAGAGAGAAATTGAGTCAAAATTCCTTGTGACCTCAAAGAGAGAAAAGGGAAGAGAGTAACCTACATTTTATCTTTGCAGCCCCCAATTGCAATCTCTTGCTTGAATGATTTTCCAAACTGCAATCTAGTAATTTCAGTATCCTCTCAGGAAGGGAAATATTTTAATATAAAAGGGAAAGGGTCAGACATTAAACTTTTTAACTTTTTATATTTCTACTGACTGTTATCATTTATGTCTATTAGGCTTAAATCTGTAGACCAATTTTATTTTAACGGACCTCAAACATAGTGACTATATATCCTTCTACAATACCTTCCAGCACACCACCGATGGTTGATGTGAGGCTATTTAAAACAATAATAAATAATAAAGAGAAAAATGAGTTAAGCTTATTTTTGCCATAACACGAACATTACTGCAGTACATTTTAACATATTAATCATAAGGCAGGATCTGATTATTTAGTATTTCCCAGAAGCAACCCAAAGCATTTATTATTTTATTTTTCAAACTCTCTTTTTTCATTCTATTGAGATTTTTGTTGAGATTTTAAAGAAGTCAGAATTACATACATAAATGTTTTTTTAAATGATGCATAATTTTGGTTGGGATGTGATTTCCACATAGAATTTATTTTGTTGTTTTGTTTTGTTTTGTTTTGTCTTGTTCAAGATGGAGTCTTGCTCTGTCTCCTAGGTTGGATTGCAGTGGCATGGTCTCTGCTCACTGCAAACTGTGCCCCCAGGGCTCAAGTGATTCTCTCGCCTCAGCCTCTTGAGTAGCTGAGATTACAGGCACCCACCAGCACCCCCAGCTTATTTTTGTATTTTTAGTAGAGATAGGGTTTCACCAGGTTGGCCAGGCTGCTTTTGAACTCCTGACCTCAAATGATCCACCCGCCTTGGCTTCCCAAAGTGCTGGGATTACGGGCATGAGTCACTGCGCCCAGCCTGATTTCCATGTATTCTTAACCATATATTTGATTTGGCAGGAGGGAAAAATATTGAGTTTCCATTTCATTGTCTGTAATATATAGAGGTTAGACTACATGATTATTAATGTTGCTTAGAGCTTTAAAAGTGTGTGACTTTATATGAGCTTTTAAAAAATTCTTAGATAAATGTAATTCCTTTCTCAAAGCAATCTAATTTTTATTAAACGTATTATTATGACTTCCATGTATGTAGCCATTTATAACATTCACAATCGTAGAGGAGAAAACAATACATGTATCACAGATACATATTCAAATGGATAATGACCAACCCCTTTGAAAAGAATCCTAAAAACGATGCATAGGTCACAAACAAAAGTCATTACGCATTATAAAGAGGTAATTAAAGGAAAACACATAAGCTATATTAATGACAATATTTTCAATGACTCTGTATCAAACATTTGAACATAATTCAGTTTTATTGTATGCCTTTCATGGCTTCCAATACCATGAATACTACAGAAAGTATATCTTCTCTTTCCTCATAGTATTTATTTTATTGTTAGAGAAACGAGGCTAACAGATAAATAACTGAGGAAAATGTAGCACTGCATTCTTGTGCTATTAGGTCTGGGAATCTACACAAGATTTGGTGGTTTCCAGAGAAAGAGTAAAAGAAAATAAGACATAAAAATAATCATTCTTTCATGGCATGAACGTGAGGGGCAGAGCTTGCAGTGAGAGGAGAAGGCGCCACTGCACTCCAGCCTGGGTGACAGAGCGAGACTCCATCTCAAATAATAATAATAATAATTATAATAATAATTCTCTCATAAGAAAATTAGCAAACCCCGAGAACTCTTCCAGTATACCTTAAGTCTTGTGTTTCAGACTTGTGTCTTAACAACTTGCTGGATTATTGTCTGAGTCAACTGTACATCCCATCTCCATCTCCTCTTCAATATTTGAATAACAAACATAAAAGAACAACAATAACATTAAAAAAAGAAATTTACTTAAGACATCGCTACTATGGATCTAAGTTTAATTAACAGAGTTTTATCCATTAGTATTAAGTTTAGCTACATGAAACGGGGACTGAAAACAACAGTGGTTTTAACCTACTTCAATTTAAAATTGAAGTTAGTTTCACCCTAAACCAAAAGTCCAAAGATTTGAGGGTATATGAATCGGCTTCATAAGATTTTCAGAGACCCAAGCTGTCTCCAGTTTTGTAGTCCATCACCTCCATGGGGACCCTATTCCCATGGTCCAAGCAGTTATAAGTCTAGCCCAGTTTCAAAGAGTTTGAGAATAAGATCCCACCTCTTGGTGAGTAGATTGACAAAGAATTTATAGCCATCTTTACTCTACCATAAGTGTAAAGAAGACTAAATACAGGAACAAGTTGAGTCTTACAGATATTGTTCATGACAACCAAAAAGACTTTTTAAAGTTGTACTTGGACCAAGAAGATGAAGTAAGACATTATTTCACTAATGTGGATTAGTGGCATGAATAACAGAAAGAAAATAAAATGTCTCCACTCCTATTTTGCTTCCATATTCTCTGTAAAGAAGATATGCCAATCCTATGGGAAAGAGCAAAATTAACATTGATACTGAAGCAGGAGAATAGGGTGTTGGGGCAGGGAACCTAAGGACTTCATAGAACTAAATCAAATGGAAACACCTTAACTTTCTAAGACCAAGTAAATAATTTTGTAACTCTGCTTCAGCTATGACAGGAAACATCCTCTTCATTTGGATAGGGTGTACGCCAAGTAAACAACTTTGTAATCTCACTTCATCCTCTTCATTTACATAGGGCATACACCAAGTAACCAATGTGAAACCTCTGGAGGATACTTCCCCAGAAAATTCTGTAACTGGACCCTTGAGCCGCTTGCTCTGGCCCGTTCTCACCCTGTGGAGTGTGCTTTCATTTTCAATACATCTCTGCTCTTGTTGCTTCATTCTTTCCTTGCCTTATTTATGCGTGTTGTCCAGTTGTTTGTTCAAAACACTAAGAACGTAGACATGCTCCACAGGCAACAATATGAAGCTATTGCTGCCCAAAATAAGCAAACAGACACAAAGAAGGGAAGAATTTAAGTACTGTAAGCGATATTTTCCCCTGTCTCAAATGACTCAACTTTTGGGGTTTGTATACAAACAACTTTTATTGAACACATAATGTATGTCTGGTACATTCATAGATACTATAGATGTATTAAAAAGAGAGAGACAGGGAGCATAATCCCTGACCTCTGCAATATTATGGGTTAATAGATACTAAGAGAACATGCCAATTTGCTGAGCTGTCAGTGTATTTGATGTCTGAGGGTTTACAAATAATAGGAACCAACCTTAGCTAGTGTGCTAGGAGATTGAGTTGGTCTTAACAGACAGAGAAATTATGGAGTCTATTGAAGAGGATGAAATTCAATAGGAATAAATTAGCTTCAAAGGCACAAGTATAGGATATAAGAGATATACTAAAACACTACATGTGTGAGAAAGGGCAAAAGGTTTTAGCTTATTTTAATTGTGATGTGATTCATGATATGACAAGATAGCTTTTAAAAGGAGTAATGAAATCTTAAATTACATTTATACATAACTAGAATCTGAAATATGGAGGAAGACAATCCTACTCTGCTTGAGTATCAGAACAGACCTGTAGCATTGAGTTCAATGTCAAGGCTTTACTTTAAGTTTACTGCCAATAACCTGAAGGGATCCCCAGAGGAGTATCTAGAAAAAAAATGATGAAGAGTTTAGGAAAACGGACATAAGGAGAGGATACTCTTTTTTTTTTTTTTTTGAGGCGGAGTCTCGCTCTGTCGCCCAGGCTGGAGTGCAGTGGCGCGATCTCGGCTCACTGCAAGCTCCGCCTCCCGGGTTCAGGTCATTCTCCAGCCTCAGCTTCCCGTGTAGCTGGGACTACAGGCGCCCGCCACCGCGCCCGGCTAATTTTTTTTTGTATTTTTAGTAGAGACGGGGTTTCACTGCGTTAGCCAGGATGGTCTCGGTCTTCTGACCTGGTGATCCACCCACCTTGGCCTCCCAAAGTGCTGGGATTACAGGTGTGAGCCACCTCGCCCGGCCAAGGAAAGGATAATCTTTTAGCCTCAGAACAAGAAAGCTGTTGATCGGCTATGATAATTATCTTTAAACCTTTAAAAGGTTTTCATGTGACTCTGACAATAGGAAGAATTTTGTAATACTTAGACACAATTGATGAATAAATGTATTTATTTATTTAGAAATTATATATGTTTTTTTAAGTCTTATGATTTGGATGTTTGGTAGTGTTGACAAAAAAAGTCAAACTCTGTAAAATATTTGAGGAGATTTATTCTGAGCCAAATATGAGTGACCATGGCCCATGACACAGCCCCAGATATCCTGAGAACATGGGCCCAAGGTGGTCAGGGTGCAGTTTGGTTTTATACATTTTAGGGAGACACGAGACTTCAATCAAATACAGTTAAGAAATACATTGGTTGGCTCCAGAAAGGCGGAACGACTCTAAGATGTATGGTCTTCCAGGTTATAGGTAGATTTAAAACTGTCCTAGTTGACAGTTGGTTGAGTCTATCTAAAGACCTGGGATCAATAGAAAGAAAATGTCTGGGTTAGGATAAAGGATTGTGGAAACCAAAGTTCTTATTGTGCAGATGAAGTGTTGGGTAGTAGGCTTCACAGAGACTAGACTGTAAATGTTTCTTATCAGACTTAAGGTCTGTGTTGATGTTGATGCCAGAGAGGTATAATGAGGCATGTCTGACCTCCACTTTCCATCATGGTGCCAACCAGTCTTTCAGGTTCAACTTCAAGAGTTCCCTGGCTGAGGAGGAAGTCCATTCAGATGGTTGAGGGGATGCTTAGAATTCTATTTTTGGTTTGCAGTCGATTTTTATGCAAATAATAAATTTGATGGGTGGAGAAATGGAAGATTTTTTAAAAACCCGAATGGAAATTGTAGAGATTAAGAATATAGTCTCAGAAAATACACGATAGGACACATGCTACAGATTAGACACTGCTGAAGACTCGATCAGTGACATATATGCACATATTTGTTAATATTACATCTATAACAATCGAAACTATCAGACATAAAGCACACAGAAAAAATATGAACAATGAACATATTTTTAAAAAATATGAACAATGTATCAGTGACCTATAAGGCAAAATCAAGTGGTAAAACAAGCAATTGGAGTTACAAAAAAGGCAAGAGCTGGATACAGGGGTAGAAAAAATATTTGAAGCAATAATGGCTGAAAAGTTTTCAAATGTCTTGAAAACAGTAAGCCATAAGATTGAAAAGCCAATAAATCTAAAAAAGAAGAAACATATGGAAAACCACACTAAAGTGTATCATAATCAAATTAGTACTAAAGAGAAAGACTTAAACCCAGACCCAGAAAAAAGACACATTTTGTACAGAGGAACAAATTTAAGAAAAACAATAGATGTTTTTACAATCATAAGCTACTTAAATTAGAAGAAAATGTAGCAACATTTTTAAAGTATTCAGACAAAAAATCCTGTCAACTGACAATTTTATATATTCACTGAATGTATCTTTCAAAAATGAAAGTAAAATAAAGACTTTTTCAGATAAAATCTGAGAGAATTCATTGGAACTAAATATGTATTACAAAAAATGATAAAGGAAGTTATTCAGTCAGAAGGAAAATGACACAAGGTAGAAATTTGAATCTATACAAAGGAATGGTAAATAAATGGGTAAATATGAGACTTTAAAAAAATACATGCAGCTCACAGAGGCCAGGAGTGGTGGCTCACGCCTATAATCCCAGTACTTTGGGAGGCTGAGACGGGCAGATCACCTGAAGTCAGGAGTTCAAGACCAGCCTGGCCAACACGGTGAAACCCGGTCTCTACTAAAAATACAAAAAATTAGCCGGGCATGGTGGTGGGTGCCTGTAATCCCAGCTACTTTGGAGGCTGAGACAGGAGAATCACTTGAACCCAGGAGGCAAGGCAGAGGCTGCAGTGAGCTGAGATCGTGCCATCACATTCCAACCTGGGCAGCAAGAGTGAAACTCTGAATAAAAAAAAAAAATGCAACTCTTGATTGTTTAAAGTACAAAAGTTAACAATGTGTTGTAAAGTTTATAACATATATAAAAGTAAAATATGACAAAAAAAAAAAAAGCACAAAGGATGGGAGGAGAAGTGAAACTATATGGTTGTAAGGCTTTTTTTTTTTTTTTTTTTTTTTTTTTTTTGAGACAGAGTCTCTATCACCCAGGCTGGAATGCAATGGCATGGTCTCAGCTCACTGCAACCTCCACCTCCCAGGTTCAAGTGATTCTCCCACCTCAGCCTCCCAAGTAGCTGGTACTACAGGTGCGTGCCACCACACTCAGCTAATATTTGTATTTTTAGTAGAGACAGGGTTTCACTATGTTGGCCAGGCTGGTCTCAAACTCCTGAACTCATGATCCACCCACCTCGGCCTCCCAAAGTGCTGGGATTACAGGCATGAGCCACAGTGCCCAGCCGGTTGTAAGACTCTTTCACTATATGCTAAATGATACTATATTATTTGAATAAAAATTACAGTAAGTTAAAATATGTATATTGTAAAGCCTAAGGTGACAATGAAAAACTTGAAACAAGAGTTATGGATAATAGGCAATAAAGGAGAAAACATAAATTGTAAAAAAGTTCACTTAATCCAAGAAAAGACAGGAAATTTAAAAATTTATGAGGCAAATAAAAAACAAATACTAAGATGATCAATTCAAACTCAATGATAAAATAATTACATTAGATGTAAATGGTCTAAATATTCTGATTAAAACCCAGAGACTGTAATGTTAGATAAAAAATTAAGACCCGACTATAAGCTATCAACTTAACTTATAAATAGATAAAATTAATGTAAGAAAATAGAAAAAGATATATCATGAAAACACTAACCGAAGGAAAGTAGGAGTGACTATATCGACATACAAATTAGATTTCAAAAAAGAAATATAACAGTGATTTTTAAAAACTCGCAATGATAAAGGTGTCAATTCATCAAGAGAACATAAAAATCCTAACTGTATACACCTAATAACAAAATTTCAAAGTACATGAACCAAAAAACTTGTAGAACGGAAAGGAAAGATAGAAAAATCTACAAATAAAGTTGGATATTTTAATACTTCTTTCTCAGTAATTGATAGAAGAGGCAGACAGAAAATTATTTAAAATGTAGAAGACTTTAGCAACATTATCAACTAAACTGACCTAGTGATTGACTTCTGAATATTAAACCTACCTTACACTCCTGGAATAAACCTTATTTTCTTAAGATGTAGTATCCTACTTACATATTGTTGGATTTGATTTGCTAATGTTTTTTAAGGATTTCTACTCTACCCAACAACAGAATGATACACATTCTTTCCAAGAGTATATGGAACACACCAATGTTCTATTGTGTAACAGAATGGTACACATTACGTCCCCCACCCTGTACCCATAAAAGCTCCAATAGTACACCCCCATTCTGTATCCATAAAAGCCCCAATACACCCAGTATTTCCTTACCTCCTGTCTATCACTTCTATTTATGCTGGTTTTAATTTGTTTTTCTTATTCTGGTTTAGGTTGAAATTTATATAATCAGTTTAGTGTTTCTTATTTTCTATTATAAGCATTTAAAGCTATAAATTTTTGTCTAAGCACTACTTTAGCTGCATCCAACACATTTTGATATGTTGTGTTTTTATTTTCATTCAGTTAAAAAGTATTTCTTAATTTTCCTTGGCATTTCTTTTTTGACCTAAGAATTATTTAGAAGTTTGTTGTTTCATTTCCAAAGATTTGGGGTGTTTTTAAGGTATTTTTTGTTACTATTTTCTAGTTTAATTCCTTTATGGTGGAACACGTACTGCCTAATTGTGGAGGAAAAGTTAAATATTAAATATGAACTAAATGGAACATGGACACAAACGATGGTCACCAAGTCCCGGAACAGGTTGCATGAGCCCCTTGAGGCATTCATCCAGCACTGATTTGGAAAAATCTCTATTTCAATCTATTCCTATACGTTAGTTATTAAAAAAAAAAAAAAAAAAAAAAAGACAATTGCAAAAAAAAATGTTGACCTTTTTGTGTTCCTTGAGCCCAGTCACAAAGTGCCCTCATGACTGAGTCTTGTGCCAAACAACTGTTATAAAAAGGGCTAGGGTCCCAGACAGCGCTAAAGCTTCATTAGCTCTCTGTTTGTCTGTGCACAGATGAGTGGCTGACTCTGGAGCCCAGGCTGTTGCTTCCCAGTCTGGTGATGAATCCTCCATAGTCTGGTGAGTGTAAATATATATATAGATATAATATATATCTTTTCCCTTCTCCCCTTCCCATTGCAATTTGCTTATTATATCAATTTCCTTATTATATAATTTATTATACATCAATTTGCTTATTATATAATTTGCTTATTATATCAATTTGCTTATTATATAATTTGCTTATTATATCTGCATTGGCATTTTCGTGGGATAAAGGCTGTTTACACTTAAAGGTATTGTGTGTGTGTCTTTTCTTCTCCCCTCGCACATCTCCCACACAGAACACTAATCTACTATCATTTCAGTACTTTTAAATTTATTGAGACTTGCTTTATTCCCTAGAACACACCCTGTACACCCTATACCCTTAAAATGTGGGTACACCATTTCCACCCCTGCAACCAAATAATTACATTAGATGTAAATGGATCTAATGAAAAGATCAATAAAATTGCTAACTTCTAATCAGAATTATTAACACACACACAAATAAGAGAGAGAGAAAAGGCATGAATTCCAAGGTCAGGAATAAAGGAGGGACCATCACTAAAGTTTATACAGACATTAAAAAATAATAAGAAAATGTTATGAACAATCTTATCCTCATAAGTTCAATATCTTATGTGAAATGAACAAATTATTTGAAAGACACAAACTAGCAAAGCTAATTTAAGAGAAAATAGATAACCTCAATAGCTCTATATCTATTAAATAGCTGAATTCACAGTTTAAAACCTTTGGGAAAAAAAAAGAAAAACCTCTAGACAAATTAAATTTAACAAAGTTTAATTGAACAAAAAACAATTTGTGAATCAGGTGGCCCTCAGAACCCTAACAGGTTCAGAGAGACTCCAGGGCTGCCACATGGTCTGATAATATTGATAATATTTATGGACTAAAACAGGCAAGTGATGTATAGAAAACAAAAGTGAGATGAGGAAACAGCTGGGTTGGTTACAGCTGGATATCTGCCTTATTTGAGCCTACTTTGAACAGTTGGCCGCATATGATTAGCTATGATTCCATTACTCTTGTTACAAAAGTAGGTTATAGCTGAGTGCAGTGGCTCACACTTGTAATCCCAGCACTTTGGGAGGCCAAGGCGGGTGGATTACCTCAGGTCAGGAGTTTGAGACCAGCCTGGCCAATGTGGTGAAACCCCGTTTCTACTAAAAATACAAAAAATTAGCTGGGTATGGTGGTCTGTGCCTGTAATCCCAGCTACTCAGGAGGCTGAGGCGGGAGAATCGCTCGAAGCCAGGAGGCGGAGGTTGCAGTGAGCGGAGATCATGCCATTGCACTCCAGCCTGGGCAACAAGAGCAAAACTCCATCTCAAAAAAAAAAAAAAAGAGTAGGTTATAATCTGTTTACTTATTATTATAGGTTATAGTGCAACATGTATAGAGAAACCTTTAGGCAAAACTAAAAACATGTTCAGAGGCAGCTTGAGGCCAAACTTAATCTAACACCCTCCTACACAGAAAACTTCTGGCTCAGAGGGCTTCATAGGCCCATTCCATGGAAAGTATATCAGTGGTTGCTAGGAGCAGGGAGAGATTCTAGGGAACTAACTATAATACAAAGTGACACAGGAGAGTTTCCTGATCCCCCATCGCAGGACATGTGGCAGGAGTGTGGCTCATTTGTTTGGCTACCATACATGCTCAAATCCCTTATGGAATGGGGAGCACGTGGACAGACAGGTGCAGGAGCCACCGCAAGTGCCCCTGGGCTCCGGCCCCATGGCAGCATCCAGAGGTGGGAGCCTGCAACTTCTGAAGCCCAAGAGGGCACATGTTAAAGTGCACTCTTTTAGCCTTGCTCTCCATGGATGGCTTAAGTGTTCAACAGCCCAGTGCCCTCTTGGTACCCAGGTCTTTGCCCAGCATCCAGGAAGATCAGGTCACACACAGACTTGAAGGATGAATGCCGGTATTTTATGGACTGGTGGAGGCTCTCAGTGGGATGGATGGGAAGCGGAAGAAGGATGGAGTGGGAAGATGATCTTCCCCTGGAGTTTGGCCATCCAGCAGCTGATCTCCTCTCTGACTTTCCCCAGCTGAACTCCTATCGGCATACAGACTCTCCTTGTTGTCACTGCCACACCATTCTGCTGTTCTGCTCTTCTGTTCATCTTCTTGTCTCCTCGTGGAGCCTGGGGTTTGGGGTTTATATGGGTACAGGACAGGGGGCGTGGTGGGCCAAAAGGAAACTTTTGCCTTTTATCATTTAGAGCCATTTTCATTTAGGACCTGTTTTCATTTAGGGCTGTGGGTTTCTGGGCTTGGGTTGGGGGGTGGCTTTGCCAGGGAACTACCCTCTTCTACCCAATATTTCCCTGTCTCCTTTCTGTATCATCTGTATTAAAAGGAGCAGAGAGAATTGGGGGAATTATGAAAACATCCTCTGTCACAATTTTTATGGTGGGCATTTGTTTGTCAAAACTCATCAAATAGTATACTTAAAATTAGCAACTTTTATTATATAAAGATTACACATCAATAAAGTAACTTTAAACACCCATTGCATACTATGTCCTCCTCCCATCAGAGCCAGAGTTTATTTCAGTCCCCTTTACTCAGTGAAATAGTTTAAAATCCATTAGATGCCATATTTTTGCTAAAATATTTCTAAGCAAAATTATCACATACACATTATTTTGGTTTTGTTTTTATTTTTGATGCAGTTTTTTGAGTTTGGATAATGTAACATATGGACTTTTTTAAAAAGCCAATACAATATCAACCACAAAAGAATAAAAGATCATTTATCAGGGATGTTATAGAAGAAATTCATGCACAAGGGAGAAGATCGAGCTAGATCAGCTCTTCTCCATCCTGACTGTACTTTAGGGTCATCTAGGCAGCTCCTTACAAACACCAAAACCTAGAGCCCCACCTCCAGAGGCTCCAATAGTTTGATTCTATTGGACTAAACCAGAAAAATTCAAACGTGACTTCTAATATAAACAGTGAAATTTTATTGCCTTCGGTTTTTCTTTTTTTAAAGTTTAAATGGAGCTAATTTGGCAGCATGATTGTTCCCAACCTCATCCAGCTCCTGGTTGCCTTGCCAAGTGTATCTTCAAAACCATTAAGCAATATGCTGAATAGTTCAGCAATTATAACTTTAAGATGTAAGTTATAGAGAAATAGAAACACTTTAGACTACAGTTGAGATACAGTATCTCAAGAACATATGTTGAGATTCCCAGATGTCCTAATCCCCCAAGGAACCATATGTAGACATACAGTTATAAAACATCAGAAAGCCCTGAAAATTAATCAGTTTTCACAAAAAGACAGAGAGAGAGAGAGAGAGGGAGAGAGAGAGAAACTGTGCATGTGTTTGTGTATATATCAGTGTGTATCTAATGAGTTTTTATTATTCAATATGCTTCTTTAAAATCTTATTTTCTATGCCTTAATGATGATCTGGAGATCACAATATTTTACAGATTGCCTTATTAGACTCACCATGTGACTTTGAGGAACTAAATCTTTCTCCTAATATAAGCGGGAGGTTGTGGGACTGTTTTCTCTGAAGTTATATGTCAAAAAGACTGAATTTTAAAGTCAAAGAATATGTAAACAGGAAAGTTAAAACATACTTCACTGGGTTGGTCTTTCTTAATTTACCTTTTCTAACGTAAATATATTCTCTTAGTTCTTGTTTCTCCAGTCCCTCCTCAAATTCTTTTCATTTTCTTCATTAATCACAGAGTTTCAATGATATATAACCTATAGAAAATCCACTCTCTGAGGTCTGACATTGTTGAGCCAGATTTTTGGTATTGCAGCCAGATGAGTCTTTGTGGTTTTCTACTTGATTCATTGTTTGTGTCTTAGCTACTTAAGTAGATTTTATGTTTCTTATATTCTCATATCATTTGACACAATGCAGGGCACTGAATTAATAATATAGGTTTGGATTCTAAAAAAATATTTCTTTTTACATTTTAACATTTCTGAAATAAAAATATACCTTATGCTTCATTTATTCATTTAATGTAATATTCTTAACATTTCCTAAGATAATGAATTAAATGGAATATCTTAGAATTAAGGAAAGATGGCATTTTTTCACTGATTATTTGTATCCTATGCAGAATATGTAGACTTTATCCTTGTATCAAGACAACAACTTTACATCCATGTTCTTTGCTAAAAAGACCTAAGTAGAAATAGTATATAGAACTAGTAGTACTAAGGACTATGCACATTTCCATTATGTTAGGCAATATTTCTTCTCCCCTCCTACCTGTCCAGCTCCATCTTCCCTTCCACACCCAAAGTCACAAAATGACATAACCAGGTTTTGCCTAATTTTCCTATGGAGCTCAACAACCCTAGATGCTTGCCAGTCCAGTCACCAACTTCACATGATTTCGAAAACATGGACAAACTGAGAAGTTACTTAACAAATCAAAATATTTGAAATCTACCCTAAATAATAAGTAAAAACAGATCTAGAGCCCATATTTCCAATATTCCCGATATTCTTCTGTCTACCACAGTATGCCATTAATATATCCTGCCAGTGACACTAGTGTGGGCTAATAGCATTGCTTCAGAATTAGAAGGATTTATTCAAAACTGAATATGCAGATGAATCTCATGTTTATAAAGCCAGAGTATTTGCAAAACTGTCATGCACAACGCAACAACGTAAGGACAGCAGATTTTCAGGCCTTCGAACTGTGCTTCTCTGTATTTAATCATAGTTTTACATGTTATCACTGTGGAAAACTTTATATGAGAGAGAAGAAAATCATAAGTATGGCTGGGGGAAATGTTATTTAGTATTAGAAAAGAAATCAGGCTTGTCTAATCATCTGTCTTACTGCCAGAATCACACCATGCGACTATATACTTAAAAATTAGATATTTATTTCTTTCCCTTCTTCTCAGTTTTTTTTACACTTCAGTTTTAATATCTTCCAGCCAGAAGCTGGAAACAGACATTTCAAGAGATGGACAAAGGGAATAGAAATTTATGCTGCACAAGGTGGACAAATATACATATTCAGTAAACTATAGGAGAAGTCATGAATATTTACGAAAGGAGAAACATGTGCATGCACAATTGAGCTTCATGTTCCTTCATGGGTCTCATGTACAAAAATTGGTGGCGTTAGCATGATCCAAGGGTGGAGTTTCTGCACTCTGGCATCAAAAGGTAAAGCAGAGGACATGAAAACCGTCGCAGCACATTCTCCTTAGATTGGCCAGAACCACACTGTTGTCGGTGGTCTTTTATGAGGCACAAAAGAAAGGGCAGTGTCAGGCCGTTGGTTGGTATCTGTGGTGGAGTCTTTTGGAAGGGCTCGTGTCTGTTTCGCTCTGAAAGAGGAAACCCTCCTAGCGGTTAGTGGGGGAGTGGGTATTCAAAGTGTGTCTGACCTCCCATCCAGTCAAGGCCAAGACTCAGTTTTTGAGGTTACCCTGAGGTCTACTTGGCCAGGAGAGGGTTCATTCAGTCAGTTAGGGGACTTAGAATTTTGTTTTTATTTCTCAGTAGCTCCTCACATTGCCATGATTCAAAGAGCGAACATGCATTTCGGTTTTTGGTTTTTCCTCTAGTATCTATATGTTGCTTTTCAGACCAAGCCACGGTGACGTATTTGAGCATGACTACATGGATGCCTCTTTGCTGCTATTTGCATTCACACTGGGCAAAAGTTGTCAAGATGTAATCCATAAAAAACACCAGAGTAGAGCAAAAAGTTGGCAATATCCAATTTGAAGGTGAGCTTCAATCTGCCTTTTATGTCACTAGGACTTGTCACTTCTCTTGTTTCACCTCAAGTTCCTTGCTTGGGCTGAGTTTGATAGGGGAAGAGGACAGAGGGTTGTCTTCTGGGTATTCAGTTAAATAGATGTTACATTTTCAAGATACTCCAGTTTTCTTTTATTTAATGTAAATATAAAAGCCAATTTAAGGAAATAAACATTTGCATACACTTTTAGTTTGGAAGTTTTTCAAATTTCAGATGTTATACATGTCACAGGAAACTGGAAAAAATAAGCCATGCATCATTATTGAAATAATAAATGTTTTGTAGGGGTTTTCTACCTTGGGTGATTTTGAAAACAACTCACTTAAATATTAATGGATATTGAGGAAAGGAAAGACAGAGAGAGAAAAGAGATTTCCAGGTTCCATCTGGTGTAAATGAAGATGGCTTGCTTGTCCTTCCCAGCAGCTGTCTGGGAAAGGGGATCTTCCAGAACACAGAGGGGAGTTCGGGTAGTGGTAGGGAGAGACTCTGACACACAGGCAGAGGAAAGATGGAAACAGCGTCCTTCAGGGAACCATCCTTATCACCTCCACCAGAAGCCGCAGTGGAAACAATCACCTTCTCAGGCAGCAGCTCTGATGGAGGCACCCCTCCAGAATCAGAAACAGGCAGACTAGGAGTTTGAGAGCATCCTCTGGAGACAAGAACTAGAAAAGGAAAACAGAGGGATGAGGAGGCTGACAGTTCCTGTCACTGGTGATGACGAGGAATGAAAGTTCCCTGAAAGGAAAGTGACATTCCTGGCAGGGGAGTCCCTTGCTTTAAGTCTACTTCTTTGACATTGTCTTGGCCAGGAAAGGTATTAAGAAAAATAAAATAGTTTTCTCCATTTTTCAGAAAAGTATTTGACATTTTCAGGTTACTGTGATTAGAAGCATTTGTGCCCAATCTTGTATCAGTACTAGAAATAGGGCTTGCCCTTCCCTTCCCTGACTCTATTTTTCCATAAGGCTGCATGTGACACTGCATACCTGAAAGAAAAAGAATATCCTGTAGATCTAAGTCACATTTCCTCCCTTCTGCAGGTTCTCCTAGCAAAGATTCAGCTGGTAGTGATGAGGTGGTAGTGGCCAAATTGGGGTGGTGAGAGGGCTGTGGGCAGTTTACCTGTGGACTTATAAGGACTGTGCGAAACACTTGGACCCTGGGGTTCACCTGCTTTTGGTTTTCTTGAGACTCAGAGTTGAGTTCCTGCAAGAAAACAATGATGCAGGGACAGACTGAGTGTTATTAGGCTGGACTGCAAGTAGGTACTAGTCATTAGAGAACTGGGCTAGGAAAACACTAGCATGGACTCTGTAGGTCCAGCCAGACCCAGTCTTGCTTCCCTTCCCTTTATTTGTCCCAGCTTTCCAGAGTAGAGCCCACTGAGCTCTTCATCTCCCCTTTTCTCCCTTCTCCTACAATTCCCACCCTATTCAGCACCTGCTGTTCAATTTAAGACAAGAAGAATTTTGCCACCTAAGCCTCATTCCCCACAGGCTATGGGTTCATCCCGGGATGCTTCTGTGTAAAGCCACTCTATCAAATCACTTGCTCCCACACAGTTTCCCAAATTAGGTCTCTTCTTCCTTTGGCCTCAAGTCACAGAACTGGATCCAAATTTTGTTCCACTCAACTTGCTAAGCTCCCACCACCTTCATTTAAATAATCCAATATTTAGCTTTTACCCAAAAACTGATCGAGAGAATGATTTTGTAAGGAAAATAATTTGAAGTATATCATTTGCTTTATTAACAGGCTAAATTAAGTTAGGTCCTGGGGAGGCCATCCACTTGTACCTAATTCCTATACTCATTTACATAAATACCTTCTCTAAGTGTCATTCTAATGTAACACTTTGGTCTTGTCTTTGTTTATTCCCTACCTATTTCTAGAAATAAATTGAGTTCATTCACAAAGATGATTACTGCAAAAAATGAACAACATGAAAATAAAAGTAGAGAACCATAGGTTATGGGAGCAAAACAGCTATCAAAGCCCCTACCATTACTGAGAAAGAATATAAAGCCTAGTCTTAAGTTTCTTGGCAGTGAAAACTAAGAAGGCAATATAATATTTGGAAGAAGGAAGCATACAAATTCTTCATAAGAGATAAAGTTTATTCTCCTATCTAATTCAGGGAAATTTTGTTCACAGTCATTGTCTCAGAGGCAGGGAATGGTTCAATGGATAATGTCCTTAGCCAAAGCTTTACAGAAAATGAAAGTCCAGATGCCGTGGCTCACACCTGTAATCTCAGCCCGAGGCAGGTGGATCATCTGAGGTCAGGAGTGTGAGAACAGCCTGGCCAACATGGTGAACCCTCGTCTCTACTAAAAATACAAAAAATTAGCCGGGTGAGGTGGTGGACGCCTGTAATCCCAGCTATTCGGGAGGCTGAGGCAAGAGAATTGCTTAAACATGGGGTTCGGAGGTTGCAGTAAGTTGAGATTGTGCCACTGCACTCCAGCCTGGGTGACAGAGCAAGACTCTGTCTCAAAAAAAAAATTTTAATTTAATTTTAAAAAATAGAAAATGAAAGAGAAGTGCACAGAAAGCCATTTCTATAGAACATTTTGATAAAAGTACTATAGGAAACACAGAGAAAAGAGCATTATTTTGACAGGGAGTGGAGCAGGGGAGCTTCGCTGAGGAGAATTCAACATTAGCTGGAGTGTAATTTGGCCAGGTAGAAACAAAAAAATAGGGATCTCCCTGAAGTAAAAGCATAACGTTCTGAACGTCAATCTTGTGTTCAAGGAAGCATCAAAAGTCTGACAGTGTTGGACAAGGACACAGGGAGCACAAGAAGATAGGGTAGTATAGGACCAGAGTAGACATCTAGGGTTCCCCGCCTTTGGTAAACACGCTCCAAGTTTGCATGAACCATGAGCTGTGGCATCTGTGGCTTTTACAGTTCAATAGATTATTCTTTTACTATTCCCAAGCCTTTGCTCAAATCTGAAGTCAGATCCATGGTGCTTCACATGCATAGCAGAAGATGTGAGCATCTTTCTGTGTGCAGTCAGTCTAGTTGTGGGATAGAGGTGCTCTTTGGTTTGTATTCCATAGGCTTTCAGACAAACTTAAAGTTTTCTTGCTGGTCTCCACATCAAATGGTTGATGAGAAATGGGGAAGAGGGCATCTGTTAGTGAAATTAGGTTCCCTGGGGCCACAGGTAGTCAAAATTTAGTCACTCAGCATAACAGAGATTCCCAGAGAGCACCTGAAGGTGCTGAAGGTGAAATAAAATTGTCCCAGGGCAATGAGCCTCTTGAGCTACAACTAGGAAGTTGGGGAGCCCCTGATTTGAAAGTCAGGCAAGTGTGTTCTGTGTGGATCCTAATCAGGAGACTACCTTCATCAATGACCTCTTGAGACCTACTAACAGGATGGAAACAGCTCTGTGTCAGAACACCTCATGGTAGGAAAGGGCCTACACTTGATGGCAACTCCTGTGTGGTTTTATTATTGGAGTTGGTTCTGCATATGCCCAGAATTATGAAGCATTTGAAAATCACATCTTAGTAGAAGAGACTGGAAAATATGACAGCAGAGTGAGGCATTAATTCCCAGAAGGAAAGCTGCCTCTCCTCTTGTCCCTAATTTCACAGGAGTGAGAAATGCTGCAAGATTTTGGGCTCAGCCACAAAGAAGGCAAATTCAGCACTCCAGTGAAAGCATTCTTGGGCTATCCTGAGCTCTAATTCTACATTCCTTTTGTGAGTTTTCATTTTCAGTAGAAAAATGTGTGGCTAGGATTGAAAATTCTGTAACAGCATATAATCATCATCTAAAACGGTTCGGCATTGTGACTTGTGAGTGATGGCTCTAACTACTTCTCCAGGGTGAAATTCCTGCAAATCACTTATTGATGAATCAATTGCCCCAAATGCCAGTCACCATAACAAGATGTTACCAAGAGATATGCTAATTCCTCTCCAGAACACTATTGCTTTATGACCATTGCTAATCGTGGGAGGAAAAGCTGTGCAAGTTTCTAAGATAAAAATAATCCACAAGCTAGATATATAATAATCTTTGCCCTGTAAATTCCATTCTAACAGTCACTTATGTTCATGATAATAGAGTTTGAAGACCTATTCTAACCTGCCAAAGAGAATTCCAAACCACATGGATAAATATGAACTAAATATTATGAGTTATTTCCTAAATTTGTCAGTCACCTTTTGAAGCAGAATTAACACTTTTAGATCCCTGATATTTGAATACAACATTGCAGCCTTAATTTAATGACTAGAACTTGAGTGGCCCTAAGAAATAAATGTATCCTCCAAATTTATGTAAGAGTAAAGTTCTGCAAGAGGAATATTAACTTGATAACATCTGTCAATATAAGCAGTAACTCAAACTACTGTTATTTCCATTTGCTAAAAACAAATGCCAATGTCTTTGTCTAGTTTTACTTGGACAGGGAAATGGCTCTCTGCATCATATTACTTGAGGGTTGTTTTCTTCAAAATTTTTTCTTTACTCTCCATCACTGCTGAGAATTAAAACATGGTATCCAAGAAGGTCTTACAACTAAAGATATCCTTGAGAGAGTGAACACAGTAAAGCATCAACACGATAACTTAAATTTGCTGGCAATACAACAGTTACCATTTTCACCTTTGGGTTCCTTTTAGGTTCCTAACTATGCCATTGTCTTTGTTACCATCTAAATGGTTGTATTTTTGTGTGTCTGTGTCTGCAGAGGCTAGGAGTGCCTCAGGGTCTGGGAATCTCCTTATTCATCCCTATGTCCTCTTGTCCTTTCTTCCCCTCAGCCCCTAGTATCTGGCAAAGTGCCAGGCAAATAGTGCTCAATAGATAGCTATTGAACAAAAGAGTTTACATTTAAATTCAACAATACAGCTAGGTGATTGAAAAATTCAGGGGTGAAAGTGCAAGAAAGTTATTTTCTTTTTGTTATAGAAAAAATAAACTTTATTTTAAATTAAATTATTTTATTTAAAGCAAAGTTAACTCTCAATAAATGTTAGCTGTAATGGAAGGAAATGAATTGGAATGACCAAGCTATAAAGACTATTTTAGCCACATGTGGTCCATCCTATCGCTCTTCAACCATTTAACAATTCCCAAATATCTCTACCATATACCGGCACTTCCATTGAACATTTTCAGAAGGAAGACAAGCACTACATTCAGTACATTGCTTTGTACTTTATCATGAAGGCCCCGAGTCTGGACATGTTATTTTTCTTAGGCAGAATAATCACGGCTATCATTAAAAACACAGAAGTAGAACCAATGAGGGCTTTGATCTATGATTATTTTGCTTATATTTGTCACAAGAAAAAAATATAAAAATTTCACTGGGACATTTCGGTGCACATAACCTAGTCCAAGGCATTTAAGATAAGCTTGGCACTCGTTACCACTATGGTCACATGAACTGCTTTGATGTATTTCTAAGTGAACTTACTACTGAGGTGGAACACCCGTAACATAATACGTGCCCAGTGAAAGCAGAACAAGAACCATATTGCTGTATTTTTTTTTTTTTTTTTAGCTAGGATGGCTTTAACTCAACATGTTTAAACAATAAGGAAAGGTGTTGGCATTGGCTAGATTTGCTAGAAGTCCAGAGGAAGGGCAGCTTGAAGGTTAGCCTAACGTTGTCAACACAATTCTTTGCCTTCTGGTTCCTTATCTCTGGTTACACCATATGTTAGTCTCATCCTTAAGATGAAGTCAAGATGGCCACAATTCTTCTAGACTTCACATCTATATAGGACATTAACAGAGGAACAAAAAAGCCATTCTTTCCTGTGCTCTCTTGTAAGATGGAGAAAATATTTCTCAGAAGTTTTGCAAACTTTTTCTTGTACCTCACATGCTCACTCCTGAACCAAGCTCATAGTTACGGATATGCCAGGCCCTGAAACTGAGATTATTCCTCAATCACATGACTTCTACACAAAGTGGGGGCATGAAGTGGGAGTCAAGGAGACAACAACCATTCCCAAACACAGCATCGCTGTACCAGGACTATATAGTACACTTTTAAAAACAACTGTGACACTTTTAGCTAGAGATGAAACTTCTTTCTTTTGAAACCTACCCAAAATAACAAAAAGGTTATAATGAAGAAAGGGGTAAGAATCCTAAATCACATATTAGAAAATATCTGTCAAACATTATGAAATTTTGGGTCAACATAAAAAAGAACATTGAAAAATACCATGTGCTTTGTCAGACCTGAGACAAAATATAGATGAGCTAAAATAAATGTCCCGATCCAAAAATGCACATGCAAGGATGTTGCAATTAGAAGAGCAATTGTTGGCTGTATGGCAGGCAGCAGGGGTGGCTATAGGAAAAGCAGGTAATGTGATTTGACAGAGGTTGATAGTTGTAAGACAAGATTCAACAGGATCTCTGAATAGAATTTCTGAAGAATAGAACAGAAAACAGTAAAAAGAGAAAAGTATTCAGCAATACAATAAAAGAAAACTCTTCTGGAATAATCGACAGAATTGAACCTACAAGTTGAAAGAATTCAACTTTAACCCAGAAAAAAATGATACAGAATAATCAGCACCACCCTATGTCCTGAAAAAAACTATAGATCTTCAAGAACAAAGAAAAAAGTGAACCTTAAGTCCACGCACACATAGAAAAATAAGTTTCCTAAGAAGCAGAAATAGGTCGACCTCAGAGACTTCTCTTCCATAAAATGCCATAAATAGAGGATCCATGTCTACATACTTCTAAAGGAAAAAGAGTATAATCAAGAATTTGGGGAGGTTTTAGGGAAGTGGGACTTTTCTTTGGATTGAATGCTATTAGGAAGTAGCAATAATTTTGTGACTGGGTACCCTAGTAATTCCTGTCTAAAAGGTGAGAAGAATGAAGTACCACTAAAGTTGTCATTGGTAGAGAATCAGCAATTATACATAATATGGGGATGTTTGATCATTTTTTGTGGTCTGAACAAGGTTGATTTTTTTTTTTTAATCTGAAAATGGTTTCCTATTAAATTATTTATGTTCAACAGGAGGACACCATGGTCTAGCTGCAAATGCCAGGTCTGCTCCTGGCCATCAGGGACTGCCATCCTCTTACTCAATTTTCTCTAGTAGAAAGTTACTGTATTAGTCTGTTTTCATGCTGCTGATAAAGACATACCTGAGACTGGGAAATTTATAAAGAAAAAGAGGTTTAATGGACTCACAGTTCCACGTGGCTAGGGAGGCCTCGCAATGATGGTGGAAGGTGAAAGGCACATCATGCATGGCAGTAGGCAAAACAGAATGAGACTCAACTGAAAGGGGAAACCCCATGTAAAACCATCAGATCTTGTGAGACTTATTCACTACCACAAGAACAGTATGGAGGAAACTGCCCCCATCTCCCCATGATTCAATTATCTCCCACCAGGTCCCTCCCACAACACATGGGAATTATGGGAGCTACAATTCAAGATGAGATTTGGGTGGGGACACAGTCAAACTATATTTGTATGTCTTGGGAATTTTGGTATTCTTCAGGAAATCTTGAACTTTGCAAACTGAATTGATACTTAAAAGTTGCTATAATGGGTAAATTTAGTTCCAAGACTTCATTATGTTATGCTTCTGCTGTTCTAATTTTTTGAGTGTGAAGGGCTTGTGCTGCAACAGTTAAAAAATTATTTCAATAGTCATAATAATAACAATGGCCATTTATTGTGTCTAATATGTACCAGACAGCATTTCAGGTGCTCTGTATTTGGATTCTTTATTACCTCTCCCTAAACTCAATGAGGTAGATATAATTACAGAAAATGAAAGAGAAGCCCTGAGATTGTACATAACTTCCTCAAAGTCACACACAAAATAGGTGGCAGAGACACAATACATTTTTACATCTCTCTAACCTCAAACCCTACATCATTTCTACTGATAATTGTTAATAAGGTTTCAGAAACCTATTATTTTCTATTATCAAAATAAAATAGGAAATTCTAAAAAGCAGCAGCAGTAGCAACAATAAAATAGAAAGTAAATTTTTATTAAAAAAACTTTTGAGTTTGCCTCCTTCCCCAATGTAAGGTTCTTTTTTTTAACCTTAAATGTAGTGGATTATCTGATATTTGCATAAATATTCTTCCTGTCATACTCTTGTTCTTTCAGCTGATCCCAACTAACTGGTTAAAAATGAGCTTCTGCTTGCTGCTTTCTAAAGAAGAATGGCTTAGAATGAATTCCTTTCCGTGCTTTGGAGAAACTTGTTACTGGTAGGTAAAACTTAGGTAACAAATTTCTCCGTAGCACAGTGAGGAACCTATCTATGATTACATAAACCACAGATTATCTTAGAGAACAAAGTCCTGACCTGGATAGCATCAGAAAGTCCCCCTCTTAAGGTCCCTTCTGGTACATGGGCTGATGAGCTGGGGAGGCCAATGAAATATAGTGACATTTTTGGCTGACAATTATTTTACATTTTCCTTTCTTGAGTTGCCCTTGAACTAGAACATTGCATGAAAGATGCCACCTAGCCAATAAAATTTCCCAAGAATCAGCTCCCCAAGAAGGCTTTATCTTTTACAGTTTACCCCAGGTTCCCAAAAAGGGCCATGACTACTAAAACAGGTGTTGAGTCTTTAAAGTTATAACACTTTCCCATGCTTCCTTCTCTGAGTTATAAATCTCTGATTACCCTCTAGAATGTTGAAGAAATGGAAGAGGAGACATGAGGGGTTATATGTGATTAAGGGTTGGGGTAAAGAGGTAACTTTGCCTCAGAGGTCTCAACCTTCCAAGTGTCTGTTCAACCAAAGGTGAAGATGCTCCAGGCTGCAGAGAAGGAGATGGTAGTCTGACTCTGGCCAATGCCTGGTGAGTCCTTTTGTTTGGACAGAGCAGAATAAGGAAAAGGGATGAGAAAGGAGCTATCTCAAGACTTTATGTGAACTACTCAGCAGGAATAAATAATTATTAATATTTATTTACTTGACCACTGGAGCTGATATTGATATGTAAACATTTTTACAGAGGGGCAAAAGTTTTGGGATTTTTTTGTCGAGTTATTAACACAGTTGTCGCTTACCCCTCTGTGTTTCGATGAACCTAGGAGGAATGCTTGCAAGTTCCACACTCCTGTCTGGCTGTACTCTGTCACCTCCCAGCCCTTTGATGACCCCTGTGCCTCCTCACACTGTTACTCCCGTCCTCTCACCCTTTTCCCCAAGTGTGGGCCTAGATTTGTCTCCCAATTCTCCAAAACACATCTAAGACCAGACAACTGTATTAAACCAAATCTTACTCTTGGCTTAAGAATTGTAAAAGGGAATTAAAGTATGGAAAACTTTTAAAATTGGTACAAAGCTAAAATGTGCTCAAGGTCCCCATGCCTAGCAGGGTCCCATGTTAGTGTCTCCCTCCTTAGGTCATGCCCATGGCCTTCTTCGCAGGTGCCAGTGCCAGCCTGGCCTTGTCTCCACTCCCCAGCCCAAGCCCTCAACTCCTCAAAGGCTTCCTCTCACTCCCAGGCTCAGGGCAGCTTCTGCTGGGATATGATTCTCTCACAAGGAGACAAACTTGTGACTGAGCTGTAGAGCCCATCACCCCATCACTGAAAAAAAATTTTTTTGCTTCATCTTTGCTTAACCAGAGAGCTAAAATAGATGTTTTCCCAATACACACACAAAAAGACAATTTGACCTTAAAGTAGAACTCATATCATATCTACCTCTAATAGAAGTTTCAGACCCTTACCCCAGTTCTATCAAAAAATATAGGAGGTGTAATCTTGGGCAAAGCACCCTGTTAAATGAGACATAGATAATATATTGTTGACATTATCATATGTGTTATTATCTCTATTGACAAAACAAAAACCAGTTGTTCCTGTCTCTCATATTTAACAAAATAATTGTGGCTGTATTTCTTTCAATATCCTCCTTTCTGGAAAGAAAATTTCTGTGGACGTCCTTTGGACCAGAATAATACCAAATTTCTCACATTATGGAATTAATAAGGTAATATGCAATTTAATAGCATAAAGGCACTTACTTTTTTTCCTAGTGAGAACACTGACACACTTTAACCTATCCTTAGTCACGCAGTGGGAGGCTTTGTATACTCCCGTTGACACAGTGGGGACCCAGTGGTGTTTCCTCAGTGACATTAGAACCACCTGAAACCATGATCCTTTAAAATTTTCACCTAAAAAACTTTTGTAACCCAGCCCCATCTGACACCTCCATTTTGCCAGAAGTCTGTAAGTTATTAAGCAATTATCTCTGTAACTCATGTTTCTTCACGAAATGAGCTTCTTCATGTAATGAGCTTGGAGCTGGGTTCTGCCAATTTCATTCAATGTGGCTGTGTTTAATAGTGATGTGACTTCTTGGCCATCTGTAGTAAGTTATTTTCTCATGTTCCTTGTTTCCCTTTCCCTTGTTGAGAAGGTCATTTCCTTGTATTTACATGACTTCTTTCACAGACTCCCTAGCCTTTCTCTGTAGGGTTTTACATTCTGATTCAGTCTTTTACACAAGGTCACAGCCCCCTGACTATTCCCATGGATTCTGTTCTTTCTTTTTCTTCTGATATTGACCCCCCTTCACCCCACTGCCTGGCTACTTCACACTGCTCATTTTAGCTTTTTTGATAGCTGACAGAGTCGTCATATTGGTCTAAAATTTATCTATAGCAATATAGCATCTAGAGTTATGACCTTCAGACTTCTGGAGTAACCAGGAGATATTACTCCATTTGCATTAAGATGCTAATGGAAGACCTTCTATTAGGTCTTCCCCAATTTTCAACCTAGGAGTACAGTTGGCTGTATGATTTCATGACGATCCGTAGGTTTGCTTATTAAATTCTGCCTTCCATTTTCATATCTATTTATCTTCAGAATTTCTGGTTAGTTTATTGCCATCTTATGCATATCATGCTCATATATTGGTGGTATGTGGGAAGGGCACTGGACTTTTAGGTCAGAAAAGCGGGTGTTAACTCTCACTCAGCACTCACATAATACTGTGAGGGTGACTTCTTCAACTTCCTCTAAGCCTCAGTTTCCTCATATTTAAAAGGAGGCTAATACTGACCTCATACAGATGTCAAGATTCAATGAGATCATGAGCCCAGCACAAACACTTCTCAGCTCTGATTATAATTATACTCAAGATCATATCACATGGCATTAGGAAGGTTAGCTGAATGCTATCAAAGCACTTTTAAGTAAAAGGTATAATATGTGTACCACAGCAATAGCATATGTTTTCTTTTTGTTTTTTTTTTTTTTTTTTTTTTGAGACAGAGTCTCACTGTCAGCCCGGCTGGAGTGCAGTGGCGTCATCTGCCTCCTGGGTTCAAGTGATTGTCGTGCCTTGGCCTCCCGAGTAGCTGGGATTACAGGCATCCACCACCACACCTAATTTTTGTAGTTTTAGTAAAGATGGGGTTTCACCATGTTGGCCAGGCTAGTCTTAAACTCCTGCCCTCAACTGATCTGCCCAGTTTGGCCTCCCAGTGCTGGAATTATAGGCGTGAGCCACCACACCCAGCCTATGCACTCTTGAGCCCTGTAGTCGGTAACTGTTTCAACTAACATGTCTTAATGTACTGTTCAGAGTAGGTTCTTCTCTCCCAACTTGTGCCACAAATTCCAATTATGTTTGATTCCAAAATGCATCATCATTATAATTTGTGAAAATGATATATATATATATACTTTTTGAGATGGAGTCTGTTGCCCAGGCTGGAGTGCAGTGGCGCAATCTCAGCTCATTGAAAGCTCCACCTCCCAGGTTCACGCCATTCTCCTGCCTCAGCCTCCAGAGTAGCTGGGACTACAGGTGCCCACCACCATGCCCAGCTAATTTTGTTTTTGTATTTTTAGTAGAGATGGAGTTTCACCATGTTAGCCAGGATGGTCTCCATCTCCTGACCTCATGATTCACCCACCTTGGCCTCCCAACATGCTGTTGGGATAATTTTTACACACCGACTATGTACCAGGTGCTGTGCTAGGTGCTCAAAGATTTTATCATACAGTTGGAGTCTTCAAGGAGCTTATGTTTTTAGTAGAGAGGTAATAAAAATATAAAAGAAGAAATAACAAAGCAAAGGAATGTAAATTTAATGGAAGCAGATAAGTACAGAAAATTAGAGGCAATACAGATCCTTGTGGGGTTTTGTGATTAGCTACAGGGTGCTAGCTAATTCTCTCTCCCCTCTACTTAACACTCTCCCTGCCTTCCACCAGAGCATTTCTCCTTCTTCCTTTTAGTAATAAAACTCTGATTTGTAGCTAGGCTCAGACTCCCAGATACAGACTACATTTTCCAGCCTCCTTTGCAGCTAGATGTGGTCATATGACTAAGTACTGCCCCATGAGATGCGAGTGGTAAGTGATGTGTGCAACTTCCATGTTACACTCTTCAAAGGAAGCTGCTTTGTTCTCAATTTTCTCTTTTGCCTTACTGCAGGCTGAAATGTGGACCTGTGCCTTTGCCCTTACTGAAGCTCTCATCATGTAAATAAGTAGCTCTACTAGAAGATCTCAGAATAATCTCACAGATAAGAGTGGGCTACCCATCCCCAACTGCCTGCCTACCTCTAGTCACTATTTAGATGGGGTAAGGTTTTGAGTGTGGATAACTAGAGAATAGTGATACCACAGAGGAGGTACTGTAAAACTATATACAAAGAAAACCAGTTCTATATATGAGGTGATAGCAGTGCATCTATTAGGAAATATCCATCCAGCAGAAATGCAAAATTAAAGCTCCGGGGAGGTATCTGAAAGAAAGGTTGAAACCATGGGGAAAAGGATAACAGAGAGTTAAATGGAAAACAGGAAAACAGTGCTATTGAAGTTCAAGGGAAGAATTTTGACAAAATAGGGTTCACTCAATATGGGAGTAGATGAGAGTGAAGGTAACTATAAAAAGAGATTAAACTTGGTTCCTCAGTTCATGTTCTCTTTATCTGTATGTCCTCATTTCTAGCTTTACTTAAAATATTTTCCCCTAAAATCTGATCTTTTTGATTTCTCTGTGCTGCCAAGACACTCATCACATCCTGCCTTGATTTACACAAACTCCTTCTCACTGGCCTCTTTCTCATCAATTTCCTACTCCAGTCTTTGCCAAATGTTACTGCCAAGTCCATTTTCCTTTCCTGCTGTTCAGACTATGCTTCTCCCACTCTGCTTTGGCTTCTCTTCACCTTCCAGCCTCCCCATGACTCTGCACCTGCTTACAACTTTTCCTCATCCTTCCTACAGCCCCATCCCACACCCCACCTCCACTCCTTCCTCTGGCCCTCTCATCTCCTCTGGAATCTTTAACCACCAAATTCATGCACTCATAACTTCAGGCCAACACCCTACATTATCCTCCTCAGCAGATCCTATTCCTGCTGCAAAGAAACCCAGTGTATCCACTTCCTGTGTGAAGCTTGCTAGCTCTAATAACTGTATGCTGTGTGCTGCATTCCCCCAGAGTATACAAAAGAGTAGTGCTTGGACTGTACTCTTTCCTGTCCCTATTACCGCTAGGGCCTTGTATTGTTTGTTCTAGAAGAACATGATTTCATTACTGTCAGATAATTTCTGCTTTTGTAAAGTACTTATTGGTGTTACCTTGGGGTACTACATAAATAATACAAATCTCACAATGCCTCTTTGATGAGAGAGCCTAAACCCAACCAGTTTGTCCAAAAGTACCTTGAGCTTTTTTTTCTCAGTAGTGCCTGGGAAAAAAGCATTATCTGTCAAGAAAAGGGAGAAAATTAATGTACAGAAAGAAAGCTATGATGTTTCTAGTGTCCTCAACAAATAACGCTCATGGAAAAAAAAAACATATTTGAGTGAATCTAAAATTCAATGAGCATTATAGGTAGCTCAGCAAAAACTCCTTTCTAGCTATGGAACATTCCTCAAGGACATAGCTTATTGTTATCACAGAAAGCAATGATTTGCCTTGCCACATCTGAACCTTTGCTCATGCCAGTTTCACTTAGCATATATACTAATGTACTTCATTTTAGTGAAAATGCTCACTATGAAACCTAAAGAACTAAGACGTATATTTATAAGTATATAGGCAAGTATGGAGAATAAACTTGTATATATGTCTCTAGGAGCATGATTTAAATAATTGTTGCTTAATGCTAGGTTTTCTTCTCAACAAGAAAAAAAAATTGAATACTTATCATTAATTTAAATGTACTTGATATTTTTGCAAAATGTAGAAACTGAATAATAAAGAAAGGTTTGGTTTTTTGCATTTATTTTACATGATGAAAAAAGTCCTTGAAATTCAGCATAGAGGTTTCATTTTCAATAAGAATCAGAAAACTGTCAAAGACAAACTGTTTTCCACCATACAAATGACTTGATCACAGATAATAAAATTGCACAAACCTCAAAGCCTAAATAACCATGTAAATGGGTTCTATGATTTTCGAGACAGATGGTGAATCACAACAGTAATGGGTTATGAATTCCAAAAAGATTGTCCTTCAGAATATAACAAAAAATGACTGAGGAAGCAGATTTAAAATATAGTTAAAGTAAAACCAAAATAGAAAAATCACATCAATTTTTAAAAGATCAAGGAGACAGAAACAGAGAACATATAGACTATATTAGAACCACTCTACAAAGAAAATCATTTTAAATTGAAACATTATGTTTATGTTAACAGAAGGAAATTGGAATGTATTTCAACAAGATGAGTAATGTTATCTGCTTCATTCCATGTCATGTCCAAGACTGTAGAAATTGCAGCCTACTATGTCTATCAACCTGCTTATCGCTTGCTGCTGGCCTAGAGGTATGCCCAGGAACCATGGTCACTGGTGGGAACTCTTAATCTCCTTATCTAGTTCTTAGCTGCATAACATGAGAGTGAATTAGGAGCCATTATGGAAGACAATTAAATTCTCATTAATAAGATCTTGCATTCCCAGTACCACCCAAAGGAACCCAGGTTAGATTAAATCACAGACAACCCTGTCTAGGTAAGGATTGATAGTCATAGTTTGTCAATTTTGGCCAACAATAAATGAACTCTAGGAAGGCATAAGCAAATATGGTGGAGAAAAATAATCAAGAGTGCTAACCTCAGCCCTGACTCCTGGATATGTATTCTTGGGCCATTTAGGCATATTATTTTGTATTTATATTAACTAATAATATATATGATAAAATACATAGCATGTATAATTATCTGTCATATCACTTGCCTTTGCTTACATTCCTTGCCTCATCTCTCAACATTCTTTTCTACTTTCTCTATTCTTTTCTCTTTTCTCTATTCTTCAGCTCTGCTGCCATTCTCTCAGGATACACCATGCTTCTTCCTGACTTAGAGTCTTTATACCTGTTCTTCCCTCTGTCTAGGCCTTTCTCCCCTTTAGCCAAGGTAGTTCCTATTTAGGCTTTAAGTCCCCTTTAAATGTCATTTTCCCTACCACTGCTTCACAGAAACTTGTAGGTTTTCTTCAATGTATTCATCCTAGTTCTGGTTAATTGTAATGTCTGCCTTAAGTAAATGATAAACTCCAAGACAAGAGAGTGTCTACCTTTCCTTTTTTTTTCCCTCCACAAACTGTATTTCCAGTGCTTAGTGAATAAGCTCAGGAATAACTCTGTCAGTATTTGTTGAATGAATGGATGAATGAAGGATTCTGTTGGTGAGTAGGGTGTTACTCTGAACATTTCACAAAATCTTGCTGTTGCACATGCAGAGACAAATAACTTGGTGCCCAAAAAGAAGGACTCTTTTTGATACACTATGGCTTGGCTTTATTTACTTCCTGGATGCAGATGAAAACTTCAAAATTTTCCCTAAGAATATTTTGGTGACCAAGAAAATTGACCAGGAAAAATTCTAGCCTGGAATTTTGGAGAAAATAGGAGCTAGAAGATTCCTCTCATCTAATCTTCCTGGAGAGGGAAGAGACTGGCTCCACTGACATTCAGTGGTAGGCAATGGAGACTCAGACTGTGTATGGCAAGGAGGGATCCCCCCGCCGCACCCACAGACTCTAATCAAGTGGCAAATGACAGCAGGCTTTAATGAGACTGGAGTGATTTCATGAAGACCTAGAGCATATTATATTATGATCTACTTTACAAATAAGGCTGGCTGATTAATTTGGTGTGGTCATAGTACTTAAGAGAGGAGCCCTTAGTTTTGGAAGCAATTGGTTTCAGAAACGCTGTCCAGGTGGGTCTGCAACAGTGGAAGGTCTAAGTGACACCCAGAGATGAAATGTTACTATTGTCAAGGTGTATTGCTGATTTGCTGTGTGTTATACATTAAGAAATATAAGCTCACTGAACCCTAGCTCCTCACGGACAAACGCATCAGGGACAGTCCTCAAAGTGTATTTCTGAGTGGGTACAGTATTCGTATTCATTTATGATTTCATTTTTATTTCATAGACCACCAATAACTTTGGGAAATAATGCATCTACATATCCCTTCTTGGACAGTCACAATGTATATGGCACATTGATGACTTTGAGAAGTCCTGCACTAAAGGTTATTCACCTCATTTGACCACTAATACTTCTTATTCATAAAAAAACTTATTTGTCAATGAAGCAAAGCTGATGTATTAAAAAAAACTTTTCTAAGCCTCAGTGGCTTAAAATAGCAAGGTTTATTTATCGCTCATGCTATATATCCATTGTTGGTTGACTGGAAATCTTACACTACAGTCGTTACTCTGAGATCCAAAGTGTCAGAGCCACCATCATCTGAGCATTTCTTGTTGCTCTGGAAGACAGAAGGTGAGCTCTGGGTGTTTTAACAACTAAATATTGCAGCCTGAGAATGACTCGTAACTGTGGAATTTTGGCACAGAACTCATTGGTCAGAAGTAGTCACATGGGCCCACTCAACCATGAGGGGCTGAGAAAGTACTATCCTACCATGTATCTGAAAGGTAGACAGCCAGAAATATTCAGTGGACAGCACCGATGACAACTAACCCGGTTAACCTGGCTAAACACTAATGTTCATTAAAGTATAGCTGGGACCCACTGCTGTTCGTGGTTTTACAAACAAGGATTGGGGACTTCCAGTTTTTAAATGACAGCATAGAAGCAAAGGGACTGGCTTCACTCCCTCCCCCTCTCCCTCCCCTAAAACAAATATGCAGCACTGAGATTTTCACCAGCAACAACCTAGAACTCAAATATGAGGATGAAATAGTTCCCAAGGCCACAGGGAAGTGTAAAAACTCTGAGCAGATGGTAAGAGAAGCAGACTTCCACATCTGTGATGCCTCTCCCTCCCCATTCATTCTGGCAACAAGTAGGTGGAAAATCTTCCCCATGTAGAAACTCATGGTATCTACACTGAAAAAAATGAAATTGAGGTGGTAAACTAACTTTCCTACTATCTTGGGTTCCCTGGAAGGAAGCTTTCTTGCCTTAACCCACAGGAACTATAGTGACTGCCTGAAGAAGGAAATATCCCTGAGGAAAGACAGAGACAAAGGAGGTAGGTGGAATCACTATCCCCAGCCCTGGAAACTGCCTGTAAGTTGGTCAAAGGAGAGGTCAAATCAGAGTGGCTATACAACAGCACCACACTATTGGAAGTATGTTCCACAGGTCCCCTGGGCACAAACTCCTAGCTTGTCTTCCCACACCTCCAGGATCATGTCTTTGGGACCCTTCCCATTTGGGACACGCAGCACTCCCATCATTTACCAGAGCAAGGCAAACCTGGGCTTAAGATGGCATCTGGAGCCAAAAAGGAGGCAGCAACTTAGTGGTAAGGATTTGCTAAGCAAATATATATACACATATATATACGCACACACATATATACATATATATATACACATATACATATATTTTTAAAAGCCAGGAAGAGAAAAAGGAAATAACTAATCCTTCAGTGCAAAGACATAGGTATATACCTACTAGAAACAGGACCAAATAGCGAACCATGATCTCCTCAGAAAGATAAAGCAAAAATCCAGTGACTGAGCCTAACAAGATGATGATTTGTGAGCTCTCCAACCAAGAATTCAAAACAGCAATTTTAAAGAAACTCAGTGATCTCCAAGATAACATAGAAGAGCAATTCAAAAATTTATCAGAGAAATTCAACAAAGAGATTGAAGTGATTAAAAAAATTAAACAGAAATCTTGGAATTGGAGAAACACATTTACTGAATTGAAGAACTCATTAAAGGCTCTCAACAGCAAAATGGACCAAGTAGAAGAAAGAATCAGTGAGCTCAAAGACCAAGCATTTGAAAACACACAGTCAGAGGAGAAAAAAAGAAAAAGATAAAAAAAAAAGAACCCGCAAAAACCTATGAGATACAGAAAATTACCTTAAAGGATCAAATCTAAGAATTATTGGTGTCCAAGGGGGAGCTAAGGAAGAGCAAGAGGTAGAAAGGTTATTCAAAGAAATAACTGAAAACTTTCCAAAACATGAGAAACATACAAATATCCAGGTACAGGAAGGTCTGAGAACACCAAATAGATTCAACCCAAATACGACTACCCCAAGGTATATAGTAATCAAACTCTTAAAGGTCAGGGACAAAGAGAAAATTCCAAAAGCAGCAAGATAAGGCAAATAAGACACAAGAGAGCTCCAACTCATCTGGCAACCAACTTCTCATGGAAGCAAAATAGGCCAGGAGGAAGTGGAATGACATTTTCAAAGTACTTAAGGAAAAAAAATGCCATCCAGAATATTACATCCAAAAAAATTATCCTTCAAATATGAAGGAGAGAGAAAGTCTTTCTCAAACAAAAGCTGAGAGAATTCAGCACCACAAGAACCATTTTTCATGAAGTACTAAAGAGAGTTCTTTAATCTGAAAGAAAAAAACTACTAATGTACAAAAGGAAAACTTTTCAAGCTATAAAACCCGCTGGTAAAATTAAATACATAGACAAACCCAGAATACTCTATTGCTTTAATTGTGGTTTATAACCAATTCAAAACTTTAGTATGAAGCCCAAAATACAAATCTATCAGAAACAATGATAGGTACAGCAAACTGTTGAGAGATAAGTAATATAAAAATATGTAAATTGAGACAATTAAAAGTCCAAATGTCAGGGGAATGGAGTTAAAATGTAAATATTTTATGTGTTCCTTTTTTGCCTTTGTTTCTAGTCTTTAATATGTTATAAGTCATCATCTCTTTTAAAGTAACTTGTTATATCTACAAAATGTTTTTGATAACCCTCATGGTAACTACACTGCAAAAATCTATAATAGATTCACTAAAAATAAAAACAACTAATCAAAACATGCTATCAGAGAAAATCACTTAACCACAAAGGAAGACAGTAAGAAAGGAGAAAATGAAGAGAGAGGTCTCATAACAACCAGAAAACAGGCAACAAATTCGCATTAGTAAGTTCTTAATTATCAATAATAAAACAGAATGTAAAATGGTCTCAATTCTCCAAGTAAAAGGCATACAGTGGCTGAATGGATAAAGAAACAAGACTCAACTATATGCTACCTTCAAGAAACCCACTTCACCTATAAAGACAGACTGAAAGTGAGGGGTGGAAAAAATATTCCATGCAACTGGAAACCAAAATAGAGCAGGAGTAGCTATACTTATATCACATAAAATAGACTACAAATTTAAGATTATAAAAAGAGACAAAGGACACTATATAAAGATAAAGGAGTCTATTAAACAGGATGTAACAACTATAAATATCTATGCACCCAACACTGGAACTCCCAAATATTTAATGCAAACATTAATAGATATAAAGAGAGATATCTACTGAAATACAATAATAGAAGGAGACTTTAACAACCTGTTCTCAACAGTGGACAGCTCATCCAGACAGAAAATCAACAAAAAAATAGGGGAGTTAATCTACCTACTAGATCTAATAGGCCTAGCTGACATTTACAGAACATTTTACCCAACTGCAGCAGAATACACATGCTTTAGCATATGAACATTCTCCAGAACAGACCATATCTTATGCCACAAAACTCATCTAAACAAAATTTTAAAATCCAGAAATCATATCAAGTATCTTTTCTCACCACAATAGAATAAAACTAGAAATCAATAACAAGAGGCAACTCAGATAATACACAAACCCATGCAAATTAAACAACATCCTTCTGAACAACCAATGGGTCAATGAAGAAATTAACAAGAAAATTTAAAAATTTCTTGAAACAAATGAAAATGGAAATATAACATACCATAATTTATGGGATAAAGCAAAAGCAGTACTAAGAGGGAAGTTTATAGCAATAAATGTCTACACCAATAAAGGAGAAAGACTTCAAATAACCTAATGATATACCTCAAAGAACTAAAAAAGCAGAACAAACTAAACCCATTAGGAGAAGGAAAGACATAATAAATATCAGAGCAGAAATAAATGAAATTGAGATTTAAAAAATTACAGAAGATCAACAAAACAAAAAGTTGGTTTCTTGAAAAGGTAAACAAAATTGACAAGCCTTCAGCTAGACTAACAAAAAGAGGGGAGAACCAAATAAATAAAATCAGAAATCAAAAAGAAGACACAACAACTGAGATCTCAGAAATATAAAGTATCATTAGAGACTATTATAAACAATAATACATCAACAAATTGGAAAATTTAGAAGAAATGAATTCCTTCATACATGCAATCTACCAAGATTAAACACAATGAAGAAACAGAAAATTTCAACAAACTAATAATGAGTAGCAAAATCAAAGCCATAATAAAAAGTCTCCCATCAAAGAAAGACTCAGAGGAAGAAAAGCCCAAGGTAAGACCCACTGGCTTGGAATTCCAGCCAGCTACCATTAGTGGCATTGTACCTCCCTAAGAATGAGCTCCCAGGGGGAGGGGCAGGCCATGTCTTTGCTGTTTGGGTGCCATAGCCACTCTAGCCTTCAGGCTTTGGAGAGTCTGAATTGACCCGTGGTGGAAGGGATCCACCAGCACAGCACAGCACAGCACAGTTGCTCTACCAAAATGTGGCCAACTGCTGCTTTAAGTGGATGCCTGATCCCATTCCTCCTTACTGGGCAGAACCTCCCAACTGAGACCTCCAACCACCTCTGTCCAAGCTCTTCAGCCAACAGATATCTGAACTGCCCCTGGGATGGCTCTCCCAGAGGGAGGGGCAGGCTGCCATCTTTGCTGTTCTGGTGACTTAGCCGTTCCAGCCTTCGGGCTTTGGAGAGTCGAAGCCAACCCACAGTGGAAGAGGTCCTCCAGCACAGCATAGCTGCCCTACCAAAATGTGGCCAGACTGCTGCTTTAAGCGGGTATCTGATTCTGTTCCTCCTCACTGGGCAGGACCTCCCAACCAGGGCCTCCAGCCACCCCTGCCCATGTTCTCCAACCTACAGAGATGTGAATTTACTCAGGGACAGAGCTCCCAGGGGGAGGAGCAGGCTGCCATCTTTGCTGTTAGGGTGACTTAGCTGTTCCAGCCTTTGGGTTTTGGAGTATCTGAGATGACCAGAGGCAGAAGTGGACCCCCAGTGCAGCACAGCTGCTCTACCAAAACGTGACCAGACTGCTTTTTTCCTGATCCCATTCCTTCTCACAGGGCAGGACTTCCCAACTGGGGTCTCCAGTCATTTCCTACAAATGCCTTTGGGTGGGCAACAAGTCCATGACTCCTTGGGACAAAGCTCCCAGAGAGAGGGGCAGGCTGCCATTTTTGCTGTTTCATAGCCTTCACTGGGGACACCTCCAGTTCTGGAAAATCTGAGGTGACAAGGGACTGGAGCGGGCCCCAAGCATACCACAGCAGCCCTACAGAAAAGTGGCCAGACTGTTATGTGGGTGCCTGTTCCCATAGCTCCTTACTGGACAGGTTCTCCAGGCCTCGGCCTCAAGCCACCGCCCCCCACACCCCCACCCGCACCACCCCCACCACCCCCACCACTCCCACTACCCCCGCCAAAGCTACTGAGCCACTACCAACTGAGAAACTCCCCAGACAGAACCTCCGGGAGCAACAAAAAATAATTCTTTTGGAAAATTTTATGAAAACAATTTTTTTTCACTTAAAGTCCTCAGTGGATTTCCTACAATAGATAACAAAATCATTTTCCAGCCAATTCCTCATTGCTTTTCTCAAATACAAATGCTATGTAACAGAAAATATGAATAATTCTACAACACAGCCTATTTCTTGGCTACTAGAGGGAGGTGTACCATAAATGCCCATTTACAATGTCTTCTGCACAGGTGTGCAAAGAGTTAATGGTATCAGATTAATCCCATAATAATAGAAATAAAGTTGGCATAGAATTCATATAAACATTAAAAAGTATATATTTGGTGCTACCATGATAACCTCTGACAATTCATTTCTGATGAAGTCTACTGAATCAAAGTAATGTCTTTGTACCTTGTTTGATAGTTGGCCATAACAGTATCACATAATTACACAGAACAAAAAGGCAGTGATAATGTTCAAAAATAAGTACCTTGGTTCTGAGATGTTACCTGTATACCAAGAACAATGAAGGTGCTTATCAGTGGTTATTCAAAAGTCCTCAACTCACTGCTTCTCTGAGAAATATAGGATGTGTTAAATTCATGTCATTTCCTCAGGCACCTCCAAGTTCCTCTCCAGTTCTTCCTTACATATTTCCTATATAGAATCATATTTAAGTCACCTAATATATGGAAAATGGATTGAGCAATGCTTGGCACATAGTAGTCACTAAGTATTTATTGTTATCATTATTACTTCATGTCTTACAAACTTTGTATGTCACATTCCCTGCAGAAATTCTAAAGTGTGATTTGCTTTAGCAAGTTCAACACAGTGCTTTCAGGGGAGAGGAAGTCTAATGTGTAGAGCATTTCTATATTACATTGTTCTTATTTAGGACAAAACAGGCAAATCACCTAAGAAGTTATCAAAGTGATCAAAAATGCACTTAGAAGATTTGTTGGGGGTACCTTTAGATAAATATCCCCAAGCTATTACCTGAAATAAGTGTTGAGAGCAAATTAAAACTAGTATTTGATAACTGTACTGGAAAAAAGCACTGATAAAACAGTCCTATCCTCACATTGCATTTCCTTCACACTGTGGCAATCCATTGCAACATTATTAAAGTATTTCAATGTATATTTTATTTTTATAATAATGAATCTAATATTCTGTAATATCCTTTGATTTGTTATATATCATTCATACATCATTCATTCCATTCACTTAAAGCATCATCTTCACCAGGCATTTCTGTTGGTAATTGGTCAAGAGAAGTTGAATCTTTGTATCTCCCAGAACTCTGCTCTGATTGTACCTCAGGTGTAGAGGCTTTTGGCCCCCAGAAAGCCTTGACTGCTGCCCTGGAAGAAAAAAGCAAAAACCAAAACCACCATATGAAGCGAAAACTAAAACTGAATAGATTTCTATATTTTCTATGTATAGAAATATATATATGTGTGTATTACCTGCATGTATATATTATATATTATATATGGTACAAATATATACAACCTGTACATATACAAATATATATAACCTGTATATATATATTTGTACCTGTGTATATATTACAGGTACATTACATTACAGGTATATTACAGGTATATCATAAAGGAAAGAAAAAGAATATAAATGTATTTATGACTACTGAACTGTATACTTTAAAATGGTAAAAATGATAAATTTTATATTCAAATTTTATCTCAATAAAGAATAAAATTTTTAAAAATTACAATGATAAAAATTACTATTCAAAAATGTTTAGCACCTACACTAAGGTTACACAACTATACCTACTCAGGAAAAAAAATCGGAAGGCTGATTTTTAAAAACACTTTTATAGGAGTGGGAGGTCTGGGACGTACTAAAAAAAATAATTCCTTTGGAAAATTTTATGAAAACAATTGTTTTCGCTTAAAGTCCTCAGTGTACTTCCTACAATACATAACAAAATCATTTTCCAGCCGGTTCATTGTGATGATGCATCCAGCTGATGCATCATAATCTAAAAATGAATAATGAATAAAAAGGCACTTCTTAAAGAAGAGGTAATATATAAGTATATATAGTATATATCTGTGTACATATAGTATATATAATATATGTAAATATAGTATATATACTGTATACAGGTCATATGTATGTACTATATGTATATATATTATATACGTATATATATGTACTATATATACATGGAGGTAAATATAATATATATTACCTCTTCGCTAATAAGTGTTTTTTATGCATTATTTTTAGTCTGTGATACATATATATTACATATATGTATCTATATATGTATACACATACATAATACACATATATGTATGTATACATATATGGTACATATATGTGTATACATGGTACAAATATACATGTGTAATATATATGATGATATTTATAATAGTTACATGAGTATTACACCCTGGTAAGCCTGAGGGCTCATATACATACATACTATATATATGTAATGTATACACAATCATCTGTAATATATATACATCACAAACTAAAAATAATAAAAAGGCACATCTTAGATATGAGGTTGTATATGTTATACATACATAGATCTACATATATATTATATAACCCATATATTATATACACATGTATATTATATATTATATATAAATAATATATACTATATACATATTTGGTACACATATATGACCTATATATGATATATTTATATTGCATATAGAATATATGTACATAGATATATGTATATTGTATATACAATATATGTACATACATATAAAACATATATATTACCTCTTCTCTAAGAAATGCCTTTTGTGTTCATTATTCATTTTTAGTTTGTGATGCATCAGCTACAAATCGATAGTACATGAGCCCTCAGATTTACCAGGGTGTACTACTCATGTAGGTATTATAAATATTGTCATACAAATGAATTAGTAGGTTACAATAACCAAGATTTTAGAGTTGAGAGAACCAAAACTGGACAACACAAATATTCATTAAATAAAACTTTTTAAAGCAATTACCATGTAAAATTGTAAAAATCGCATTTAAAAGCTCTCTCGTAGTTCGAGAAGCAAGTCATGAGATTGTTTTAAAAAGCATCTACATAAAGAGATGGGGTAGCCTGAACTAGGGCAGTCACAGGAGTAATGAAAGGAGATGGACAGTTTCAAGGCAACATGTAGGAGACAACACGGACAGGGCTTTGCAATTCACTGGATGAGGAGAGGGAAGAAGAGGAGGATGTCAATCAAGGGTGATGATGCATTCCACCATTCACCTACCAATTTACGATTATGAAGATCAATAAGAAGATTATAAATACACAGATAATGACTCCTACGGTCAGCACAAAAATTAGGGCTGCATCAGTGACCGGTAGGCCTGATCTTCTCATTTGCAATTCTAGAGAAAACACACAAACCTAATGAGTATGACTACTGAGGAAAAGGAAATTTAAAAGTTGATATTTGAAAAACAACTCTAGAAACATAAAGAAATACTTAGTGCAGAGAAAATTATTAATCATCTTGCTCTGCATGTTTGAAATCTCCTTTTCAAACATGCAAAAAGGTTAAAAGAATTTGACAATGAACAGCCTGTATTACCACCATCTAAATACTACCATTAATATTTTAAAATTCATCTATCCATTCGTCTATCAACTCATTAATCCATCTTATTTTTTATGCATTTCAATATAATTTACAAATGTCAGTATACTTCCCCCAAAATTTTTCAGCAAGCACATCATTAACTGGATTTTAATATTAGTTTTTTCTTTGAAATAAAATTTTCACACAAAGAATTGCACAAAGATCTTAGATGTACATTTGCTTAGTTTTCACAAAGGCAAACTCATATAAGTAACTAAATGCTAGTCAAGATATAGAATATTACTATACCCCAGAAAGCTCCCTTGAGCCTCTTCCTAATTAATTCCTTCTTCATCCTTCAGAGGCAACAAGTATCCTGATTTTCTTTTTCACCATAGATTAGCTCTGACTATTCTAGAACTACATATAAATGGAAACACACACTAGGTAATCTCTTGTGTAAAGATTTGTTTACTCAGAATAATGTTTTAGAAATTCACCCATACTGTTATATGCAACTATCTTTTTTTCATTACTAGGTATACTCCACAATTTGTTTACTCGTCCTCCTACTGATGGATACCTAGGCTGTTCCAGTTGTGAGATATTATAAATAAAGCTGCCATGAACATTCTTATACAAGTCATTTTGTGAATATATATCTTAATTTTTGGCTAAATATCTAATAATAGAAATTGCTGGGTCGTAGGGTAGACAGATGTGTGTTTAGCTTTCTAAGAAACCATGAGAACTTTCTCAAACTGACTGTACTGACTGTACATGTTTTATAAATGTTTTCTACCAGATTTTGGCTTGCCTATTCATTATCCTAATGATTTCTGTTAATGAGCTGAAGTTTTTAATTTTGATGCGGTCTGATTTATTCCATGTTTCTTTTTATGGTGATTGTTTTCTGAATTATGTCTAAGAAACCTTTGCTTACTCCTGAATCATGCAAATATTCTCCTATATTTCTTCCCTAAAACTTTATGGGTTTAGCTTTTACACTTAAGACTATGATACCTCTCCAATTTTTATATTTGCTATAAGAAAGGAACTGAAGCTCATCGTTTTCCATACACATATCCACACACCCCGACCCCTCTCTTTTTAGGAAATGGGGTCTTGCTATATTGCCCAGGTTGGCCTTGAACTCCTGGGCTCAAGTGATCCTCCCACCTCAGCCTCCCAAGTAGCTAGTATAGGCACACACCACTGTACCCACCTCATGCACCACTCTTACATCAAGCATTCTCTCCCATATCTCTCTGCTCTTTCAGCAAATAAGGTTATTAAAGAGACAAAACCAGTCTACCATATGTATTATAGTATTACTACATTGTAAACTGGTAAAAAGCCAATTAACATAGAATATTACTTCCTTTGTGAATTATATGTCTTTATTGTAGCTCTTTTATGTCCCCAAATTCTGGAATCATAAAAGATTCATGGAAGAAAGAACCACAGAGATCATCTGATCCAACCATTGCATTATACAGATGAGTAAACCAAGGTCCAGGGAGGTTTAATTTATACAAGGTATATTTTGACTATTTAAATATTTTGATTTTGGTAAGTACCACTCTGTCAGAAGTAGTCTTCTATATGAGCAATCTCAACTGCTTATTTTTCTGGATTTGCTTCCCTATCTGTTAGACATCATGGAGTATAACTTTCCATTTTGCCTAGTAATTCCACAGCTATAAACTCAAGTTAGGGATCTTGCTAAATAGTTCCAAGTATGCTAGAGAAAGTACATCTATATTTATGTTTCAACATTGTTGGATTTTTAAAAATCTTTTTATTTCAGAATAACTTTAGATTTACACAAGTGGTGGCATTTTGGAAACTTAAATAAAAGACACCTTTTATAACTGAAACCTGACAAGGAGAAATGCAAAATTCATTTATCCATTACTCTGCAATGTTAGCTGAGAGAGGGTGGAGAGAGAGGGGCATGAAGATTTTATTTATTACAACAGTAGTCTTGCAAGGGTCACCGAGACTATTTTTACAGGTAATGAAAAAATAGGCTCAATTTCCTATTGAAATGTTTAATGAAAAATAGGCTAAATTTGATGCTCTCACCTTTTAGATAAACTAAGCTTATGTACATAATAGTTTCCTAGGACCACCATAACAAAGTACCACAAACTGAGTGACTTAAAAACAACAGAAATGTATTGTCTCACAGTTTTGGAGGCTAGAAGTCTGAAAACAATGTGTTGGCAGAGCCACGCTCCCACTGAGGGTTCTTGGGGGAGGATCCTTCCTTGCCTCTTATAGCTTCTCAGCTTCTGGTAGACATTCCTTGGATTCTGGTAGCATAACTCCAATTTTTGTCTCCATTTTCACATGGCTGTCTTCTCCCTGTGTCTCTCTGTGTCTTCACCTGGTCTTCCCCACCCCACGCTCCGTCTGTGTTTGTGTGTCTGTGTGCACACAAACATGCCCAAATAGTCCTCTTCTTATGAGGGAACCAGTTATATTGGATTAAAGGCCCACTCCGCTCTAGTATAACCTCATCTTAACTAATTACATCTGCAAAAAATCCTATTTCCAAATATAGTCACACTCTGAGTACTTCAAAGTATCTTTTTTAACAATGCCTAATTATGAAAGACAACTATTGTGGGAGTGAAAAATCTGATATTTAAGTGAATGGATGAGAATTTTTCACTAGGGAAACCATATTTACTCTAAAAATATCTCTATTACATATTTGTTTCATGCTAGTACCATATTGTGTAGACATTTCTAGCCAAAACATTTGTTTGATTTCTAATCAGTCAGAGGGGTCTGTTGCAGTGGTGTACCCAATTGTCATGTCTAAAGAAATTAATAGATACTGGAGTGTTCTAAAAACATTTTGTCATTCAATCAGTGCACGTACAGAGATGGCAGAGTTATCCCACCATTCCTGGACTGATGTAAGAGAGAGAAGTTAACTTTGTCTCAATAAAGGCCTGACATTTTAGGGTCTGTGTTCCAGTCTTTAACATATACATTACCAAATGCATGCTCCCTTCTACGTATGAGAGGAGCTAACCACACTGAATTGTCCTAACAGGGACAAGGTAGTAGGGACAAAGACTGAGAATGGCTCCACACACCTTTAACATCATGAACGAGGGCCAGTTGAGATATTTTTTAGTTTAATGATGTTTTTATTCTCTTGCCTTTTTTAGAGCTTTATTGAAAATTATCCTTTTAATGACACCTGTTATCCCAGTAGAGGGATAAGATTATTAGCTTTCACCATGAAGATGTTTCTAAACTCATTAAACAGCGTATCAAAGAAGGTTTAAATAGTAGTTTATTTTTTAAAATCACTCTAAAACACTTTAACCTGTTTTCATTTCAATAAAATGGTTATGTTGTGCAGTATCTTTAAACTACAGCAGAAGCTCTTTACTTTGTGTTCAGAAATAGCTTCAAGAAGTCCAAAAACTCCTTTAAAATTACATGTAACTTTTGGCATATTTGTGTGTGGACATTTTTGGAAAAAGGATCCTGAGTCTTGATAGGATTCTCAAAAGAACTTGTGACCAAGTCCCCACATCCCTAACAACAAAGTTGATAACAACAGTAAAAACAGTTAAGAGCAGCTGAGCAAAAGGAAATAATTACCTGGATATGTAAGACATCACAGATTAAATTGAATATATGCAAATGGATCTAACTCACAAGGAAAATATGGTTTCTAATATGTAAAATGACATTCAGGACAATATTTGCATTTTGTGATACATTTTTTTGAGAACTGTATTAGTGCTTCATCAAAAAACATTTGCTTCAAATATATAATTTTTAAAGAGACATACTTTGACATTGTATTTCTTAATTTTATTTATTTTACTGAATGAAAATTTTCATAAGCATCCATGAGAATTCCATTTATCCATTTTCACTTTTCTAATGAAAGTAAAAGCAAGAATATAATTCAAGTTAGAGGACTGTTCTCTGAAGATACTTAAGAAATACACCAGGTGGCGGGCGCCTGTAGTCCCAGCTACTCGGTAGGCTGAGGCAGGAGAATGGCGTGAACCCGGGAGGCGGAGCTTGCAGTGACTCGAGATCGCGCCAGGCCACCGCTCTCCAGCCTGGGCGACTGAGCAAGACTCCGTCTCAAAAAAAAAAAAAAAGAAAGAAATACACCAGTTTCCCAAAGTGAGGCAACTGTGACTACTTTGTGAAAAAGAAATTAATTAGTATCTTGTAGAAAAGTCTAAATGATGTAAACCAGTGGTTCTCAAAGTGTGGTCTCTGGGACCAGCAGCAACAGGGAAACTTGTTAGAAATGGAAATTCTTGTTCCAGTCCCATCCCAGATCTACTGAATCAGAAACTCTGGGGGTAGGGCTAGAGATTGGTGTTTTAACAAGCCTCCAAGTGATTTTAATGCTCTTTAAAGTTTGGCATATAAGCAAACCAAGACATTGCTGGACACTTACCACTGCTCGTATAGATTGTGAATTTAATAGTTGCTACTATTTCATTATTATCCAATGTGTCACACTGGAAAGCCAAGGGGTAATTTTCCCTGCGTACTTCTAGGATTGCTGAATCATTTACAAGTACAATGGATTGCTATTTAAAAAGAAAAAAATAACAAAGTATCAACATTCTTCATGTACACTTACCAGGAAACAATTTATTTCCCTTAAGGAAAGGAGGGTTACTGTCTCCCTTAGCCTAGTTAAGTAATTAATGCTCTACATGGATTTTCAGTCACACAATCCAGACTTCAAATCCCAACCCTACCACTTCATGCCTGTGTGACTGTGGACAAGTTACTCACTGCACCTCAGTTACTCACTTGTAAAAATTGATATAATGATAGTGATTACCTCACAGAATTGTTACATGGATTAAAAAAGGCTCTAGCACTCAGTGTCATGTCTGGCACTTAATAAACCTTTAATTAATGTTAGCCACTGTTATTATTACACAACTCCTATATAAGCCAATGAAAACCTTGCTTCCGAAATGGAATACTTTGTATAAAATCGACGTTTTAAAGTTCTGATTATAGCTGGCCCTTGGACGTATGTAAAGTTTAGTCCTACTGAATAATGAAAATTTTTAAATTCCAAAATAATAAAGTTGTATAATTCTTAACTTCATTTTGGAAAACTGCTTTTAAAAAGAAAGTTTTCTGAAAACCATCAGAACTGAGAAACAAATTTTATCACTCACTAGAAAGCACCAGGTTATATCCATTCATTACTCACTTGGTCTGGCCTTAGAAGTTTCCATATATATTTGAAACGATTTATAGGAGATGTGTGAATACATGCCAGTCTAACACTTTCAAGACTTTCTGAAATTGGTTTACCCCCTGAAAAAAAATTAAACACATAAATACGATTGGGCATTATTAATTGCTTTATACATGACACTACCTTTTTTTTTTTTTTTTTTTTTTTTCCTAAGACAGGATCTGGTTCTGTCTCCCAGGCTGGAGTGCAGTGGCATGATCTTGGCTCACTGCAACCTCTGCCTCCTGGGCCCAAGCCATCTTCCCACCTCAGCCTCTCAAGTGGCTGGGAATACATGCACATGCCACTATGCCTGGCTAATTTAAAACAAAAAAATCTGTAGAGATGGGGTTTCATCATGTTGCCCAACCTGGTCTCAAACTCCTGAGCTCAAGTGATCCTCCTGCCTCAGCCTCCCAAAGTGCTAAGATTACAGGTGTCACAATACTACTTTAAAAAGCCACCTCCAGTTTTAAAAATCAACTATATGCTGGAAGTTATCAAACTTATAATTGGGAGTTTGAGTGTAGAGGAACAGAAGACTGATAGGTGCAAAGATAGTCACCAAAAGAAGCAAGTGAGGAGACACCATGGCTCTCTGCTCCTTATGCAGAATAAGTTGTAATTGACCTAGTCATCTGTTAGACTAAACTATGAGATCTATTAGTGGATTCCAATGTACTTGTTAGGGACTCCCATCAGAGATACTGAAATTTCATAACAGCATAATGTGATATATGGAACAGCTGTCAATGTTCCCAATTTAAAGTTTACAAATCTACTGACAAAATGCCATGATCAAAGCATCAAAAGCATTTCGCCACAGGATAGCCTCAACTATAGATCCTATATACAGTAAGCCTCCAGTGTATTATAGAGAATATATGTTAACTTTTATATGTCTCTGAAAAAAGGTGAAGCAAAATCAGAAAGTTGCTCAGAACTATAACTGTTTAAAGAAGTGGAATTTAAAATGTTATGATTTCCTTTCAGTATGTCAACTGGTTGCCTCCTTCTACTCAGTGGCAACCTGAGGTGAAAAACATTTCCCCAGAGTAAACTCTTGCCCACAGTCTCCCTCCAATACATAATTCAACTCACAGCCACAATCTGTTGGTCCACGGCACTCTTCTACCCGTACGACACACTTGGATTCACCAGTAGGGCATCCATTTGTTAATATAACTTCTCTAACACCAATACCTTTGGTTTAAGATAAAAAAGGGCAAATGTTAAGAAAAAAACTGATTCCATAGTGTCTTCACTTTCCCACCTAGGTCTTTTCTTGAGACTTTTCTTCTAATTTCGGAAATTAAGCTCCTAAATTCAGAATGATAACACTTAAAATTTTTCTGGCTCTGCATTTTGAGTTATTTCCTAAAACAGCATTTTCTGGAGTGAATTATGTGAAACACTAGTTCCTCTGGGTACCATAAGAAAAAGGATTCCATAATCATGCACATTTGAAAATAGTACATTAAATGAAATTAAAGGGATCACTTTACTACAGAATTTTGAGGGAACTTTTAATATGCTAGTAAATTAACATGCTATTGTGTACATCTGCATGGATCTAAGATGTAAAATTTTTACATTTTTACATTTTAACATCTGTAAAATCAGAATACATTTACAATTGATAACATGTCATAAATTAATTGGCAGTATTTTTCCTTTTTAGAGTACATAAAATGTACTTCTTACAGTCCATAAAGTCGTGGATTTGATGGAATACAGTGGTATTTTTTTCCCAAATTTATTTGACCCAGGAACTTTCTGGGGAAGCATGGGGGAAGCTCTGGAGGAAGATAAAAAATCACATTTTAGCATAAACGATGCCTTTAAATATTTAGATTCATAAAATGTCTGTATTAAATATAGAGAGGACAACCTATCACTGACCAAATCTCCATTTCCAACAGGATGCTCTCTTTAGATCGTCACACTTTTTGTAACAAGAAATTAACTTTCCTAACTGATCTCAGAATTCCAGAGTTTGCCTCACATCACCACAATTGAGAGAAATAACAAAATGCAGGATTAGCTACATGTTGAAAAATGTGCCATGTTAAGACAGGTTAAGAAAGAGTCCATTTTTATTTCCTTAACTACTAGATTTCCTCTTCCAGCCCCTCTAAGATGTTATCTTACTGGAGATGTTACTAAAATGCAAATTTTGAGTTAGCTGTTCTTGAATGGGTTTGAGATTCTGCATTTCTAACAAGCTCCCAGGTGATACTGCTGCAGTCTGTGGATCTCATTTTGAATAGTAAGGGAGAAGGCTACATATGAAATAAGAAAATGGAAGGATGGAAGGAAGAAGGTCTTTGGTTAAGAGAAATGATGGCTAAGAATGGCTGAAGTAAGGCTCCACTTGAGTTTATGAAAGACTTTTTTTTTTTTTTTTTGAGATGCAGTCTTGCTCTGTCGCAGAGGCTAGAGTGCAGTGGCATGATCTCAGCTCACCGCAACCTCTGCCTCCCGGGTTCAAGCAATTCTCCTGCCTCAGCCTCCTGAATAGCTGGGATTACAGGGGCATGCCACCCTGCCCAGCTAATTTTTGTATTTTTAGTAGAGACAGGGTTTCACCATGTTGGTCAAACAGGTCTCGAACTCCTGACCTGGTGATCTGCCAGCCTCAGCCTCCCAAAGTGCTGGGATTACAGGCGTGAGCCACCATGACCAGCCCGAAAGAGTCTTTAGAAGCACAGCCTTAATTCCGAAGTGCATAAATATTTTTAAAGCAGGTTTTTTGTTGTTGTTGTTGTTTGTTTTGTTTTGTTTTTGAGATAGAGTCTCACTTTGTCACCAGGTTGGAGTGCCGTGGTGCGATCTCAATTCACTGCAACCTCCGCCTCCCAGCTTCAAGCACTTTTCCCGCCTCAGCCTCCCAAGTAGCTGGGACTACAGGTACACGCCACCGTGCCCAGCTAATTTTTCTGTATTTTTAGTAGAGATGGGGTTTCACCATCTTGGCCAGGATGGCCTCGATTTCTGGACCTCATGATCTACCTGCCTCGGCCTCCCAAAGTGCTGGGATTATAGGAGTGAGTCACCATGCCCGACATAAAGCAGGTATTTTATGAATTTATTTATTTAGCTAAATACAGTTCACTGAGATGCATGTAGGTGTGGGATTTTCTGCAATACCAAGTAACACCTAAAAATCTGCCTGGATATAAAAGAAAACTTTTTGACTGCTAAAATATTGTTTCAGAAGTTAAACAGAATTTTCATCAAGGCATTTTTCTCTTCTAGTTCTAAATTGAAAGGCTTTTAACATTTTAGGCATGAAATATTGCTTTTTCTAGTTTATTTTTTCCTTATAACTTATTACCACCTGCCACATTATATGTTTTACATATTATGTAAACTATACGTTGCTTGAGGGTAGAGAGTTTTGTCTGCTCTGTCTGCTCATATCCCTAGCACCTATAATGATGCCTAGCACATAGCAGGCAAATAATTTTTAAAAAATAATCATTTGAGTGAATACAATTTCTAAACTTGTCTTTAAATAATAGAAAACAATGACAATTACTTGAACTGTCATAAAAATAATTCTCTACCTGTGAAAATTTCTGAAGTTAGCAGCTAAACAAAGATGTAAACCACAAATAAGTAATTGCAGGCTTACTACATGGATTTCTCTCATTTTATGACTGACTTACTAAGAAATTAAGGTTAAACAAAAAAAAAACAGCTAAAACAATTTTAAGAGATAGAGAGAATAGTGGTTGCCAGGAGCTGGGAGGAGGGGAAAATGAGAAGTTAGTGTTTAATGGGCATTTCAGATTGACATAATAAAAAAGTTCTCGAGATGGGCGGTTGTGACAGTTGCACAAGAATGTGAATATGCTTAAGTCCACGGACTTGTACATTTAAAAATGGCTAAAATGGTAACTTTTATGTTAGGTATATTGTACCACAATGTTAAAAAGCTTCTCCAAATAAAAACAATACAGGTGTAATTTTTGACACCCCCACTCCTGCGAAATTCATTCTGATCTAGATCTGCATGGATTTTGTCTTCTTATCCTCTGATAATTGTCCCCTTTTCCCTCTCATCACTGTTTTCTTTCCAAGGCAGATTCTATTTAGAAGAAACTTAATTTCATTGTGAATTATCTATGGTCTTCTTAGCACCCTGGTCTACAGTATTGTTTCTCAAAGGATAGTCCTCTAACTAGCGGCATCAACTTCATTGTAAACTTGTTAGAGAAATTTTATGTCCAATTTCTATCCATGGAATGATCAGACTAAGTCATATTCTTTGAATATTATCCTCCCCACAAAGCCAATACATCTTTTCTCCAAAACATGACAAGCAAATTGGAGAAATGTAGAATTTAGAATGGACTATTACAAATAAGCAAATTCTTGATAAATTTGCCAACACAATATGCGGGAAGACATCTGTGAGATGCATTGGAAAATCTTTCATCTTCTGAACATCTGTGAGATAGAGGAAATTTTACTTTGGTGAAGGCAGTTTATGTGCCAAAAAAAAAAAAAATTAGGGAGCTGGCTTAAAATAAGATTTAGAGATTACAAACTGAAAATATCTTACAGTGCAAAGCAGTCACCCTGAGTTTTGTGTATACATTATAGTAATTAGAAATAAAAATCCATGAGAGATGCATGAAAGTACACAAGCTACAAATAAAAAGTTGCACACTATCTGCTTTTACCTTTCCTCCCCCGCAAATTACAACATGGTTTATTCATCTGCTCCAAGCTACTTACCACATGTAACGGTGCACATTCCGAATTCTACTTCTTTGACTACATTCGCATTTGAAACTAAACATAAAGGGTAAAGATACATTATTTAATTATATGAAAACTTTTCTAAGTGAAACACCTCTTACTTGGAGATGAAAGACATGCGTATCATATAGGCAGCAGACATTTTTTAAGTTTTCCATTTAAATCAGAAAACAATGCCATTCTGAGTACTGTTATTGTCTAATTCAAAAGAGTCTCAAACCTCTAAAGAAGTCCATTAAATTAGGAAATAACCTAATAGAAAGGTTTATATTTAAACTTTGTATATACCTTAAAAATGTTTTTCATCAGTTGATATACAGTAAGTTAAAATTTGATAGAGGGTCTCAGAAAAACACACAAAGGCCTGTCAGTTGTAAAAACCAATTTTTTTCATTCTCTATTTTCCAAAATTGAGTGTATAATTTCTATTCAAAGAGAAGTCATTAACCAGTGTTTATTAAAATGATAAAAGTTTTATAGATTAGTTCTACTCATTTCCCAGGTTAAGATGGTAAATTTAAATATTTCTAAGAATTTATTTCAACACTTTACCAGGTTAGTATAGGAGTGTATTACTATTTAAAAAATTAAATGTTGTTGGTTCTAAATCATGTTTCTCTTTTTCTCATCATTCTGAAGTTTGACATAAAATTCCACTAGCTATAGTATACAAGCCATTCTTCAGCTCAAATTAGGACTAAAATCTCAATAGAAAAAATATCAAATGAGATGTTAGAAGATGACTTTTAAAAGGCATTGTACCCTAGGACAACAAATCACATGGAAAACACATCGAACTGGAGTCCAAAGAGCTGCTTCTATCACTAATTAGCTGTTTGCGTTTGAGCAAATTAATTAAATGCTGTCAGGCTTAGTTAACCCTTCTGCAAAATTTGGAAAGGAAAATCCATCTCATTTGATTGTTGTAAGAATTAAATAAGGATAATGTGTGTGAAAGCATTCTATAAATTGTTTAGTACTACAAACATACTTAAGATATAATTACCCAATTTAAACCCATTTTGTACTTACTAATTTAATATAATGCTGGGGTTTTTTTTCCTATTTTGATAACTGTAAAATCTCAATAGCTTCATAAACACTACTATTCTGTACTTACGAGCACCAAATATAGTTTTTTGCTTTTGTTTTTCTGAGAGAATCTTACTCTGTTGCCCAGGCTGGAGTGCAGGGCTCACTGCAACCTCCACCTCCTAGGCACAAGTGATTCTTATGCTTCAGCCTCCTGAGTAGCTGGGACTACAGGCACGTGCCATCACACCGAGCTAATTTTTGTATTTTTAGTAGAGACAGAGTTTCACCATGTTGGCCAGGCTGGTCTCAAACTCCTGACCTCAAGTGATCCACCAGCCTCAGCCTCCCAAAGTGCTGAGATTACAGGCATGAGCCACCGTGCCCGGCCCCAATATAGTATCTTGAATACTCAGTAAGCACCCAGTGTACATAAGTAAATCAATATTGACTTTGTTAAGTCATTTCTTTAACAAAAATAAATGATTTAGACTATCATGATGATCATTTTGAATTGTGGAATGCTTAGATACCTTCTACTGGCACATTATGTGATACAAATTAAAAGCCAAATCCTGAACATAGAAAACACGGCTAAGAGAATGAGTGCTGCACTATTTGTAAATATAAGCCTTTTTCAAAAACCATTAGTCAATTACTATGTATTATTCTACTTTGGGGAAGCTGTTTAATTTCTTCCAACTTGTTTCCTTAAAGAAAAACAAATGAGACTAAATAAGAAAGTCTCTAAAGTCCCTTTCAGCTTTAATATTCTATGATGTATTGAGTGTCCATTAGGTTACTCAGTAACCTTTTTAAAAAATGGGAATCCTACAATGGTGGGTCAGTGGAATTGTATGTAATTGGACTTCAGTGTAGCATTTGTCAAAATTTCTTGTTATAAACCTATGAGTGGTAAGAAAATAAACGGTCTGAATGTCAGTAGTTTTATATGAAACTGTTTAAACTCTAAGATCACAGTGGTTAATTAACCAGTTGGTATCAACATGGTAGGAGTGATGTGTCACAGGGCTCTGTCCTGTTCAACATTTTTATTAATGACCTGGAAAAAGATGCTGTTATCATGCTGACTAAATCCAGAATTCTCCAAAGCTAGAAAGGATAGCAAATATATTTGATGATATATCCGTATCTAAAAAATGACAGGGTGAAATAATGGGCAAATCTAACAAAATGAAACCTTGTAGGAATAAAAAGTCCTTCACATACAGCTGAAAAGTCAGCTGTCCAAAACTATTTTATGGGTTGTCTTAATTTGATAGGACAGTTAAAAACGAATGGAGAGTTCAACAGTGAATTCAATAGGAGTCAAAGATGTGCAGAAGCTTCCCTAAAAATCTACTGGGTCTTAGGCTACACTAACAAAAGCCTGGCATTCACAGTGATGAGGATAATGATCTTGCTCTTTCAGTTGTGGCCAGATTCTGAAATGTTCTCTTCAGTTCAGGACAGCACACGGTAACTTTTGGTATCTATCATCAGGATGCAATTTTAGTTTTTCAGTTTCTGACAGTTGATTTATAAGGTTGATATTTCATGACTTCTATTCTTCCTTAGAAGTATTCCAAAGACAAAAAGAACATATGTGTATAGGATAAAACCCATTGTATAGACTACAACTTTCTATTTTGCAATTATTATGTAGGTCTATTGGATCCTGTTTATAAATCTAAAGGTATACCTGCATAAAAGATATATTTAAAAGGTATATTAAAGGGTATACAAGGTAAAACAAAAGTATAAGGATATAAATCTCATGTCTTTTTTCTTTTTTTTTTTTTTGAGACGGAGTCTCGCTTTGTTGCCCAGGCTGGAATGCAGTGGCGTGATCTCAGCTCACTGAAAGCTCCACCTTCTGGGTTCACGCCGTTCTCCTGCTTCAGTCTCCCGAGTGGCTGGAACTACAGGCACCCACCACTACGCCTGGCTAATTTTTTGTATTTTTGGTAGAGATGGGGTTTCACTGTGTTAGCCAGGATGGTCTCCATCTCCTGACCTTGTGATCCGCCCGCCTCGGCCTCCCAAAGTGCTGGGATTACAGGTGTGAGCTACCGTGCCTGGCCATAAATCTAGTATCTTAATGATTTTTCTTTATCTTGAAACATTGTGATATTTCATCACCCATAATGATTGTATTACTCTTTATTTTCAACTACATTTTTAAATGACTAAAATTTAAAAATGAAAGAATGATTGGAATTGCCTAGAAAAATAATGTAATTGTGAAATAATTACACTAACACAGGCTATTTTACAACATCCTGTGTTTTCATATTGTTTTACCCAAGATATTGCATCATCTTTCAAGAAGATATAAAAGAAGTCTAGAGGTATACTCCTTGTAGTCTATTTCTGGCTTTTATTGAACATAGTTGAGATTTCACAATTTTTCATCTTTTGCCCATAATGGCAAAGAGAAGAAAACTGACAGAGAAAAACATTTCACAATTATTGAACGAATCAGAAGATGAAAAGAGACAGATAACAGCATTTTAGATGCTAATGATGATGATGAAATTGATTGTATAAGCAAAATCTCAATGAGAGATGATGACATCTTGGATGGATATACTAGATGAATTTTTTCTAACTTAAGAATTGATGAGTAAATAGTATCTTTCTGGGGATGAAAAGAATATATGGTATTATCATGTAGTTAGCCTTTCAACAGGAAAGATTTGATCTGGAAATATACTGTGACAATAACTTGTACCATACTGTTTTGCTAAAAGGATGTGGACAGTATTCACTCCTTTTTTAAAACATTTATGCACCAACATTTATTCGTCAAGGTTTGTAAATGAATATATTGTGATGAAAGATATGTATATAAAGGTGACTGAAAGAAAAGATTATGTAGAAATGAGTAAAATTCATTGGACCAATCATTCTAATTGGTGTTTATAAATCTAAAGATGAAAATATTTTCCAATTATGAAGAAAAGATGGCTTTCTCTTCAACAAAATATATGCCTTTGTAGTTTTCAAAAGTGTTGGTTTTTTGACAAGTGCAAAAAGAACCAAGATTAATGACAAGCTCAAATTTATTAAAGATGCACTCAAAATCTGTAATCAATATTAACACAATGAATGCATTCTAGGTTCATGCTTAACAACTGAGCACTTAGTTGCATTCAAAGTACTTTGCCCAGTTAGGGTACATACACCTTCAAAACTAGGATATATGGAATAAAAATTTGAATTTTTCCATGTTTAAATTCTTCTTGAAAGTTCTAACAAAGTTGTTTTCACTATCCCTCTATCCATATTTGTAAATTATTTTTAAATGACTAAAAAAATTAAAGGTCCACTGGACTGTAAAAGGGGATAACTGTTTCTACTGATCCACTGAGGGTTAAGGGGACAATGCAAATTTCAATAACAGTTCTGGAAATTTTCAGACCTCTAACACCTCAGATTGTTTAAAGTTTTGGATTCTCGCTCTCCCCAAGAAAAAGCACTTATGCATGAAACTGTATGTGTTAAAATCCCAGAAAGTACATGGATTCCTTAAAGTCCACAGATGAGGAAACTGAGACTCTGAGAGAGTAACTAACCTACATTTTAATTTGAATGTAAGACATTATAACTTTATTGTCTGAGTTTAGCCTAAATAATGTTTAGCATTTTATAGCTAGAAGTATCTCTTGGCCAGTTTAATATTAAAATTGTTAATTCAATTACTTTAAAGAAGAGAATGAAGCAATAGCTACTATGCTTTAGAACATGTTCTCTTCTTTCCTAGTCTTTCTTTTTCACATTTCTGAAGTCAAGGATCTTTTTAAGCTCTCTGTAGTGTAATGTTACAAGGCCGTGCAAACCTCGATCCCACTGTTAACCTCAGACAATCCATTTCTTTTTGTTGGTGCTGAGGGTCACTATCAGGAAATAAAAGAAAGGCTGGTAGACACAGCAGTCACTCGATATGTATAGACTGAAGACACGTGAGAATGCAAACGATATTAAAAGAATCGCAGCTGGGTCATTTAGAAGGGAAAGGGATAATCCTTCTTGAGAAGATAGCAAACCTGCTGCTGACCTTCCACCTGCTAGAATGTGAGTTACTAATCAATATGACATGTACAACAGCCTGTAAAGTTTCATTGCTTAATGAGCCAGCAGAAAAAAGCAAATGTATGAACCAAGCAGGGGCTCATTGTTCCTTGGTTAACATGCAGCATCTAACAAAGCCACTAGCTGGATCCCTTGACAGGTGTTTTCTACTGCTCCATTCCTTTGTCCAAGGCTGCACATACCAATGAAACACCACAATGCAGAGGTCCTCAAGGCTAGGAGCTGCAGGAAGCTGCCATGGGGCTTCTGGGCAGTTTTGTCGGCATACTGGTCTATCTAGATGTGTCGTCGTAAAGGGGGATTCTGAATTCCACTGCAACCTCAAGTGCAAATGTGGAAATCAAGCAACTTGGAACTTGAAAAAAAAGAATCTACTATGAGAAGGGAAAATGAATGCAAGAAGAGTCAAAATGATTCCTCTTGGTGGAAGGCTACCTCCAACCCTTAAAAAAAAAATCTTTTTCCTTGTCCAAAGCAATATTTAGAAGTTTTCTATAGTAATTTCTATATACGTGCTTATCTGTGTATCTTGCTGTGGCCTGGGAGAATGAGCACATTCTTCTTCAAGGCCACAAGATGCAAGAAACGGACAAACTCGGGGCTGAGGTATGCGAGAGAGCTCTCTAGACGTTAACACGGATAATTCTCATGGTTCGCCTTTGCTCCATCAACAGGGGCCACCGCATGCCCCCAAGGGAGTTCCCACCCTCACCATCCTCGGTTTCAGTCGGGGCGTAGTTCTCCGCGGTCTCGCTGTCGTTGTTTTCGGTCTCCTCCTCGCCCTCGCCTTCGTGGGCCAGGCCGGCATCCTGCACGGCGGCGGTGACGTTGGTCCCGCGCGCAGACGGGAGGACCGCCAGGAGCAGCCAGCCGACCGTCAGCAGCAGCCCGGCGGAGCAGCCCGTGCCCCTGGGGCTCATGGTTGAGGACAGGTGCGTTGAAGAGAGGTGCGACGCCCCGCCCGCAGCCGCCCGGCTCTGAATCTCCTGTGACGAACCGTGACGCCTCAATGGTTGCCTGGGCGCTGCTCCGGGGCTGAGCGCCTGGAACACGCGCGGAGCTGGGCTGCGTGGCGCGCAAGCCAGGACGCGACGAGGAGCCACGTGCGACAAGTCCCTAGAAGAGGACGCCTCCCTTACCCGCAACCGGAAGTTCCCTGCCCAGGCCACCTCCCTGAGCCTTCCGGGTGCGGTAGGGGTTGCTGTCAGTTGCTCCTTCCGCCGCAGTTGATGGAGCGACCCTTCAGCCTCCTGGCTCACCCTGCCTGCTTTCTTCTAAGACATTTCATTTTCGTACATAATGTTTACCCTTCCCCAAACTAGACTTCTTAGCCCTCACATACTCTTCGTGTGATTTGGTTTCAAAATTTCGTATCCAGAATGTCCAATTTAGGATGTATTGAGAAGGACTCGATTTCTTCTTTGGGATCAGAATAATAGACTTTGAGTAAGAAGAAATTTAGAAATCATCTGATACTCCAAGCCCCTCATTTTTAAGTGAAGAGATTAAGAATCAGAGAGATGAAATGACTCGCCCAAAAACATCCAGCAAATTATTTACAAACCTGGAGCTCCCAGTCACATCTCCCGAACACTTACTCGATGATCAGTGATTCTTACGATTCAAGGTTAACAATGAAGAAGCTTTCAGTGGGGGTGATTGGGAGTTCAAGCACTGAAAAGTTAGGGTTCACTTTTGATTCTGTTATTACAAATTTTGCCTCATCTAGTAGTCACATTGTGGTTGTTTGTGGTTGTTTTTGAAAAGACACATAGGGCGCCATACTTTGAGGCTGATTGTTTAAATTCCTATGACAAGTGAGATGAAAGTGAACTTGCGTACACTCTGGCTTTTGGAATATTTGAATATCTAGTCTCAGCAGACTAACAGATAAGCCGGTAACAGAAGAGTATTAAGAGGGTCTTCAGAGACACTTATTTGTAACAAAACAGGTTGTTTGAAGCAGAAGTAGAAATTTTTTATTTGAATATTTTCTCCCAAAAAGGCTTCTACTTTTGAAAATACAAGGACTGCTAAACATCTTCAGTATTAAAGTTCGAATTGATATCGGTGAGAAGTCTCTGGGAACATTAATATCAATTAAAATACCTTAAAATATAGCGCTTGACAAGATTATGAGGGAGTTAACATGGGAAACTTAGAGATGATCTCGAGAAGTAAAGGCCTTTGTTTCATGGCTAAATGAGTCAAAATTTTTCTTTTTTGAATCCTGAGAGAAATAAAGTAAAAAATTATGCTGTCCAACACAAACTTTAAAACGATGATACATAGTATTGTTGCTGGCAAATTGTTGAGTGTTTCAAAGTCAATTTTAGGATCCATTGCTTCCTGAAGATAGTATCCTTTTTGAGCAGAGGAAGTCCCATAAACTCTATAGTATGTACTTTGACTCAAGGAAACATCAATAATCTAATAAATAAACAGCTGCAAAGGGAATCCAGATGGGTCTCAAAGAGGGCCTGAAAGATTTAACTCTGAAATAAAGACTATTAATATCTCTAATAGCAGCAATATAAATCACCTATAAAATATTGTGTTACTCATGTAAGTTATAAGAAAAAGTGTAATATCTGTCCTCAACAAACTTTTACTGTCTCTCTAGTACTCTCTCTAGCCACAAATAAATGAAAGGTAAGTGTTTAACCAGAAGGGCAGGGCACAGAGTCTGACCCTACTCTGACCCGCAGATACAAAGGAGCAGGAATTCCACCCTCAATCCCTGATATGCTCCTCTGACCCACCTCATCCTGCCTGGAACTAAGCATCTCCACCCCCAGCTCCAATTTCGGATGTGGGGATTAAAGCCCAAACGCCTCTGCCCCACTCTGCCCAAACATAGCTCACCTATCTTGGTCTGACCTTACCTTGCTTGGCCTCATTTGGCATGCAGGAAAATCATTCCTCTAACCAGTCTCTGCACTACCTACCCTTGAAGACCAATTTGTATTCTGAAAAGGAAGACCAATTTGTGTATGTGTGATATAAGCACAAGATAATCAAGGCCTAAATAAAGGATTACCATAAAAATGAAAAGAGAAATGAATGTGAGAGAAATAACAAAGAAAGGCTTAACAAAATGGAATGACTGGCTGCCTAAGCAGGATAAGGGAGTGAGGGAGGGAGCAAATAAAGGGAATTAGGAAAGTCAGTAGACATTTTGTTTAAGCAGGTTAAGTTGGAGGTATCAACAGAAGTCAAGTGAAAACATTCAGTGGGCGGCTTGAGATAACCATATACCAAAAAAAAAGATGAAAACCACTCATACATGCCACAAGCATGAAAAATACACACACACACAAACACACACACACAGTTAATATAATGTTCTAAGTACTGCTATGATATTAGAAACTTTACAGTGATATTTGTGAAAATAATTGGGAGATAAAATTGATTTTGGCTTTAATATGCTTGATTTGGTAAAAAGCATTCTCCATAGTAATCCCCCAGAGAGAAGGTTCTCAAACCTCTTTTTTTTTTTTTTTTTTTTTTTTTTGACAGAGTCTCGTTCTGTCACCCAGGCTAGAGTGCAGTGGTGCCATCTCGGCTCACTGCAAGCTCTGCCTGCCGGGTTCAGGCCATTCTTCTGTCTCAGCCTCCCGAGTAGCTAGGACTACAGGCGCCTGCCACCACGCCCGGCTAATTTTTTGTATTTTTAGTAGAGACAGGGTGTCACATGTTAGCCAGGATGGTCTTGATCTCCTGACCTCGTAATCTGCCCGCCTCAGCCTCCCAGAGTGCTGGGATTACAGGCGTGAGCCACTATGCCTGGCCCTCTTGTGATATTTCTAATCTTTAGGGGAAAGGAGGTTTCTCTCTTTGGAGCAAGATCCCAGAGGCAGGATTTCTCCCCTGGCTGTTTTGTTTCACACCCTTACCTCTGTTGTGTCCTCATTCTGTGTCCATCACTTAAAACTGTACTGCTAATGAGGGAATTTTGTGGTAGAAACTGTAGGAAACCTACTGCAGGAAAAAGATAGGCATAAAAAATTAAGAAGCTGTAGGAACCCCCCTGGACTTTTGAATACAGGAATAGCAGTTTCAAATGGTCAGACTATATCTTCTCAATAAAATGTAACTGCCTACAACGTCCTTACCTCACTGAAGGTCTTCATAAGCCAATAAGAATTTCCATGCGTTAAAGGAAGAGTGGTACTCATAAGATGTTCTTTCTATTTTAATAAGAAGAATTTTAAAAGCCATTGAAAATTAAATAATATTCTAGAGCAATGGGGTCAGCATTTGTGACAGGAATAAGTATCACATTGTGAATAAGTCTTGATAGAAAGCATATGGTACTTTCATATTCCTCTATTTGCAGGGCTGTGTAAACCACGTTTTCTAAGATTGAATAAGGTCCCCTACCTGTAGTTATTCAGATTATAGATGCATAGCCTCACTTAGCTACATGTGCACAGATTAATACATGAAACAGAATTTTAGAATTTACCTGTGTCATTGAGTTTCCCCCACAGCTTTTGTGATCGTATCTTTTTTTTTCTTTTTTTTACTTTTGAGTCCATGGTAAGAACAAGTTCTCTTATTTCCCTTGGTTACCGAGGAACAAGGTCTATCCCAGTGTCCCATTTCACTACTTCTCCACCGACGCCCACTCCAAACTCAACTGCTTTCCAATTTTGTAATTTTGTCTCTTTAATACTCCTAAAATAGATGTGACCCTTACCCTCCTTTCTAAACATGGATTCCCTGGTGACAAGCCTAAATTGTCCTAATTTCTGAACTCAAGGATTCCCCCAGAGTCTCAAGTTTACAGTTTCTCCATTTAACTCTACTCTGTACTGCCACCAGAGCACAAACCATACAGGGTGTTACAACTCCCATGGTTTCAGGATATTTATTAACAAGCTATATAAAAGTCTACTACCTTTTCACATATATGGCTCAATTATACCAGAGCTTTACACTTTTCACACATGTAGATTAAGGAGAGTCATATAACTGGATATCTTTAGAGTCTTTAGGAATTCCTGTATGGGACCACTAAACATCAGATGCACCTAAATTATCTTAGGATTTTAATTTTACTTTCAACCGTGTAATAACACAGGACAGGCATTCTGGGGAAGAGTGCTTTGGAAGCAAGTGAAAACATAAGTTGTACTTCCCAAAACTGATAAGTACTCACCTTAAAAATTCTCTAGTTACTTTGAGGTGTGAGTAACGATTTTGTTCCAAAATAAGATTTTTTAAAATAGCGTTATTGAGACATAGGCCATACAATAAGTGGCACACATCTAAAGTAGAGAAATGCAAATTAAAACCACAATGAGATACCACTTTACCTCAGCCAGAATGACCATTATTTAAAAATCAAAAAACAATAGATATTGGCATGGATGCAATATAAAGGGAACACTTACACATTGTTGGTGGGGATGTAAATTAGTACAACCGTTATGGAAAATGGTAGGGAAATTTTCCAATGGTAGATCTATCATTTCCTTCAGCAACCCCAGTACTGGGTATCTACCCAAAGGAAAGGAAGTCATTACATAAAGAAGACACAGGCACATGCATGTTTATTGCAGCACAATTCACAATTCAAAAGATGTAGAATTAACCTAAGTGTCCATCAACCAATGAGTGGACAAAGAAAAGGTGATATTCACACATACCATGAAATATACCATCAAATAGCCAAAACAAAGAACAAAATAATGTCTTTTGCAGCAACTTGGATGGAACTGGAGGCCATAATTCTAAATGAAGTGACTCAGGAATGGAAAACCAAATACTGCATGTTCTCATTTATAAGTATGAGCTAAGTTATGGGTAGACAAATGCATATGGAGTGGTATGATAGATATTGAAGACTCAGAAAGGGCGAGGGGATTTTAAAAATTACCTATTGGGTACACTGTACACTATTTGGGTTATGGGTACACTTAAAGCCCAGCCTTCACCACTATACAATTCATCCATGTAGACAAAAACCACTTGTGACCCTAGAGTTATTGAAATAAATTTTCTTAAGAAAAGAAAACATAAAAAATAACAAAGTCTAAAACCATCACCACAATCAAGATTGTGAAAATATCTGTCACACCAATAAGTTTCCTCATCCCCTTCATACCTCCATCCTTGTCCCTAGGCAACTACTGATCTGCAAGAGAACATTTTATGGCGAGAACACTACTCTTCCATTAATACTTGTAAATTCTTACTACCTTAACAAGACCCTCAGAGAGGTAGGGCCTTTGTAGGCAGCTACATTAGAGTTTTACGTAAATGGAATCATACAGTATATATTCTTTTGTGTCTGGCTTCCTTCAGTCAGCAACACTGAGATTCATGTATGTTGTCGTGTGCATTAACAGTTCATCCCTTTATATTGCTGTGTAGTGTTTCACTGTGTGGATAATATCACAATTTGTTTTTCCATTCACCTTTTGGTGTACTTTTGGGAGATGTTTCCAATATGGGGCTTGTAATGTTTAGAATGTTTACATCTAACCAAGAATATTGATTGGTTTCTACAAACTAAGAATATTGGTTGATAGTTTTCTTGTAATATCTTTGTCTAGTTTTGGTATCACTGCAATACTGGCCTCATAGAATGAGTCATGGAATATTCTCTCCTCTGCAATTTTCTGGACAAGTTTGTGTGGAATTGACCTTATGCTTCTTTAAATGTTTGGTATACTTCACCTATGAATTATTGTCATGGATTTTTCTTTATGGGAAGATTTTTACCTACAAATTCCATTTCTTTAGTATACCTAAGGCTGTTCAGGTTATCTGTTTCTTCTAGAGTGAGCTTTAGTAGTTTGTGCCTTTCACAGAATTTGTTCATTTCATCTAAATTACAAAATTTATAGTGATAACAATGTTCATAATATATTCTTATTATCCACTTAATATCTGTAGAAACTCTAGTGATGTTATCTGTCTCATTTTTGATGTTGGTAACCTATGCCTTCTCTCTCAGCCTGGCTAAAGGTGTATGAAGTTTATTGATATACTCTCAAAGAACTGACTTTTGGTTTCAATTACTTTATTGTTTTTATGTTTTCTAGCTTATTGATTTCTGCTTTAATTTTGATTCCCTTTTCTCTGCCTACTTTAGTTTCAATTTGCTCTTCTTCCTCCAGTTCCTTACAATGGAAGATGAGGTTGTTGATTTGAGATTTTTCTGATTTTTTAAATATAGGCATTAAGTGTTATACATTTCTTCCTGAGTCCTATTTTAACGTTAGCCCACAGTTTCTGATATGCTATGATTTCATTTTCATTCAACTGGAAATATTTTTTAATTTTCATTTTGACTTTTTTGACCCATAGGTTATTTAGAAGTGTGGCATTTAGTTTCCAAATATTTTTTAATTTTCCAGATAATTAAATGTCTGATTTAATTGTGTTATGGTCACAGAATATACTTTGTAAGATTTGAACCCTTTTAAATTTGTCGATATTAGTATTATGGCCTAGAATATAATCTATATTGGTAAATGTTCCATGTGCACTTGAAAAGAATGTGTGTTCTGCTCTTGTTGGGTACAGTGCTCTATAAATGCCAGTTAGGTCAAGTTAGTTGATAGTGTTGTCAAGTCAACTATACCGTTGCTGATTTTGTGTCTACTAGTTCTATCAATTGTTAAAAGAGAGGTATTAAAATCTCCAACTATAATTGTGAATTTTTCTATTTTTTTTGCAGCTCTATCCATTTTTGCCTCATACATTTTGAAGTTCTATTATTAGGGGCATACATATTTAAGATCTTTGTGTTCTCACGATTAATGATCTCTTTATCTTATGAAATAATCTTTTTTTATCCATGGTGATATTCTTTTCTTTGAAATATATGTTTTTATATTAAAATAACCAATCCAGCTGTGTTTTTTTTAATTAATGTTAGTATAGTATATATTTTCTTTCCATTTACTTTTTTTTTTTTTTTTTTTGAGATGGAGTCTTGTTCCGTTGCCCAGGTTGGAGTGCAGTGGTGCAATCTCAGCTCACTGCAACCTCCATCTCCCAGGGTCAAGTTATTCTCCTGCCTCAGCCTCCCAAGTAACTGGAATTACAGGTGCCCACCACCATACCCAGCTAATTTTTATATTTTTAGTAGAGACAGGGTTTCACATGTTGGCCAGGCTGGTCTCAAACTCCTGACCTCAGGCAATCCGCCCGCCTCAGCCCCTCAAAGTGCTGGGATTACAGGTGTGAGCCACAGTGCCCAGCCCCCATTTATTTTTAACCTATTTTTGGCTTTATATTTAAGTTGTATTTTTGGTAGGCAACATATAGCTACTATGTATTAAATTAAACTTTTTATTTTGAGATACCTGTAGATTTACACACAGTTATATGAAATAATACAGAGAAGTCCTTTGTGTGCTTTATCTAGTTTTCCCAGTACTAACATCTTGTAAAACTACAGTAAAATATCATCCAGCATATTAACATTGATATAGTCAAGACACTGAACATTTGGTTCACCTCAAGGCTCCTCATGTTGCCCTTTTATAGCCACGTTCACTCTTCTGCTGCTCTAACACCCCTCTTTAGCCACTGGCAACTACCAATCTATTGTCCATTTCTGTAATTTTGTCAATTCAAGAATGCCATATAAATGGAATCATAGAGTATACAGGCTTTTGAGATTACTGGTTTTTTTATTCCATATAATTCTCAGTCTAATGTGTGTAGCAATAGCTTGTTCCTTTATATTGCCAAGTAGTATTCTATGATATGAATGTAGCATGGTTTCTTTAACCATTCACCTATTGGTGGACATCTGGATTGTTTCTGCTTTTTGGCTATTATAAAGTTGCTATAAACATTCATATACAGATTTTGTATGAATATAAATTTTCGCTTCTCTGTGATAAATGCTAGGAGCACAGTTGCTAGGTTGTATGAAAAGTGCATGTTTACCTTTTAAAGAAACTGCTAAATTGTTTTGAAAAGTAGCTGAACCATTTTATATTCCTGCAAGCAATGTATGAGTGATCCAGTTTCTCCACATCTTTAACAACTTTTTTTTAAATTTTAGCTGTATTGATAAGTATATGATATACTCCAAATATTGTACTAGTCCTTTGTCAGACATGTGGTTTGCAAATATTTTCTCCCTGTCCATTGCTAGTTTTTCATCCTCTTAATAGAATCTCTCACAGGCAAAAAAAATTAATTTTGATAAAGTCCAATTTATCATCTTTTACTTTGTATGTTTACTTTTGTACTTTTATTTTTGTATGTTTATCTTGTATCCTATGAACTTGCTAAATTCACTTATTAGGTCTAGGTGTTTTTATGCAGATTCCTTGGGATTTTCTACACAATCATGTCATATGCAAGTAGGGACAGTTTTAATTCTTCCTTTTCAATCTGTATGCATTTTATTTCCTTGTCTTGCCTGACAGCACTGGCTAGAACTTTCAGTACTAGGCTGAATAAGAGTGATGAGAGCAGACATCTTTGCTTTGTCCTTGACCTTGGGAGAAGAGCATTTAGTCTTTCATCATGATGTGTAATATTAGCTGTAGGGTTTTGTAGATGCTTAAGATGAGGCAGTTCTCCCATTCCTATTTTTCTGGGAGTTTTTAAAAATTAATCATTAATGGGTATTGAATTTTGTCAAATGCATTCTACATCAATTGAAATGATCATGTAATTTTTTACCTTCAGACTTAATATGATGAATTATATTGATTGATTTTTAAATATTGAACCAGGATTGATTTTTAAATATTGAACCAGCTTTGCATCCTTGTTAAACTCCACTTGATTATATTGTATAATTCATTTTTTTAACATATTGCTGAATTTGCTAATATATTCTCAAGGATTATAAAATCTATACTCATGAGAGATATTGGTCTGTAGTTTGGTTTTGTTTTCTTTTTTTGTTTTGTTTTGTACTGTCTGTGTCTTTCTTCAGAATAAAACTAGCTTCATAGAATGAGTTGAGAAGTACAGTTTTCCTTTAGTTTCAAGAGGCATTAGTTCCAGGACACATTCTGTCTCTCTCTCTCTCTCTCTCTCTCTCTCTCTCTCTCTGCCTCTCTCTCTCTCAAGAATTCCAAAATCTGAGGATGCTCAAATCCCTTATATAAAATGTCATAGTATTTGCATATAACCTATGCCATATCCTTTCACATACTTTAAATCATCTCTAGATCACATATAATGCCCAATGCAATGTAAATACTATGTAAATAGTTCTTATGCTGTATTTTTATTTGTGTTATTTTTTATTGTTACTTTTTAAAATTTGTTTCAAATATTTTTGATTTGTGATTGGTTTAATCTGCAAATGCATAGCTTGCAGACAAGAAGGACCAACTGTATTCCCCCAGTAGAATTTTCCAGTTAAACCATCTGGGCCTGGATATGTCTTTTGGGGGAATTTTTAAATTACAAAATCAATTTCCTAAATGGCTGTAGGGTTATTCAAATTATCTATACCATCTTGATGAGTTATAATAGTTTGTCCTTTTTGAGAGATTAGTCCATTTTGTCTAAGTTGCCAATTTCATGGGTATAGAGTTCTTTGTAGTGTTCCCTTGTTATCTTTTCGATATCTACAGCATCTGTAGTGACAGCCTCTGTTTCACTGTTGATATTGATGATTTGTGTCTTCTTTTTTTCTTTGTCATTCTTGCTAGAGATTTGTCAGTTTATCTTTTCAAAGAGTGAGTTTTTTGTTTTATTAATTTTCTTTATTTTCTGTTTTGAATTTTACCCTTATCTTTATTGTTTATTTCCTTCTGCTTGCTTTGAGCTTATTGTTCTCTTCTTTTTCTAGTTCCTTAAGGTGGGAGCTTAGGTTATTCATTTGAGACTGTTTTCTTTTCTGATATAAGCATTTATGCTATAAATATCCCTCTTAACACTATGTAAGGTGTGTTTCTCAAATTCTGATATATTTTCATTTTTATTTAGTTCAAAGTATTTTTTGATTCCTTTGAGACTTCATTTTTGACCCATGGATTATTTATCAGAATGTTATTTAGTTACCATATGTTTGGAGATTTTCCTGTTATTTCTCTGTTATTGAGTTCTAGTTTGATTCCGTTGTGGTCAGAAAACACATTCTGTATGATTTCAATTATTTTAAATGTGTCGAGGTTTGTTTTAGGGCCAAGATATGTTCTATCTTGGTATATGTTCCATTGACTCTTGGGAAGAGTCCATATTCTTCTGTTGTTGAGTGGCATGTTCCATGTCAATTAGATGCTGCTGGTTGATGGTGCTATTAAGTTCTTCTGTATCTTTGCTCATTTTTTGGTCTAGTTGTTCTATCTATTGCTTAGAGTGTGGTGTTGAAGTTTCCAGGTATAATTTTAGATTTGCTATTTCTCCTTTCAGTTATATCAGTTTTTGCTTCACATATTTTGCAACTTGGTTGTTTGGTGCATACACATTTAAGATTGCTGTATCTTCTTGGTAGATTAAATTATTTATCATCAGGTAATGTCAGCTCCATGCCTTCAACTCAGAGAGTTCTTCCTGGCTTCACCCTCCCTGCACCACAGCCTGCAAACTCTCTCAAGGCAATATTCTGGGGCAACTGTAAGCCTACCTCATTGTTTCCCATCTCTAAGGGATCACTATACTTCATTGCCTGATGACCAGTGTCTTGCAAACTGTTGTTTCATGCTTTTTTCTGCTTGCGGGTAGGGCAGACAAAAGAGTGAGTTGCTAGACACAGCAGGATAAAACCAATTCTTCTTATTTCATCTTTGGCATTAGTCAAAGTCTCAATGTATGTTCTAATGGTTTTGGATATGGTGGCTTCCTTCCCTGTCCCCCTATTTCATGAATAAAGATCTAGGAAATTCAGATATTCAGAAAGCTCCAGTTGAATGTCATGAAAAAGGAGTTAATCCAACTTTATATTACAGTTCAGTTCTGAAGTTAGATCTCTCAAATAAGGCTCTGAAATTTTCTTTTGGGGGCCACATTTTCCAGCTTCTCTGAGCCCCATCCCATTTCCTGCATATCAAATATCACTTTTGATTAGTGACTAGAATTGATTAATGACTAGAATTCTTCTCTGAATGTTTACCATTAACAGACTAGTGCTAGTGGGGAGAGTAGTTTCCTTACCCAAGGATTTAGGGAAGTGGCCAGTAGATATCATTACTAGTTATCATTATTAGACATCATTTCTAGGCATGAGATAACTTTTCCAACTTTCTGGTGGCTTTTTTCCCTAGTAGATCTGGGGACAGGCCTTTATGTAGGTACTGAGTGATAATTAATTTGAAGTACCTTTAAAATAAATGAATCATGTATACTTATAACCTGAACAAGCCTTCATGTAGGTACTGAGTGATACTTAATTCTAAGCACCTTTAAAATAAATGAATCTTGTATACTTATAACCTGAACTTTACATTAGTATTTGATTCAATAAAGATGCCTCTGTAAGGAAAGTACCACAATGGCATTAATCCCTACCCCTCTGTGAAACTTGTATGAGCACTGTATAACATGATAGGGACATTATCTATTTTTGTCAGGGGTTTCTAATAAATTGTTCATACCAAACTTGAGACCAGTTGATTCAAATTATGAGACAATTCCTCTTTTTCTTTTTTATCCATAGAATATAGTTGATGGAATTGTAAATACTAAATACTGTTTTGAGGTTGTACATAAAAGCTCATCTTTTATTTGGCCTTTAAAGTCCTAGGTTAATCTTAAACAATTGCTCTTGACTTGATAAGTAGAAAATATTTATGTCCAAGAAGATATAACAATCCTAAACATGTATGCACCTAACAACAGGGTTTCAAAATATGAGGAAGAAATTGATATAACTCAATGAATAAATAAATCCACTAGTATAGTTGGACACTTCAACATCCCTCTTTTCAAGTAATTGAGAGATGAAATAAGCAGAAAATAAGTAAAGATAGAGTTGGCTTGAACAGCATTATCAGTCAACTGGACCTAATTGACATTTATACACAACAGAATACACATTGTTCTCAAGCTAGCCTGGAACATTTATCAAGATAGAATACATTCTGAGTCATAAGACACCCCACCACAGATATTAAAAAATGGAAATCATGCAAAGCATATTCTCAGACCACAATAGAATTCAACTTGAAATCAATAAAAGAATGATAGGTAGAAACTTACTCAAATATTTGAATGTTAGAAAACATACCTCCAAATAACATGTGGGTCAAATAAGAATTCTCAAGGAAAATTTAGAAATATTTTGAAAATACAACTTATCAAAATTGGTTAGATACAGAAAAAAACAATGCTTAGAGGAAAATTTAAAGGATTGAATGCATGTATGAAAGAAAAGAAAGATATAGCATCAATAACCTAAGCTTGCAACTTCAGAAACCAGAAAAAGAAGAAGAAATTAAGCCCAAAGTAAGTAGAAGAAAAGAAATAATAAAAATTAGAGCAGAAATCAGTGAACTTGGCAAAAGGAAATCAATAAAGAAAATCAACAAGACTAACACCTGGTTCTTTGAAATAATCAAATCAATAAACCTCTAGCCAGGCTAACTAGGAAAAAAAGAGAATACATAAATTACTAATATAAGAAATAAAAGATGCGTCATCACTGCTGATTCCATGGACATTAAAAGGTTAATAAAGGAATCTTCAGAACAACTCTATGCCCACAAATATAACCCAGATAAACGAACCAACTCCTTGAAAGATACAATCTACCAAAATCCACACAAGAAGAAATATACAGTTAGAATAGGCCTATATCTATTAAGGAAATTAAATCAATAATTAGTAGCCTGCCAAAACAGAAAGCACCAGGCCCAGATGGGTTCACTGATAAATTCCATCAAAAATTTAAGAAAGAAATTATACTAATTATCTATAATCTCTTAGAGAAAATAGAAGCAGAAAGAATACTCTCTAACATTCTGAGACTAGCATTCCACCAGTAGTAAAACCAAAGACACTGCAAGAAAGGAAAACTGCAGACCAATATCTCTAACCATCTCTCATGAACACAGATGTAAACATTCACAACAAATTATTAGCAAACGGTATATAAAAAGAATTATCCATCATGAACCACTGGGGTTTATTACATGTGTGGTTCAAAAATCAGTTAATTCATCACATTAACAGACTAAAGAAGAAACATGTGATTTTGTCAATAGATGCAGAAAAAACATTTGAGAAAACCCAAAACCCATTAATGATTTTTTTAAAAAATCCTCAGCAAACTAGGAATAGAGAAGGTCTTCCTCAACTTGATATAAAACATCTACAAAAACCATACAGCTAATGTCATACTTAATGGCGAGAAGCACGATCTACCTAAGATCAGGTAGGAACAAGGCAAGAATGTCTGTTCTTACTACTCCTATTTAACATCCTACTGAGAAGTCCTAGCTGATACAATAAGATACGGAAAGAACATAAAATGTATACAGATTGGGAAGGAAGAAATAAAACTATATTTGTTCATAGATGGCATGACCATCAATGTAGAAAATCCCAAAGAATCAACATCAGAAAACCCTGAAGCTAATAAGCAAGTTTAACAAGGTTGCAGGATACAAGGTTAATATATAAATTGCTTTCTTATATACCAGCAGTGAAAAATTGAAATTTGAAATGAAAACATAATGTCATTTACATTCACACTGAAAAGAAAAAAGAAATCTATAAAAATAAGCACAAGATTTATATGAGGAAAATTATAAGACTGTGATGAAAGAAATCAAGGAAGATAACACGTGGTGAGACAGTTCATGTATGTGGACAGGAAGACTCAATTTTATTCTTTTTCTTTTCTCTTTATTTCCTTTTTTTCCCCACAAACTTCACCTTTCACCCTGCTGGGAGACATTGGCATCTCTCTCTTGGACTCTGAGCTTTTTCCCACCAGTAGATCTTTGTACTGGCTATTCTCCCTTGCATAGAAAGCTCTTCCCCTCACCTCCATTTGCCTGCTTTCTTCTTTTCATTCAACTGTCTCTCTCCTTCTTGCACAGATTTTCCCTAATCATTCTCTCCCAGTCTCCTTCCCTGTTACTTTCTACCAGACTATTCTATCAGCTTTCTAGCCAGTAGCACAAATGGCTCAAAACCTTGAACTTGAAGACAGCTCCTCACAAGGAACCACATTATCTCTGCCTTCCTGCCCTTACATTTTCATCTTCACTCACTCCCTGAAGGAAAGACAAAAGACCCAGAACAACCTAGACAGTATTTAAAGGAGAAGAACAGTCAGAGCACTGACACTACCTGACTTCAAGACTTACTCGCAAGCTGCAGTAATCAAGACAGTGTTGTATTGGTGGGGGAAAAAAGACAAATATTTCAGCAGAACAGAAAAGAGAATCCAGAAATAGACCCAAACAAATATAGTCAACTGAACTTTCACAAAGGAGAGAAGACAATCCAACAGAGAAAGGGTGGTCTTTTCAACAAGTGGTATTGGAACAAGTGGTTGTCCACATGCCCCCACCCTCGAAAAAAGGAATCTAGACACAGACCTTAGGTGTCTCACCAAAATTAACACAAATCAGATGATAAACCTGGAGGCAAAATGTAAAATATAAAACTCCTAGAAGATAACATAGCAAATCCAGAGCAACTTGGGTTTGGTGATAATTTCTTACATACAACACTAAAAGCATGATCCATGAAAGAGAAAAACTGATAAATTGGACTTCTAAACCAAAAATAAAATTCTAAGCCCCTCAACCAACTGAATGGACCCCTCTTGGCCAAGGGCAGTCTGAAGTAAACCTGAAACACTAGTTCAGTTCATGATGGTAATAGGTGGTTGGACATTCGTAATTTATACCTTCCTCCCTTTGGAATTCAGGCACAGAATGACCAGCTATTAATATTAAAATGCAAATCAAAACCACAATGAGATAACATCTCACACCAATTAGAATGGCTATCATTAAAAAGTCAGGAAACAACAGGTGCTGGAGAGGATGTGGAGAAATAGGAACACTTTTACACTGTTGGTGGGACTGTAAACTAGTTCAACCATTGTGGAAGACAGTGTGGTGATTCCTCAAGGATCTACAACTAGAAATACCATTTGACCCAGCCATCCCATTACTGGGCATATACCCAAAGGATTATAAATCATGTTGCTATAAAGACACACGCACACGTATGTTTATTGCGGCACTATTCACAATAGCAAAGGCTTGGAACCAACCCAAATGTCCATCAATGATAGACTGGATTAAGAAAATGTGGCACATATACGCCATGGTATACTATGCAGCCATAAAAAAGGATGAGTTCGTGTCCTTTGTAGGGACATGGATGCAGCTAGAAACCATCATTCTCAGCAAATTGTTGCAAGAACAGAAAACCAAACACCACATGTTCTCACTCATAGGTGGGAATTAAACAATGAGATCACTTGGACACAGGAAGGGGAACATCACACACCAGGGCCTATTGTGGGGTGGGGGGAGGGGGTAGGGATAGCATTAGGAGATATACCTAATATAAATGATGAGTGAATGGGTGTAGCACACCAACATGGCACATGTATACATATGTAACAAACCTGCATGTTGTGCACATGTACCCTAGAACATAAAGTATTTTATATATCTATATATAGCCATATATGTAAAGTATTATATATATATAGAGAGAGAGCCATATTTTGAAATGGCTCCACAAAGCTGTCTCCTGTGGGGGACATCTACATTCTGTAGAGAATCCCCTTCCATTTCCAGGTTTTTATG